>NC_132934.1:186706000-187331000 GCF_034638445.1 Ciconia boyciana
TCCTGGACTAGCCCTTTAAATTCATAGCCTATCTTCTTCCAAATTAACTGGTCTTTTGCAGACAAGCCCTTGGCTAACTTATTCTAAAACTCTAAAATAGACAAACCAGTGTCAACATCAATGCCCAAGGGCCTAACTCAGCCAGCTTTTCACATTAAAGGCATTATGCTTTGTCTGCATCAGACTTTTAAAATGTATCAGCTAATATGTGCTAATGACAGGCATTTAAACCCTAGTCTAGACAAAGCCTGTGCGATTGCCCTCTGAATGCTTGATGCGATCAGCTAACATCCTGACAGCAGATCTGATTACCCTATTTTAATCACGCAAGGCTATAAACATCGTAGAATTATCCAGACTTTCACCATAGCAAAGAACAAACCCTGAAGGCCATGCATGGGATCTAAGCCCCAAAATACCCTCATGGGGTGAGACCTTTGCCTTTGCACAAACAAGCCTATCAGTGGGGATGGAAAAGCCAGGCTTTAGCATACGGAAATGCATCTATGCAGAGGAATGTGTAACACCAGAAGGATGAAGAAAATGACCTAACAGTGACTTACTTGGACTACTGCTTTGACATTTGTGATTAGCTAATAGTCTGATAGGAATAGGAGGCAAAGAGCTGAATCAGAGCAGAGATGTGACTTCATGTCAGTATACAGCATTCATCAGACTAATTCATGTAACAGCTTTTCTCCATGCATTTTAAAACAGGTGTTGAAAAATCAGAAAGGATATTTAAAAAAAGGATGCAATGATTTGAGGAAGAGAAGAGGAATGCTTTATAGCAAAACACTTAAAAGCTCAATCTGTTTAGTTTATGAGAAAGAATACTGAGAAGTAAATAGACTACAATATATAAATATCTTCGCAGAGAGAAAATATGCAGTACTAAAGGATTATTTAATCTTGCAGAGAAAAGCAAAACTGGCTAGAAGCAGCCAGAAAAAATCAAATTAGGAAGTAAGGACACAATTTTGACAATGCTAATCTCTTCTAACAAACTATCAAGCAAGAAAATCTTTTCCATCACTTGATAACTTTGATTATGGCTGGATGAGATTTATTTAAATCCACCATATGCTATTGGGATCACTACAGAATTAACTGTGACATGGCTAAGATACGAGCAGTCCAAGTGGATGATTTTTTTTTTTAGGCTTCAATGTTATGTATATAAAAGTACATACATTGGCAAGAAGTACTTACCAGCCAGAAGTCTGAGCAAATGGTTATAATATGGCTGTGGTAGGATTGCAGGTGTGCTCTCTGCTAGGTTTAAAGGAATACTTTTTTTTTTTCCTCTTGCTGCACCCCAGATATCCCTATTGAGAGGGAGTATGACATTGGAGTCAGCCCATTAAGTCTGAACAGGCACAATGTTTATTACCCAGTGTGAGGAAAAACATTTAATCAAAGGTACTCCTGAGCGTATCCATTTGGTTTTGTTTACAAATTAGGATTTCCACGTATTCAATGTAATGGGTTTATGTAGTCAGAGGATCTGCACCTTGTAAGCATAATTTCCTGATTCGGCCGCTTTTTCAGTTGGCTTATTTGTTTTTGAAACATTCAGTTTTAACTCGGTAAGTAAATAGTCACCCTTTGCAGTCCAAGCGGTCACACTGACTGTGCTCTCAGAGAGTCTGGAAGAAGGAATGGCTTCTTCCAGATCGTGTCCTGCTTTATAGGCACTTAATGCCAATAAATGTAGGAAGATTTCTTTTTTCCTGAGCATGTCAGCAGTTCCTTCCAGAGGAGACTGACTACAGAACAGAACCAGAAGGAATTTGCTGCTGTTTCTAGCTTCTTTTTGAGGGAAAAGTTAGGGTAAAAGAGCTGCAGATCTTATCAGGGTAACCCGAGTGACAAGTCAAGGGACAACTTGTACCCTTTCACAGGAAACAGATGATAAAAGCCTCACACTTCAAATGCTGAACTCTGAGATACATTTGTTAAGTGGACAAAGTGGGCATCAGTCCTGTATCAGACCTGGCTACTACTGGTACTGGAGGCACAAAAAGAATATATTCCCAAACCAAGCAATTCCTTTCCCTCTTCCTCTCCCCAAACCTCGTTCCCCAAATCAGCTCACATCAGTGCAGAATATTTTTGTCACACTAACACTGACTGTCAAAGCCATTCTGATTTTAAATAAAACAATGCTTGCAAGACCAGAATTTTGACTTAAACAAACCATGCAGAATGCTCTTACGACAAATTTTCTAGCTTTAGATTCCACAGCATTTACTGTACATGATGTGTAGCTAAATGTAGCATAGCTTGATACAGGATTTTCTCTAAATCTCAGTATAGCTGTTCCTTAAGTGAATGTGATGCTCTGGCAGTCATGAACATGCAAGTTTTGCCTGAAACATGCACACTTCAATAAACAATTAGACTCCACTATGTGCAGTAGCACAAGGAGATATTGGAAATTTCCTTTTTAGTAATGGGGATAATGCAGTCTTCATCAAACATTGCTATCTCTTGTGGGCATAAAATGCAGTTTAACTGAGCGGTTACACTCATCTCCCTTGAATGTGCAGGGTGAAATGCACATTTGACCAAGAGGTTTTGCACAGCATATCTCTTAAGCCTTCAAGTGGGAATCAAATACAGTGCAGTAAGAGGCTGGCCCTATAAACTGATGAAAGTCAACCCTGCCACCACCCCAAGACAATTCAAAGATGAGGATGAGCTGAAAAGCTCTCCTGGAAGAACAGGAGTTCAAGCCAACTGAGCTTACAACTCCCTGCAAAACACCCTCAGCATGTTTCGGCAGTTAGAAACCAAATCTTCTCCTGCTCCACTAGTCCCTGTTTGAGAAGAGAGGACACTGCTATAACTTTCTGCCGTAACTTGCAGTTGCATGCCAGGCTATTGCACAGTCTCACCTCTTGAGCTCGTGGTTAGCCTGATGATGTGGTGTCCTTTTGGCCTTTCCTTCCTTTGTTTTCTTTCCCACTGCCGTTGTGAGGATCCTGCTAATTGTAAATGGCTTTGAGTCTTTGCCAAATGTGCATCCTCCTTCAGCCTGACTCAGCTGGAGAAACTTGCTTTAGGTCTTGCACTGCCTCATTTCACGACACAGCACTTGGCCACCTCAACGTCTTCCTTTTTTCTGGGGGAAAGCACACCGACTTCTGCTGCAGCTGACCAAGCCTCTGTTCCAGTCATTAGGATAAAATGACATCGAGAAAGGCTAGTCTTCTTTTCCAACATACTGACTTCTGTCATCATCGTTAAGTGGCATCACCTCATGCCATTTTCACAAGTTGCTTTGCTGCAATGCCCAACAGTGCTAAGAAGAGCACCGTCACCCACAGCCGTTGCTCCAGAGGTTTCCAGCCATCCTCCAGTGATACGCTTCATATGGAGGACATCTTTCTGGGCTATGATGGCATCAGATTGACTGGCGCTACTACTCAGACAAGCTGGCTAAAGGGTGCTTCACCAGAATTAGATGCTGGCTTGCAGAACATCACTGTCTTCTCCATGTATAAGTAACATATCTCCAAGAGATAGAATAGATGGAAGGGACCTACAATCATCATCTAGTCCAACTGTCTGACCAATTCAGGGCTGACCAAGTTAAAGCATGTTATTAAGGGCATTGTCCAAATGCCTCTTAAACACTGACAGGCTTGGGGCATCGACCACCTCTCTAGGAAGCCTGTTCCAGTGTTTGACCACCCTCTCCGTAAAGAAATGCTTCCTAATGTCCAGTCTAGATGCCATTCGAAGGTGGTTTCCTTGATATTCATCCCATTGTATCACTTCAGGATCCCCAGCTGGATCCCCCAAGGGAATTTTGGACATCCCCCTTATGGACATCCCCCAAGGGAAATGTCCATAAGGACTTTTCAGCAGCTAAGCGACGGAGCTGAGCATTTTAATCCTGTTTCCCCGCAAAGCCACACAATATTAAAGCCAGTTCTGGGGCCCAACCTGATCCTCATGAGGATCCCCCCAAGTTTCAAGGTCTCAGCTGATACGTTACAATATTGCAGGATGCCTACATGCTATTTATACTTAGAGTTTAGATCTTCTATGGTGGTACCTAAAGGCCAGTGAAGGAGGTTCCCTTTTAGCTGGTGCTACACAAGGACTAAAAAGTCACTCTCTTAAAGCACTTATGGTCTAGACAGACATGAAAAACCCAGGAAGCAAAAAGGAAGAGAAAACACATGCAGAGCAAATATGGTGATTACGTTACAAGGTCCTGTCAGTTTTAAGATGTTTTGTGTCTATCTGGGACTGGAGTTGCTTTGTGGGTGAGGAGACAAGCTAAAGGGAAAAAAAGGAGGACACAAGAGAAGAGGGAGGACAAAATATAATGAATAAGTATGGCATGAAGAAAGCTGAGGTGAAAGTTTTCTCACATCTCTTTTCCCCAGTCTAAGTGCCATCCATACACATTTATGTTACAGTACTTAAATAAGAGCTGTCAGACCTAACACATTTTTGCCTGAATTATTCATAAATCTGTATGATCACAAGAGAAAAAAGACCTGTTATTTGGATTAAACTAGTTAATTTTCATTAACATAACTTGCATATAATTACTAGTTTCACCTGAGTGACTTACCTTAACACAGGTTCTGTAGCACCCATAATAGAGATATATATTCTTTAAAAAATTTTTGTGTGTACTGGCTGAAAGCATAATTTTCTCACATAATAGACCTGCTAAGCCTCTTTCTTTTTCCCTTTTGTACACAATTAACATTTCATTTAATATTTCTATTTTCCAGGTAGATGCCAGAAGAGATATAGGTCCTAAAGCAGTAATCACTAACAGCCATGTAGGAGAGTTCCTTCATGACTAATTGCATTTGACACTAATTGCTGTTTATTGAAGAACCTGAGTGAAACATCACTCTGACATCTATCTGGATACTCTCTGCATCTGTTGCAATTTGCCATATTTCCTGCTGTTGGTGCCCCACTTTATAGGGCCGGCTCTCTTGTGGCTGGCTCCTCTGCCTACACAGGGGTGTGACTTGGAGGGGGCTGCTGTTTCTTAGCCAGCACCATGCTAAATGCTCTACTGATGCAGTTCTTTAAAGTAGGGCTCTGGGAGGAGCGATTCCTTCCATACTCTCCTGGCTTGGTTGATACACCCACTTCTTCAGCTTTAGCTGGCTTTTACAGGAGTGCTGGAGTACTGTGTGTTTGACAGTAAACCCTAAATGATAATTTACATCCATGTCCCTACTTAAGTAACACCACCAAAAGTGAGTTATTCTTTTCCTTGGCTGGCCAAAGGCCGGAAGCATTAGCTGGGAGTTAGAAAGAGTAACTAATTGGATGCATCGTGGCTACCCAACGCAACACTGAAAATGGGAAATTTGAAGGTGTTCATTTTTAACCTGGCTGCTTGTCTGAAAAAACAAATTAAATCTGTTCAGCTAAACAAAGGTCCATGCTGGTACTTCTTCTACCAATATTTCCAGTTATTTTAATCCTAGCTAATATTGCAAGCTCTTTTTTGATTCCTAATTAATTTAACCAAGTCATCTGCAATTAATAGTTTAAGTAGGAGAAAGGTAAGTGCCAGGAGACTCTTGCTGGATTGGTAAAAATTCAAAAACATCAGAAGAAAAACTTGTACAAACAATATGGTAGAAGTCATATTTATTGATAAAAATTAATATATCTGCTATAAAATTTGTAACAGTAATGCAACTGAATATTTATTTTGATGCATAAACCTGAATGTTACATACCAAATACAATACAGTAACACTGGTTTCCTCCTTATTTACATGTTTATGAAAATTGATATGCAATCCATGTTAAAAGAACTTGTAATGGAGAATAGTTACATTAGAAAAATAATATTCTTGATAAAGCATTCTTGAGGACTCCAATCACATTTTCAGGCCTCTTTCAATAAGGCAAAAATCCCTGGTACAGCATATAACTTAATTTACAAAATACAATAACTTCAGACACATCTTCAAGTTTTCTTTTGGTATGCTTTTCCTCACTGTAAAATTACTCAATTTTCTTACTAAACAGAAAGAACTTTCAATAACGAAACTTAATGAGTTCTACTACATATTACATATACATCGCTGTAGCTTAGCGACCATAACTGGGCAATCTTTCTCCTTAACTGTTTGCTCAATGAGCTTTTCTTAGATGTAGGACATGTAGTATTTTGAAATCATTATGACTGTGGTATCTTTCTTCAGTTTTCATAGGAAACAGATCTGTCACATTTTGAAACTTTTTAAAAAAATTTTATTTTATTTTAGGAACTGGTGCACAACTACATTTCCACTCACAAGAGAACGTCACAAATGTAACTAAAATTAGGCTTGGATAACTTTGAAAACATACTACTACGTGCCCAAACCCAAATTTCTTACTTTAATACTTTATAACCCTGCCATGCTCTAGGAATTCTTCTTCTGCATAGCTTCATTACTAGTCACAGTCAGATAGTTTTAATTCCTTCAAAGGCACAAAACTTCCACCTCTTTTCCAGTGTTGCTCCTACACCAGTGAATTCTTGTTTAAACATGCGTGGCAGTCTCATCAGAAGCATTTCTATCTCATTTGCAGAGATCTGAGAAAGAAATAAGGGTAAAATTAAAGTAAGAAAGCTGTCCTGTAGATTGGAAAGAGGAAATATGGAGAACAGAAATAAGGGGTGGGGGGGGGAAATCCAGGCCAGATGAAAACAACCAACCGTTATTATTTTTTTTAACCTTAGCCTGACATGAATTTCCAGACTCCAAAGCAAGTGCAGATTCCTTGCAGGAATGATTCTGCTTTTGTAAGTGGCATCCCACTGTAAAAGAATGGCAACTGCTATGTCGGGGCTGCTCCCACGCAGTGTGGTACAAAGTCCACCAAGAACTACAGTTGCGGGTATACTTGTAAGGAGGCGGAAGCAAATGGGACCTTATTCTTCCTTCTCAGCCCATGAGCTCTTGAACCCTCCTCCCAGCTCCATCAGTTTTTCTCTTGCAAAAAAACTAACACAGGGACTTTATTTCTAATCAGCTCACTTCTGTTACGTAGGGCTGACTATCCATGGCGCTATCTTCTCCCAGTTTGGCCCAGTTCAGCAGCCCCAGATAACTAAGCAGTAAAGTTCCTGACTCGGCATTGCTCAGGATGTTTTTATGGTTTTGAAACCTTAATGACTGGTCAACTTCCTAATGGGAAAGGTGCTCTCATTGCAGAAAACACTTTCACAAAGGCAACCTTTCTGGTATAATGAGTAAGGAAGTCAAGAAATGAACAGTCATGGAAAATGAACCATTTTATCCTACAGCTACTTCCTCTAAAGCGATGGTCATGAAAGGAACAGTAAAAAAATCTATGGGTGCTGTCTGTTATCCACAGGTATCTCCATGGTTTGATAAGCTTCTCTGGCAACGATGATACTTCTGTTTATTCATATTAGTAGGAACCTTCCATGGTGAAAAGTTTTCTTTTTAAAACAGTGTAAAAACATAAAATATACTAATTATACCTCATTCCACCCAAGGGAGGTGAGAAAATGTCTGTCACCTTGTATTTTCCTGAAGAGGTTAGTGCAGCAGAAAGATTAAATGATTTGTTAAAGGTGGCACTGAAAATCAGTGTTGGAGGCAGTCTAAAGCCCCAGAGTAATCAGATCCATCTTTTACATACCCTCATGGCAGTAACGGGTAGCTGGTTACCTTTGTGTAATATATCTGAGCTCTATACTGAGCCCTCAGCCCACATGGGTATGCTGACCTTATCATTCTTCATGTTCAGGTGAGGAATGACAGGCTAACCATGGAAAGTAATTGAAATTCATCTCTGAGATTGCATCTCTGGATTGCACTATTAAAAAGTAATTTGTTGCTACAAGCAGTTACTTCCAAAATAAACCAGCGAGGTCAAATTTTGCGGCTCCTGTTTATTATGCAGCAGGTAGGTCCAGTGGTAGCTGCAGGGGCTGGTACGTTGGCACCTCAGAGAGATGGAGACAATGCTCCTTCCATGAAAGCTGTGTTTGCAAGTTAAGGGTTTTATCTTGCAGCCTCACAGAAGCCAACATGTTACTCATGTGAGTAGAAATTCAAGGACAGAGGCCACAGACATGCACAAGAAGGGACCACAGCAGTGAAAGGGGAGAAGGTTGAAGTGCTCAGTGGGCAGAAGCAATGAGCAGCAGGGCTGGAGCTCAAGGAGCTGGTATGTTAAATGATTGCTGTTGTCATTCAAGAGATACAGAGCTGGAGGGGTCAGCCAGCAGAAAAAGCAGTTGAAACTTAGCCAAATGCTGTGCGTTAAGGAAGGACTTGGAAGATGACTGAGGAGATGGGGCAGACTGGGTGCTGCAGGAACTGGGGACAAGATGAAGGAAGGTGTACATGTGGCAGAGGCAGGGAATAGAGAAGCAGAAGAGGAATAGTTGCAGGTGTGAAGCTCTGGATGTATCGGGTCTTGATAAAATCAGATTTAAAAAAAAAAAAAAAAGAAATTCACCAGTTTCTCGCCTCTTTTTACCATCCTCATCCCCTACTCCCTTTTCATTGTGGGTACACAATGTACCCACACTGTGTAGGTAAAGCACTGGACTGTAGTGTCCAGGATTTTACTGGACTGTAAAGCACTAGCAAATCTGAGCTGCCATGGCCTGAAGCTAGTGCCTAAGAACTTCATCATCCTTCCTCACTCATCCATGCAACCTGTCTTATTTTCAGTGGGCTTCTAGCTCAGGATCTCCTCTGCTTTTAGCTATACAGTTTTTCATAGAAACAGAGGGAGGATCCTCCAGAGGCATGAAGCAGCCCATCAAGGCAGCCCATCAAAGCAGCTGGAAGGTGATCTTGGCTATGGGTGGCATGGCTGGAGGGAGTGTTCAGGAACAAAATATTACCAGGATCAAAGGAGTTGTGTTTAATGACCACCACACAAGGAGTTCCACTCACATTCTGAGTCCAGGTGCACACCATAGCTATATCCCGACTCCGTGTTGCAAGAAAAGCTGGGCAAGCGCCATCATCCCCATGTCCAGAGGAAGTATTGGCAGATGTGGATCACAGCTGTGGCTAACTGCAGGGTGACCCCTGCATCTGCTAAGTACCTCATGCCATCTAGCATCCTGCAGAGCCGTTGTTTAGCGCTTAGAGTAGCATTCACCTGATCAAAGGTGGCTATTTCACAGCTGAGCTTCTCACCCTTGACTTGCTTAATATTCAGTGGAGAGGAAGAGGCCCTTTTGGGGCTTGATTTCATCTCATCCTACAGTAGATATTTAAAAGTATGTCAAAGAACCTTATCCTACACGTATGTATTGACTATGGGCTGTACGAACTGATGCATTAAAAAACACTTTGCACATGGTAGTGTGTTGGCCTCACTTTTGTGTTGGCCATACCTTCTCTGAATTTAGCAACAGGGTCAGCCAATTCCTTTATGAGGCCCTCTCCGCTTCCATGTGGAGATGAAGGGTATGCTTCATGGTCCATTCATGTGTTCATGGAAGTTCATGTTCAGTGTGACCCATGACTAACAACTTTTGGATGAATAAGGAATCATCTCCTAAAACTCTGCACAGTTTGATGGCCATGGCTACACCTGCCTCTTGTTCTGCTTTCTTTCTCCTCAGCTGTATTTCAAGATCATGTATCATAAAATCAGCTGCTAGTCTTTGACATTTAAAGCCTCTGCTCTTCTTTGCCACAAAGAATAGCTAAGCAGCATGAGGCAAAGACCTCAACACAAGCACGTGCATTGTAATTTGCGAATGAATAAAGACTGCAAACCCCCAAGCCCCATATCCCATTATCTTTCTAATGGAAACGCATGAAGGGTTTAACCTGCAGTAAAGAATAATACAATATTTCTATAGAGAAAACAGATTTTGATTAAATTTTTTTACCCTGGAGTCCAACTGCTGCATATAAGACCAAAGGTATTCTATATTGGCTCCAAAAGGGTGGACGTGAAGAAATGTGGATATGATACCTGTATTAAAAACAAATGCACACAAAGTATTGAAATTACTCAGACAATATATCATTAAAATAAGCAAAATAATTCAGAACAATCTGTTCTTGCAGGTTTTTCAGTATGAATTATGATTCTTATTTTTCTTACACAACCCAATAAACATAACAAAATGGCATATTTTTAATACAGTCATAATAACATGGTAAACACAATAGCTCATCTTCAGGAATGACAGCAGTTAGCAAGTAAGTGACCAAGATAACATACTGATGAATAAAGGAATTTATAAACAAAGACTTGCTGGAAGCATTTCAACTACCAATTTTATGCTTGATTTACCAATATAAAATTGTGGATATTGTAATGGTAAAATTATTGCTTTTTTCCCCTTCACTGGATGCTCTGTTGTGAAAACGTTTCATATAATTGTGTCAGAAACCTCACTCCCTCAAATTTTTCTAGTAATTACGCTGATGCTGGTTATGAAAAGTGCTTAACCTGTATTACCCCTAACTGCTGCTGAAGAAAACACAAATCCTTTATGACATATTTACTTATTTACTTTCTCTTAAAAGAGAGCCAGTTCTGTCTATCTTCATTGTTATTTACAGGATTGTTGTAAAAGGTATGGGAATAAAAGTGGCTTAGGAGGAGGCAGGATCTAAGTCTACAGATTTTTTTTGGCAATGAAAAACAAGTGACAGCATAATAATGATGACCAGAGAAAACAAGATTTGGGGCATCAGAATTGCTATTAAAAGCACCGTCCAATTTCTCTTCTTCTAAACAAACAGTGAAAATACAAAATGGCATGTGTGTTACCTACTGTTTGGGGAGAGTTGAACTGTAAGAATCAGAGCAAACATTTTCAACTCTGTTTGGATGGGTTTCTTAGCTGAACCACCCTAGGGGAAGTTCCTTATATTTAAAGCATAAACACCAGGATTAAAAATGCTTACAAATGACAAAAATGGGTCACTGTATCTTGTGTACTGCAGGCCATACTGCTTTCTTGATGCTGAATGAATTAAGATAATCTTGGATTTCATTTTTGCCCAAATACTGGCCATGGTTGAAAATGACAAGTAAAATTTAACTCATTTTAGACTGGCTTTGCAAAGAACACCTTTTTTCCTCCCTTGTATTTCCAATAGCATTTACAGACTTCTGATCCTGCAAAGGGAGAGGCATGTATTTAATTTTATACTATGGCAAGTTCTATCAGCAGTTACCTTCTTTGTGCTGTGCGTGACCATAAGCACACACACAAGAGCTCTTGAAGCAAAAGCCAAGACCATCACACTTGGGTGGGTTGACTGGGAATCCAATTTGTATTCAAATCACATTTTACCAGTGGCATTGTGTATGTTATGTGTGTTCCCAAGGCTTTTCAATTCAGGATGTTCAACGCTAGCTCTTTCATATAATGTAAATAAAAAGTCATTTGAAAAGATTTTGTAGTTATTGACTGGAGTTCCATGATAACTTTTTAGTAATTTTTTGTCTTTTATGCTCTTTTCCACTAAGACAATATTGAATTTTGTATAATACAGACAAACTTAGTGAAGGGATGGAGGCAAGGCCAATTTTTCCCTTGCCTCACCTGAACATGCCTCAGAGGGAGAGATAACATGAAATCCATCCTGAGCAATCTTTTGTCTTTGAACTGTAACAATGAGCCAGTTATGGAGGTATTATGACCAGTAATATCTGGACTGAGATTACACTGTTTATCTGAGTGTGCCACTGGACAGCTGCTGGATGGGACCCACTTTGGGACACTGCCACCACTTGTTACAGTCAAATAATGAGTGACCTAGAAAAAAAAGGTTGTTATTCTGTTCTTAAAATCCCATCCTTGCTACCCTTGTCACAGAAGTTATCTTTCAACAGATCAAATACTGTTCATTGCAATTAAAAGTTCCAAATTTTATTATAACAAGCAAAATTAAGTAAATTCATACATTTCTGTACATCCCACTGTTCCACATCTCACCAGTCACAGGAAGTTTGTGTACTAAGCCCTTTAAACATTTAAATACATTCTTCACTTTTAAATGACCTTTTTTGGTCTGAACTGTCTCAACCCGTACCCCAGCAATAAACCAGCAACTTTCCTGGTGCTTAGTAGATGCAAATGAGTTGCATTTAAACAAATTAAGGTAGTTTTGGAACTATCACCTACTGGGATACCGCTGATTTTGTGAAAAGACCAAACCGAAGAAATGAAACCTGGTCTTTCAGGTCAGCATTTCTGTGAATGGCAACCATGCCATAGGGAGCACTTTGGACCTTGGGCCTTTAGGCTCCATGAAAACCTGCCCCACTGAAACCAAATGCAAAACATGCATGGATATAAATGGGGCACGTTCCCTCCAAGGGTAGCATGGGTACTGCCAGCATTCCTGTGTGGCTAAATGCTAGGTACCAGTCAGCTGGCCCACTGCCTATAAGCTTTAGCTTTTAGACACTCTTTAAGAGTTTATTTTAAAGATTTTATTCTAGGTAAAGGATATGGCAGTCCTTGTGGTATTCTTTATAAATATTCATATTGCTAATTCCCTCACCTAATCTCAAAAGCATAAAGCTGGCTTGCTTAATATATCCAGTACACATATTTTTTTGCCTGGTGGTTTGCTAATATTATTTCCATCCCCTTCTCCTTCACCATTTTGCCTAATAATCAGATAACAAGTTATACAATTCTAGCCTGCTAAATCTTGATGTAAATAAAGTCTTCATACATTCATGCTGCAAGTCTAAATGCAGATCCTGCAATTCTCTTCATACCTGTAATCCTTTCATTAAACTCTGCAGAATTTTTCAGAAAGGAGAAGTTCACTTGTATTTTAGGATTTCTCTTACTAAAAGCCAAAGATGAAAAATAAAAAATAACTTTTTTTTAAACTTTTATTAGCACAAGGATGCATGTGAACACATATGCAAAATAAAAACTTGTTAAAAGGCGTTTTGTTCTCAAAAATCTTCTTTGGGGTTATCTTACCTATTAATAGTGCCTCCTTCTCTGATTTTAGACCTGGGCTTCGTTTCTCTGAATTTTTTTCTCTGTCTTGGTTGACCAATGCTACTGTCAATACATTGATTTCCTATAAAGTTTAAAAAAAAACACAACAGGTGGTCATGTAGATTTCATTTACTTCAATTAAACCTGTCTGCTTCCTTTCAACTCTATAAAAAGATCATTACTTTAATTCACATCTAAAGACAAGACAATTATAAATAATTGATTTGTTTGCAGAATATTAAGACACTTTTTGAAGTACCTTTATGCCAAGAGCTGCCAAGAAGAGAAATTTTGCTTGTGGAGTAAGTAATAACTTTGTTGCTAGTCCTTCTTCATTATAACAGCTTGAAAGATGTGCCATAAAGTGTGGGGATGGTCAGAAAACTCACATTTTCTAGCTATTAAAGCTGTAAACAAAGACCGCCTCTAGGGAACATGGATGGAAACATTCAGCTACAGCTATAAGAGCAAATTCAACAGTCACTAGTAATGTTTCTAGCTACTAGAACACAATCATCTACCCTGTTACACTCTTCGACCAGTGCCTGGCATGGTGTTGGCCCCCATCCCAAACAATTCCAAGGCACGTTTTGGGGATCAGCACTTTTCAGGGACCATTCCTAACAGGCGGTTTGCATAAAGCTACCTTGTTTTGAGGACTGAAAGAGAGCCAGCCTTAAGGGCAAACAAGTCAAGGCTCCTGCTTTGAGCTCCTTTTTCTGCAACCAGGTGGCCTGAACCATCCTAATCTCAGCCAAGCTATCAGTTAGATGCTCCATCAGAAGTACCCAGGCAGTTGTGTGACACAGATGGTTCTTCTCCTGGGTATATGTGAAGTAAACAAATTATCTCTATTTCAGAGGCATGTAAGTGGCCTCAAAGTGCATTGCACAATATTCAAGCATATACATGGGCTGTTTCCATGGAGCAACTGATATGCAGTAACTCGTTCCTTGGTGAGGCAGTGACTCACGCTGCTGCATCTGCTCTGTGAAATGCTCAGCAGGTCCACGCAAAACCTCAGAGGCAGAGAGCATGGGGCTGGAGATATGGTGGTGTGAGGTGGGACTGTGCAGGAATGGTGCTCTTGTTCTGGTCGGGGGAGTGAAGGTAAGAAGCTAGAGGTTGCATGGGACTGGGCAGCCTTAAATGCAAGCAAATTTGCACTATTTGGTGTAATGGTGTGGCCCATCTAGAACATGCACTCGGGGTGGTGCCTTGCTCCAAAATTCTTGGCAAGCATTTTTGGCAATAAAAGAGAGATGCTGGGCTTGGGTCGCTCTAGGGCATTTCTGAAGGTGTGAATAATCCATGCTAAAACAAAAATCAAAAACTCCAAAATATGTCAAATGTGCCTTTTTATAGATGACTAAAGGCTTCACAATCTGTGAGATAGGTAAAAAGAGTCAGGCATTTCCTCATTCTCAATTAAAAAAAAAAAAAAAACCACAACACAAAAAACGCCCAGTGATGTATACTCTGTGCTCTTTATAGGCTGGCTCCAAGGAGCAGCTTTCTGGTACTCAGTGCCTGATGGCTCAGATGCATCATGGGTTCAAACGTTCCCTCGCATCATGAAGAGGAACAAGTTGCCATGTGTCAGCTAAGAAATTGCATGTGCATTTGAGTGACGTACACACATATGTGTATCCTTAGCCCCCAGCAACAAGGGTCTCTGACAGACCTTAGCCCACAGTGAAGGAGGAGTGAGATGGACTGAGCCACCTGTGGTTTGCTGCAGTTGTAGTGGCCAACTGAGGCATGCCTCCTGGCCAGAGATTTATGTGTACTTGTGTACATGTAAGCTAGTCAGCCTTTGCTGCCTTTTTAGTCAGTAGAAATGAAATAACTTTGTAGTCGTGTATTTTAGTTATTTACTTCAGGTTGAAATAAATTGGACCTTAGAGGTGCCTATTTTATATTTCTCATTGGCTGCAAAGGGAAACATACAGCACAGATTTAGACACCTACAGGTAGGAGGGAGTCTGCAGTACAAGAGTTGCAGTGATCCCCTCTTAAAATAATGGTGTGCCTGAGCACTCTGGCAGCTACATCACCTTGCCACTAACACTCCTGTAGCGTTGTAATGCACAGGGCACATTATAACAGCAGGAGTATGCTCTAAGTTGTCCAGTACTGTTGATTCCCCTCCTGATAGAGCCAAAGGCTAATGCAAATACTCATCTACTGCTGGCCATGACATCCAAGAACAGTGAAAGAAAACCCAGGCAAGAAACAGAAATAAGAGAAGTGTTCGTATGAATTTCTCCATAAGGGCAGTAATGACAAGGGGGTTACA
This sequence comes from Ciconia boyciana, assembly GCF_034638445.1. Classification (NCBI taxonomy): domain Eukaryota; kingdom Metazoa; phylum Chordata; class Aves; order Ciconiiformes; family Ciconiidae; genus Ciconia; species Ciconia boyciana. Next base: position 186,721,279 of record NC_132934.1, read on the forward strand.
GATCAGAAGAACAGAGCTGGATGACAGATTTCATGATACTGCAGCAGAAGAGCAGAGCAGCATATGCCACCAGAGCCTGTATAGGTTAAGATGTAACTTTTGACTCCATCAGAGATAGAAAAGCAGTCTAAAAATAACAATTCCTGAGAGGGGAGGGAGAGAGCAGAGAGATGTGTATTTGATATAACAGGCCCCAAACACAACACACTAGCAGTTTCAGATGGGATTAGAAGTTTTGTCAAGCAGTGATGCAGAGAAAGAAACTATATTCCCATTGGGAGTAACGAACAGATGGATTCTCATTTAATGTCTAGATTTGAGCCTGTGCAGAACATTTTGTATGATTTATAGGACAGTGTAAATGGATGCTAAAGGAAGTCACATGAAGTCTTTCTTAACTCTGTGTTGGTACAGAGGATAAAAGAGTAAAAAATTGGTTATGGGGGAGCCTGAGGAAACTAAGAGTGGCAAAGATAGCTACTCAGCAAACAACTGGCTTTAGAAGAAGGCTGCAGGTTCTTGGACATTTGAAAAGGAGAGGTTTCTGCCATCCAAAACTACCTGCCTCACAGAAAATGATAAATTAGACTACTCTGATGTATTCAGCTGCCAAAATAAGCTTGCACAGGCCATGAGAAAATCCAGGGTGTGCATGGTCACATAAAGGATTCAGTAGCAATGCTGCTAGGAATTAATAGTGATTTAAGAGAAATGGGCATAACTGTATCTAAAAAACGGGTGTGAAATTCACCCAGAAACCAGGCTAATTATAGTGTAAGTGAAAACCTTAAGTATCTGACTACACACTGCAGATACAAATCTGGTACCTATGAAGCCTCTACGACAAATCCTCATGCAGTTAATTTGCACATTTTTAGAGGCACTACTTACACCAACCCACAGAAACAAGACTTTTAAGAGTACAAAGGTGAATGAGGCAATAACTAATTGGAAACAAACAGTTAGTTCACCTCTCTGACATGAGAAAAAGCTACTGATCACCAGATGCCTGAGGAAAATTATTTAATATATACTGCACTACAGTATTTCCTTTCTGTCCAGGAGACCATCCTTTATTTGGCAAATTCTATCTTCTGAGGCCCTAAGCAGTCTCCTTCAGCAGGTTTCATTATAAAAGGAATATTTTGCTACCATCTGTCAGTTACTGCATTAAAGGACAAGAACACAGCTGAGCATGTGCAAACCAGTACTTATTAGAAGTGAAATGACCTTGCAAGATATAAATACAGTATGTGGAAGGCTTAATCCAGGTTAAATCACACCTGGAGATCATTAGGGACCTGGCCCTATTCATTATTCACAAATTATGTCAGGTATTGGAGAACATGGAGGCCCGATTTGATGATGACAGCTCCAGAGCTGCTCAGCATGAATGCAGCCGTTCTGTGTGATGCTCTCACCATTGCCAGCTTGGAGCTTTTCCCTGCAAATGACACTTTCATCCATCAGCAGATGATGAAAAGACATGAATTTCCCTTGTGGGCTTGACAAACCCTATGATTCCACAGACAGCCCTTGGGACCAGCATTTTGATTCGGGGCTCCCTGCTTTTGAACCAGGGAGGCAAAGACAGAGAGAGAGTCTTTCTGGAAAACTTTCAGGAGAACTTGCTGGATAAAACAGAGGATGGCAAGTGACAATTTTCTCACACAGACTATTCATTTCCACAGGCAGACCTCTGACACCACCACTGACATAGAGTTGATGTCTGTGGAGAGTAGCACATGGCAGTTTTCACACATGAATGTATACCTTAGCTATGTCCTGGCCATAAGGTGGGACAGAAGTTGGGTTTGTGTCATTCTCCCATGTACCCTGGCTTCTTTTGGAAGCAAATGCAGAGACATGGGCAAGCGGATTGCTCCAAAAGGTGCCATGGCCCACCACAGAGCAGCTGGGTCCCACACTGCAGACACAGCAAAGAAGAGTGTGACTCCTGAGAGAGCTGCATTTGCCAGAGACAGACACAGAAGTCCTGAAGGGTAGAAGAGATGTGGTGGCTTTCTACAGAGGATAGTTGCAGGTACTGTAAGACCAAAAGGCTAGCTCTGGACTCCAGGGGACTAGCAGATCAGAAAGCTCCAGATATTTAGGCTGGATTACAGTCCTCCATTGGTTTCTTTTTTCCCCCTATGGGAAAGTATGATATTAAATAAAAAGTTCTCAATCCAGGCATCACTCATCCTCTACAGGCCAGTCTTGCACCAGTGCAAAAAAAGGCAGACAGAATATAAAATGCCTGCTCTTGCCTGGGGCTTCGCTCTTTAGCCTAAAAAGTTCTGTGATCCTGAAAACACAGGCTAGCCAGCATCCCTAAAATTGGGGGAAGTGAGGACTTGTCATTCCCCGTAAACGCTGACCAAGAGCTGAGCAGGGCTTGAACAGTAGCTGCCCTACCTGGGAACTACTCCTGCCGTTGCTCTGGACTCTGCTTGAAAGGCAGAATATGGGATTTAATGAATATGACATTGAAGACACCTGGCATGTGATCAGGATGCAAATGACAAATATCCAAAGAGCTGAAATACTCCCTCTGCTATCTGGGTAATCCAAATATTTGATAATTACCTTTAAATCTAGGGGGAATGATGACTGTTTGCATATTGTCTTCAAAGACATCATTCCCTTTGTTGTAGTATACAGGATTCTGCAGAATTGTGTGGTGAGGGAGTAAAAATAATATTATGCCTTCTGAAACACCCAGTAAAAAAAAAACCAAAACCCTACCAGACTCTGGAAGAGTTTGCAGGATATGTTGGTGTTTGTACTATATGTACAAAGCCAATTGTCTGAAGCATTAAAACAGTAGCAGAAGAAGGAAAGACTAGATGTTGGACACAGCAGGCATATGACAGAGAAACTGCTGAATGTTGTTAGGGGTAAGGGATACACCACGCTTTCTCATCAGCCAGGGGATATATGAGAGAAAATGAGTAGGAGGAGAAAATACTATATATCTGAAACATAAGCAAAAATCTTGCAGGCTGTTAACAGCAGGCCAGAGAGATGCTGTAAGCTTGAAAAGAAAAGGTAATTTTATGATTTTGGTAGAACAAAGAACCACGCACATGTGATACCAAATCTGCAGTCCTTAAGCTCTTGAAAGGCATACGTGTACCTGCTTTGAGTCCACAGAACTGGCCTTAGACTTCAGATGTGCTTGCCCAAACTGCTTATTGATGGCCAGGCAGGTTTGATGATTCTACTGCAAACATGGGTAGAAACTGGCCTGCGACACGAAGACTGCATGTTTTTAATTTATTTTCATTTACCTGGGGATCTCTTAAAGTCTGGTATAGTTGTGTTGGCTTTGCTGGTCTTTCTTTAAATGTACTTCAGACCCACATCTGAAAATTTAATCTTGCTGTTTTAACCTGAATAGAGCCTAATTCAATTTCCAATCAAGTGAATGGAAGCCTTGCAATAGTTTCAATGCACATCAAGTCAGGCATCTTAAATTTATGGGGACATGCAAGGTTGAAGTACAGGACAACTACTGACACCTTAACATGGTTGTCAGTTGAGAATGGGCTACTGTCCTTGTCTATGTTCTGATTCATGGTAAATACAAAATTATTCAATCCAAGTTGAGCTAAACTACAATGAAAGAGCTTGTTTAAATTTAACTTAAATCAAATTTCCTTGGAAATGTGGCAATGTATGAGTACACTCACAGACAGTGATCGCGACTCAGATGATTGCCGTATAGCAAAATCACTCAGGTGACCTTGGGAGGTCTCTAGTCCAACCTCCTGCTCAAGGCAGGACCAGCTGTGGGGTCAGAGCTCATGGATACGCAACAAGGGATAATAGTCCAATGGCTGGATAAGTCTCAGCAATTTCTCTGCAACATCCCAGTTCTGCGCCCTCATCAAACAACATGTGGGGTGTGTCATCAATAGATGGGTGCCTCCATCCCCTGCAGAAGGGATTTTCCAACCACCATCACTTGCTGCTTCCTCCTGATACTTGTGATTAAAGTCTTATCTCCACAAGCACAAAGAAGGACAGAGGTACCATCACAGATGGGGAAAGCCTGATAACCTAATCAGAGAAAAGAAAGTCCCCTGACCCAGCTCCTCCCAGGGCTGTCACAGGAGAGCATCAAGACCAGTCAATGGAAATGCTCTTTGGACCATCTTATGGACTGAGGGGGGCACTGCCTATAGGGGTATGGGAATTGTTATGGAATGTAGGGGAAGAGCATCTTCCCCTACATTGTACAAGGCTTAGGTGAGGGTCCTTAGTGGGGAAACAAAAGGCGGGAAAAGGGAGGGATCATGGTGGTTTGGGAAGGGGATAAAAGGGACTGGTTGCATGTAAACGGTTTGCTGGTCATTACACTTGTCTGGCCATGCCATGCTCTGATCAGTGCACTACACTCATTAAATTCAATTTCTGACTCTTTTCTTGGGTGAGGGACTCTCTGTTCTGTGTGCATGGGGGTGTGTAAGGGGGTCCGAGCACAGCAGCTGGAGTGGGACCAGGGGTCAGGCAGCCGTGGCGTCTGGGGACAATGGGGACAGCAACTGGGGACATCGTGGGGTCTGGGGAATGACTAAAAGACCTGTGTGTGTGTGTGTGTGTATGCATGAGGCAGGGGCCAGCTACGGGATAGACTGAGAGTCAAAGGCCAGTTACTGGAGGGATCCATATCGTATATATGTGTAAGTCTGCATATATATTTCCCACTAATGGACCTTTATCCTGATCAGCCAGAAAGGGGAGTAAGATGAGGCCATCAGTGCTGTTTGTGTTTATGAATGCTGAGTTTGTGTTGATCTGTGTGGCTGGCCATGTGTATATGTCTGCATATAATGCATGTGTTGTATACATGTGGTTGTGCATGTGCCTGTGGGGAATACGTGCTCAGTCTTGCTGCAGGTTGGTCACATGGAGCTACGACCACCTTGCCTCTGTCGGGCTGCAGGATTCAGCAACAACCAACAGCAGCAATGCTTGGTTTGGGCCAAATGGGTCTAATTCTTCCTTTAATGGAGCTTGTTCCCCTTCAAGGGCTGCTATGGCACTGTGCTGTGAGGTGACATGTGGAAATTTGGTTAAGTGTCTGAACTCAGTAACTCAAAATTCTCCAGGAACATCGTGTGTGTTACACAGCTCTTCTTTCAGCCTGTCCTCTTACAGTGACTGTTTCTGACTCTCTGCTGACTACTCCTCTAAAAATACTTTAATGACTAGAAAATTGCTCATAATCTTTGATTAATATAATTCTTTTGTTGCTGTAAATGAATTGATCTTGTGCTAGCAAATTAACTACTTCCTAGAAATATTATATTTTACACGGTCCTGGTTCCTCACAGCCTAAGAGTTGATTTCAGTAAAGTGGCTGACATTAAGTTAGGTGGTCTTGCTGACACACTGTCTATACATAGAGAGGTTTCTTGGCCTTTTTTATGCGCACTGGAATAACTCAGTTTACAATAACAAATTACAGTGTTGCATCACATATGAAAAGAATAAGACAAGGAACGAGGGAGGCATCCAACCATCTGCCCAAAACTGGAGCTCTCTTTTAAAACCAGAGCACTATTTTTAGAGTTAGCACCAGGTCACCAATACACTAAAAAACCCCTTGGTTTTCGGTGTTTTTTTCCCAGCATCTCAGAGGATCCTTTTCCTTCTACTATCTACCTAGTGATGCAAAAGTATGTATTTGCCATATGCTACGCTGCCGGTGAACGTTGTAACAGTTTTTGCTTGTGACTGGTCTATCATTAGAAATGATACACACCAGGTGTCACCTTTTCATTCAGATCAAGCCTAAACTTGATAACTTATTTTGTGCTATGCAAGAAACCAGTGTTGGTTTTGTCAGCCACAGGACATTGTAATTACTTTTAAAGTACACTAATATAGAAATTTACTTTTCAAGTACACTAATATAGAATTTACCAGAACTGTAAATTTAAGCGTGCACTGTTGTTAACAAATAAACAGTTGACAACTGGGTTGAAAAATTATCTGGAATTAAAATTATAGGAACAACAATGAAGAAAAATTAGAACAGCGAATATAAGACATTGCAAACGAAGCACTTCAAATGCACCTCTATGCATCTAAGAGTAGTTTGTCTGATTTATCCTACATGATAGAAGTGTTTTCAGGAGTGAAGATTAATTGTATTATGGTGCTCTTGACATCCTATTTTTCCGATCCATTTGCCAGAGAGATGCTTTTAACTTTTTCATTACAAAGCTTTTACTATGATAACTTTCACCTGCTGAGTTTAGGCAACTAGCAATAATCTGAAAATGCTTTTCTCATTGAAACTATCTCTTTATATTGTTCTCATTGTATTTGAGCACATCTATTTTATGGGAATGTACATATGCAAAATACGGATGACTAATATGAAAGTTACTTCATGCTTATTTTTAAAAGTATGATCAGGTTGCTTCATTTTCTAAAGCTGGATTTATGTGTAGGTTCCTGATGACAACACAGATGTTTTATGTGATGTGAAGGTGGCTGTTTTGCAAGGGAAAAGGTAATTGTTGTTTTGCACACTTTGTGTTAGGGAATTGCAGCAAACCAATGGTTGGCTGAACGAAAGCATCACCTGCCCACCACCTCTGCTGAAGTCATTGTAGGAGGGGATACTTCATGTTTACTTGAGACTGAGAACTTGTGAAAGCCCTTTCAGATGGTCTTTAACACAAATATTGCTCTAGCAATCTTCTCGAGAATGATGCACTTCGAAAAAAAAGTTAAAGAACGAAAAAAAAGGCAATTCGTTTCCCTTCTGGGATGTGTAGAATTGTTTTGAATAAGTCTTTGTTGAAATAAAAGGGAGTAATTGGGGGGCAAAAAAACAAGCTTAAATGTTTTATGAGAGTGAATGGTTTTCACTGGGGATTTGTATTTGCAAGATACTAATTTTAGATATCTGAAAACCCAGGGCAACCCCCATATTCATGAGAATCTCCACATCTGAATACATGAAAAGTACTTGAAACAAACATTTTGGAGCTCTCATTCCTTTGGATTAGATTTTGATTAGGATGATGAACTCTTCTTCCAAGAAGAGTGTCTCCTGGGGATACTGAAATTCCTTTCTCGCTTCTGTCACTTTTTGCTGTCTGTTCCTTGAAGAACTTTAGCAGGTTGGAGGGAGCATGAATGTGGTGTACAACCCCCAGGACTGCAGTGGCAGGCTTGTGGCTGAAGCAGAGGTGGCCCATCATCCTTCAGGTGGTTGCGGGGGAGCCTGAGTGCTCTGACAAGCCAATCTGCCTTGCACACTGTGTGGGTTAAACACACTGTGGGTTAAACACACAGCTGCATATGTATAAGGCTGAATGTTATTCCTCACTAGAAATGATGGGATGACTCCTGTATACGTGTGCAGTATAAATACTTGGGGAAAATGCTTTGGGATGAAAGGCTGCACATAATGATCAGATATTATTAAAATGTCAGGTAGCTCTGGGCATTGAAGAACTGTCTCCCTGTGGAGCTCAGATGAAATTTAAAGTCAAAAAACTTTTGTGATTTGCTGAGTGGGTGGCTGAATGGGTTTTATCATTGTGTCTCAGAGTTCTCTCTTCTCCTCCCTCAGATGATGGGAATTCACTCCAATCAAAAGCCAAGTTACAATGCCACTCTGACACTTTTAATTAGGGACAAGGGAAGCGGTGTGATTTCTTGCTGCACATTAACAAAGGGGTTATTGCTACAGCCCAGATCTGCTTCAGGTAGCACAGTCCGTGTCAGAATATACCTTGGTTTGCTGTAGCCATTTGCTCCCTGTAGGGTTAGATCGTGGCTGAAACCGCAGAGACTGTGATTCAGCCAGCAGAGAGACCTGCACCGTGCTAATGAAACTCTATTGCTGTCCTCTAATGAGCCAAATGAGGGCTGGGGCAGCGAAGAGTGGAACTCGGGGACTTGATCTATCAGTGTGTAAGAACTTCTGAAGGCTGAGCAGATTCTTTGATAACATGGTCCTAAACAGCCAGTTAAACTCCTGTTATTTTTCAGGCCTCACGGTATTGAATTCATGAGGTGGTCATTCCTCATGCCTGCAGTGCTAAGTAGGAAAGCTGCTGATCTGAGAATGGTCATAGCTGCTTGAATTTATCATACTCCACATGCCTTAAATTGAAGGAAATGAGAAGAAATGAGTGATGGATGGGCTACAAATAAATGCCTGGCAGGGAGTAGAAAGAGGCACAGCCACTCTTCACCCCTTAGTCCTGGCCCCACCAGGACAGAAGAACCTGAATACAGACAGTAAATGGATCTTTGTAATCCCTGGGGGCTTTACTCCTTGCTCCAGTCAGGATGCAGCGTTCTTGAACCTTCTTCTAACAACGTAACACACCCATGATGAGAAACCAAACCCCACATCTCTCTCTCCTCAAGGGACTATCCTCATCCTTGCACTGCATCATTCTCTTGTTCTTCTGCTTGTTCTCTTCAGACAGTTAACTGCATTTGTGAAATGAATTAGTTGACTGAATACAATCTTGCAAAGGGGAGCAGTTACAATAGAGGGGCTGGAGAGCGCACGTAGCTCATGCTCTTCTCAGGAAATGCAGCTTTGAACCTTCTCAAGTGGAGGAGAGAAGCAAACCCCAACTTCTGGCATGTCCTGTGAGGGACGTAACCCTTCTCTCAGGTACGGAAAGGCTGCCAGCACCCTCTCCCTATCCTCAAACGCACCCAGCTTTCATCACCTCACTTTTTGCAGCACCCACCTACTCCCGTGTCCTCCAGAAATGCCTGCTGCAAGGCCAGAGGACCCCAGCCAAGCTGAGGCAGCTACTCCATGACTCACATCAGCTTGCTGAGGCTGAGGTTCACAGCTTACAAACCCCAGGAACCCAGGAAGCTCAGATAGAAAAGAAACACACGTTTCCTGATGTGTGCAACCCCTGCACTGGGGTTTTCTGGCTTATAACTTTAGGCCCAAATTGCTTTTATATTAGCCATGTAGAGCACATTTTTAATGTTCTGTGAAGAGCAAGCCTTTTCAATAGTGGGCTAGCCAGGAAATGGTTGTTGCACTCACAAGGAAGTGAAGCAAAAGCATCAGCAATCACTTGGGATCTTCATCAATAACGGCGACCAACTTTTGTCCTGTAGTCCCAAACCACTGGGACGATTTGAGCAGGCCTTGCACTCTTCTAGTTCCCTCTCCTCTCCCTGTGTTCAAGGGCCCTTTTCATCTCACCTGGCTTGATGTGAGCCTCATTTAAGAGATGTCTTTACTTGTCTTTGGTAAAAATCATCAGTGATTAGCTATACTATGTGAAAAGAGAAGACTACGGTGTAGTTAGGAATAACATCACTTTCAGTGTAGCATAAAGTGAGCAATTTAGTAAAATGGTTGAAATATTTCACCCTGGTTATGCTCCTCCTCAGAGTCAGGGATCATCTGGTAACTGCTTGAAAAGCAGATACAGAGGGGAAAAATTAAAGGAAGAGTCAACATCAAATGTAAGATGCTTGGCTGAACTTGAGAAATGCTCTGATAACAGCTTCAAGCATTCAAATGGAAAAATGCATCCCTACTTAATATTATTGATTTCATGTCTGGAGAAAAACCCACAGAATATTGTGTCCAAGCTGCTGGAGATGCTAACTGGAGGCAGACAGATGAATGAGGTCACAGTCATTACTTTGTTCAAACAATGACACTCAAACAGAACAAAAAGCTGGTAAAAAAACTTGTGGTGAAATCAGTTTCACTCTCTGAAATGTATTCATTTTTATTATGCCTTGGTGATAATGAAGTAACCCTAAAAGTCTTTTGGTGAAATCCTGGCTTTTTAACCTGATGGGAATTTAATTATTGACTTAAACAGTCAGGACTTTACTATGCAATTGCAATCTGGGCATTCAAGATGCTTCTGTGACCACGACCCATCTCTTGCTTTGGTCTGAACTTGGAGGACTGATACTCTTGACTACCGTTTTATGGCACTTTTACAAAGGGTAGGAGTTAGTCACAGGAGCTATCCTCCATCTAAGGAAGGCAGATAGCTGTCAAGGGAAAGCGCCAAACTCCTGGAAGAAGATCATTGAGTACTTTCAATGTGGGGCTTATGTAAAAAAAATCTCCCTTTGTCCATTAACAATAGAGGGATACCATGGATGTTAACCTTCCCACCCCAAAAATAGGGATATATTCACCAAGACTATATAACTGTATTTGCATGCCGTGCCCTATGTATACTGAACTCAGAAGTGAGCAAAAGGAGATCTTTGATCAAAACACCAAATTAACCTATATACAAGAGGCTCCACAGAAAGCCACTGAACTTACCGAAACAGTGTAAGAATGAATTGCCTTTATAGAGTTAGCCATAAAACACATGATTAGCATTTTCAGTTTGCAAAATATTCTCTACTCAAGCACACCTCCCAAGCAAGTTTTTTTTCATATCGGGACTAATCAGGTCCCAAGAGTCTGGGAACATCCTGAAAGAGGATTATATCTGAAATTATAATTGTCCATTGGCCATTATTTTCTCTTCAGTTAAGACAGAGATGTGAATTAAATATCATTATATGCAACAATGAAGAGGAAATTAAAAGGGGAGCAGATTAGAAGCAAGAAGCAATCTTTTCCTAACCGCAGGGCTGGAGGAAATGAATGGTCAGTGCAGCACCTCTGGCAGTCCTGGGTGTTGAAGTCTCTGTTAACATCAGGCCAGGATCCTGGGTTCTATGTACCACTTGAGCCTGACATTTGGCCTTTCCGGCCCCAGAGTATAGCTGGGAAATGTCCGCAGCCATAACAAATATTACTGCGTGTACCTGGCAAGTCACTCATGAAACACCCTTATGACTGTTTACAGAGCCTTGTAAGATGGTTTTGCTTTCTGGAAACAACAGATGTACTGGCAATACACTAAAATTTCTGGTTTTGTCCCCCCAGATTTGTGTGTGAACTGCCATGGCAGGGAGGGTAACATTGCAATCGCTCTTGGTTAACTGTGCTCAATTCTCCTGCAAAAACAAGAGAAAAAAATGAAGACTGGTCCATTTATAGGTTGGGCACATTTCAGGAGGGATGTTTTTCTTTTTCCAAAGGTGTCCAGATCCTTGTTTCCCTTTCAGGATGGTCTTACACAACAGAAAAGTAGAGGACACACCAGGATAGGTCTAAGTATATATTTTCATCTGTATTTTCTTTTGCTAAGAAAAATATTTCCAGGTTTTATTTTAAGAAACAATGTTTTCTAATGTAAATATGATGCACACCAGTGCCATCAGCACCTCAGGACTGCAGAAAATAATCTTTTTAAGATTACAGTATGGGTTTTCTTGATATGTATGCAGTGTGCCTAAAGTTTCTACTATCCTTTCTAGGAGCCTCATTTTCTGCAGAGTAATCTAAATATGCCATAGAGTGAAGATTAGACTGTGTATTCACTGTATAGACATACGTTGCCATTTTTCCTTACCAACACCTCCCACTATTGCTCTGCATGTAAAGGTATTTCATTTGCTGAATTCAACCTGTCAACTGTAACAAATATGTTCTAATCCCATTATACGCATCACAGTTCACTAACAACCACGTAGGAGCCACCAAGCCTTTTTCTCTTTGATCATCCCAGATTTGCACACTGGCCAAGGGCAAGAACCACGAATTCTGCTGAGAATAGATGTGGAGAGACAACCTGCAAGGCACAACACCTGAGCACTACGTATTTGATATAAATGACAATTGTTTAAAAGGTACCTCAACTTCCATTTTATGAAGTTCATTACTGTAGCAAATGCTTTAACAACCATTCTTTCCCTCTATTTCTGTATTTCCATCTGTGCTGCTATGCCTTCTCTGATTTCATGGCGGCATAATTGTTGAATACATGGCTGCAACTGTGACTCAATAATTGTAGCTGTCTGGTTTCCCTCTTCACCATTAATTTAGGTATTGACTTCTTTTCTTAGGAGTCTAATATTGCTATGAGATCACCATGGGAAGAGCTCATGGCAAAGAGGGGCAGAAAATAGAGTTTCTAGCCTATGGAAAATTCAGGCATTTAAAAAATTCCTGCAATTACAAACTGGAACAAAACATTACATTTTGAAAAATTTACCATTAACCAAAGATTCTGAAATACTTTGATTTAGATATCTTGGAATGATGTACTGAAACACTCTCTTCACACAATTCAAATGTTTCATTTTAATGCTATTTCAACCTTTATATTATATAAAAATACAACTTTCAGGCTCTTCAGTTTTATCCAGTTACATATCAGCCAGAATGATAAAAGTTGAAGTATTTAGGTAATTTTGCTTTAAAACATTTCAATCTTGCAAAACATTGTTTCTCCACATTTTTGGAGAGGAAGTAAGTTTCTTTAGAAAGTTTCTAAGTCTCACGTTTCTAAATTCTTTTAGGAAACCTGCAACCAGTTGTTGTACAAAGACAAGTTTTTAGGTAGCAAATGTGAGCATTTCAACATCATGAGTGCATTAATGTCTTTATTTTGGTTTGCAAACAGAATCTTTCAAAGGGGCAATGAGACGCTATGCAGACGGACTGCAATTGGAGATTTGTTGGAGCTATCAGACAATATTGAATGTCTCCTGTCCAAATGCTGAGAGCTATGAGGCTCTATCGACTTCACTGCGGAAACAGACCACAATGAATGAGATTGAGGAAAGGATTAAAAAAGAGAGGACAACATTTCCTTATCACAAAGCAGTTCACAAAATTTGAGCCTTCCATTCAGGTTTAAAATAAAACTGCTTTTCTGGCTATGCCATTAGACAACACATTGACTAAAATAGATGTTAAAATATATTAGTGTTCAGACTGTTGCTAGTTCTCTTGGCTAGGAGGAAGATATCATATATAACCAGTTTTATTTTTCATATATTTATAACAAAGCGCAAAGCTGCATGGTTTGCATGACAAACATAGCAGGAAAGTTTTCCTTTTTTCTCTCTCCCCTTATCCAAATTGCTGTTTTGACTGCAATCATTAAGGGAATAACAGAAGCATTTTTTTTGGCAGCAGGTTTTGAAAAACATGACCTTAACAAGTCCTTTAATTATTTCGGACAAAATGATGACTCAATGAATTAATTTAGTCCTCTTGCACAAATTAACTGTTTTCAAATTATACACGTGTATACGAATCACTTCACTCAGAACTGAAATATGGCCAGACTTGCTCAGCTGCAAGGTGGCAGCCACAGAGACAAACAGTATAACTTTGTAGCTTGAGTAATCCTGGACAGGACACTAAGGCACAGCATTTCTTTTGCAGTCGTTTCCATGGTATCTTTAACACCCACATACAGCAAGTAGGACATTGGTTGTTAAAGTCTCATCCAAATAAATCCTACAAAGTAAATTGCATGGAACCCAATTTATCTACCTTGAAATGAAGTTTGCTGGGATTTGAACCTGTGGCTTCAGGAAAAAAAACAAGCACTTCAAACCTCATGTGCAAATCATTCAGCCATTCTATCAGCTTTAAGACATAAATAGTAAATTTGAGACCATACGCATGCATATACATATATATATAAATAAATCTATACATAGATAGCTGTACCTACATTTGCCTGAGATTCATCATGCCCATTGATTTCTGCTAATTCCTTGGCGCTTTTTAACTGCAAAGAGTAAACAAAAAACAAAACAGAAAAAACAAGCACATTACTTGAGTATTTCACACAGTTATCTTTGATTTATTTGAAGGAGCATTTTATAAAGCTTCCAATGAGAAAAACAGATGGAGCATATAATTCTAATGAGTTTTTACTCAAACCATTTTGAAACCAACATACTTAAGGCTTGATAGGTTGGCAAGAAAAACAAAGGAAAATAATAAGACTGGGTCATTATTTTTTAAATAATAAGATTAGAAAGTAGTTTCAAGGCATAAAAAGTGTACAGAATTGGCTCTCAAGAATAATAAATGATTTCATTTCCCATTTTTGTTGCTATTAATTTAAACTTTACAATATTTGCAAGTTGCCACTAGCTAAATAGTGTTTTGCTAATGGTTACTTTTGAATGATATATTTTGAGCTGTTTAAGATGCCAAAGTGCTACTGTACGTTTCCTTCCTGAGGAAGCATCTAAATAACTGACATGGCTCCTGGGTATGACGGCAAAGGAGGTGAAGAGAAGAACAGCTCTTTTATTTAACCAGTGGCAGGAAGAACTGAGGAGACACTGCCAATTCCAAATATATGATTTGAACAAAACCTTTTTTTTCCCCTCCTGAATTAGCTTTTTGGGGAAAATCCAGGATTACACTGGGGATTGTAACAATCATTCCCAAGAGATTTAAGGAATGTCCTAGCTCATGTCTCGAACCACAGTGAAATATGCAGTCGTTCATCCTGTGATTGAGCAAACACAGAAAGGAGGAGACACTGCAGCTCTCCTGAGCCTATAAGCCATGGAGGTTTATACACTTAAATGAAGTACTCAGAACCATTTACTCTTCAGGTAAATCTCTGAAGAGTCATGCTTTTATTCTAACTTATTTCAGCGCAGATATCTAGGGTGGGGTGAGATGGGGAACAATAAACAGAACTTTCCTCTGCTTTCCTTGGTTTTTGCCAAAGAAGCTGGACTTGATGTAACCGTTGCTGATACAGCTGTGATCCTGAATGACAACAGTCCTAAAATCCAGGTGAAATGGAACACTATTGTGTTTCGACTAGGTGTCTGACTCAGAAGTGTTGGTGGACTACCACCCTAGGGCGGCTAGGTTACCTCCATCATCTTTTTGCCATGTGGCAGCAACAGCTAAACTGCATGTGATTCAGTTCCCAGCTTCTCACAGTTTCCAATCTGACAATTAAGGTAAATGGGACACGGTCTCTGCATGCCTTATTATGCAGGGCTGTAAACTGCACCAGTTCAGGAACTGCTGCTTAAGCCACTAAACTGGTCCTGATGGTGAAGGAAGGGGGCGGCAATCCCTGATAAAGCAGTAAAAAGGATAGCTGGGGACTGCAAACTCATCAGGTGTCCTGGTTCAATTCACTGATGTTCATCTTTCAATACCCTCGAAAAGTCTGCAATTTATACTGACAGCAGGGTGATGCATTTCCAATGAATGCTACATGTTTTCCCTGCACTGAAAAAATAACCATACTGTTAAACCACCTCACTGTGAGGATGGCTGGTAGGAATGAGCCGAGAGGGCTACTTCCAGCCAAGCACCAAAGTTCAGTATTTCTGCATCACGGTGTGACCAAAAGAGACATTTCCTGATTCTGCCAATTCTTCATTATAGAAATTCACCTCATGTGAGCAGTCCTGTTGAGTTCAGCTGAATTACTCATCTGAATATGAGGTCAGGAGAGCAGGCTTGGGTATGTGAAACCACTCTGCATGCTAATGCCACGTCCTGAGTGCTTGGGGAGTGCTGTTCATTACTTACCTTTCGCCTTTCCTTTCCAGGCTAATAAAGTGCCGTCACCCCTTGGTGACTGCTGGCTTCTTGGGCAATGCTCTGCGTGTGTTCTGCTGGTGACATATCACTCCCCTGTCAGCCACATGAGCGTTCGATGGGAGAGTGGGCTTAGCCTCTAGCCTATGTTGGTCTGGCAGGCTTTCACCTCACCATGCTTTCCCACCAACTGCCCTGGCACTGCTCCACCGGTCAATCTAACTCTAATGCAGACAGGGTGCTTGAGCCTTTCCATCTCTTTTAGTGCCTGCCATACTCAGAAAAGGATGCCAGAGCTCAGGCAAGAAGGTGTTAGCATCCGCATCTACACTAGGACCACTGCAGTAGGAGGTGGAAGTGAACCGGTGGAGATAATAATGGAAAACTTGTGGGTAGAGAATGTGCAGCTGCATTCCCACAGGCTAACAGGGTAAAGTCCCTTTTTTTCCAATATTGTTTTTTTTTCTAAATTAGAATTTAAATTATATTATTCTCTGAAACCCTAAATAGTGAAATGTTGGAATAGGAACCTCAGAAAAACATACAATATTGGAAAAACAGGACTTGCCTTACCCCCTAGGCAGGCTCCGTCCCAGGTTGGTGGTGAACGTGATGTTACCAGCAGAGAGCATGCTGAGGCAACGCACTGAACTAGTGCCGGTAACAACCAAGGGCCTATCTGAATGGAAAGGAGAAGGGTTGAGGAGTTAGAAGTCTCTGATGCATCTAGTGCTGTGGTGGGGTTGGTCTGACACAAACCAGTGGGCGTGAATCCCTCTGACAACAAGAGCTGGCGGCCATGGGCCAGATTTGATCCAGAAGCCTTTTGGCTACAGTAATGTAATATGGTGCACGAGGAAACAGGACCTCTCCCTGCAGGATGTCCCAGCCTGGACGCAGCTGGGTTGGTTAGTGCAACTGGATCAACGCAAGATGCTGCTGAGCCAGCAGACGTGCTCAGAAACAGCTGCACCTCTCCGTGCAAGCATGCCCATGGTGAGGCAGGGTGGGATCCCTCCGCCAGCTTGAGATGAAAAGGCAGATTTTAGCAAACGTATCACAGAAACGAGTCATATAATCGAGGCAGGAGGCCGGTGCTATTTAATTTTGAAAGAAACGTTCATATTTACTTGACTCCACTGGATGATTTTCAATACCCATTGTGGATAAAACACACAGATGAGCTGTGGTGCTTGTAAAGGAAAGCTGTGAGCCTTGGCAAGTGGGGGTCATTACTGCTAGGGCTTCTACTGTTCTGGAAAGTTTTGGAACTCGTTCAGAGTTGTTGGAGAAGCACACTGGCTGCGTAGTGCTCCTTAGGAATTCTGGCTACTTACAGTCTTGGCCTTAGACATGTTTCAGAGCTAATTCTCAAGAGAAATGCAGATCCATCCTGCCTTTCTTCCAGCTACTGCTTCATCTGTCTGCCTAGCATGAGCGCACATTTGATTCGCAATTAGTAGGAATCTGCAGAGATTCAAAAGTCTGCCCTGGTGGTCCCTACCGGGGCACAGTACTGTAAGATCTTCCCATAATTTTTGCATCATCTAATTGCTACCAAGATATAAAATAACTTAATGAATTTTTTTTAAAGTATTTTATAAAGTTATACCTTGAATCCCATGTAAAAATGTAAGTGAGATGCAATTAACCCAAGAGACCTGGTGGATTCTGTGTTTATAAAGATTCTGTCATTACCAAATCCATTCTTCCTCATGACGTTTGGTGTAACACAGTCTTGCATCAGCTCTCATTTATAAGGTTATCTTTGTAACCGTAAGTGCTAAGAACATGTATCTGAAGATAAAAGCTTTATTTTTTCCAGAATCTAAATTATTCATTTCTAGAATATATTTCTCACTAGGTGTGTTCAAAGGCAAATGTTAGATGTGGAACAATGTCACAGCTTTCATAATGAGCATTAAAAAAATCTGAAATAAGCATAATTTACTTTTCCCAATATGTACATTAAATGTATAAATCTGTCTGCAGACATATTCAGACATACACGCTGAAAAATCTTGAACATAAGAATCAACAGCATTTTGAATCTCTGCCATCTAAGCAATTCAGATCCCACAGTCTTTAAACTGCAAATACTTAACCAAGTCACTAAATATTTTAGCTCAAAGTTTATATAGAAAGGATTAAACTAACGTCTCAAAGCAGAGACTGTGCCTGTGCAGCACAGGTGGGGATTTGTGATTTCAGTGTGTCAAGCCACGTGGTCGATACAGACGACATGTATTTGTGCACACTGTGCTTGCACACAATGCACTGTTTCATCTCCAGATTTACAGATTTAGAATCATAGAATTACAGAATCATAGAATTGTTTAGGTTGGAAAAGACCTTAAAGATCATTGGGTCCAACCATTAACCTAGCACTGCCAAGTCCACCACTAAACCATGTCACCACATGGTTCATGTTCACCTCATGTTCACCACCACTCTTTGGGCCCAGCCATCCAGCCAGTTTTTTACCCAGTGAAGTGTACGCCTGTCCAAGCCATGAGCAGCCAGTTTCCCCAGGAGAATGCTGTGGCAAATGGTGTCAAAGGCTTTACTAAAGTCTAGGTAGACAACATCCACAGCCTTTCCCTCATCCACTCAGCAGGTCACCTTGTCATAGAAGGAGATCAGGTTAGTCAAGCAGGACCTGCCTTTCATAAACCCATGCTGACCACCTGCCTGACCACCTGCTTGTCCAGTACATGCTGCGTGATGGCACTCAAGATGACCTGCTCCATAACCTTCCCTGGCACTGAGGTCACTGACAGGCCTGTAGCTCCCTGGATCCTCCTTCCGGCCCTTCTTGTAGATGGGTGTCACATTTGCTAACCCCCAGTCAACTGGGACCTCCCTGGTTAGCCAGGACTGCTGACAAAGGATTGAAAGTGGCTTGGTGAGCACTTCCACCAGCTCCCTCAGTACCCTTGGGTGGATCCCCTCTGGCCCCATAGACTTGTGTGTGTCTAAGTGGTGTAGCAGGTCACTAACCATTTCCCCTTGGATTATGGGGGTTTCATTCTGCTCCCCATCCCTGTCTTCCAGCTCAGGGGGCTGGGTACCCAGAGAACAACTGGTCTTACTATTAAAGACTGAGGCAAAGAAGGCATTAAGCACCTCAGCCTTTTCCTCATCCTTTGTCACTGTGTTTACCCCTGCATCCAATAAAAGATGGAGATTCTCCTTAGCCCTCCTTTTGTCGCTAATGGATTTATAGAAACATTTTTTATTGTCTTTCACGACAGTAGCCGGATTAAGTTCTGGTTGGGCTTTGACCCTTCTAATTTTCTCCCTGCATAACCTCACGACATCCTTGTAGTCCTCCTGAGTTGCCTGCCCCTTCTTCCAAAGGTCATAAACTCTCTTTTTTTTCCTGAGTTCCACCAAAGCTCTCTGTTCAGCCAGGCCAGTCTTCTTTCCTGCTGGCTTGTCTTTCAGCACATGAGGATGGCCTGCTCCTGCGCCTTTAAGATTTCCTCCTTGAAGAACGTCCAGCCTTCCTGGACTCCTTTGCCCTTCAGGACTGCCTCCTAAGGGACTCTGTCAACCAGGCTCCTAAAAAGACCAAAGTCTGCCCTCCGGAATTCCAAGGTAGCAGTTCTGCTGACCCCCCTCCTTACTGCTCCAAGAATCGAAAACTCTATCATTTTGTGATCGCTATGCCCAAAACAGCCTCCAACCACCACATCACCCACAAGTCCTTCTCTGTTCACAAACAACAGGTCCAGCGGGAAGCCTTCCCTAGTTGTCTCACTCACCAGCTGTGTCAGGAAGTTATCTGCCACACACTCCAGGAACCTCCTACACCGTTTCCTCTCTGCTGTATTGTATTTCCAGCAGACATCTTGTAAATTGACGTCCCTCACAAGAACAAGGGCTAGCGATTGTGAGACTTCTCCCAGCTGCTTACAGAATATTTCGTCTGCCTCTTCATCCTGATTGGGTGGTCTACAAGAGAATCCTACTATGATAACTGCCTTGTTGACCTTCCCCCTGATTCTTACCCATAAACACTCAACCCTATCATCACCATGATTAAGCTCTAGACAATCAAAACACTCTCTAACATACAGGGCTACCCCACTGCCTCTCCTTCCTTGCCTATCCCTTCTGAAGTGTTTATAGCCATCCATCGCAGCACCCCAGTCATGCGTGTCCTCCCACCATGTTTCCGTGATGGCAACTATCTCATAGTTTTCCTGCTGCACAATGGCTTCCAGCACCTCCTGTTTGTTGCCCATGCTGCATGCATTGGTGTAGATGCACTTCAGCTGGGCTATTTTGGGGGAAAAGGCCTAATTCCTACATGACCATTCTCAGGTGCTTCCGTGGTTTCATAATCCTTTTGTCTTTGCTGTCGCATGGACCTCCATCCCCTACCTTTCACTGAGATGGCAGACAGAAGGACCTCACTAGCACACTGTCCCTCAAACACTGGCATGCTGCCCTCAGGCTTATCTCTAGCGAGCCTAGTTTTATCCCTTTCCACCTTCAAATCTAGTTTAAAGCTCTTTCAATGAGCCCTGCTAACACCTGCACAAAGATCCTTTTCCCCCTTTGAGACAGATGTACCCTGTCTGTTGCCAGCAGGGCTGGTGTTGTGTAGACAGACCCACTATCAAAAAACCCAAAATTCTGCTGGTGACACCAGGCTTGGAGCCAGGTATTGATCTGCTGGCTGTTCCTGTTTCTTCCCTCATTATTCCCTGTAACTGGAAGGATAGAGGAGAACACTACTTGTGCTCCTGATCCCTTAACCAGTCATCCCAAGGCTCTGAAATCTCTCTTGATTGCCCTTGGACTTCTAGTTGCAGCTTCATCGCTGCCTACCTGAAAAATCAATAATGGATAATAATCTGAGGGCCGTACCAGGGTAGGAAGCTTTCTCTTCACATCTTTAACCCAGGCCCCAGGGAGGCAGCAGACTTCCCTAAGAAGTGGGTCCAGTCTGCGTATTGGGCCTTCTGTTCCCTTCAGAAGGGAGTCTCCTATGACAATGACCCGTCTTTGATTCTTTATGGAAGCAGTTTTGACACAGGACGTAGGCCGACTTAACCTTGGTGACACCTCCAAGCTAGGTGAACCATCGTCCTCATCATTGTTCAGTTCCCCTTGCAGAGCCTCGTACCTACTATGCACCTGGGGAGGCAGGGCAGTCACAGAGGAGATGCTCCTGCTGCGCCGGGCAGGAACTTGTTGCCATTGCCCCCTATCCCTTAAGTCACTGCGTTCAGCCAGGCGGAGCGAGGATAGGGAATCCTCCGTATCACGCGTCCTGTCTGCCTGTTGGACCTGTCTCAGGGAAGGTAGGGTGTGATTCCTGTAGTCTATCTCTCTCTCACACTCCCTGATGCTCCTCGACCTACTCACCTCCTCCTGGAGCTCTGTCACCAAGCGGAGGAGTTCCTCTGCCTGGGCGCACCTCCCACGGGTGTGCTCCCTGCTGCTGTCCGGTACTGGCACCAGAGCAGGGCTCACCCTGCAGCATGGCACCTGGGCAGCAGTGTGTTCCCATCAGAGCTCTGTCTGGGGAGCTGCGTCAGTCGCGGTGGGTGCAGAGCTCAGAGAGGCCATGGCTTTCTGCTGGGTGGATACCATTGCTCCCTGCTCAAGCTGGCAGAGCTTCAGCGCCCTTCCGGCACGCCCTTCCACACGAACTGCCGCGCCACGCCCTTGCTGACACGCCACACCCTGTTTGCCCGCCCTGTTGGCAGCGCTCCTGGCCACTAGCGCTCCTGATAGTGGGGGGGGGGGGCTTGGCCGCCATTGCTCCTGGCCCTGTCCAGGTCCCGTCAGCCGCTGTCGCACAAGCTGTGGGCTCCTGGCAGGTCTTTTGGCTGCCCCTGAGGTTCCCCTGGTTTGGGAAACCCCCCTGTGCACCGTGCTAGAGCACTCTACTGAAGATCCTGCGGGCACCGGACCTGCTCACCTTGGCAACTGATTTAGCACCAGATTTTCTTTTTGCTGTGTAACTGTCCATCTTACCATGCTTATAAAACAATATTATAAAATATACTTCTCAGTGTTGTAGAACACCTTAGTATCAAAGAAGGTGTGATAATCAGCTTTATAGAGGTTTGCTTCTCACTGCTTACATAAGTGCATTGATAACTACTTTTTAATGCCATTATTACAAAGTTTTTTGTATACTCATATCTGCATGAGTAACACAGGAGATGCCAAGCTCTTTTTCTTCAATACTAGTCTTAAAAGAAAGAGCTGTTTTGTTTCAGGTATATTTAACTCTCCCAACATTTTTTTGAATTCAGAGCGAAAACACACATCCCTGATATCTAGATAGTATAACATAAGAGGAAAAGTTATTTAAGACATGAAATTCAATATTGGATAGTATAAAATAAAGGTCCTTTTTCACTCTGTTTTCTCAAACTCTGTGTTAGCCTCAGCTGCGTTCACAAATGCTAATCAGAGCAGACACACAGGCCACATAATATTATGTCTTGGTCACAGCATATTCTATGGTCAGACTCCTATGGATTTTGGAGGTGAAGCCATGAGTCCTCCATTCCCTTAGCATGCCAAAGCCAGCATTTTTCTCCCACCAGAAACACTCACCTGTTCCTGCAGGACTTTAAGCATCGCTTGTGTATGTGTTTGCTCTTCCTTGGCTTGCTCCAGTTCAGATTTTTTGTTATTTAATTCTTCCTGTATGCTCAGCAATTGCTGCACAAACAAAACAAGTTTCTGGTTAGCATCATCTGGATCCAAAGCAGTTTTAAATCCTCAGTTTGATAAACCTTCATTTCAAACAATGTTTTGCAGTCTGCTCCTACATTTATTATTGTTGCATAATCTGCTGTGTCTAAATGGACCAGAGGTAAATTTTAATCTGCATCTCCTTCTGCAGCAGTTCTCCACGAGTAATGCATCTGTTAAAGTGTGTTAAGCTATTTGTTACATTAAAGTAGAAACTCCTGGTACAGTATATCACCCACAGAGCGACTGTCACATTCATCTGAACCAAAATCTTATTTGTAGAAGTATATGTGGTGGTTTTAATAATACTAGGGTAAACACTATGGTACATAAATAATTTAAAAGCACAGCCCTTTAATATAATTAGTCATTGGCCTACAGCCATTTTCATTCTATGTAAAGCAATATTCTGGAAAGCTTTCACACTGACTTGCCAAGAAGACAAAAGCTTTCCTTTTTTTCCCTTGTGCTGTGATATTTTATTAGATCAGGAAGACTGACGCCCTACAATCAATATATCAGCCAGGAAGACTGCTGATCTGAACAGTCAAAACAAAAAGCTATGACCAAAACCTATTTTTATGAAGAGAATTCTGGGATGTAGGGACATCTTTAAAAGCCCATGTCCCCTGGTCTTGGCTAGCTTTAGCTTCTGCATAGATTTATTGTGACTGTCAAGAGCAGGTCAGTAGATTTAGTTATTTCTAAAATAATTTTATAGCTTTGTATTCATGTGATGAATGTTAGACACTGCTGAAGAGCAAGAGGAGACAAACATGAGATTAAAAAGCTTATGGTGCTTTCCCTTAGTGATCAAGAAAGGAAACTATGATTTCCTGGGGCAACATATCGCTTGTAAGCACACTCCTTTTTAAGGTCTACTTGAATGAGGAATTGCTTTACTAACTTGTGTTACTGATCTAACCATGTATCTAAGCATCTAAAGCTTAGTTTATGCTTGTGCTTGGGACTGGTAACTCTGACTCAAACCGATGTTGCAGGTGTTCAGCATCTTGGTAAGTTACAGATAGCAAACCTAGAAATAGTCCCTGGCCTTGTTCCACTCCACTGAAAGTCCCAGGCATCAAAGGACTTGGCGCCAGTATTGTTTTCAGAGCTGCTTGGAAACAGATGACATTTCAGGGACTGATGGAGTTATTGGTAGTGTATTTCTGTTGTAAGTGAGCACCAGTATGATGGATTAATTCAGCCACTGAAGTAAAAATACATGTGGGTATATGTCTGATTATATCTCACACACTGTACGGTCCAGCTGGGTTAGCTTTTTGATGGATCTTGCTGCCTGGACTGCTCCCTGGGAGCCTTCAAGAGACATTCAGGTATGTGTATTCACCCTACCACAGTATAAGAACATTTCAAATCTCAAGATTTTACATGAAATAACAATATCTGTTCCACTGAGGTTCTTGCCCAACCAGCTTCTGTGTTGGAAGCTCTACTTTGGCATTTCCTGACCAGGGATGGATTGCCACCTCAGGCCTGCGTTCATCTTGCCTGTTGGGTACTAATTCCCTACTAATTTTCAGAAGATACACTGCATTTGTATGTACTGTCATATGTCACACACAGATACCCATGCAGGTCCTTAGCACAGTTATAGCTTTCCAAGCATTTCATAACTTTTTAGCCCAGAAGGGACCATTTGGTAACCTCATGCAACCTCCTGTTATTACAGACCATTAAGCTTCACCCAGGATAGCCCTAGATGATGTCTGCAATTTAGAAAGAAGGGACTCCAATCCTCAGACAAGAAGCAGAGCATACAAGACACCAGAAAGATAGCATAAGCCCTTTCAAGGGTCACTAGTTGAGACACCTGAGGTTTGGTAAGCAGATGTGTCACCTAATAGGGGATGGTGAAATGTCCTCTCCTTCCCAGCTGCAACCTGTTTGACCTTACACACCTGAACATGGCAAGGGTTAAGAGAAAGTAGTCTTTGCCCCCCATCTTGGAGTCTTTTCTGAGCAGTTATGTCTCACCAGTGTGGCCAGCCTCTCATGATTCAAAGAGAGGAGACAAAATGAACAAAATGATCCTTACACAAAGCCAGGAATGCGTCTAGCTGATTATGTACTGGGGGAGGGAAGCCCTTATTTTCATCTCCAGGCAATCAGCTGAAACCTTGAAGCATGGGATTTGATTATCGTCATTGTCTCAGTGTGGTGCTACAAGTACTAGGGAGTCTGAGGAGGACCTCACAAGAGATCTTGTTTGCTCCACAGACTCTGAAAGGAAGTGAATAGCCATGCCTATCCAAGGAGAACATCACCACCATCCAGACTGCATATTCATCCTGGTTCAGAGATTTTACTCCAGCTTCTGGGAGAAACCCTAGAGTCCATGCTTCTGAACAATATAAACTTCTGTCTGGAAGATCCCAAGTGAGTTTTCAGTCCATCTTTGCCCCTTGAAAGCCTTTTCACTACTGAATGACTGTTACAAATGGAAAACCAAGTTTCACTTATAGGTTGAACTTGTTACACTTCCACCAGGATTGAAATCTCCTTCCCCATCCTACCCACCCACTCCCCATGGCTCTTCCATGGCCAAGTTTTACATACCGCATATCAGCTCACAAACTTCCACTGTTCTATTTTCACATCTCCCACTGTGATCTCCCACTGTGATTTAGTCTAATTATATCCCTCTTCCTTTGATCCTGACTTTTTCTCTTTTGTGTTTGAGGCAATTTTTCGAAAACTGTCCGAGCATGGGAGGAAGTGGTGTGGAAGACACTCTCTAAGAGCACAAGAGAGATGCTCCCTGCTCTCCATCTTTGTACTTGGCTCTGGACCAGCCAGGAACAGGAATCCCAGGAAAACATCCCAGTTTCCCTGGGGTAAGAGAGTGTGCATTCTGGCTGCAGTATGAGCTGCAAAGCACTTGATATGAGATAAAAACCTTCTGGCAGTCTTAATGGTTAAACTGTCAACTACTGCAGGCTTACTGTGTGTGCATAGGCTTATATTTTCAAAGTCAGCCAATGGGTTTTATTTTCACAGGGGTGGAAAACAGAGTATCTGTAACTAAGTTACCATGTTCCCAGTCACACATAAGGTTTTTGCTTCACAGAACTGGGACCTTCCCATTCAACTCCCAAAGATGTCAGAATTGTTTAAACCATGTAGCGATCCCCTAGGGGTTTAACCTTTTCTTTTTCTCTCCCTCACATTTATCTCTAAAAGCTGCAGAACCTGCTCATTTTGCATGGGTCAGGTTCTGAGGTTTCTTTTTCCTGAGTGGTTGATGCCGCCACTGGGAACTTGTAACAAGGAGTTACACCTGCCAAACAGCATATTTTCCCCTTCTAGTCTCATTTTGGAAAATGAAGAAATAGCTTTGACTGAAAAAAATATCAGCCTAAGACAGACGAACAGCCTGAAAAATTTCAGCACAAACACGTGATGTTAGGCAAAATTAGAAGCAAATGGGAAGAGGATCTTATACTGGCAGGAATGAGACAAGTTTCATAACAGGGACTGCTGTCATGCCTGCTTATTAACAGAGAGCCTCTCCATAAAGATTGTAATGAATGATGCCAAGATGATGGCATTTAATTATTCAAAATTATTTTGTTTTTCACATAAATGTGCTTATTAAAAATTGATCCTATAGATATTTATTCTGCCCTTCAGATTGCTTGCAAGTATACACCACAATCAACTAAAATCTTGGTTTTAATGTTTGTGCTGTCTGACACTGTTCCACCTACTTTGCCATCTCATCCAGCATTTCTGCCAGAGCTTCCCTCCCGTGCCCACCCACCCACACAGCATTTGCTACCCCGCTCCCCACCTGTTATATCCTGCTGGCATGTCTCACAGCTACTGCCAGCACAGCTATCAAACTGTCCCTTCCTTCAATCTTGTCTCATCTCTCTGGCCATTTCCTTTAAGCTCTGATGTCCCCAACTTTGTGGCACAGCCATGGCATTCAGACAGCAGTTCTCCAGTTTCCTCTGGCAGAGTGACTTCTTGCTTACACAGCCAGGAAATACCTGGCTCATTCTTCTGTTGTCTTCCAGTGGTCCTCAGTGTGCAGTTCTTTGGGTCTCTGAGGGTACTCTGCAAGTTATGCAAGGGTCTTTTCCCTGAGCCAAGATCCCAGTGTCAGGAAGCAGAAAAGCATCTCACGGTGCTCATCGTAGCTCTGAGGATCCTGGAGAGAGACACCTGCACAGCCTAGAGCTCCACCAGCACCAGTCTACATGCTGGTCTGGTCTACATGCTCAGCTGGTCTACATACAACCAAAACCGTTCGTCACCATGGCTGCCAGGTTGACTCTAAGAGATGAAGCCGTGTGGTAGGTCCAGATCAGACTGGTAAGATGTCACTGACATCCTCTTACTGGCATTTCCAGAGAGGAGACAGGAAAGGAGAAAGAATTATCCTACAGGTTGTCTCTCTAGAGGTCAATCAATGCATTTTAGACAAAAAAATCCAAGACAGATTGCTTGTTTCCAGTGGCAGCTGTGGAGCTGCTCTGTATAGAAATGGTAAATATCACTCTCCAATGTTACGCTTCCTTCATTCATGAGGACCAAATCCTCCCTGTACATAAGTGGGTAGCTAGTTTCTTTATATCAGGGGGAATTGTGTGTGTGTTTTGTTTTTTTCACACATTCCCACCTCCAATGCTGAGTCTCTGTTAGAGACAGTTCAGTACCGCCCATATTGCGTAGATCTCAAAAGTGCAGATAGAAAATTACCATCTTAAACCAAGCTTCGCAGCTTCTGAAACATTAAATATAGATGGCATTATTGAAGCCAGCTGAATTACTCAGACTGCGTACAATGCGGTGCCAGTGTGGCCAAGAATGCTAACAACCGAACAACACACGGTGCCTCGAAATATATGAGGAGCCCTAAAGGGAAAGTAATAGCTTGCAGTTGTGTACCACTGTGCAACCATGAAATATTCCTTCTTTTTCCTTTCCTCCTCCCTGCCCACAGTTCTTCATTTCTACCCAAAAGGCAGCGTTACATGTGTACATTTAAATATAAATTATGGACATATCTAGAAGTGTGGTCACACACCGAGCCTAGCAGGACAGAGAAGGGAAAGCATGGTTTCCAGCATGAAACCATCAACTTAGCATGCTAAGAAAAGGGAGGCAGATCAGAAGAGACCACAGGGCCTGAGGCTGTACTTAAGATACCGTAAGGCTGACAGAATAATGAAAAAGGAAAACCAGCATTTGCCACAAGTTTAGCAGTTGTTATACTGCTGAATGGTCCTGCCCCTGCTATTTTGGTTATGGTTTTCTCTACAGCTGCTTGAAAGGAAGTATGAAAAGGTTACAAAGACCTTAAAGAAAGGGAAGTAAAAAAGAGCAGACAAAAGAACACCTCTGAGGTGGGAGCGCTGACTTTGATCGCAGGTTGTGCAGGCAGTTTCAAGCAAACCCAGCCTGTTCAGCCATGGGAAGGAGGCACAGACTCTCTCTCCCATTTCTGGAGTAGCTGCAGAGTGTCCAGAAAAGATCTATGGTAAACTCTTCTGAAATGAGTATATCAGTCAAAGAGGGATGGTCTTACACAGCCTGACTGAGCCAACTCATTTGAACGGCCATCTTAGACACCTAGTGAACTCAGGGAAATTGAATTCTCCTACCCATATAATATTTGGGGACAGCATATTACTCTCCACATACTACCTATAGGGAATATATCCCTATACAGGAAATATGGGGAGATCTGATTCACTAGGTGGCTAAAATGAAGGCAAAACTTACATGCCTCAAATAGGCAGGCTGTATCCCAACCAAGGCTACCTTTTTCAGTCCCAGTGAAACCAAAACTTGCACACTAAACAGTAAACCCAGGAAGCAGTTCTCACTTGTGCAAAAGTGCAGCCCTTTCCCCCTTTCCCCTAAACTACACTAGAATCAGAGATTCATAGCTACATACATTCAGAGATACATAAAAAATGTGAAATCACAGGCATTGAAAAGATTGCAGAGTTCACCTAAAAATTAAAACACTCGCTTATGCTAGCAATTTCTGAGGTTTTATTCTCTTTTTTTTTCCCCAAGTAACACCTTGCTGTGTCTTTTCTAACTTTATTTTATAGAAAGAAGAAGTTAGAGTTTGCCAAATGGAAAAGGACAAAAATAAGCAAGGAAAATAAGTGTTTCAAAATTCTTAGAAGTTTTTCACAAATACAGAGGGGAAATACGTTAAATATTTCTTTTCAGAATCCTCCTTAGGTAGAAGGAAAAGAAATAATGAATCAAAATGAAATCTCAGGTACACAACCAATTGCAAAATAAAAATACAAATCCCTCTCCCAGTGCTTCCACAGACAGTCTGGAAGAGTGTTTTTCTCTTTCTGTAAGACAGACAAGATTTCGCATCACAAATGGCCAGCACATGGCAGGCTTGAATAATGAGAAAGTGACTTCCCAGCTGAGCAAATATGCATTAGTAACAAGACGCTGATGAGGCCAGACAAATCACCAAGGAAACGGGAGAATGTGAAAGACAAGTCAAAGAAGCTTTAGAAATGAGCCCTCAAGGAAGTTAGCCATGTTGCAGCAGTAAGGGCAACATACATGCCATCCTAATGTATGACAAGATATTATTAAAATAAAAAGTATGATTGTGGATTTTTTTAAGGGAGTAAAAAGAAACACAGCACAATGTTTCTCATCCCTCCCACCTCTCAGGGCCCACCTGTGTCATAGGAACTACGCGGATGGCATTATTTGGATGGATTGAGGGGTTTGCAATGGCAAAAGAGTCCAAGCCCTGACCCCCCTGCCCTGGGCTGGTGAAGAGCTGCACGTGGATCAACAGCTCAGCTCCTGCTTGTTGGGCATCCACCTGCAAAGTGGGTTTTCCTGGCTCCCTGGCCAGAGGCAAAGACCATGCTGAACATGTTAGCTCCACAGGCTAATCACCTCAGAGGGGGCCGGGGAGCTGGACACACACCTGATGGGTGAGTGCATATGGTGGCACTATTGAAGAACTGTCCAGCTGCTTCAGCGGGGAGATGTTTGCCATGCTCCCCTCCCACTGCTATTACATTGACTGCAAAGGTCCTACAGCTTTACAGCACTCAGAGTAGGAGCAGACAGGACTAAACCTGAGAAATATGCCAAATGAGAAAACAGACAGATGGACACAGACACACTGAAACTATCTAAAGGGAGGTTACAGAGAAGATGGAGTCAGGCTTTTCTTGGATAACAGCTGAGGGCGAATAGAAACATACTCAACAAGAAACATTTCTATTATATATTAGGAAAATATTCCACAGTGAGGGTGGCCAGCCACTTGAACAAGGGCTCAGAGAAGCTGTGGACTCTCCATCCTTGGAGGTACTGAGAACATAGCTGGACGAGGTCCTGAGCAAAACTGAGACAACTCCAGAGCTGCCCCTGCTTTGAGCAGAGGCATGGTGTATGTGACCTCCAGACATACCTTCTGACTTATGTTCTTCTATGATTCTAAAGACTACCTAATACATATCAGATAAATAGCTCTCAATTTCTTTTGTTTCTATGAGGCGTAGTAATTCAGCCACACTGATTACAAGAGGAAGGTTGGACAGCAGATGAAAGGAGAACATGGATGGTGCAATGAATGGCTTAAGAGCCAGTCTACAGCTTTCCTTTGCCAAGTAATTTTTAAGTATATCTCTTACTCCTCAAGAAAGACAAGTTCTCTTTGGTCAGCTCTGGACTTTTGCAGCAAATGAGGAAAAGACCCAAGTCCTTAGGAAACTTACAGAATCAATCCCTCCTCTCAGAAGTAAAATGCTCCCAATTTACTAATAGATATTTAGTGCTAGCATCAGGGATCCCTGTCTGGGCTCTGATTTTCACAGCAGATTACACAAGGTCTTTGATTTTGATCGTGGCCTGTGGAGGGGAGAAGTCTGACCAAAGCCCATTGCACCTCATCAATAAAGCTCCCTCCTACCTTTGCTAAATGAGGTGACTGGCATATTACATAGCTCTTGACTTTACTGGCAATAGGTGAGGGGACAGGTGGGCTCTTACCCTGATCAAAGGAAGAGGGATGATCGCAGATGAGCATCATGTTCCCCCTGCCCTCCTATCTGTCCTACAAGGCAACCAGTCGGCACCTGGTACAATGCACAGTCAAAAGAAGACATGATAATCCATTCATAGCAACCTCATCTTCTCCAACCTTTCACCTGTACCTGTTCATTGTGGATACCTCCTCACCAGGCAATGGCACTTGAACTGTATGATCCCATCTCTTCTTTCATAGGACTGCAAATGAGCATGATACAGCATGCTCTTTCTCAACAAACCAAATTAGATTTTTTAAATTTTGATTTCCTATTCAAGAAGAAATATTTTATTTATTTTGAAGGAGAATAAAAAGACCTGACATTTTAATTAGAAGAATAACATTAGGGAAGAGAATCAATTTACCCAGTGTAACTCCCATTGAAACAAAATTCCTAGTAGTGGATAGCATCAAACACATTAGAGAACTATGTAACCAGCAAGCCAATGCTATCTTTTAAAGAATTCACATACGATCACTGGACTGTAAAACTTATGAGATCGGTCCTTCGCCACCACTAGACTACACAAGCATGTTAATGAAGATATTAGTTGATTTCTTTCATATTCTAAATAAAATGTGTGCACCCCATTGTTTCTCTCCAAAGTGTTTATTCTTGCTGCCAATCTCAGTTTAGCTTTACCAGTGGTAGCAGGCAAAAAGATGCTACCCTCCACCATCTTACCACTAGAACAGCTATCATCAAGAATATGGTGCTTAAAGCATCTGTGGGCCTTTCTTTACACTTCCCCTAATATTGTTGAAGTAGTGGTAGCAGAAGTGGGAAAATAAACACTACTTTCAATAAGAAAAGCTTGTTAAACACAGAGGAGAACTCATTTGGCTTGTCTGAGATCTGGTAAATAATTAGCACTTAATTGCCAGCTGCTCTTTTTTTTTAATATAATCAGAAAGAGTAAGTATTTTCTGGAAGTTGGAATGTGGACAGTACTGTACAGAGCCCTGAAAAGCACAAGGGAACGAAGATAGTACTTATGGGAACATTTCTCTCTGTCCTGGGAGCAGACATACTTCTTAACCAGTTTCCAAATATCAACCATAGGGTGAGAGAAGAAGAGATAGGCCTTGAAATGAACATCTGGACATTGGGTCCAGTCCCTTGTACTTATCTTGTATTCATTCCCTATAATATTATCAGTGTTGATTAATATTGCCATTACTAGTCCAGTGCCACTTTTATAGGAAAACAGAAAGATCTAACTGGAATTCATACTGCAAGAGTAGTAATAAAAAACATTTCAAACTTAATTATTCCGGTCTGTTTATTCAGCAGGTAAAATGCAAATACAAGGGGTAATGTTTTTATCTCTTTTATTTACTCTTCTCTTTAATACTGCATTTGGAGAAGAATCAGTTTATAGTTGTGCGTAAGTACACTGGGTGTATTATATGCTGAATAGTTGTTTGGTGAGCAAAAGGTAGGTGGATAAAAAAAGACTACAAATCTTCTCTGCATTTAGGCTATATTAATAAATATAGCCATAACATGCTCCATCTATTCAACAATGATGCTAATTTCAGTGCTAAACTGCTACTATAACCTGTATATTTAAAGGTAAATGGTTGTTATAATGGTCATGGCACTCACGTGGCACCAGATTAGGCAATTTTCAGCCAACAGCGTATGTGTCTGTGACTTCTGACATTTCAGAAAGTTTGCATGTGAGAGAAAGGAATGGCTGTGACAGTTAACAACATCTGTGAAGGATCTGAGAGCTGCAGACCTAAATGCCAGCTGAGGGTTATTGGAATTTAATAGGTGGTATATTGGTTAGAAAAGTGATGTGGAAAAAAAGTCTCACGATGCCCTATCCTACTAGCTGTTGAAACCTCCTGGACAGAAATGTGCTTTTCCTCCCTGCTCCCACTGAAAGCGAGTGGACCATGGGAATAGTCAGTTCTTCCATGACTTGGATGAGATAAAACTACTTTTCATATAGGATAGGAGAGGAAAGACCTGAGCAATGCCATCTTTGCTTGTAGAAAAACAATTCTGCTAGCTCAGTGAGGACATCTGAAAATGGATTAGCTCTGCTCCAGTGGCAGGGAATGGTAGAAATCCAATTCATTTCAAAGGCAGCACAGTGAGGCCAACACTAGCTACCTCTGGCTTTTCTATTCAGAATGGTTACTATACGTTAGAGGTATATGATCTTGCTTAAAAAGCTGAGAGATGACCCTTGTACCATCTCACTTAGACAAAAGGGTCCTAATCTGGCTCCCAGTGACTGTACTGTGGAAGCTGTGTGCATGCCATAGTCCTCGTCACCACATATGTACCCTGGCCATCCTCCTTAAAGGAAGCAGTGAGTGTAAGGATGGAGCTGCGATGCACTCCAGCAGCTCTTCTCACCCTCCCAACCACAACCGTGAGGCATATCATAGAGCAAACTGTCCTTCCCTGGATGAACACTGAAAGCCCGAAATGTTTGCTAGTCATCTGGCATTTATCAGAGCCCTTTGAAAAAAGGTGTATAAGTCTCAGATGCACGTGGTATTTATTTTACATGCTAAATGATTAGTAAACTGCAAAAGCTAGTCCTCAGTAGGGAGGAAATGTCAGGAGCAATGTGGCCTTTGCAGTAAGACCTAGAGTTGCATATTGAACAGCAAGGACAGGAAGGTATTGAATAGGTAATGATTAACTGTGCACTCTCTGTCTGCGGCACCAAACGGGGAAGGGTCTCTGAGGTATATGAAGCAAAATACACAGGTGGTAATTCTGGCAATTCCTGGCTTCTGAGTGCTCAGGTTTGCAATCTGCATCACTATTTGAGTGAAATTGATATTGTTTGGGGTAAAAAAGAAGACGAGACAGAAGTCTTTCATCATGCTGCATCAGAGTGACACCCATGTGGGTCATCAACAGGGCCAGAATATGTTCAGTCTCCATCCTGAGCTAACAGAGTTGGTGGCACTCACAGCAGTGTATCAGCCTTTATGTCAGTCCTACGCCTGTCACCCATGACTGTTCCTATTGTTCTTGCTTTCCACCCTGAGCACTCATTTTAGGAGAGGCACCCCCGCACATCCCCTGCTCTTGCAATAACCCCGTGGCTAGGCTTTAATGCATCACTGCCAACAAAGCGGAGTTTGTGCTGTCGCTGTGTGTTAGGAGTATGAACTGAAGCTCAGCTAATGAATTGGTCCCTTTAGGGGACCGGGGCAATGAGGTGCCTCTTAAATGTCCCAGATACACCCCAGCATGCGCAGTAGCAGAACTGTAGGCACTTGTGTACATTTCCTGGAGAAAACACAGGTGGAATCATGATTTAAATAGGGATTTCTGGATGACACCCTTGCCTGCAGGAGCTTAAATTCAGCCTATCATGCTCAGGCAGTTGTGAGAGGAAAGAACATTATCATACATTTACATGATGCAATGAAGCACCGTGCAGAATTACCAGTCTATTGGCAAATGAACCAGTTCAGGAATCAGTACAGCTATGCAAGCATGGCCCCATACCTTGGCCAATTAAGCTTGACGAAAAAGTGGAACTAACTTGCTCAATTAGAGAGCCATGCTAAAGGAGGTATGCTCTGTAGACTTAGGACTAACTTGAGGAGTAAAACATGGCACTGATGGCTGTGCTAAGGAGGTGGTTCAGGAACAACCCCGGATGACCAGTAAAAATCTAAAACTTACTTGGATATGCACTACTGAGTGCCATCTCCTATGTGGCAAAGTGACATTTTTCAAAGGCGTGTAACATTATCAGTTTCAGACAGATTTTATAAAGGATATGGAAACTACATCATTAATTCAATAGCGACTCGCTGTCAAATTCCAAGTCTTTGTTTCAAAGCATGAAGGTGGCAAGTGCATTTCCTCAATAATTTTGTTTGGTGGACAACAAACAAGAAAAGCATAGCTTTCACGCTTTGTTCTTGGAATGGCTGAAACATTTTGATGAGAATTTTTTCAAAAGAATTTTGCTTCCTACTCCACATGGAATATGCTAACCCAAATGGTTAAAACTTGAAGAAATTATATACCCACTGAAAACTGAGTCTTATAGTGGCAAGCATGAAGCAACACTACTAAGTGATATTTTCTGCATTACCTATAGTCATGTATCTGGTAAAACATTTCAGACAGAGAGACAAGATTTAAAAAATTCTTACAGCTGTGCTGTGAAGTATTGTAAAAATAGTTACAACTAAAACATCCTTCCTTGTGATCACAGTCTTTGTTAGAGAATACCAAACACTGCTGGAAAAACAGAGCCATTTGAAACGTGATCTGCTTGGTATGTGTGTTCTCATATAGAAATAAATTGAAGGCAATACCACCTATGCAGCAGTGACAAGTTAATTCAATTTCCATCTCAAAATCAGGTAAAGTGTATCTCATTTGTTACCATGGATACAAGACATTATTTCCATTTGTTTGAGATCTCACAGTGGGTATGAAATTAAACTGTGACACAGTTTTATGGAGGAAGTTGACTAAAAACCCCATAAGTTCAATGTCATTAGTCCAAAGGATTTTCTTTTTTAGACACAATAAATAAGCAGGTTGCTACTAGTGCCCATAAGGTATACTTCATAAGCAAACATCTGTGTGGTTTTGCTGATGCTACTTTGGATCAGTCGGAGTGATGGAAGAGAAAATAAACATTCATTTCATCAGTCCTGCAAATGTGGGAAAGAATCCTGAAAAAAGTCCAGATGGTGGAAGGACATTAAAAATACATTGATGTTGTGTTATTTGCTATTGTTTGGCACCAAATATGTTTACAAAAAATTTCTTGATTCTGAAAATGCATCCACTTTTTCTCAGATAAATTTGCTTTTCAGGCTGCAGCTCAAATCACTTGTTCTCTAGTTTTCAAAGTCAGAAGAACTACAGGTGTATGAAAAAGCGGAGGAGAATGAAGAGGAAAGGAGGAAGAATACGTTTTTTTAATGCTGGCATATATGCAGGCTTCAGGAATTCAATGGCATTCAGTTTACCTTGTCTGAAATTAATTTTAATATATACAAAAGGATAAAAGGGAATACAGGTCTTCTTGTTAAATTATTACTACTCAAGTCCTGGCTATATGTTTAATATTTCATAGAGAGACTGATTTCCATAGCTGCTGAGCACCTGCTATGCTGATGGATTTCAGCTAAGGTTGTCATCTCTCAACATTTACAAAACCAAGCTGAGATAAGACAGACACTACCTAAATCAAAGGTTTATTTCTACATATTCTGCATGAACTGCATGAAAGGCACAAAGGTTATGAGATGTCATGACTATGGCTAATCATTGAAATCCAAAGCCATCATCCAGCTGCTTAATTGACTGTTAATTTCCCACCAAATATTCTGAACTCCACCTCCCGTGCTTCTGTGTTGCTGCCCTCCTCAGCGTATTGTCAGACTGGATTATCTGCAGTGTCTTCTCCAGCTCCTTGGGCCATCTCTAATTATATCCCATTGGGATTTAGTAGGTCTGACCCCAAGATGGCAAACTAGAAAAATTCAGAACCTCACAGCAAAATTGTCACGAACATAGAAACTCTCAGAGGAATAGGGGCTACAGTGTCCATTGCTAGCTGAGCAGAGAGATAAGTAAGTCGCTTTCTGTTATTGACTTGCATTATTAACATTTGCTTGAAGTTACAACAGAAATCTATTTATATTCTACAGACTTGATTATCCTTCATCCAGACCCCAGGTAGGAAATTATAATAATGCAAAATGAGCGTTAGGGCTCTAGCATTTTGATTTAGTAGTATTTTGTGCCTACTTTTCACTAATTTTAATGGAGAATTAGCACCAGGCTGAAATTTAGCACAATATTTATATATGCAGTTAAATTTAATGAAGCCAGTGATATTTAAGTATCCATTTATATAAGGATAAGATTATGAATAGACCTCAAGCATATCTAAAGTATACTGAAACCTCAAGTATTTCTGATTAATGACTTTTTATTCCTAAGTTCAGGAAAGATTTTTTTCCTGAATTATCAATGACTTATTTTCTATTTTTCAAATATTTTATTTAGAATTATTCCACTATACCATAAATCACCCTAATTTTGTAAACTCTGCAGGCTTAAAGGGGTTTATGTTCATATAAACACATGTGTAGGTTTGTCTTGTGCTGTTATTTGGTGTTAGGTGGGATTTGCAGACTTGCAGGATTCAATTGGTACTGTGATAGGAATGCAATTCCTAACCCACCAGGCAGTTCATATGCACATGAATGTCTCCTGGTTTTTGTCATTAAAAACCAGCTTAGTACAATCTGGAAGGGAGTACAACTCGTCCCCTTCTGGAATCTAATAACCAGGAGTGATAGAGGAGCCCACGCTGTTGCTTCAGGGCACAGATGAAGGAGGCAAAATTAACCTCTGCAGTGACATCTTGAGAAGCTCCATTCTAGATGGGAGCCCAATGCAGTGTCGTGGTGAGCCACTGCCCTTGTGCTCTGTCATGTAGCAGCTGAATACAAGTGCCTGGGCAGGAAACAGGTTATACACATGCATGTTGAATGAGGGGTGCTTATGTGTTAGTGGACATGTCAGACGAAGCAGTGGGAGCAGTCTGGATGTGCTTGCCAAGACTTGCTCAGCACAACATCAGGAGCACACTGACAAATAAAGGAGAATGGATAAGATAAACTGCCCCCCCCACAGGGACACATTGCAGTTTCTGTCTGACTGATATCAGAGAAAAAGCTTTGTTGCTGCACTAAACCACTTAAAAATTGCCTGAATGAAAAGGTTACATCCATGGGTCAGCATAAATGATAAAAGCTTAGGCGATAGCATTGATGTTGCTATCTGCTTGCAAGTTAGCAGGAGGGTAGTCTGGACAAGCTGGAGATGTCTCAGTCATCCTCAAACAAGAGTCATCAGAAAAAAGACAAAGCTGAGAAGTGGAGATGCATCTAAAGATGCAGATGAATGCAAACGAAGGCACCACAGAGCACTGGCTATGCTACACTAGCCAAACTTTCTTGAACTTTTGTGCAGAATTAAGGCCAATTGCATTAAGTGCGGAGAGCAATAGGGGATGTACCGAAGTAATTTGTTCCTAAATAAACATGCATAAGGAGTTTTTTTGACTGATCGATGGGTTTACAGTTTATGAATTCCTAAAATGACTATCCCTAAATATGTCCCCAATTCCTCCTCCTCTTTCTCCCATCTAAAATCCACGAGATTTTGACTCTGAAAAGAAATCAGGACCTTCATGACTAAGAGCCTTGAGTACAAGCACAGTTCCATTGTACCACTTTCCTAAAAAAGAAGACACGTGCTTTTCTTCCATAGCAATACCTGCTGCATGCCTTGCATTGTCTGCTGCAGGAACTGCAGCTGCTGGTCCTTTGTAAGGCTTTCTTCTGTTCGAAAAAGCTGTCCTTTCTCCTGTTTCAGGAGCTCCACTTCATTCCTATAAGCGTCCAGCTGCCATCGAAGACTATCATTCTCTTCCTTTAGCGCATACGCTTGGGCGGCTAGAGCTAAGAGAAAATGAAAATGTGAAGAAATCAGTAAAATGGATTGTTTCCTTACAAATAATGCAGAGGACATTGTCAAGGGAGATGACAATACAGCTGAAAGCCAGTGAGACATTTCAGAGCTGAGACAAGACCCAGCCGAGCTGAAAATGATTAGGTTCTGGCAAAGACTGTTGCTGGGAAGTTATTTCCTGGGATGGAAGGAGCCATAAAGTGACCCTGGATAATTCAAACGCTACTTGCAATCTGGCTGCTAAATATAGGCTTATATTTTAGGAGGAAACTGGCATGCAGTCCAAGGGCAAAGCACCCACCAACTTCGCAACATTTTCCCAGTGATGTTATAGGAACTGATACAACCGTTTAATAATTATACTAGTGTAGCAGCCAGATGTTCCAATCAGATCTCTGCGAAGGAATTTTGACTACGTAAAGTTGCTGGATTTAGTCCCATGAGAGAGGAAACAGAGAAATTCCTCTCCAATCTCGCTATGAACTACTTCGTAGCAATGATTATGAGGAACCATTTAGACAGAAAAATGATGTAATAGAGTAAAATTATATAAAATGCAAATGCTCAAAAAAAGAGTTGGCACTACAAGAACATTACTACATTAAAGGCATTGAAAGACACTTAAGTCATTTCCTTAGGAAGCTCCATTTGGCCCCTTTTCAATTTAGAATGGCATTTTTATTATCATAACTGATAGCAGGTGTTTGTGAAGAAATCGATTAGTATGCAGGGATGGAAATTACATTTGCCAAATGACTTGCACAGTCTGCAATATAAGCTAAAATTTGTGTAGCAAAAGGCATAAGGCTATAAAGCATGTACTAGGAACATTATTTAAATAAATTATCCAAACATAAATACATATAGGGAAGTGTGGCATTCATTACTTTAGGGATGTGGTTATCATCCTATAGAAGAACCTACTCCTGCTAGTATTTATATTTGGCAGTAGCTGTGGTCATTTGGCATAGCAAACTGCCATACTATACTATTTTCCTTCTTGGAACCTGGTAACACAACAACATTACAGAGCAGCTGTAATTAAAAAACAACAATCTACCATAGCCAATTCTATCAACATTTGGTAACTGAAGCACATAACTGATTTACATTCCTGATTAAATGATTTCAGGCTTGGTATCACAGAATTCTTTCTTGCCCACCTACAATAGTAATATGGTTAAATTCCAAATTATAGGAAATTGTATATTAACTCCATTTAATGTTAGGCCTCTCTTGACTAGACCTTCTGCAGATGCATAGTCCCCTGTTCCCCATGATAACAAGATTCAACATGTTTGTGAAATTATATCAGCACTTAGATAGAATGTCACAATATTTTATTACCAGTAAAAATGTTTTATCTTTGGTAGGACAAATCTACCTTTTTCTCAGATAATTTTTACTAATTTTAAAATAGCACAAATGCATTACCCAAACTAAAGTACAGTTAGCTACTATTCAAATGTAGACATGGATTGGTTATTGCGCTTAATTTGGATATTCTACAGAATCTCTCTGGAAGATTTAGCAACAGTTACAGTATTGTTACATCAAATTAAATTGTTCTGAAAAGCATGTAATCATCCTTCCATGACAAAATTTACCCTCAAGAAATTGCAATGATGAGTCCAATGGGCAAATAAGAGGATGAAATCCTTTTTTTTTTTTTTTTAAGAGTCAACAAGCTATGCTAAAAGGAAAAAAAAAAAGGCCAAGCAAATAAAAACCTCGGTCTAACAAAAACTCAAGTTAAAATTAAATGGTTTGGGTTAGAAAAGGCCTTTAGAAATCATCCAGTCCAACCCCCCATCATGGGCAGGGACATCTTTCACTAGATCAGGGTGCTCAAAGCCCTGTCCAACCTGACCTTGAACAATTCCAGGGATGGGGCATCCACAACTTCTCTGGACAACCTGTGCAGGGTCTCACCACCCTCATCATAAAAAATTTCTTCCTTAAGTCCAATCTAAATCTACCCTCTTTCAGTTTAAGGTTGTTGCCCCTTGTCCTTTCACTATAGGCCTTGGTAAAATGTCTCTCTCTGCCATTTGTATTCTCTTACTCATACCAATTAGACTCTCCCTAAATTAAAAAAAAAAAAAAGATTTTTTAAACCCAATACTCAATTCCATCCAGAAACTGCCTATCCTTCTGCTCTCTGAGAGCACGAAAGGAGACCATCATGGGCATGCTCAAGTTTTATGGTGGCTTGGGAGCAGTAATTCATCTGTGGTCCATTACCTAATCCAGCTCTTAATAAACTTCTGAGAGCTGCTGTATAAGTGGAGGGCGTAAAGCCTACGTACCTATTAATCACCGTCCCCACTAAAATGTGGGTTAGGACCCAGATTCAGCCGAGGTTCAGGCTGCCCTACCTGGAAAAGCTGCTGTCGTGTATTTTCTGGGTCACACTACAGCCCAGTTGGAGATCTCGTCTCCTTTTGCCCTCCTGGGTGAGTTCAGGATGTTGAGTGGGGCTAGGGACAGCAGGAGAAGTCTGCTACAGGGGCAGCAAATCAGGGGAAATGGAAAGGGCTACAACATATTGCAAAAGTAAGTAACCTGTAGGTGATGGACCTATTAGGGTTTAAGAAAATAACTCATCCAAATGGAGCAAGTCACATTTTATATGAGCAGTGAAGGTAACCACCCATATTTCCTTTAGAAATACAATACAGCTTTTTCACTGCTAAAAAATGCAGACCTACACTTCTGAATGTCATTATTTTATTTTATTTTGAAGTTATTTTTAGTATACTGTATTAAAACCTATATGATAATAATTACATTACAGTGCTACCAAGAATTCCCATCCAAGTATGGGTGCCTCATTATTCTAGATTGCAGACACCAGAAGGCAAAGGCTGTATTTGGAAGAGGTTGCAATCTATTTTAAGACATAATGGAAATATCCCAAACAACCTAAAGGGACACAATAAGAATACAGCAGAGTTAAGTTTGTGATATTAGGCAGGATTCCCAGAGGTGTACAATTTCTTATCAACTTTATTATACACTCTGGTGATCTTCCTAGCCATTCATAGTAAGCAATTAAAGACAGTGTCCAAGGTAGAAATGTGTCCTTAAATAAGGAGGATGAAACACATATACCAGCAGTGTAGCAGAATACTAAATTGTCACAAGCTTTTAAATGAATTAATTATAGATAAGAGTCCACAAACGATATGGCATTAAATACACATAGTTCTTTTGCTATTTAATTTAAAGCTACAAATAGTTGGTTCCTAATATGTGCAGACAGAGCAGTTAGCAGAAAAGGAGAATAAGTCAAAGAAAGACATCTGGTGGACCCCAGGGGCTCCAGCTCATTCAGCACTGAGTAACTGTTTTAAACAAAATCAGAAACATTCTTTATGTTGACCTAACATAACTATATTTTTAAGATATTTATATTTAGTGAACTGGATTCTGGATTCAGATGAATGTCTCTTTTGATTCCAAACAAAATATGTATTATATATAAAATGAATTATAATTTATTTTTAAATTATATTTCATTTATAATAATTATATATATTCATATAATATATTATATAAAAAGGCACTTCAATGAATGCTAAATTAAAATTAGAGGAGAATTTCTGGGCAAAGGGAATCTGCATTTTAAAACATAAATATTTTTCAAATTTTTAGAGAAAGTTTTGCTGTCACTTAATTGACAAAGCTAATGAATATATTTTTTGTTGAAAAAAAAAGTTTACTCAGCTCATTTCAATGCAACTTCTCATGCCATTTTAAGTTTGGTAGTTCAGATACGCATCTACAGAATCCCTCCCTGACACATGCTAAAAAGTATCTTAGGATAAAAATACAATGAATTCTGAAAGCATTTACAGAAGAACTATATACATGGAAGCTAGATCAAAAGAAAACTCCAACAAGAATCTCAAATAGCTGCCCATGCTGCAAGTGGAAGAAAATATTCCTACCTAAACAAACACAGCTGGAAACCAGCTCAATATACGCTTTTCAGCATTTTCACTGAGGGATGCAAAATGATACCTGCCCGTCTCAGGGAAATGGCTGGAGGAAGATTAGACATATGTAAGTGGGGGAAACCTTCACATTGATATTTTGAGGACATCTAAGAGGTTAGTGTGATTTCCTTCTGCTGAGGCAGAAGTGCTATATACAATTTGGCAACAGTCTCAGTGGCAAGATAGCTTCCATGTAGTGGACCCAGGCTAGACCCAAAGCAAAAAGACACTCTTTTTAAATCAAGAAGTGACTGGCTGATCAGAAATCCACTGAAATCTAAGGATATACTCATTGATTGATGTCTCAGAAGAAACAAACAATTTCTTTTTTCTAAGGCGTCTATCTCAGATAGTTAGGAGCGTGGTTTCTTTATGAGTAGTACTGATCTGTACCTTTTACTTTTAGCTGGTACTCTGTCATTACATTTAACCTCATGCATAATAATGCCCACTGGAGCCAACACAGAGTAAGTGTTCATAGGTGATACAGGGTAATTGCAGTATTTTATGACTCATATCATGTCACAGTGGCCAAGAAATAAAGTGAACACCCCACGTCTCTGAATGTATCTATTTATTGAGGAAATAAGGGAGAACCCAAAATTTTCTACCAGTGCTATTAATGCACACCTGGGCTGTGCATTTCTCATTAGATGATGTCCTAATAACATTATGGTTAACATTAATGGCAGACTACTAATTCGCATACTGGGGACACTCCGAGTTGAAATGCACAGGCAGTAGCTTATCTCAAGAGTCTGAGGCAATCTGGAAGTGGTATCTGAAAAACAAATGAGCAAACACTAACAATAACAGAAAACCCTCTTGTAAATTCAAGAGCATAGACTTCTTGTAGGTCCTCCTAGAGAACTTTTTCTATAGATTTTTTTTTCTATAGCTTCTTCTATACTTGAATAGAAATAGATCATAAAACTGAAAACTTCTGTGCTTATTTGTCTATCTTCAGACTTTTAGTTTAACTTCTTCAGCAGAATTTCTCAGGGGTTTGGAACTTGAATCAAAATGCCAATGTATCGATACAGTGACATGGATGAAAACAGATGAAGAGCATATTCCCAAACCTTCCTGCTATCTGAGTTCTGCTAATGCCATTATCCTAATTTCCTGACTTGAAAATAAGGTTTTAAATGATATAATGCTCCTTTTGATAACAGCAACAAGAAAAGTATCAAAAACTGTCAAAATTATGGCTGTTATTATGGTAATTTT
Source organism: Ciconia boyciana (assembly GCF_034638445.1). Taxonomy (NCBI): domain Eukaryota; kingdom Metazoa; phylum Chordata; class Aves; order Ciconiiformes; family Ciconiidae; genus Ciconia; species Ciconia boyciana. Next base: position 186,764,223 of record NC_132934.1, read on the forward strand.
TTGCATCACTCCCATTGCAGAGCATTTACAATGTCAAAAAAAGCCTTCTTGCAAGACACAGCTACTTCTTCAAAGAGTTTTCAGCTTGAGGGACTGAACGAATGTGAGAGGAGAGAAATAAGGACACAAAGTTCACAACCATAAACACAAACAATGAAAGTTATCCTTGGCCTCTAGCTAGCTTGCTTATTTTTCAAATAGGTGAACTGTGAAGCAGTACAACCAAGGGAAAATCAGCAAGTAAAAATGTTTCTGGACAATCTGGAAGGGCATAAGCTATGTCTTGATGCTGTACAAAACAGGCTGTCATACAACAATGGCATTTGTCATTCCTAAGAAAGATGGTCTTAGCAGAAGTATAGCTTAGATGGTCTTAGGAGATATGTTGTATGTTATCTTGAGAAAGGGCTCAAGTGAAATGGAACTCCTGGAATTCAAACACGAGCTCACAAGGTTTGGGTATGAATTTTGACAGAATAAAGGCAGAGGTCAGATTCCAGGAAGAGCTAGGTGGAACAAAAGAAGATTTTGGACCTGAGTTCAGTATGTAAAGTAAGAGAAAGGGAAGTGCGCAGGACTGCTGGTGGGCACACAAGAAAGGCAGTGGCATTTTTAACAGTTACTGGGTATAAGGAGGAAGAGTTCAAAAGTGAGTAATGGGCCCAGTTTCATGTTGAATGCAAAACTGTAAGAGGATACACTGGTGTGTGCATGCTGACATGTGCCAGGAAAGGGCGAAGCTGAGACTGGGGCTGCCTTGAAGGAAAAAACTTTCAGTTTCATAGACTAGATGGGACGACTGGAGCCTCATTCATTTTTACCCTATAAGGTTCTATTTAGTGCTTCAGCCCACACGAAATTAAACTTTGTGCTACAGTCTGAGGATCCCATCACGGTCACTCAGTGGCAGGGGGTGTGTGAGGGGATGCCAGTGAGTGACCCATGCCTTGAGGTGGGTGGGAAGGTCGGGTTTGCAGGAGGTTTGCGAGGTGGTGGGAAGGAAGGCATGGCCCTCGTCACAGATGGAAAGCTGGATGGCCTCTGAGGTGGGGCCACACACTGAGCAACTAGAGAAGTGTTAACCTATGTCTCCACCGCGAACTGTCAAAGCTGACCCTCTCTCTATATTCTCCAATAGTTTTCAGCTCCCGGAAGAATGAGTTGAGGCCATTATTACCTATAACTGGCCAGGTATAGATCCACTTGTCTCACACTTGACTTTGTAAACCCTACCATAAAAAATGAGCTCTGAGAACAAGTTTTAGTTACACATGGTCTGTGCACAGTTCAAAGGCATTTGGGAAAGCAACTCTTTGATGGTATCTCCAAGAAGCTTTCTGGAAGAGAAAGCTAAGCTACACCTTGGTTGCTTTGAGGCATCTTCTCAGCCCAATTTACAACAATGTCAGGCTCCTGAGTCCTCCGATATCTAAAGTGGTTTTGATCCATTGCCTTGAGTTCCTAGAGTACACTTTCTTTTCTTTATGGACAGTTACTAAATACCTGATCACCAGCATAAATAGTGCTCGGATGTCAATGACGGGTGCATAGAAATACATCTGATATTAGCAGATAAAAGCAACATTATTCCTATACTGCTTTCTTTAATAAATGCCTCTTCCATTGTTCTCCCATGTTTCCACAAAAATAGACTATGTCACTTGGCTTTTTTTAAAAAAATCCTTTGGTTAAAGCTTGAAAGCAGCTAACTAACTAGTCTGAATAAACTCTGAAAACAGAATTAGAATGGTATATAAATAAATAATTTGGGGCAATTACAAGCTAACCTAGCCATGAGCAGTTTTTTCTTTCCCCCTTCAGACATAATATAACCAAACAGTGAAGCAATTTTCACGTTTTTTTCTAATGTTAGGCACACTTCGTTTGAATGTGTCAGTACCTGCAAATTTAAACTCTAAGGGCACTAATTATCCTATATGAGGAGGGGTTATTGTCATTAATGTTAGTCGGAGTTAGGGCCTGCACAGTGGGAGGGAGATTTACTCTTTTACAAAACCTGCTTTATTCAGGTGCAGTTGCTTCAAAGTCCTTTCCTCACCATGCAGCCTATGTTCAATGCAGAGAAGCTCATTATACCAGCTACATTCATGATGATACCAGATGTTCAAATTGAATACTCATGAGAATTATTTTCAGGCTTCCTATTCACATAAAACTTGCTGACGAACAATTAGTAAATGGAAGGATGCTGCCAAAAAAAAAGAAGGAAAAAAAAAAAGAAAGAAAGAAAAAAGAAAAGTTGCACCATCATTTAACTGCAATTTTATCCATCCCATCCAGTACAGACAGATGTAACATTTGAGAAACCAAAGCATTTCTCTGAAGAGAGATTTTCTCAGTTTGCAAAACTTCTTCCTGCTTAGCAGACTTCAGCAATAGCACAGTTCTTTCCTAGGTTTACTACACATGTGGCTCACCAGTAATTTACGAAGACTTATTATTTCTTGTGTAATGAAGCATATCTCTTTGCAAATAGCAAAGAAGGTGTAGGGAAAGGGAGGGCAGATTACAGTCCAGCTGGGCCTAATAACAAAAAGTAGCACGCAAATGCTGGCTCTGCAGCGGACTAAGAATGCCCCAGAGAGCAGTGCTGCCAACTCCTGTGGTGTTATGATGAGTCTCACGATATCTGACATTTTATTTAAAGCCCTAGAGAGATCATTAACTGAAAACCTCCGCTTTAAGTTTCTGGACTAGTGGCTTCCAAACTTTCCAGACTGTGGATCAGTACCGGCTCTCTGTATTTCACCATGCTCTCACAAACTCTGACTTTTAATTAAAAACACTAACAAGGCAATTTAATCTCACTGTTTTAGCCAGTCCTAGGAATAAGATGCGGATTACTTACTACAGTCCTACAAGTAATCATTGGCTCAGGAGCTCAGTTTGGGATCTTTTATCTAGACCTCATGGCTGCAGAAAACCCACTTGAACAGTGAACCATCTTTCTCTAAAAGGGTCAAGAGACAGAAGGCTAATCTCCCACTTTAAGCCAATCCTTCTACCCCTCTCTTTGTACCTTCCTCTCTTTCACCTCTGTACTGGTTCTGTTCAGTTCACTTCCTCCTTCAGCTCCAAACGCACGAGTCCATCTCTTTGCTCATTTGTAATTCCCACTTGCCTGACATTTCCAGATGTTTCTCTCTTCCCTCACTCATACCTATTTTGCAGTACATTCTCCAGTCCCCTCTTACCCAGTTCTGTCCCAGGTAAATTGCAGCATTAAATGTTTTGGACTTTTCCTACAAAGATGTCACATCACATTACTGAAATGCATATTTAGAATTTGGAAGAGACCACCTTGTTACAATAATATCAAAGCCTGTCCCATTTTAGGTCTATTTTACTTGACAGCATCTCTTTGGAGAACAGGAATCTACATAGCTCGTAAATGATATTTTGACAGTTGCTAGTTAATCTGCCCCGTTGAGAGCATTTTCTCCAGGTCACCTCTTTAAAGCAAAGGGCCCTTTTTTCCTCTCCGTTTTGGGTTGCATTTCTTCTACCGCCACCCATGATATTTACCAAGCCCAACTGACTTGGCATATGCATAACGGGAGACAGGAGCGGGAAGAGTTGGCTCTGCACAGACAACTGTGATGGGTGGACTGTTAGTTGGGTTGGTTGTTGTGTTGGCTTTCCTGCTTGGTTCTCCTCTTGAACTAGGGGCATAGGAAGCAAGCCATCATAAGAAAATGTAAGGGTATAACTTTGATCAAAAATAGTAGCAGTTCTCAGATATTTTCAAAATTCAGTAAAAATCACTCCTTTTTACTGCTTATTAGAGTATTTGGTTTGTGATGAGGTGAATTTTTCAGATACTTTATGTTTACCAATAACTGCTGCCTCAGTTAAATATAATTAATCAAGTACTGAATCTCTTTTAGAGGTTCTGCTTTTTTTCTTAATTGAGAAATAGAACTGTTACAACACCTTTACAGAAACTGTGCTTTAAAGATGCCAGCAAAGAAGTGACTTTTTTCTCTGATCAACGATATTAAAACAATTACTGTATTCCTGTATGTCCTGGTTTCGGCTGGGATAGAGTTAATTTTCCTCCTAGTAGCTGTATAGTGCTGTGTTTTGGATTTAGCATGAGAATAATGTGATAACACACTGATGTTTTAGCTGTTGCTAAGCAGTGTTTATACTGAGTCAAGGACTTTTCAGCTTCCCATGCTCTGACAGCGAGGAGGTGCACAAGAAGCTGGGAGGGGACACAGCCAGGACAGCTGACCCAAACTGGTCAAAGGGCTATTCCATACCATATGACGTCATGCTCAGTATATACTGGGGGGAGTTGGCCTTGGGGCAGCAACCGCTACTTGGGGACTGGCTGGGCGTCGGTGGGTGGGTGGTGAGCGGTTGCATCACTTGGTTTTCCTGGGTTTTGTTCCTCTCTCTCTCTCCTGTTGTTTTCCTTTTCATTACATTATTATTATTATTATTATTATTATTATTATTATTATTATTATTATTATTATTATTATTATTATTAAACTGTTCTTATCTCAACCCACAAGTTTTCTTACTTTTGCCTTTCCAATTCTCTCCCCCATCCCACCGGGAGGGAGGGTGAGCGAGTGGCTGTGTGGTGCTTGGTTGCTGACTGGGGTTAAACCATGACGCTGTAACACTAAAAATGAACAGAGGAGATTTTAGTCTCAAGGGGGAAGGAATATGTTCACTAAAGTAAGAAAAGTGCTGGTTACTGCGGAGATGCCAAGTGGCATTGGTGACCCTCTCCCTCATCAGTAATGGAAAAACGCTGCTTGTATTAATGGTGCTTTGCAACTGAGGGTGCAGACATTTGAACTCTGCATAGCACAAGAGATGCTGATGAATTCTCAGTGTTTCATATATGTTATGTTAATCTTATGTATATTGCATAAATGGATTGTACATATGTGTGTACATGTGATACATAAATTACTTAAATTATTCAAACATTATTGTATATAGGTAAACCTCTGTATGGGTGGGTTACTGATGGTTACTTCTTAGGCATCAAAGTAATTGCTATATTTTTATTCAGACTTAAACAATAAACACTGGCATTTATAAGATGCATGGCTGCATTGCTGCTGTTGGCATGCGAACTAGGAATTGCATTCAGGCCCAGCACCACTGTAACAAGTTGAAAAAAATAATCTGTAGGATTTATAAATATGAAGAAATTGTCATTGCTACTTGGAAACAAACTTGACAGTGTGCATGTGAATCCCTCAATCTGTCACACTCGTTAGGGAAGAAAGGGCTGATCTGAGTGTTTTAAGTGACTGTGGTGTTTTGAATTGTTCTGATTCGCAATAGGCAATTTTTGTTCGTAAACTTAAAGTGCTTTCTATAAATGTGAGGATAAACCACCTTTGTACAAAATTCTATTGCACCTTAAACTGAAGGAGGGCATTTATCCAGCTATGTCTCTGACCTTGTACTGGATTGGAGGGCTGAGCTAATTTTTCTTTTAAAATTGTGCATAATGCTGAAATACTTGCTCAGTTACTTTGGCCTTAGATAAAAGTGGATCTTAAATATGGGAATATGTTTTTACTCCTTTAGAAGGCATAAGCAAATGATCACATGAAGCTTGTAATTTCTTGACTCTCACATTCAGAGACAGCATTCCTTGGGCCATTTATCCTTTATGTGAATGGAAGGGTGTCCAGAAGAGCTGTATCTGCAAGCCAAAAACCTCCTTTTCTCCCTTCCATCCTGCCTTCAGCATATTCAGTGTCTGCAAATAGAGGCCACTGTGCTTCTCCACAATTTAACATGTTTAGTAGGTATTTTCTCAGCTACTGAAAAACAAAATGTGTTGCAAACTCGCATATGACAGGGCTCTACAGAGCTTAGTGGTACTTCCAGTCCTTTCAGAAACAAACAATTTATTGAAATCTGCAAAAAGTGTGTAACTTTGAAGAGATAACTGTGAAATACTCCTTGTACCCAGAAAAAGACTTTCTGGGTAAGCCACTGCTTAGGACTTTGTATCTTTGTATCTTAGGACTTTGTGGGTGTTGAGCAGAAGGTGAGTGCAAACAGTCTTGAGCAGCAGGTGGTAGCTTGTGGGATCAAGGTCTAACAGCACAGGCATCTCCAAACCTACCAACAAAACATGATGAGACAGATGACTATCTGATAATAGAACAACATGGGGAGAGCTATTGTTTTTTATCATGTTCTTCCTCAGCTGTTAAAAGTGATCACTTGTCTTCAGAGCTCAGACAAATTTAAGAGGAAGACAATCTATATCTAACACATGACAAAGAAGCAATGAAGAACCTGGTGTTGTGGACTAGCAACCACCCAAATCTCTTCAGAGAGATCCCTGGTTGACATGTGAGGTGGGCACCTGGCAGTTGTAGAAGCAGCACAGCTATCACTGGATACAAGTGCTGTAAAGACATGCTTGGCACAGTTCTTGCACCCGATGAAACTTGCTATGCATCAAACATGGGGAGGGCTGAATAAATAAACAAAAAGGTTGCAAACTATTTTGTCTATTGAAAGGCAAAAAAAAAAAGGCAATTAGAACTCCTAATTTAATACAAACAAACAACAAAATAAACCACTTCTAACACAGAATAAACAAATTTTCCTCCTTTCTGTGTGCTGGTGTTCAAGGAGTCACATGCTGGAATTAGTGGAGAAGTGAAATAAAATGGTATGGTTTTGGTATGGTATCTAGTTCTTCAGTCTGTCATTTCACATCCTAGAGGACTCTTCTTTGTTTTCTCTTCCCTCTGCCATGAATCTAAAACCAAATAAGACTAAAAGAAGATCACTCACCTCTAAGCAGCTTTGAATCCACTTGGCTTTCAACTTTATGAACCAAATCCTTCAATATATTGGTCACACAAATGCTATACTATGGATATGTGTCATTAGTAAGAAGCTTATTTTCTTGAGAAGGTCTTTAAGCCAAAACCAAAGAGCAGGACATCATGAAACTCCTCTGAATCTAAGACTCATTCACCAAGTAAACCAGCGTCACTAACTACTAGCAGTTTTGGGAGTTTCTGTGGCCATACATCTCCAAGCATGAGCTCTGCTGATAGTGTTTTTAACTCCTGGCATGCAACCACATCACAGACTCCCAGTCAGCTGGACACGGAACAAGAAGCTGCATGCTTTGAAAAGGAAACTTTCAAAGCTTTGGAAATTTCAGCCAGCCTTGCATGTCTCATGACATAAGGATGCTTCCCAAACCTGCAATTATGAGTTTAGAAGCTTGTACTGACATTGGAAAAGACTCTGCTTTCTGATCATTATCTCCTTTGACACCTTAGCAATGGCTGATGTTTCTTGGATTTAACGGATAAGAAGACACCTAAATATCCACCTCAAGCAATATCTGCAAGCGTCTCTAATGTGCTGGGGTGAAAAGGGTTTCTAAAAACAACAGGGCATGAAGGGCAGCATAATCAAGAAAACCTAAAACCAAGAGCTTAGTTTAAACAATAACAGAAATGATCTTTCATTGGAGGTCAGAAATAGGCTTTAGGCTGAGGCCAGTCTTGAAGGAATATGTTTTTTATGCTCTGTTCAGAATCAACCATCTTCACTGTTATGAATAGGGCTCATTCTCTTGAAGGCTAAATATAAAGGTAAGAGCACAAAAGCTTTATATTGGAGAGGGCACTATAAGGAAGGTCACTTTATAGAAAGCATGAAGTGTAATTTGGAGAAGAATGTTAATACCAGCTATATCAGATTGTGAGGAAGCTGAAAACAGCATATGTTCTAATATTGTCTTTTATTGATTTTGCTGCCAACATCCCACTTCAACAATGTTACAGCCGCACTTCAGGATTCTTAATGGAGGGGGATGGAGAAAATCAATATACAGAGCTTGCTTCTGCTCCCATTGAAGTCAATGCGAGTTCCATTATTAACTGCAATGAGCATAGGACAGAGTTCAGACTGTTTTGTCGCTTTGTGTTTGTTTTTTCATTCCCTTTTTATTTAACCTCCTAAGGGGCAATGTGTACTGTAATCCTACATTTTAGAAAAGTCCCATTTAAATAGGGCAATTCCCTATCAAACTGCAAGTCTACGCATTCAGAAATGATGCCCTGCTTTATGAAACCTAATGAAAAATTATAGCCTGTATCCTGAACTGGGAAAGTTATAATAAAAGATATAGGATTTGAAATAAATTCTAATAACAAAATCATTTCTTTCTTAAAAATATTTTCATTCAGATATAAAGCAAATAAAAACAGTTTAGCTTTCACTGACTTGTAAAATATTACTGTCAATATGCATTGTTTGCTCTACTACAAATAGAGGGGATGCACCAAACTTCTTTTCACTACTATTTTAATGCTATTTACACAAAATGAAATGCTAAAATTATCTCAAAAATTATAAGCATCATCTTCATTCCAACAACATGCTGTTAATTTTGTGCTAGCATGAACGCAAAACATATTTTAACATGCTGTCAAAATGAGATACTAAGAATGTCAATAAAATGACACTAAAATAAATGTAAATTTAGATTGCTGTCACAAGTGGCTGCTTGGTTTTGTGAAGATGTTAGGTTGCTATAGCATTTTCCATAGCAACTTTGCATCTTATTACATAAATAATCCCTCAGTGTCCTTAAAGCTTACTAAAAACAGGATTAAATCTATTCTCATATGTAATGATCCTGCATAAAACCTTATCAGTATGAAATACCCAGAAAACATGATAAAATGTAATCTAGATAATAGTATTTCTGGCAGTTGAAAAGCATCAAAGCGCAACAGACTTGTTTTGTAGTAAAAGGGACAGGCTCCTAAAACCCATATTAGGAAAATGCCTTTGAAGTGTGTTTCCTCTAAAAATTGAAAGTTAGGTTAACCCCTTCACTGCTGTGTCCACAGGACCAGCGCAGACCTTCATCCCAAAGCCGATGTGTTGTGCATGATCCAGAGGAACTGGCCCAGCACCTGGGACAGGACAAGGCTGTCTTTATTCCCCAGGGAAAACAGGCTTGGCAACTACCTTCAGCCCTGATTCATCAAGGCACTTCTGCTAAATTCAGCTGCACAAGAAGCATTATTAGAGCCAAATGGACTTAAAACCAGGGGCATAAAATTAGGCCCCTGCCTACATGCTTCCTGAATTTCAGCCTATTTTTGTAAAAGCTGTGGGAAAAATGGAATGCATTTTAAGGCACAAAATTGGAGTCTGCCTGATGATAACAGCTCTGAACTGGCATGCTGTGAAAGACACTAGAGCAGACTTTTCCTGGCGTAGAGGGAGTAATCATCTTGTGCTGCTTTCTAGTGATCATCCCTGATGGTCCCTGGGAGCAAAGCTGATTGTCTGCTGTGTCCAGAGCATTTCCGTTCAAAGGGAAGTTACTCCACTCAGAGAGCTCAAAAGGGTTGTTCAGCTGTCTTCTGCGGCCAGAGAGGGGACCATCTCAGTACAGTGACAATTCAGAGCTTCAGATTTTAAATATGTTCTTTTCTTCGAGATTGCTTGTAAAACCTGGTTAGTAGCTTCTCTTAACAGGGCTTATTTTCCTCGTCATGCGCCTTTATATGTTTATTACTGCAGGGCTGATTATGACACCAGCTGCTGATGGCTTTGAAATGGTATTGATTTATTTGAGGAAAAGAGCAATGCTAGCCCATTAATTTCTAAAGTAAATACATTTTGTTATTTTACATTATCTTTATCAACAAGTGTTTAAAAGGAAAAAGGGGAAATTATGGGCTTGTTAAATATCAGTATCACTTTCACAAAATCTGATGCCAAAAAGCTATAGGATGGAGAGGTAATAACAGAAAAATGTCAGACTTTTGTTTAAAGCTTAATCTCCCACACAAACAAAAGATTAGACTTACAAGAATGGAAGGGAGAAATATCTGATCCCTGGGATCAGAAGGAAGAGGAAGATCTGACGTGAGATCTGCTGTGACACTGGGCCAGTCAGAAGAAAAGGAAGAGCAAAGCTCAGCTCCACACAGCTGGGGTTCAGCAATTTCTATTCAAAGTTGTAACAAGCTATATAAAGCTTTCCTACCAGCTTAATCCAGCTATAAAACACAGTTTCCATTCCACATGTGCATCTCTGCATTCACACAAGACTTAGAGAATGCAAAAAGAGGACTGAATTGCAGAGAAAAGATGAATAAGCATCACACAGATCACTTTGGTGGTGTTTCAAGCTTTCCTTGAAGACTTGCCAGGCTTGCAACTTTCAAGACGGACTTATGAACAATATCACAAAGCCTGTTTTATGCTGTGTGCACAGGGGTGTGATTTTCAAATACCGACTTTCACGAGGACTTACAGTCTTCTGTGGGATGGACTGCCTGCTATTCAGCCTGACTCCTATGGCAGCTGACTTAGCTGGTGCTGCAAATAAGACAGATCAGTTCAGGAGAGCACTTAAAGATCCAGGCTACTGTTCAAGGCAGAAAGAGCTGCAATGTTTAAGTTTGGCACCTACTTTAGGTATGTTTGAAAATCCTGCCATAGAGGCCTAAACTGTCCTGACTTGGAAGGCAGCACCAATCTTATGTGTTCAAACTGGGCTTCCACTACATAACTTGCAATTTATTATTTGCATGCAGTCCCTGAGATGTTATTAAGCTACTTCATCACAGGTAATACAATGGTGGTGAAATGCTCCAGGGGCCCAATGAATGGGCTAATGCAAGTCTGTTCAGCCAGAGAGAGCCCTATACCGACGTATTTATCATCCACATGGACAGAACAGGCAGTGGGTGAATGAAAGGCAGCATTGTTGCCTCCATTTGATAGTAGGGGACTGAGATAACATGAATTCATTGATTAGTCCAGGCAGGGGGTATGTAGCAGAGATGGGATTTGGCCCAGAGCTCTGGGATCCCAGTCAAAAGCCTTAATCACGCGACCATCCTTCCTGTGTCACCCTGCAAACACTGTGCATTTCTTTCTTTTACGCGGTGCCAGCCACAGTCTCTCGCTGAAGTTGGAGTTGTTAGAATTAATGGCACATCGCCGAGAACTGCAAAAGAAAGAGATTAACCCACCTCCCCTTAAAGTAGAATTACAGGTGCCTTCTAGGCATAAACCAAACTTCACCTCTTTTCTACAACACGCAGCTTCACTTCACTAATTCTTAAAATTACTTTGGAGGCTTTTACATGTGTATCCTTACGCCCAGTGCCAGCAGGTGGGAGACGAAGCATCCATAAATCCTGATTGTTCTGAAGATTTTCATCCTCTCGACTCCAGCGCTGAATCTCTTTTTTTTTTTTTTCCCTGAGATAATGCTTCAGTAGCTGCACCTTGACTTTCAAATGTATTAACTGAGTTGCCAATCATCATTATTATTTTTTTCTTAGCAATCTCCCAGCTTTACTTCAGCAATCCTCTTGTCCCTTTCAAACTCCAAAATCCACATTGCAGAAAAATCACTGTTTAAAGGCTGAATTTTGGAAAAAAAATCATCATTCTAAAGGAATAGCTGATCCCACAGGTGAGATTCACTCAGTTTCAGGCCAGCCTTTTGCCAGCTTTTCCCATAATGCAAATGACCTTTAGTCTGTGAAACCAGGAGGATTTCCTATAAACTAGGCATGCATGCTAGTTCAGCCGACTTATTGGTTTCCCTGGGGGGATCTTCAGGGGGTCCTTGCAACAGTTTGAGATGCTCTACAAAAGAACAAGCAGGTAGTGATGCCTTCCTTTTCCTTGAAGATTCAGCTTGCACACGATAGAGTAGGGTACTAACTAAGCCTGGGGAGAAGGACCTGTAAAACACCTGGATGAGTAGAAGGTCTTTGCCCAGGAGGCAGTGCCTCAGCCCTGCAACAGGGACTAGAGGGTGGAAGACAGGTCCAGAAGACTGACAGTCCCCATTCTCATTCCAGCTCTGCCACTGAGCCACTGATATTAGTAAATCAGGTTCATAAAATAGAAGAGCAATTGGCAGATGAAAGAAGAAGATTGGAGTCTAGAACGGAGTGAGGCACTTTGCCACAAGTCCCCCGGAGCTGTTCTGCATTGTCGCAACTAGCAAGCCTGAATCTTCCCAAAGGGCTATTAGTAGATTTCTAATACACACCATGACTTGATCTCTTGCATGACTTAGTGTCTTGCACAACTTGAAGAAAATATGCAAACCATTCTTACTAACAGCTTTTTCATCATCTCCCACAAATCCTCAGAACTTATTGTGTACAAGGGCCTCAGCAAAATGTAACGTTCCTCTGAAACCTGAAGTCCAGCAAGTCTGGGTAAGCATTCAGGCACTGAAGTCCTTTCGCACAGCCTCAGGGCTTAAATGTGTTGCACTGTGTTTTCAAATGTTGAGGCTGGAATCCACCCTCTTTTTTTCAGGGTGATGAATAGGTTCCTTTTCAGATACCCTAGAGGAGAGTTTTCATTCTAACCAGTCTAGCTGTGAGGAAATGTGACACACTCAGCACCGTACTATCTAGATGCTCACAGAAGTGGAGTTATTTCTGAATGTAAAAGGCTTGAGTTAAAGAAGAAATGACATTGGGAGATTGCTGAAACTACACTTTACCAAGACAGAATGAGGTCTTAGGACCCATTCTAAATTGTTGAATTAATTGAGCCTTCTTGTACTAGGGGTGATTTAACTAGGTGAACTAGTGAAAAAAGACCTGACACAGGTGTTGGAACATGGGGCAATCTCTGTCACTTGTTGTAGCTTTGGGGATGGTAACTTCCCAGCAGTGTTGTTCCCCCTGTTGAGTAGGGCAGGCTGAAAAAGAATGTTCTCAAGAAAATTATTGGGATGGCAGGACAGGCAGTCCAGAACTCTGGAACTATCCAAACCAATTCAACACATCTTGTCCCTTCAGCCATTTTTTGATTTAGACTTTTAAGCCCTTATATATGCATGCTGTCCTTGAATTGAAGAGGCACAATATCTTCTTTGTGTTATTCAAGCCTTGCCCTTCCCATGGTTAAACATTTAGACAAACATTTTAAGAAAGGGGCTTAAAAATAAAGTTCCAATGTTTTCTTACTGTGCAGAATTGTTTCTTTGTGATAAAAGATTCTTTAAAAGACATTCTTTGTAGAACAGAGGTTACTGTGAATACAAATAGCCACTCCAGTGAGATAAAGAGGTGGTTCTGGAATGACACACTCAAAAAGAAAGAAAAAAAGAAAAAGAGAAGGCAGCTAACACAAATAGTAATTTTAAAAAATGCTAGAAGAAGGAAGGAAGAATCACTTCTCTGTACAAAAAAAAGAAAAAATAAATGCCCCTCTCTCACTTTCTTTTCATTTACCAATGTTTTTTACCTGATAACTTTTTTGATTTAACTCCAAGTTTCCTCTATTGTCAATGACAGAAGAATCAAATCCACTTGCTTTAGTTGAGAGTGTAATGTTGGAAGAAGAATGCTATAAAATTAATTTTAGAACTGGATGACTCTACATATGCAGCAGGCTGGATCAACTCCACTAAGATGAAGAGGATGATGAATGGTACAATGGACAATGACGGACAAGTACTCAAGTGGATTCATGTCACTAAATTTTGATTTAGTATGCAACACAGTACTGGGTTTGCTGCTGTTATCACTGAGGGGACTCAAATCTCCACATTCTAACAACACAAATAAACTGAAGTTGTTCTGGATGGAATGCTGTAGAAATCTCAGATATCAAAACATTTGATAGAAATGTCCCTTTTCATGGAAGAAAACCAAAGATGCTTTCCTGTTTGTTGTGTTACAAAAAGAATGACCAGCATAGCTCTTCCATAAGCATGATTATGTTAAACCTAGCTGAATTGATAAGTATGACAGTTCAAAACATCATTACTCCTCTTCTGGAGTGCAGACAGTGGGTATTTCTCGCTCTACCTTCCTGTTGTTAATTCTAATGACTTCCCTCCATAAAAGTGGACACAGTCAAGGTAAAATGATTAGACATTCATAAAAATCTCTAATTTCTAGCAGTGCTTTGTCTGCAGAGACCCACTGTCTCAGCTCCAAACATTTGCTAATGGTGTCTAGAAAATTCAAACCCACACAATTAGCCAAGCAAAAATTAAGGCTGCCCTTTATAGGTTTTATTAATATTTCTTCCAGGAAAAACATTAAATCTCCCTTCAGGAGAGATGATGTAGTAAAAATTTCTTTGCTAGAATGACACTCCTTCCTTCGGTCTTTACTTCTGGAGTGACTCGACCTCACACAGCATCTTGTCACAGGAGGAGCCAAAAAGCTCTTCTCTATGTAAACTTGAATTCACACTTTCATGCAGGCATACAAGGACTTGAAACCATTGAATGGATGAAGTTCTTTCCTTTGTTAATATGGTGCCTGTATGCAAAGGCCTAGATCAAAATTATCCTCATCATCAGACTCTCAGTTTCTTTCCATATTACTCCCTCCTTCTTTACCTTCCTTAAAGGTCACTGCTGGCTGGTAGTTCCCAGTCATGCTTCAGCCTCTGTAAATTTTCTTTTTGAAGATGAGTGTCTAGACAGGCAAACCCTTATTAGCTACTCACAACTTTATTAGCCAATGTGAGGAAATCAAGCAAAGGGTCCACCCAGATCATGTTACCAGTCAGTAATTCAGGCAGCTTCTGAGCCACCTCCTGGAGTGTCCACCCTCAATAGCAGAGTATTTGTAGAAGGCCAAAAGAGTTGCTTTTCTTTCCACATATTACAAGCACCCTTGCTCTTACTTTCATGATAGCCATCTAACGAGAGTCAAATTAATGCAGTATGCAGGACCATATTGTGAAATATGTACCCTTAAGAGTTAATTCCACCAAACACACAGTTAAAATGGTATAGCGTATTTGTTAGAGAGCTTATACATTACTATGTATTTGTTGGAAAGAAAGGTAAGGCTTAGAGAATACTGACCAAAACATCACTTCAACTGGTCTCATACTAAGACATTGTTACAACCATGAAATGAAAGACTGTCATGCAAGACTGCAGGGAGCGCGCTAAAGAAACATAATGCTTCCAGCCAAGGGCAGAACTGGAGAATTTTCATCATTATAGACCATAGCAGGTGACAGACACCTTCTAGGGACAGCTTGCATCATTCAAATAACTAATTTATGAAGGTTTAAAATAAGATGCTATCTTATATGATCAGCTATTAATATATCACTTCTAATATGTAAGTTTTTGTTTGCTTTTTAAAAAACAACAGTTGTTGTTAGAGGGATTTGGCTTTACCTGAATCATCTGCTCTCAGCTTTTTACTGGGATTGTCACCACTGTCATCATCGGACATTTCCATCTCTTCTTCCCGGCGGATTCCCATGAGCTGTTCACTGTGAGCGTTTCGGAGCTCCTAAAACCCAAAATGACTTTTTGTCAGTATTAATTTCCATAAAGTCATTATGTATTATTTAGTATCTGTTTTTAATACTGCTCTGATTTTAATTATACATAATTTATCATTGTAATAGTATTTATTTGTATATGAATATTTATAACAACAGGAGCACAGGGAATTCTTCCTGTGAAAGAACGGAGTTTATCAAAGGTAACACTCAGGGAAAACAAGAGATAAAGTGAGTTTTCACGTCGAGTGATCTTTAGTTCTACTAAACATAGCAGAATGCTTTAACAGCAGGCATAATGCTTAAAATTGTGTATAAAGCAGACTGATAAGGAGATTGTCAGCCTACTTAAGGTATAGATAATTCTTGCTTCTCTGTGCCACTTGGGGTAGGATTCACCTGGCCAAGTGTAGGTGTCTCCATTCAACAAAGTCGTCTTAACTAACGTTATACCCTAAAAGCGCCTAGTTCTCTACTGATGGTAAAGGCAGCCGAGAGCAGCCAGTGCAGACAGAGTGCTCTATATTGTAGGTGCCTAAAGCTGGGCAAAGGAATCCCACCCTCTGTCCCTATGCCCAGATCGCCTCGGATTTAAAAGACCCAGCCCAATAACGCTGTCCTGAAAATCTTTGCACCTTGATCCAAAATGAGTGCCAGCACAGACAGCCGGGTTTCTGGGCGGCCGCTGCGAGGGCAGGCAGGCAGGGAGCCCGTGCACATGGCATTAGGTAAATGATCAGCAGGCACGCAGGCTTTGTGGGAGTCTAGACGGTCTTTGTTCTGGTAGAAAAGCTGGCGCGGGTGTAGCGGCTGGCTTTTTAATGGCAGCGCTGAGAAGATTGAGAGGACTCTATTTTGTCCTAATAATCCTGTCAGGTGTTAACACAGGGATGCTGCACCGTGATTAGTGTAGGCCTTTTCAGTCCGCAGACAGCTAATTTTTCTGCCGACAAAGAGCCTAATTCCCAAAGAGGTGGTTTGAAATCTTTGAAACAAGGAAGACTTGTGTGGAAGGAGGAGACAGCATTGAGGAGTCCGACCATTGCTCTGTGCAATTAACAATAAGCTGCCAGAGAGGGACTGGGTGAAAAAAGGGAAGGCGTTTCCCTTGAGATGCACCCTTGGTTCATCGGCAGATCTCGAATATTCTGATAAATGTATATGTGTCCATTAATCCCAGCAAAGGCAAGGAGGCTAATTAGTGGGCGTTTTACATGAGCATAATTGCAAATTTTAAAAAAAGTGATTAAAAATGTAAATTGTCAACCAGTGTCTGATGCAATCAGAGGCACCTCTGGAAGAAATTAGCAAGCCATTTCTTAATTCCTTATTGGAAAAGGCCACCTGCACTTTTTCCTGGGGAAGTATACTGCACACATGAGCAGACATCCGCTTACATTTACTCCCTCTTTAGGGGATAAATATCCTTGATGCGTCAATGTCTACATTATCAGCAAAGCTAATAATCTTCCATGGTGAATGTCTATGTGTATGAGTGCTTGCTTTGGGTTTGGGTTTCTAGGAAAGCTTTCCTAAATTCAGGAGAAAAGGGAAGGTGATCAGGTAATTAAACAAATTAGCAGATAATGTCATGGTTAGAAAATATGATTTAAATCAAAGATGCCATTTGGTATATTTCCATCATATTTCACATCTGAAAAACGGGCATTTCTAAAATATATTGGTTTAGCAAGAGCCTTCGCATGTTTGTGAATTGTTTTTGTTGTCCTCTTCTTAGAAGAACAAAAGGCAGTAATATTTGAAAAAAATGAGTAGTGAATTAACATTTCTGGAAAGTCCAACTCTTACACATTTCAGTTTATTAAAGATTTAGAAGCCAGCAAAATGAATGACACACCACATCCCTTTACGGAAAGTTAGTTTAAGAAGGGATGGTTTTAATATAATTGAAATAACCTACTAGCAAATCATATTTTCATACTTCTCTAAAAGATAAGACAAACATCAATCCCCAACTTCCCAACTTTCAATTGAACAAAGGCTTTATCCACTACTTATATGAAATATTTGTGAACAAGATGCAAAATACAGTTTGTACCAATAAATTATGCTAACATTTTATTTTAAGTGTCCCATTATTGTGAAGTCATTTGGTATTCACCATAATAGCACTGATAATAAAGAATTCATTTGGTATTCATGTGGATGTTACATTTAGTGCCATTGGTATTCAACTGTAATTTAGCATTAGTTAATGGGCACTTAAAATGTTATCCAAATGATTTATATCACAGCACTTTAGTGTTTCTCAAACTAAGTGTACAACACTTATTTTACAAGTGTACTACAAAATAATTAAATAAGTGCACCTTACCTTCTAAAGTTTTTATTCTGAGACAGAGAAAAATCATTTAGAGGACTGTGATAGTAACAATCAACATACTGTACTACATGGAGGTAAACCAAGTGTATGTAAGTTGCTCATATTAAAAAAAAAAAAGGAAGAAGAAAGAAAGAAAACAAAGACAGCGGTACTTACTTTTTAAAATACAGGCTCATAGCGTATATACTGAATTAAAAACGAAAGCTGGATGACCAAAACACAGGATGAGGTCTAGCGCTTCCTTTGCTGTCACTTGCAGCAAGGGGAGTTAGAATCCCATTTCCTCTGCTCATGCTTATGACAGTCACACATGCATGGTCCCACATTGCTAACTCTGTGTGGTAGTATGAGTACATTTATACTGGTTTCTTTGCAAGCATAATATTTAGAATCAATACAAGTGATGTATCTACTTTTTTAAAGATAAACATAAAACAAATGGGAAGGAGTATGTCATAATTCTAGACTTAATATGCTTAAGTCATTACTTAGGAAAGAAACTCTCTATTTTATTTTCAGGCAAAGTCATGTTATAATGACCATATGATGGCACAATAAGAAAAAAAACCAACTGTGCTACAGAATACTTCTTTTGAAAACAGATCATGATAACTCCTAAAAAGATATTTTTCAGAAATAATTCTTATTTCTATCCTTAGTTGAAAATATTGTTCCTAATTTCACTACTTCAGTTCATTATTTTAGATAGTAAACATAATCGTCCAATGACTTCCCAAATTTTGCATGAAAAATAAAAACACATTGCTCTCTGTCTTAGTGTTATTTAATGACTATTATCATAATGAGAGCAATGGGAGCAATTCGTACTGTAGATGAGACTGCATAACGGCCAGTTGATTAACAGCTAAAATGGTAGCTGTAAATATTGCTGAATACACTATGTCCAGCTACAATCATACTCGTTCTGTGTCAATCCAGCTGTGAGATGATGGATAGAAAGTAATAATAAAATCACCAACCTCAGAATGCTTTCGCCAAATGTCTATGTTCTTTCGCTGGGCTTTCGAGAAATGGTCCCAAGCTTTTTGTCTGGTAGAAGCGTTGAAAACGGCGACAATCTGCTCAACTTTGGTGAACAAGGAAGTCAAACAAGACAAGCAATTTATGTTGTGATCACTATAGAGAAGCAAAGCAAAGACACTAGGAGTCTATGGATGATGTCATTACTGAAACAACATCATCAATATCCATCCAATGATGTGTCTTTTGTACTTACATTTTATCAATGTTGGAGATGTCTCCCTTCAAGTCTGTCTCCATAACTTTAGTCTACACAACTTATAACTATGTAGTACCAAAAAACATGCATGCAGCCGCTTCCCCGTGGTGTCTGCTACAACTCTCTGCGCAGCCACATGCCTTCGCGTGTGTGGCTATAGGTGTGTGACTACAGAAATGACACTCGAGGCATAAACCTGACACATGTTCCCCTGCGGCAGCTGCGAACAGATGAGCAGGCTGTGCAAATGGAAATGTGAAAGACAAGCAGGCTCTGCTTTGAAGGGTGGCTATCTGATAGGGGGAATTTGCCAGCAGACGGGAAGGGATAAACCATACATTAATGCTGCATTCTCTAGCTGCAGCTGCTGCTTCTCTGCTATTTAATATAAACAGGCTCACCTGTGGTAGATCATTCTGTCCTGTGTCCATGGCCTATGTATGTTTATGTACACAAACAGTGGCATTTTTGTGCATATAAGATGAAGAAGAGATGTGAAATGGGCTTCCCTCATTCAACTCTAATGAATTTGTTCTGAAGCCAGACATCAATATTTAGGACAATTACCTAGGACAATTAAGATCCTGAAGTTTTTAGCTACTTGTTCATCCTAAATCAGAACCTTTTCTCCCAACACTCTTTTCTTTCTCTTCGCATCAGTTTCAAGCAATGTTGTCCTTCCACAACAGTGACCTGCCGAAAAATGATTTGGCCAAGATGTAAGTTGCCTTGATCCCAGCACAGTTAACTGAAGGACCACCAAGAAAACCAGATTTTCAACAAATGATCTGGGCTGTGCTCCTGAGTGAGCAGCTGTGCTGACCTATGAAGTCAAACTGAAAAATGCTTCAACTCTTTGACAAGGTTCTTGGCTATTTATCTCTTTAGATTCCTGGGCTGAAACGATGCCCACTGTTTTATAAAGCTGCAGCTTGTAGCACCTCTCTCCCCTCTCTTTCACTGAGAAATGGTGGCAGGAGTGCTGTAATGCCCTCTGATCTGGTTTCTTATCGAGTTGCTCGATGGCTGTTCTCCTCTCCCCTCAAGTCACACATGCAGAGGATCTTATTATACATAACAGCCTATCTTTCCTAAAATGGTGAGCTCAGCTAGTAAGTCAGTTATGTATCTTTCACCTCTAGATCTGAAAGTTACTCACTCACCAGAATAAGAGCACATTTCTTTTAGTCTCTTTTTTACCACCTTTGCAAGCTGCTTTCAGATTCAAGAAGACTACAACATTTTGAATCACATATGGAAATTTTTCTTTGCGATCATTAGCACTGGTTAATTAACTTCTAAAGCCATAGAAATAAATGTCATCTTTTAAAATTAATACTTATATGTAGTTTATACTGAAGAAGGTGCCTCAAAACTACTGGGATGATCCAATCCATTTGTGATCTGTTCAAGTTTTAATAGCAGATAATTTCAGCCTATTAGAACTTGCTTGGAGATAAGGGTGGATGTATCAAGGAAGTTATGCTGTGTATATTTATTCAATTAATTTGAAAAGAATGAAAATGCTAAAGCACTCTATTATTATGTGTATAGAAACTGAGGCTAGAATTTAATTACTATCATTATGTTGATGACCCAGGTGCTCAGAAAATCTTGCTTAATTAACAATCTGGTTTTACTTAGCAAGTGGAAATTCAAGTAGAACAGATTCACAAAGATATGAGGAAGAGCTGGTTTGCCATTTTCCACTAATAGGTATTAATAAGATCATCTGAATTTTGAAAAACATTTGAACTTTAAAGTGTTTAATTTCCATTCTGTGAACAGGTGCTAAGATTTATCAAAAGTCATTATCTGATCATTTCAGAAACTCTCGTCAATGGAAACACAAGCTAGAAGATGTCAAAGAGTTTTTCTTGCATAACTGCAGTAGACAAAGTGAGCAGAAGAAGGATCTCCTTCACTTACTTAACTTTCAGGTATTAAAAAACCTAAAGGAGGTAAGGTACTATGAGTACTAGATGCTAAAAATCAAGGCATTTAAAGAAACTTTATGCAATAGACAGCTAGGGAAAATTAAAAAAGGGAAATGTAGGGGAGAATATAAATTAGTACATATCAAAGACCAACATCCCATTACTCTGTATTCAAAGAAAGTGTCCATATATACAGCAATTTCAATATACACAGCAATCTAGGCTATGAAATGTTACAAACACCCACAGGTAACACCCAACCTCAAAGGTCTCCAAGCATTACCTTAGAGCTAAAGAGCAGCCAAGGCCATGGTTTGACAGTACAGAAAAGTGGCTCCACATCTTTTGATACTGCATCAAAATCCTGCATTCATGTATTATGAGATGGCAATCTTATATAAACCTGATCTGCCAGTTCACATTTGTTCGTAGGTTAATTCATGTTGCATTAAGATTCATTTGTTCTCCCACAGACATTCTGGAAGGCTAAAGCTGGCATAACTCCTGTGCTCTGGCTAATTGGTAGACAAGACATAATGTACCCACCCCTGACCAGGATCATAGTTGTATGGGTAAGAGATCTAGCAGCACACAGCCCATAAGGGTGGTAGATTCATCCCTAAGGGAAAGCCAGGACAGTTTATACCAGCTGAGAAACTCTCCACTGAACTCACTTTTCCTCCATGTCTGGGTAAGATTTGGCCAAAGAGAGGCCCCAGATTTTGGGCTGATATCTGCAGAATCTGAGACAGTTGCTCCCGGTCTCACTGCTGACCATGGTTTTCAGACTATTTCCTGACCTCCAAAAGGAAAGTTCCAAAATGAAATAACAGATCATACCTATCTCTCTAAGGCACCTTGAACTCTAGGATGCACTGTACTGTCAACTGTGACTGGTAAGTAGAATTATTAAGTAACATGAAATATTCATTGTCAAACATCTGTTGGTAAGTTCTATGCTATATCAAATTTTCATTGACCATATGCAAAGCTGTTTCCTTACTAAATTAGGTTTTAAAACCCCACATTGTTCTGGAAGGGTCCATACCATGTCATTGTTTTTCCTATCAATATAACTTACAGGATGCAAATAATGGCATCTTTCCTAACAACTTATTCTGCGGCTGATAATTTGTGTAGCATGTTTCAGACAAAGGATTATTATCTAATTGTTTTTCTGCTGAGTTATAAATAACTAAAAAGATCCAAACAACTAAGCCTAGAGTGATATGCAAGTGTCAATGTTTAACAAATGCAGTGTAACTACAATACACTTTATTAGAGGTGCCAGCTCATAGTAAGCACATCAAATGAAAGTTTAAACCTCACTTTCTGTTATCATAAAACATGCTACCAGAATAGGGTATTATTATCAAATATAAATGTAAAAACAACCAGAAAAACTAGGAACAACAACAAAAATCCCTTAAATGATGCCTCCACAAGTTGCATACAAGATTGGATTAAAGGGAAAACTAGAATTATCTCCAGGGCAAGAGAATATTTGATACAGGATATTTGAAAATAATACTAACAGAGAAGAACAGAAATAAACGAGAACCAAAGTATACCCTCATCTGTAAATTAAGACATAGAGAACACTTTTACCCTTCATTACATTTATCAAGCAGGCTATTTTAAATACATGATTGAGTGAAGGCTGAAATTTGTCCTTGGGTTCAGGAGACAAGTAGTAGTCAATTTTTCCTTTGCTTATTATGTTATCAGCTGCCATACATACATGATTATTTTTAATTTCTTGTATGCAATAATAAAGAACACCAGCAACTGAATGTTTTATAATGCCTTACGATAAAAAATAAACAAAATAGAAACTGAAACACAGTATGTTAAAGTAAAAACAAAAGTCTTTGCTGGCAGATAAAATAATCAGATTTCATGCAGAATTTCACTCCAAATTCCACCAATTAGGGATACAGGATGAAAAGGGCTTTACACTAAATTACTGTAAGTGCAAGAGTAGAATATATGGCAATTTAAAAATTCTGTAAGAGTGTGACAGTTGACATGCAGGGTAAAAGAAAAATTCTACCCATAAAATTACAGTGTAAAGGAAACTGTTACAGTAAATGTATGACATGCTTTTCAAATATAGATTCGCAGCACAGGGAGGATACAGAGTTGGCGTGGTTTGGGTCAGAAGCCTTGCTGCTGAATTCTGAGTAAGCTGGAGTCTGCCAATCGATTTGGCTCCAAGCCCAGCAAACCAAGGAATTACAGTAGTCAAGGCTAGATGCTGTAAGTGAATGAATTAGAGTCTCCAGGTCAGTTTTGGATAGGAAAGAGAATATTTTTGGCAACAGTCCTGAAAGGCATTTGGTGCTGTACTGAATAGATCTTAGCATTAAGTCCGAGGCTAAAATTGCATGTAGGCAAATGACATGTGACATCAATAAGAGAAACGGTAGACAGATTGCAGAGTAATGAAAGAAACATAATTTTTTAATTAATCAGGGCCAACCCTTCAGTCTCATGGTTATGATACTGTTTACTTTCAGAAAAGAATTTGCCTTTTACACATTTACAGCTGAAAATCTGCAGCCTCTCCCTGTTACCCAATTCACATGCCACAGAGGGAAAAACAGATGCGATTGCCATTGACTGGTAGAGGAGGAAAACATGAAAGTTGGAAATATCACCCTGAAGAAGACTGCAGATAATGCAAGGGATGAGTCCTAAAGTAAAGCATACCCACTGGTCATCAGCTGGATACATAAGCAAATGCCATTATAGATTTGTACAATGAAGACATAGTTTGACAGCTATGCAACATGACTCATCTGCCACAAATAAATGGCATACTTGTTTTGTTTTGGTTTCGTTTTTGTGGGGGCTTTGTGTTTGGTTGGGTTTTGGTTGGGGTTTTTTTTTTGTTAATCAAAAAAAAAAAAACCACCAGAAAAAATCCATGGGTATCGAAAAGAAGGTGAACCGTGGCTGCAACTCCATCAGAGAAGAAGAGGCTACTGTTTGGTCTGCTTGCTGTCTGGGTGGTTGTAGGTTCCTTAAGACATAGTCTTAAGACATGGCATGATAAAGGAGAAAACCACAGGACTTTTCTATTATATCCCCAAATTCCACCTTTTTGGACAGAGCAAGAGAACACTGCCTCCAGTGATTTATCTCCCAAATTGTTTTGCTGTGTGGGAAGTCAGCTTGCAAGGCTGCCATTCCTCAACTTGCCCTACTGCCAACAACTACATCTGTACTAGTGATCAAAACCAGCCAGGGACCACTCTCATTCCCTGAAACCAACTGGCACAACATGCTGAGTGTCCCTGCAGCAGCAACCCTCCTCTCCCCCAAAAAGATGTTTTTGGAGAAACTACGTGGCCTGCACCAAACCCTGAACTGTACCCACATTGTGTGGGAAAATGCTATCTGGCCCAGAGCAACAACTTTCTTATGGTTGAACAGTATGGACAAGCCTGCCCTAGCTCAGCTTAATTTACTCCTACAGACAGAGTCGATGGGGTCATCTTTTACTAGCAGCCTTGCCTTTTCTGCTCTCGTCCTGATGCAGGGGTCTCGCTGTTGCAGAGAGCCATTGCAAGGCTTACCAGAGGAAGAAGGATGTTTTCCTCTTCTGTCCACCCTGTCTCACCTACCTGAATACTAGAAAGAATGAGAAACAAGTCTAAGTGTCCCCTCTCTGAATTACACTATATTATTTCTACATTTCTCTTTGATGGGGGCTACAGTGTTTGAGACCAAGAGGAGGTTTGTCTGGGTTAATGGTTGATTCCCCTTCCCTTTCTGTCTGACTCAGACTGGTCTTAGTCAACATGCTGGAGTGGGTTATTAAGAAGCTGAGTGAATGTCAGTGGGCTACACCTGAGTGACGCAGGAAGAAATATTTTTTCATAATACAATAAGCAGATTCTTCCACATAGATGAAGGACAAAATAAAAAATACTTATACCACAGCACAAATTATAATCCCTGGTCTTGTAAAAATTTTGAACCTCAGTGTCAGCAGCTGTTGTTTTCCTTTCTTCTTCTTTCAGCTAAGACACCCAGTGAGGAAGAGTGAAAGAAGGAGCATTATGAGGCTACTGAAAACGCCCCATTTTCAGGATTTATACTGAAACCTGCACAGTAACTTGTCTGAGGTATGTATATCAACAATTAATAGTTCTAGAAATGGAAGAAGGCTCCTTGTTAAACTCTGAAAGAAAAAAAATACACTCTGATTAAAGAGAACCCAGTTTACCCTGCAAGGTATTGCTAGAAAATCTGTCTACAAAATAAGCTTTGAAAATCTTTTAGGTTGTGAAACGTGGTTTAATTTACAACAAAGAAACTGACAGCTTGGTGTAACAGCAAGTGCTGGCGCTGTGCCATGTGATAAATCACTTGGACTCAACAAGACCACTTCACCTCCATGTCATTTCTCAACAAACAGGAACCTGACATCAGGCCAGCACAACACAGTAGGGCAGGTACAAATGTACACTACCTGCTCTTTTAATGCCACCACCTTATATTACAGAACAGACTTCATGGACCTTGTGTTGACATCCAGAAACAAATCTAAAAAAAAAAAACCATGCAACCCCCACACCCCACTAACTCAAAGAAAGATTAAGCGAATGCTACTTTATTAATCAGCTTGACAAGATTATAAACCTTCCCCAACGCACTGCATTTAATTAGCTGTTCTCATTGTTATTTACGGTTAGGCAGACCTTTTTTTTCAGTTCTCAGATTTAAAAATAGCAAAAGTAGGAACAACTATTTTTGTAAGCCTGTCCAAAAAAAGAACCCCAAGGGAACTCTGAGATGAAGGAACATCATAAATGTGACTGAACTCTGGTTCAGGTCCCATTAAGTGAAAGCACTCTTTCTAAGTAATAATTGTCCATGGATCTTGCAGATTAGAATGTTCCTAGGAGATCAAGAGGGCTATATTTGTTTCAGGCATAATATGGTTTCTTTTGCTGAAGAAAAAGAATAGAGAGGTGTATGAGGAGGCTTCAACAGCCATAGCCTCTTCTGGCAATCAAACAAAAAAATTGCCTCACACATCTTACACGGGAACATTTACTTCTCCATTTGTTGCCATACCTTATGTTCCCCTGCCTGCCATGACTTGACCCCTTCTCTCTTTGTTTACTGCCTCCAGTCTCATCTTACTTCTGTATTTTTGTTCCCTCTTTCTGTGTGTGTCCATCTTTCCCTCCCACATAGTCTAACCATTTCCAAAACTCTTTTCCTACCCTCATAACATCTCTGTCATGATCACAAACTACACCATTTGGGACAAATCCAGTGATTTGACATGAAGCAAGACTAGTGCCTACTGAAGGGAGTATTTCAGCCAGTCATAGTTGCATAGGGTTATTCATATTCATATTTACAAGGTTTACTCGTTCACTTATAAGCAGCCTGAACAGTTTTAGATGTGCAAGCCACGTGATGTGTGTGCACAGCCAACTCGGAAAACCTTTTGGGTGAAACCGCCATCTTTCCTTCC
Organism: Ciconia boyciana; assembly: GCF_034638445.1. Classification (NCBI taxonomy): domain Eukaryota; kingdom Metazoa; phylum Chordata; class Aves; order Ciconiiformes; family Ciconiidae; genus Ciconia; species Ciconia boyciana. The sequence goes on from NC_132934.1 coordinate 186,790,550, forward strand.
TTGCTCCAATATGCCTTACTCTCATCCCTTATTGTTAATTTCCATACATTTACAATTCAGTTCTGTGAAGCATCAGGCCCTTACCTCCATCCCCACTCAGCAAGGCAACTCAAAACCAAGCACAGATTTCCATGTGATTCAAGCACATGCTTCTTTGCTTTGAACCTTGCTTCATCATGTAGGAGATCCTGCAGGATCCAGGCAAGTGGCATGAGTTGTCAAAATGGGGCCTTAGACTGAAATCTCTTGGGAGGCAGTGCTTTTATTTTGCTATAAATCACCATGCATATTTAATGGCCTACATTTTAAAAAAAAGAAAAAGTCTTACAAATAACAGGAGAAGAGCTTCTGTTGAAATTCTGGCCACACTTAAATCGATACCAAGATTCCTATTGACTTTAGGTGGAGTGAAGGCTACAGATAATGGAAGGAATGAAGAAATTCAAAGAAAATGAAACACAAAGGAATAAGCTGTCTGAAACACTACAGGCTGCAACCACAAAGGGTTACACTGCCAGAAAGTAGGGAGGAATTGTAAGAATGCAAGGTAAAATAGAAATGGAGTCTTTCATCTCTATTCTCTGCCACTGCTGCAGCATCCTGGATAGAAATGCTTTTGAGAACATGTGTACATGAGATGGAAAATGTGAGGAAAAGTAAAAAAGAATAGAGATACCCAGCTGAGCTTTACTGGACAAATTATCAGTACAGAAGCAAGCAAAGAGCACACTGACTAAATGAGCTAATCAAAAGGGACTGGATGGATTGTGGAGGTTATTTTGTATTTAATTTTTTTTTAGAAATACATCAAGGTAGAAAGCAATAGTGGCAACTAATGACATGAATGATTAATGTTTTTATTTGTATTATAGTGGCATTCTATGACACCAACTGAGATCTGGGCTGCACTGTAAAAACACATTATATGACTCAATCTCTTTCACAAAGAGCTTAATGATGACCTAAAAATTGCTCATAAAGTAAGCTCATATTTTTAAATTAGTCACCGGCAAATGAAAGAAAGACTGTAAGACCGGACAATTAAAGAGCAGGAAAATCCTTTTAAAAGTTGTTATTAATGCAGAGCAATTGAAAGAATACCCGGAAAGCATGAATGTATATAAAAAGTCTGACTGCTAAGAGAATTTTAACCAACATGCTTCCAATATCTGTAATGAAACTGGCTTCATTTTTAGTACTAAGAGAATATACTAAAAAGTGAAAGGATTATTGGGGAAAAAGAACTGCAATACGGAATTTAAAGCAAATCAGATAAAATGGTGATTTTAGTAATCACCATCATATCAATGTAAATTCTACCTTTTCTAAAGTAAGAGAACAACTTTTGAAGTGAACCTGTAATAAGAAAAACAAAACTGATCCCAGCCCTTTTTTGAAGAAAGCTCAAACAGGATTTTTAACATTTTTTCTTCCTTTTTTTATGTTAAAAATTCAGATTCTATCTGTGAAAGCACTGATAATGTTAAACCAGATTAAATCATATCCAGAGAGATCAGAGAATGAAAATGAACAAACCTGAAGAGAGGAGAATTTTATTCAGTCTGCTGAGAATGCATTTCCCTTCAGAACTATTTACCTTCAATTTATTGGGGGGGGGAAGGGGAGGAGGGAAATTTATATCAGATACCTACTACCTATTTGAAAAAAAGTCAGAGTACTCTAACACACCACTAAAGTCCTTCAGGAGAAAGGGAGAGAAAACTGGAGGTGACAATCCTGACCTTCCCAAAGAGGGGGACATGACACACAATCTTCTCCCCAAACCTTTGATTCTTCTTAATGAACTGCCCTACTGAATCAGCTCAAAGGTGTATCTAGCCTCATAGCCTGTGTCACAAATAAAAGGGCTAAGGATGCTTAGCAACAAGCTAAGCAGGTAAACTGCATCATCTCTTAATTCCAGGTTTCTTTGGTTTCAGGACTTCTTGAAAGATGAGTACCTCTTTGTTTTTTCTTCCATGTACACTTTTACGTGCAATGCAAGAGCACAGGGAAGCAAACAAGCTTACTGGCAGCAGAAAGAAGTGGCAGGCACCCTGTATATTGAGCTGTGGAGTGAAAATTAGTTTCTCTCGATAGCAAGCTGGGAAGAACATCTAGACGATGACTGGAACTGGACTATGCAGTTCAGATCTTGAGATCATTTTCAAAAAATGAGTACCTGCTTTAGATGGTGCCTAATACTCCAGTTGCTCGGGTGCCTCCCCGCTTCCCTCCTCGCCCATATCAGCATAGTGCCATAGTGCACCTACACGGGAGCTGTTAGATTCAGAGCACCATAGCATATTGCTCTGATCACAGCTCCTTCCAAAGCTGGGATACCACTCACATGCAGATGGCTTTTCCTCTGCCACCACCATGGCTTTTGTGGCAAAGGTACACCAGTGACATAATGAACATTGCAGTGCTTTTTCTGAGCCTCTCAGAAGTCAGCTTATTGCCCAGGCAATAAGGGACTGACTCAGATGCTGTCTCTTACCTTCTTTGAAATAATTAATAATGCCACTTTTATCCATAGATATGAATCCTTGTATTTTAAGACTTCATAAGTGGCCAAAAACTACAAAGTTTTGGTTCCTGACCACAATTAGAACTGTACCAAGAAAAAGATCCCAACATTTTCTTTTTAGTTAGTGGAAAAATCTATTTTACAATTTGCAAATACTCCCGCAGTACTGAAGATTGCATCCTGTCACTTATAAATTGCGTTAAACTTTGTAACAGTGTTGCTTGTACTGCTTATTATGATGGCATGATATTTAGGAGCTGAAATGGAAAAAAAAGGTGTCAGTATGTAGCTTGTCCACGAGGTCCCCTGGAAACATCAGGATTGCCTACTGGTATACACTGGCCCTGAATACTGAGTGCTGGGGATTGCTACACTGGATTGCCACTGGCTTGCCACAGGCTTGCCTAATCCCAACAGTAGGATTGTCACTTAGCCGTTGTGAATGAAATTCAGGATGGTAACCTTTCAACATGTCTAAGGGATTTAGGGGGTCTATTTCTCTTTTCAAAAATTACTTACTGAGAGCCAATGAGCTAATTACTGCTTGCCAAGGTAGGGTGAGAACCTGCAGCACCGCTCTTCTCCCTGATGCCAGCTAATGCACTAAGGGATCGCAGGGTCTCTGGGAACTGCCTTCCCTTTCCAGCAACCTCAGGTCCACCAGGAGGTAAGGACACATCTGTGATTAGTCACACTGGAATAAATGACTTTGCAGGTTTACACTCCATGTCTATCCACACCTTCAGACCCACATTTTGACACTCAGGCCTTTTACACAAGTTCTAAGATCCTGGTGATTATCTGTAATCAACTGTAATGGGTTAAAGCTCAGGCATCCTACAAAGTACAGGGGAAGGGCTTCACACCTGGGAATGCAGATAAGGCCACTGCCTTAACTAGCTGATGGACTGTGCATACGCATCCCCTGGGTGGGAACGTGCCATAGATGTATGTAGCTGTTCTCTCTCTTCAGCGCCATGTTACGGGAGGCAGGGAGACACCTCCCTCCAGCTGGCATCGTTCTGGATCAGGTGCCTAAAAGCCATCTGTCAAACATGCTAAGGAAGGTCAATATTGCCTTTCAGAGCACCAGACCTCACCATTTAGACCACTCTTGGAAGGAGGGAGGCTTCAGTTCAGTTCCTTCACTGGCATTCAGGGTATTTAAACATATCTTTCCAAAAGATCGTCCTGACCACTAGGCACTGAAATTCCCTGAAGGCCAAGGAGAGAGCGAAAGTGAAGGCTACCATGGGACAAGGAAGTATTCTGGCCAGGGGGCTCCATGATAAAAAACACCCTCCTGCTGTTCCCCCATAGGCATGCAAGAGACTGATTCATAGACCCTGATGGGGACTTGGTGCCTAAGTCCCTTGAAGATTCATCCATTAGTAAAATTGACAAAAATGACCCAATAAGTGAGTGTCATTAGCTGCTCAGTAGCCAGCCATGGAGCACTTCTGTTAATTACACTGTGTATCTATCTACCTGCACACTGGAACACTTCCACCCCCTTGTGTGTCTTGACTCTTGAGATATCAAATTAATTTTTGAATATGGGATTTTGGATCTTCACTCATCTATAGGTACTTTTGAAAATGTTGTCAAGAGACAGTGCACTAAATAGCCTGAAACCTCAATAACAGGTAGATGAAGTTTACAGTGCATGGAAGAGAAAGTCAGAGGAGAGAATTCAGCTTTGGTGTAGTCTAAAAACCAGCCCAACACGGATGTCTCTAGGGCTTCCATTTTTCTTAAACATGAGAATCAACATCTATAAGCCTTAGGCTGGAAAGGTGGTTTGGGAGGAAATGAAACGGAAATGCATGGAAAGTCAGGGAACAGTGTCAGACATAACTGTGCTGTGGAAGCAAAGTGGAAGAATTTAGAAATCAAACCACAAAGACAGAGCTATCGAAAATCCTGGAAAACAATCCATATTTTAAGCACAGATTCAAACCTAGAAAAACTAAGTAATTTAATAAAAAGAAGGAAGTGGACATTTTTCTCTCTTTATCCCTTAAATAACTGAAGAAGCACCATAACAGCCCTAAGACTCCCTGTAAAACTTAAATCAGGGGCTGTAAATTGGTGGTGTGACAGCAGTAATACACTTCATTTCACTGATTATCCTGGTGCAAGTACCTTGGTCAGGTAATTAATTCACATGCTGAACACTTGACCCAAATTTTTAGGGGTAATCCGCTTGGTAATCTTCTAAATACCTCCAGGCAGAAATTTGTAGCAGGGATTTCAATACCTACACTTCCTTAGTAGTTGGACCATAAGCTGAAATGTTCTGGCCACACTAATCCTCATTAATAAGAAAGCGTTTTGTACGGAGACCCACATAGACAGTGTTTGTGTTCCAGGTGAGTGCACTTGAAGCCCATTTTCTTAACATATTTCTTCTTCACTCCCCATAATATTCACTGCTACAATGCTGGCATTTTTAGCTAAATCCAAGTTCTTCCCTTATGCTACGTCCTTCTGTATCAAGACTACACACAGTAAGTGGGATTAGTCTGCTCTGAACAAGGCATGTAAAAGTCTGGTTCTGAGCTAGACCCCCTGTGAATCCTCTATGGGCAGCAGAGAAAAAATGGCATCTCCAAGGGATGATTCATCTCACTGGAAGAGCACCATGAGGTTGGTCTGGTGACTCATCCCCTGGAGATGCTTATTTTTCTCTGCTGACCGCAAAGAAAGCCCAGAATGGTCAGCTCAGAGTTAGACATCTGACCTAGTTCATGACAGAGGAACGCCACACAGTATTTTAAAAATACTGTAATATTTATGTGAAATGGCCACACAGCTGCAGCATTACACTAGACTTTTGGATCCTTACTGCAGAACAGCAGATGTGTTTTTTTTGCCACTCTGCAGAATTTAATAGACTGCACACACCTATTTTGGACATCTAGTATTTTCAAATTCTTCTTCATAAAGCAAGTTACGTGTTGTAACCGATTATATAGGGCTGTGGGAAAACAATGGAAAAGGACGTATGAAAAACGTTCCTCAGATCAACTCAAATACAGGAAAATTCTTGAAAAAGGGAAGCTCATTTCACAGGCTCCATGTTTAGCAATATTAGGCATATACACGTGTAAAGCAAAAACATCATCCATCTGTTTGTAGCAAGTTTGCAGAGAATTTTAATAAGACACATTAATGCTAATAATGGCCAATGTTTACGATGTTTATAAAATAACCAATGTGGAGCATCTGGAAAGCTCGTAAAATTTGTTCTTATAAAATCCACAGGGTGTAACACCTTTCCCTGAGCCTGTTTTTTTGCTGACCTTGTCCTCCTATGCCAGACCTGTCAGAAACTCTCTTCTTCCAGCCACTGCTGTGACTATGGCACTCTGAAACTCATGTTTTGAAGCCAGGCCTATTTCTGCTTTTGTAAGTTCAGCATTCAGCACATTACAGGAACAAACCAGATAGCCAAAATTGCAAGTTTCCACCTGAAACTACAGGGATCTCTATTTCCAAGTGACAGATGTTCTACAACAGTTGGTGACAAACGGGCTAATTTAGACTGATTTAACTAAAGTTCAGCCTGCTGACAATGGGGGATTTTTTTTTAATGCAGCTGAAGAAGGCATTTCCGAATGCTAGGGCTGGCTGTTGCACATAAAACTACAGAGGCCCCGGTGTGAATTGAACAGCACGGCCACGCGTGGTGCCTGCGTTTCTGCTCCTCACACTGCCTTTTAGTTGCTGAGATGGAAGATGACATTGCTTAGCGAATTACCAAGGGAATTAGCTGGTTTTTAAAATTTACTCACTGAACATAGGTCCTCAGAAATCAAATGCCTTTGGCCCAGAATCTTTCTTCCTAAGTTCAGGCATCTAAGCTCTTAAATTAGAAGGACATGTGCCCTGTGGTGAATTGGTCTTCTGAGATGCTGAGCTCTCCATCACATATGCAGGAAGCTTCCAGGAGCTGCTCTCCTAACCCAGGCAAGCCCATCCAAGCTTCTGTTTTCAGCCCTAACTTCTGAAGGATGACCACTGAGGGATCAGAAATATATCACAGAAAAGTCTTTAGGGCTTGTCTTTTTATGTAAAGATTAGGGGTGTGATTCAGAAATTACATTATAAAAACTGCATTGTCCTCCATCTGGTAAATTGTCTTCATTTTTGTTTTTAACTTGCATATGAGAGCTGGCTTCAGACTCCACCTGTCTGAGTATCAGAAAGCCTCTTGCTTGAGCAGCCATGAGTAGACATCTTAAAAACCAGCAACAACAAAATTAGTTTTCTTTCTCCTTTCTTGTCTTTTTTCTCTTTTCTTCTTGTCTTTTCTTTTTTCCTCCTTTCTTCTCATCTTTTCTTTTTTCTCCTTTATTCTTCTTCTCTTCTCTTCTCTTCTCTTCTCTTCTCTTCTCTTCTCTTCTCTTCTCTTCTCTTCTCTTCTCTTCTCTTCTCTTCTCTTCTCTTCTCTTCTCTTCTCTTCTCTTCTCTTCTCTTCTCTTCTCTTCTCTTCTCTTCTCTTCTCTTCTCCTCTCCTCTCCTCTCCTCTCCTCTCCTCTCCTCTCCTCTCCTCTCCTCTCCTCTCCTCTCCTCTCCTCTCCTCTCCTCTCCTCTCCTCTCCTCTCCTCTTCTCTTCTCTTCTCTTCTCTTCTCTTCTCTTCTCTTCTCTTCTCTTCTCTTCTCTTCTCTTCTCTTCTCCTCCCTTCCCTTTGAAGAACACTTCTAGGCAAGTATCCTGATTATTGTTTTATGAGGGAACCTCATTAAGGTAACTTCATTGATTATATTTCTGTACTAAGGAAATAGCTGCCAGCTCTAAATATTTAAGGCAGTTTATCTGCCAAATTAATACTGGCATTGTATCAGCCAAGCAGTCCCGATGCCAGCAGCAGTACAACATATTCTTCTACTGTGGGGGTGGCCTGTACACTGTGAATATATCCCTAAAAGTTGCTGAATCCTACTTCCTTTCACCTAAACGCAGGCTAAAAATATAACGCAATTGTCCTCTATTCTGTAATTGGCCTAGTTAACTAGCTGCAATGCACAGGCTATATGTCACTTCTCTCCACAAAAGCATGATCTTTGCTTAGAGCAGGAGGCTTCTGTCTGGTCCGTTCCTGAAGTGTTATGTCTACGCAACAGTAGACATTATGCATAGAGCACGTCTTCGTCTATTAATGAAAAAACTACTGAAACTTTGCTCACCTTGAGAAATAAGCCCTTAGGAATGGTCCTTGTTCCTCCAAATTGCCATAGAGTATGGAATAGGATATGAAGTAGAATATGACTGCATTGCAACTACTTACCCCCAAACAAAACAAACAAAATGATAAAAAAACCACTACCACCACCACCACCATCACTACAACAACACTGGACAAAAAGGAGTTACTTACATTGAGTGAGGATCCCTGTTAAGGCATTTTTGAAACTCTCCTTGGCTTGTTCCATTTCTTGCTCATGAGCGGCCTTTTCGTTCATGAGCCGGCGGACGTGGCTGTTGGCCGACTGCACCATGGAATAAAACTGGTTTGCAGAGCGACGATTCACCTCGCCTCGCTCAATCCAGGTAAGCAGCACTGTGATGGCCTCTGAAAACTTGCTATCATCTAGAACAATCAAAGCACAGCTTTTAAACAGCAGGCATAAATATCCTGCCGAGAACACATTTTCTGCTCCGTGTCACATTAAAATCACCATAAATCCTGCTTGCAGTATATCATTTTGGGCAACTTTGGGGTCCTTGTTCTATCAGATGTAGGAAGCCAATACTGCCACGTGAAGCTACATAAATCTTCCTTCCAGACTTGTCTTCTGCTTATTTTAATAGCTTTCTCACAACAAAAAGCACCCCCACCTTTCCTGTGGCCTGTCTCCTTGCTTTCACAACGTCTCCCGTAAGCCGTTCAGCGATATGGAATGACCTTACAGCGGGAGTGAGGAGACCTCTGTGTTACCAGACCCACTGAGGACATGAAATGTGTCTGTGTTAATCTGCTCAGCCGAAAGCTCAGTCTTGGAGCTTGGGCTCAGCCGTACTTTCGTCAACAGATTTCACTAACATCACATTCTTAATTAATGAACAATGACGAGGCTGAACAATTCCTCCTCAAAGCACTGATTAATTACACGGAACTGTTTTGAACAGATTATGTGTCTGTATTTGTTTTGTATTTTGCTTTTGTCTGTGTTTTGTTTTACATATTTCTTTTAAAGGAGTCCAGACGCATCCAGGCAAACACCTGGATTACAGCTTTATGTTTACCATTCAGGTAACAAAAGTTCTTTTTCTCTGCAGAAAGATCACCAAAACTGGTGGCTAGATTTTGTGCACTCCTTCCCCAAGTAATCTTCCTTCCTCTGACAGTGCTCTCAGCTTCCTCAGAATACTCTTAGCGCAGCATCCATTACACTTCTGGCTTCATCAGGATTAAGAGGACACATTTCTTTTAAAGTCCCATTTAGGCTGAACTGCAAGAAAATGTTATTACAACAGAGCGTCTTCCTGTGGAACCATTTTTGTGCAATTCAATGTCATTTTTTCCCCAGGATTTATTCTATAAAACTTCCATTTCCCAACAAATCATTTTAAAAATCTCATCTAATCCTTGTTGGTTAGATTTCTGTATATATATTTTAGATGGTAGGTATACCTTTCTGTAGGAGAAGGTGTACAGTTATGGTGGGGAGAAATAGTATAGTTATAACCAAAAGACACTTAAAATGAAAATTGGAAAATATTAAACCCAACCAACTGTGTTACAGGATACAGAAATGTGGGGCATAGTTTGTAAGACTCTGCTTTCCATGTGCAAAGAATAATGAAATACTAATACTTAAGTGATGATTTGGGATTTTATTCTGAATCAGTAATCACTTCCCTAAAAGGCGAGGAGCCTAAAGTACAGAGAGGACAAGTGACACGCTCTGTGCCCACAGCCTATGAAGAATAGATTTTGCATTGCCTGATCTTTAGCATCTTATTAACTGAAACATGCTTTCAGCTACAGCAATAGGATTTGCTCGCCACAGCTGGATAGGCATGTTCACCCCAGATCCCCCCCGAAATTTGCAAAATAAAAGCATCATAACACCCTCCCTTTGTACGATGATGTATCTGTTGTGACTTTACGTTAACATATGATTCATCATCATCGTTCATTAAGTAATTGTCTCTGGGGAGGAAGAGTCAGTCAGGTATATTTTCTTTCCATATTGTCCCCTTGGATTAGACCCTACGTCCTAGCTTTGCTGGATACATACGCAGCAGGTATGTATTAAGTGGCTCTGACGAGTGAGGTTGGCTGAATATGGGCCTCATATGTTAACAAGGCTCGTGCAAAGCCTCTTCATTGCAAGAAAACACTAAGATAAGGCTTTCCATGCTTAGGTAAAATCTTCAGCCTGCAAAATACACGGGAGCTGGATGTCACAGATCCAATACAGCCAAGAACTCATCCTTGGAACATAATGTTTATTATAATTACAGTAGTCAATAAGAATAACCTGTAATGGCTTCTGGCAATGTTAGCATGCAATTTCCAACAGTCTGTACAGTCAGGTCACCCTGCGGATGGCACTAGCCTGTTAACACCAAGGATGCGGCTGATGATTGTGAGTAGAGAGTAACTACAGCCAAATATTCCTCTTTTTTCCTTGTAGACATCATTATCTATATCATCACACATAATTTATCACCCAACACTGAAGTACCATTTAGAGTAAATTAACCCATTCAATCTAGGTCAAGACATGAACAGCAAAGTTGGGGACATGATACACAGAAGCACCTCGGAAGAGGTACACCGTGACCTGCAAAGAAACAGCCTGCAGAACTGAGCAAAAATGTTTCATGGAGATGCATGAGGAAAATCAGTTGCACAGAACCATTCTCCCTTTTTCTTGCTTTAATGTCTCCCCAGTACACAGACGTATGTTGTTTTGCTATAGAGTCTACATGAAATGAAAACACCCTTCCTTTTGTTTTGTTTTTATCAGGCACAGTTGGTGTCTGTGAGGGATGTTCATAAACATGCCATCCTTCTGCCACATAGATTCAACCCATTTAAAAAGACATACTGAAAACCTGTTTTCAACATACTATACTGCCAGGGAGCTGCAGAGGTCTGTGGGCCTGTTATAGTTAATTCATGGCTCTGTACTAGAAGGAAAAAATCCTTTCATTGGTAAACATCAGCATCCTCATTGATTACATAATTAGAAGTTACATTTAAAAATGCTAGAGGGTAATATATGCACAACAGGAGCACACTAGTAAAGAAAATCTTTTCTCTACAGCTTTAAAATTTCCTTATTTCACCTTCATTTCTAACTTTTCTATTCTTGAGCTGACTACTCAATGACTGGCATAAGGTAACTCACCGTGAATTAACTTTTTTTATCCAGAATGCAGTGACTCTTTCTGAGTAATCAGAAAGAAAATCAGATTTTTATACCGGATTGTTCATTTTTTTTTTATTTCATAGATAAATAGTAGAAGAAATGCAGCAATGGAATCTAATTTAAGCAGAGCATGAACTGCCTTATGATTGCAGCCATTCATTAAAAAAATAAAACAAAACTCCTAATTCTGTTCAAAATTATTCCCTTGCAGTAGGATGCACATAAATATACACTGTTTAAAAATATACTCTTAAAATAAATTCCTTTATATAAGACATGCTCCCATATGTAATTGTTCTTTTAAAATGAGCACGTGGCAAATTATTTCTTGCACTTAAAGCTTTTTGCTCCTCCAAGTTACAGCAGGTTTTAAGCAAATAAGGTAGGATTCATTTCCTTTATGTCAACATCTGATTTAGTAACCCCAGGGTCCTGGTACAGTCAATGGAAAGAGATGGACACGTGTCGGACAGGCTTTGTCAGTCCTGTTTTAGCTGTCTATTTGAGGGTGAGGTGAGAAGTGCCTGCTTCTGGGAGCCTGGGATGACCTGCTCGTATATAGATATCTCTGCAACAGACGTCTACATTTGGTCAGAGTAATCCCAACCGTTACACAAGTTACAGAACACCTACACAGTGTTTGTGTACCTGTGTTGGGTTTTCAGATATACTGCAAGCTGAGATGCATGCTATGTCGCTTTAATGTTACCCATCTGTTGAGGATGGCTTGCTGGTTATCTGTCAATAGAGATTTCCAGGTGCTGCCAGACTCAATCACAGGCCTCTAGAGATAAGATATTTCAAATTCCTCTTGTATCAACTGAAGATATTTGGCACTTAAATCCTAGCTCACAACTTAGATGAAATGAAATATAAAGAAAAGAAAATGCATCCCTAGAGCTGTCTGGGAAATTGTCAACAGGGATATTTCTATGAAAAAAAGGAATAATTGTTGACAAATGTTTTGCATTTTTCTGCTTGTAATTTGACCACCTCTAAGCAATCTCAACTGGCATAAACTTTTTAATAGAAAAAGCAATGACAAGAACCGCTGCAAAATGGTATACTGGGAAAAAGTGTTGGAAACAGAGATTTTACTCTCAGTTTATGGAGTTTCCCTGGTGTAACACAGGGCAGAATTCATCTCAGAGTAATCTGAAATGTTGTGACTATTTATCTCTCAATGTTAAGCACCTCCGTAAGGTGCTTTCACAACTTTGGTGACAGTTTCTAAGGCCTTAGACATTAGAAAGGAGATAGACTAATCCATCACTCTGAAGCCAGGCATTCAAACACTCTTATTACTATCATTTTTACATCTATAGACATATTTCAAATATAGCTAACTTCATATTTCTGTGTTTCGAGGGTGACATTGTTTGCTGGACTTCTAGCTGGGACAAGATCACACACTGGGCTACAGTTGCTTTTAACCTCGTGAGTATCTTTCCAACCCTGGGTGTTCTCAAATGTTTGAAAATTATCTGAGATAATTCACGCAACACTTGGAGCCTGTCTAAATCGCAGCAATCCTTCTGTGTTGTCCTACAGGCCACGGTGTCGTCCAGAGTCAGCACATACTATCTCTTGTCCCTAATCTTGCTCCCCTGATATGATCTCCTAGGCTTGCGAGGAGATGCTGAAAAGACAGAGCTGTTGTTCTTTATCCTAATGACTACACCTAGAAAGCTCCTGTGCTGGCTGTGTATGTTTTGGGTTGCATTAATGTTCTCATTTTTCTCTGGCCCTTCTGTAAGATGGGCAGGGGCAGGAATACCCTTATGCTAACCTCTGCCCTGACCAGGAGAAATCCAGTTAACAAACACCCCTTGAACGTACTCTTGTGAGCACTGAGAATGACAGTGCTACAGGGCATACAGAGAGGGGACAAGAGTCATGGGATACGTCCCATCTATTTGCCTCTGATTGACAGCCTGTCCCTGTCAGCTGTAGCTGTGCCATAAGAGGATGTTTTGTCCCCTGCCTCATCCCCACCTGCTCAGCACTACCCCTTCGCTCATGGTGACGCTGCCCTCAGGTCTGCCTGGAGCTGCTCAGCTGATCACACTCCAGTTCCAGTTTGCCAAACTGGGCCCAGTCCGGCTATTACAGGAAAGTGTTAGAGGCCAGTTCAGTATGCATACTTCTTCACTCCGTATAACTGAGCCAGGGGAGGTTGTATGGCCAAGGTTCCTGTTAATCTGACTTCTGATTTAATAGCTTATTATGCTATAACTAAGATTTCTAAACTGCAGACACTGAATTAATATGAAAAATAAGAAACCACAGTGGGTGACTGCTGTGGGTGAATCAGGCCAGGGAAAAGGTTTACTAACCTCTCTCATCAGTGGGTTCAGCCCAGCTCCCCCGTGCATCAGAAACAATTTGCTGCCCAGCACACGCCACTTTTGGTACCACAATGACGACCTATTTTTCTCTTGGCTTAAGAGCTTCTCCTGCTCAGAGTGCCTGCCACTGACCTAGAAACACAACTCTTCAGCTACTACCCTTACCTTCCTTTTCCTCCTGCTCAAATACCTTATATAATTGTGTCATGCAACACACACATAAGTCTGGTACTTTTGGGATTAATAACATTTTTAACCCAATGGCACTGCATAATAAGTGAGAATCAGGGAATACAAATTCTTACTGCCAAAGGGTTATTTTAAAGAATGATTAATATCCACCTTACTGTTTCTTAAATAGCCTTAACTGTATGCTATAACCAAGAAACTTTCCCAGTTATGTAATAAATGACTAGCTGAAACTAGATTTGATAAAAATATGCATAGACATTTATTAAAAGATATCTTAAAAGGTACTCCCTCCCCTCTCTATCATCAAACTCTTTCTTCCAAATTAAATCACACAAGATTCTTCCAGAGGTGGGTGTTTCATGTGAGACACAGAAATCCATTATCTTATCCTGCTGATGCCATTATTTCCAATAAAAAGTAATTATGAGGGTATTGAGTTTCCTTCCTATTTCTCAAAATCACACCACAAACTTTCAGATCGGTGAGCTGCAATTTCCCAGTTCATAGTAATTAACTTGAGTCGTTTTGCAGTGCAGTACATTTAATCAAGTGGGTTTATATTAAAACCTTAAAATTTGCATTGATACAATACAGATTAGGTGAAGGAGGACACTTTTAGCTTTACACTTAACAGCGAACCTATTTCTTGCAGGCTTTTGGAAGAAGGTGCCCAGGGAATTGGGTTACCAGGCTGCCAATAGCTGAACCCACCTTACGCTCCTCTGCCAGCAGACAAAAGTGCCCTCGCACCATGCCTGCTCACAGCCCCTGTGCGAGGCTCTTGCAGCCAGATGTATTGTGTCACAGCAGATGTCAGCAGCATATGGAAGAAGGAAGGAGAAAATGACGATCTAAAAACGGGAAGGGTGAGTGAACAGATTTGACGCTGAAGCATCGAAACGTCTGTGGTACGGCTCTGTCCTGATATACTACTAATAAAAGAAGATTGTGCTAAAAAAAGGTCTGGAGTCTTTCAGCAGCAATTAAACCTGGCATTCATTGGATTTGTTCAGAGGATCTCAGTTTTGCTTCCCCTTCTGACGTAGCCCTGCACTGAATTCGATCCTTTCTGTGTGAGACTTGCCTCTCTGGATAACTGCACCACTTCTGCAGTGCTCCACAAGTCTGGCTCTCAAGTGCAGAGTAATAATGAAAGCAGTGTGGTTTTCTTCTCAGTGAAATATCCTATTTCCCAAGCAATTAAATGTTGTTTATATTTCAAACGATGTGCAAGGGTTGAGATTGTCAGGCTTGATGTTACCTGAATCTTGCACAAGATGCATCCCTGGTTAGTTCATTCTACTGTAACTGCCATCTATTTATTTAAATTTCCAATCTGTTCTCTCTTCAGGGGATAATACAGTGCCTGGCAAAGAAGCAGCTTCTCAATTTTTCAAATTATATTTTTTTAAATGGAAAACCACATGAATAACTTCCCTGTGCTCATAAAGAAACAGTGTATTTAAAAGGGAGGTAAATTCCAGGGTACTGTATATAGCTTGCAGATATTTATGTCTCCTTTGCTCAAAATATTTAAAAAACAGATAATCAGATATAAAGAGATGTCTTTGTTATATGGTGGAACTATTTAACTACCTGCAGCAAATAAGACAGATGTAGTATTTTAAAGGAGCTTATTTGCAAGAAGTGATTTCTGAAGATGATACCATTAGGTACAGATATGCTTGAATTAAGAATACCATAATGTTCGAAATTTTGCTTTGAAACGCAAATGTCATAAGCACACAGATTAAAATGTTTTGTTCCAATGCACCTGACAGAGCAGTGTTCCACTTAAGGATAAAAGGTTCAGCCTATCTCCAGTTGTGTGATGTTCTGGGCACCACATTACTCAACTGTTTATAAAACACCCAGGAAAACAGATGTCAGAGTATGCAAATTTGATCCTAAATATCTACCGACACATCTCACTGTGCAGTAATAACGCACCTGATTTAATACTGAGGAATTAAAATCTCAAAGACACACACCAAACAAAATGTTGCAATGAACCAGGAGACAAGAAGGTCACGTTTTTGTAATGTAACAGCAGAAGTCACAATATTCTGCTGGTTTTGTCAGAACAAGAACTCAGGGTCTATTCTCAAAGGCTTTTTGAGGAGGCAGTTCACATTTACACTTCACTGTAAAATACCTTGGTTTCCCAGAATTCACATCTATGAATTTCTTGAGACATTTCCTCAAGGAAACAGATTTTTACCTAAGGCAGGAGAATGTCAGAAAGGAGGCCAGAAGTTTCATTAACCGGAGTTATGCTTAGCTGTTCTCTCATTCCATGGCAATCAGAGAGTGGTTTGATGAAACTATTTGCAATGTCGTGACAAATTTTGGAATGTTTGGATCAAAAAGTAGATTTGAAGAGTACCTTTTGACAAAGTGAAATTTTATTTTACCATTTTAAAAAAAATGTGCCTATTTTTTATTCTGCTTTTCCCTTCAAATCTACTTTAGTGGTTTGGAAGGTCAAAAAAAACCCCAAACAAAAATAACTTGTCATGCAAAATTAAACAGAAGTTTTATTTTCCAACTGGCTTGCAAACCTAAGATGTGCGGTGCGAACCTAAAACTGATCAGCATAGCCCTGGTATGAGAAGGAGCTCGTGTTCTTCCCCATGTTACCCATCTAGTTTGAATGCCGGAGCTCATTTCATTCTGATAGTCTAGGCTCAGTTCTCTTCTGCCTTCTATGTCCTGGAGTCATGAAGAAGGCTTGTGAACATGATATGGGAGTGCATGAAACAAATTTAAATCAAATATTTTGTGACAAGTCATCTTTTCAATGCAGTAAAACTCCTCTTTTATGAACTATCATCTCTTTGGCTTCTCCCTCTTTTGGCTCTGGCTGTGACCAGCAAAGAACATCACTTGCAAATTATCAATGCAGACCATCTCAAAAAATGTTTAATCAGTGAGAGCTAGTAGCATAGGCCTATATTTTTAGAGCTACAGGCTCAAATCCATGAGACCTACACCCAAGATACTGGCAATATGTCACTGCCACATAGTGAAAAGTGGCAACAGCAAAACGTGAGAGGTGGACAAGGAGAGGAACAACATCACAGGCCGTTAGAGAAAAGGAAAGTGAATACACTCTTGGCTAACAACACAAAAGGTGAAGAAAATGTCCACACTGCCAACAAGGAAAAAGTTACAAAGGATTTCAATTGCATGACCCTGAATACCTTAGCAGAGAAAAAAAAGGAAAAAAGAAAAAGGAAAAGAGAAAAAGAAAAAGAGAAAAAGCAAAAGAAAAAGAGAAAGAAAAAGATAGCCATTAAATAGCTCTGTCTGCCACAGTCTAAAATGGGAAGTGGTGAAGAATTGCACTGATCTACAGTTTGATGGGTTTTCCCTATTTCTGCATAAATCAAGAGTTCTAACCAAGTTCTTTACAGATACAAAGGGATTTGGGATAGTCCACAGAGAGCAGGGAACGGAGAAGAAGTCATAACCCCTCATGCTTTTGCAGGTATGCAAGGCCTCATATGCAATGGAAGTATCTTAGTTTCCAGCCCCAGTCACCAGGCAGTCCATTTTGAGAAACCGGTTCTTTTTTTCTATGAAGCTCCATACTGTCACCTTGAATCGTGTATATATGTGTATATATTTTAGAATAAAATAGAAATAGTATAAGAGTTATTATTAGCTAAGAAGGGATCACAGTTAGGAATAGAAACTAGCATATGAGAATATGAGAATTATAGAATCTTCAAGGTAAAAGATAATGCCTAAGCTAGATAAGAGGGTACGGGCACTGCATATTTTACTAACAAGCATATGTTTCTCCTAAAAGAATGTGAAGCTGTAACGCTTCAAAGACCAATAACGGGAACATCCTCTTACCGGGAGAGTTGTAAAGATAAAGGGATGCCACAACAACCATGAAAACAGCAGGAATCACAGTAACCAGGGGAAAGGTAAAGACGGCAGGGGGAGATTGCGACCACTGACCCAACTGAGGAACAAAAGGACTACCCCCACACACACTCCTTGTGAGCAAGCCCAGTGAATTAAAATCACACTGTAGCTTTAAATCGAAGTGGAGAAAATACGGACCAATGGAAGAAGAGGAGGATTAGTTAGTCTAATTATTATGTATTAGATAGGCGTGGTGTGTTAAATTTCATGTATAAATACTGAAGAGAATTACAATAAGTGTGCTCGATTTGGGGAAATATTCCAACTTGCACCCTGCACAGAATAAAACAATGTCTCCTCTCTAAACAGACTTTGTGTGTTTTGGGAGCTATTTTACACCAAGGCAACAATACCAGTAAAGATTACCTGGTTGAAATTTTATAATGAACCTTTGTTTCCAACCAGCATAAAAGTTCCTCTATACTCTCTCACCTGCTGTCCTCTACAGCAGTTACTGCTGCACCAGGTGACTTCAGCACATGAGAGGAATAGGAATATGCTGACAATACTGGGGTGAGAGTTTCCAGCCAAGTCTGGTGTACAAAAACAATGAATTCTTTAAGTCTTATGCTGCACTTTGCAGAAGGTGAAAAAAGATATTGTCACCTCTGTTATAGACGCAATAAATATCTAGACCACAACAGGGGACTGGCTGATGAGACTAGTTCATCTCTGCTCACCGTCAAATTTCCTTGCTGTCAGGAATTCCAAGGTTATTTTGACAACAAAAGTTGCTTGGATTCAGACCAAGTTGTCCACATCTGTGATTGCAAAGCAGTATCTTGGGATGACAGATGTTTAGCTATTTTGACTTGCTTTTCGGCTAGTGTTGCTCAGTGAAGTTCTGGAGGCACTGCAGGAGCTGAAACCTGCACGTTGGGCACCTGCAGCTCTGTCTCATGAGCTGGCAACAGAGCTCAGGAGCCTTTTGAAGTGGGTACCACGGTGAGGTCATGACTTTCCTTAAGAAAACAACTGCAAAGCATCTGCTCAAAACCCAGTCTTTCAAGGTAAATCCTGCCAAGAGCAGACATATTTTGATCCTTCTTTCTTTAGGATGAATTGTCCAGGCTTTTGCAGCAATGCAAATCTGGTGATATCCAGAGACCTGAGATTTTGACCCCAAGCTGTATATACATACGTGTGTGTGTGTATGTGTGTGTACATATATATATATCTTCTGTTAGCTTCACTGAAGTCCACATTTAAATTGTGAATGTATGGTGACATGAACTGCCCTTTGCCAGAGTTAAAGAAGTTTTTTTAGTGTTGCTTTACTTCTGTTTTTAGGATGTCACAAAGGGCGCATGTGGTGTATCCATGTTGCCCAAGGGAGGCCATAATGTTCTACCCCACTGCCTTATAGATACTGGCTATGATGCCATAGGAAAGGTAAATCAGACCAGTATAATGACTGAGCCCCACTTCTGCTTTCTAGACTACCTAGTACAGGAGACAACTCATGACCAGTAAGAAGAGAGGGGGCTTCTTTGCATTCTCCATCCCCAACAATCTATACCTATCCAGGGCTAGTGCCATTAATCTCGCCACAAGGCAATTGCTAATTACCGAAGTTTCTAAAATTGCAGAATGTTCTTTTGCTGGATTTTAATGATTTTTTAACCAATAAAAAACAAGCTTATAATTTTTGTTTCTTAATTTATTATATTTAATTGTGTATGTTTCTGAAAGTTTACCTTTATTTCCAGAGAAACAGTCACGTACACGTTGTTGGTCTGTATCGTGCTCAAAATGCTTCCATGTTAAACTTGTGCATATATGCCAAGCTCTGGTCAAATGTCCCTCAGGAGAACCAAAGATCTAAGTACTTGGAATAAGTTTTAACTAAGAAACTTCCCAGAACAAAAAGAAAAACCCTTCTAAATATAGACATCTCAAATATCTTGCAAAAACCCACATTCAGTTGCCCCAAGCAATGGCTGGCCATATGGAAGAAATTGTCCATACTTCTTGCATTTTCTGGCTTAGTTCAGGAAACCTCTAGGCCTTACTACATAAAGAAAAACTTCCCTATAAAAGATTAACTCCTAAATATTCAATTGAAAACAGGTTCTGGGAACAGATGGATCTAAAACTCTGTATTATATTGTGTAACCTCTAGAGGAGCTGGACTGGAAGCTAGGTAAGAATTAAAAATTCTTATATTTGGGCCTCTTTCCTCTTTTTTTCCTGGTCTATCAATCCATCTGGGTTCTTTTACCAATCTCCCAGTTGCTTAATGAATTATTTAATACAGGAGTGCATGTGGTGAGAGCCTCAGTCAGCCAAACCAATAACAGACCGAGGTAACAGTGACAACTAACAGCGACCAATGCAGTACTCAAAGAGACAGTAGGGTGCATCTCTGCTCCATGCTCCAAGGGATGCAACACTTTGCACTGTCCTTCTCTGGCTCCCCAGACATGTTTCACAGTTAGAAGAGAGGCCAGTGTGTTGACAGTTAGATAGCCTAAGTCTAATTTGGATAATCCTGAAACAAGAATCACAGTTTCTTGTGACCTGGCACATAGTAAAGTAATGTGCTTGGCCACCACGTGGGGAAAGAATGCCAAACACAATTGCTAAACACTTAATGAAAACAAATACAACTCTAAGGGGTATAAGGAATTGTTTGCTTGATCTTTTTTAAAATTTCTTTACCATGAATAATTCTATTTCTTTGCTTCTCACTTTCTATGTTAACTACCAAAGACAGGAATCCTCAAGCTGCACCCTTGAAAAATATTAACTTGGTAAGTGTACCTAGAAAAAAACAAACAAGCAAGCAAATGCATACCAAAAAAATACGCTATCCTGCACAAGTAATTCTAACTCTAAAGAGGGAATGAAAGAATGGATGGTGTGTGTCACAGATAAGTTGTACCACTGCATCTGAGGGGCAAGTTAAAATGCAGCTCATGAGGGCAATTTAAATGCTAGAAATTGGGACAGTTGCATGTATGTAATGTATGACATATCATTCAAGGAATAAAGACATTTTAAGAATCAGGCCTTTAAATATGAAGGATGTTTGTAACAGGTTGTCTTATTATGAGAGCATTTCCAAGGTAGATGATGACAGCAACTGAACAGAAAAAAACCCCACTGTAGTATTCTGAAGGTTGTGTTTTAACTGTTAAAGAACTGGTAGATGGACAGACGTTATACATTTCTAGCAGATGGGTGAGTATCGCTACCATTGGCATAGAAATGGCAGAGGAATGGGGGAAAGCTAACAGGTAAAGAAAGTAATGAAATACATCAGAGAGAAATCTGCTCCCCCGCTCTGACTTCTGGATGGCTCCTGCTCTTAAGGAATAATACATTGAAAAGTATCAAGTGCTCCTTACCTTTCAATTTTTCAGCCAGCAAAGCAGCTTCGTGTTCAGAATAATGCATTATTGCCGGAGGAGAAGGAGGGCGCAGTCTATCTTCTTCCATTTTGCGTCTGTGGCGTTCTTCTCGGGCCAGCATTCTTTGTTTGCATTCCCATTCATAAAAGTCATCTCTTGCCTGAGCAAAATCAACATGAAGGCGACCTGAATCCTTTTTGTCTGTGCTAGATCCTAATCTCATGCGGTAACCTGAAACCAACAAGCAGAACTAACTGTTGCAGGACTTCTTCGCTTCTTTTTTTTTCCTTTTTTTTCCCCTCAAGTGCAGTTAAGTAAAAATGTACATTAACAGAGTCCCACATATCTACACAGGATCTATCGATCATTGTGCTTTCACAGGAAGATAAACATTCATCCGCTCATTTTTCCTTCCAATTTTCTGCATCACCTATCAACATAGTAGATGAGCTGAAAAAGTTGACCCAAAGGTACAGAATGTACATTCCTGAGTCTCTCAAAATATATCATTTTTCTACCTGATACTCCCAACCTTTATAAGTGCAAAGGCCAGCTAAACAAAAAACAACTACCGAAAAAGGATCTGTTTTGGTTTGAATGTAGAGTCCTTCTTCCCCTGATCCTGTGGAGATCATGTGCCATTTAGTGCTTTTCTCCAGCCTGTTAAAGGAATTGGAAGTATGGCGAAAGGCTGAATTTTATAAAAGCCTTGACTCTAGATGAATGAGAAAATTGTGCTACATAAATTCCTGGGCCAAAAAGAGGGTGGTGTCATACCTGCATTGATGCTAGATCTCAAATTTTGAGGCTTTACAATTGGAAACACTACTTCCCCATTCCCCATTGGAAATAATCTGGCAGCAAATATAAGCCACCTACAAATGAATTGAGTTCAGCATTCTTCAAAGTAATTTTAAAAGTGTGGATGGATGTATTAGACATTTGCAAGACTCTTTTCAGAACAAACAATGAAACCTGTTGTGCCTCATCTTTCCTGTTGTTCTACATATTCATAATTTGGTCAATGTATCCTATGCTAAAGCTAGCAGGCTGCAAAGGCTTTAAGTCTGGGGCTATGCAATGGTACAACAGGGCCCTGCTCTGAACTGAAACCCTTGGCTGCTGTCAGAGGACAAACAAATCATGCCAAAGCTATAAAAGGAGCTTTTCGTGACCATACTGTGGAAGACCATATACTGGGCACCTACCTTTTTTCAAGTTTTATTTCCAAGGCTGAAAGATACTTGCAGAGCAGTTTCTCCAACTTTTAAAATGCTGATTCGGGAAAAGTTTGAGAAAACACTACATAGAAAGCTGCAAACAGAGCCTTTAGATGCAGGTAAAATTAATCAGTCTGCACAGGGCCAGCTCTAATTTCTCCATGCCAACCCACTGCAGCAGCCTCAGAAGCAGAGCAGCCCAGCAGAGACTTCTCAAATCATGGGATGCTGCGGAGATGAACTCTCTGCTGAGCTGGCATATAAGAGGCTCTTCAGAAACACACACTGCTACAACCACTGCGTAATAACTCCAGGGGCAGGAAGCTCCCATTCAAAATGGCAGGAAAAATGGTGTTTGCTGGTTTTGAACAGCAATCCAAGAGAACCTACCTTTCAGTCTCATGGTTTGCCTGTGGTTCGAAGAGCTTCAGCACCTCACGACCACAGTTAAAACTCAGTTTTGAATTCTCTCCAGGGACAGCAAAGCTAAGGCTTGTGTAGTAGATTAGGAGCATCTTTGCAAAAATGCCTATCTAGGCATACTCTGTTTTACTGCTGGAAAAACATCCTGCTGTATAAATACAAGGGACTGTCTGTACTACAGCACATATGAGACAATAGCTTCAAAGACATTAAATATCCATATATGTAGTGATCCTTCCAAAAAAACCAATCCGGGTGCCTTTTGATTTGACATTTTCCTTTCGAACAGCTTTGTGGCCTGTCAGTGAGGAAGAGGTATGACTTTCATTTTCCAGCAAGCAACCCAAACCCAGACGAAAAACTCAAGCTAAGTGTTTCAGAGGTCCTTCAAATCCAGAAGACACCAAAAACCTCCATGGAACCTACCAAACCTGGTCTCCAAGGTTCATGAGCTTGGGGTGAAGTAGAACTGAATATTGCAAGAGAGGCAAATGAGGGGATTGTTTGTTATTTTAAAGCCCCCTTTATTTTGCTCTGCTTTCTCTTGCTCAGAGGAGTAAACACTACTTTTTCCCCCAGAAGGCTGTTTGTGGTCATATATGTAGCTCTAGTCACAAGGTGTTGAAGGGAAGAATTACAGATACACCATATTCAGTATAGAACAGAAGAAATGAGTGGGTGACCTTACAGAGCTGGGCCCTGAACTAACAAGGGGGTAATTATGTGGTTTTATCCACAGAGGTGTAGGCATGAAGGGGCTAGCCAAAAGGGGTCAGTGGTGCAGCTACCCTGAAAACCATGACACATATTAACCCCCCCCAGTTCAACTCGCCAGCTGCATTCCTCAAATAGCGATTGCTCTGTGCCAAAACGGCATTATCAGCGATGTGAAAGGACACTGCCAAGGTGCCAGGTCTCGTGAACCTAAAATTAGATCTCCCAGCTGGGCTGTACTTTCCAGGAAGACAGTGTCTCTTCCTCTCTCCCATCTTTCGCCTCTCTTGGCAGGAACACACTGGGCATGCACAGACTGAGAAATGGCACTGCAGGACGCAAGACTCTTGTGGACCTCAAAGCCCCACTTAATCTGAATAAAGGGCTAATGAAAAGAACTGTGCATCTACAGATTGTGTGTGCACTGGCAAAGCTGAGTTTCACTAAAGTGGCCCTTATTTTTGAAGTAAATGGGGATAATGGAAAAAAACATTGAACAGTGTAAATTGCAGTCCAAAACCCGGTACCCTGTGTAGCACTGGGCAAATGGTTCCCTTTAGGTAGCCAGTTTAAGTGCCTCCAAATTAACAGATTTTTTAAATTGCCCATTAATCACACTGAAAAAATCTCACTGCTTGTCTGACTCTTAGGACTGAAGGTGGCCAGCCAGCCAGGTGGTTTCCATCAGCACAGAAACTTAGAATAACCTGGGTCGGAAGGGTCCTTGGATATCATCTAGTCCAATCCCCCTCTTAGAGCAGGGTCATCTTCAAAGTCAGACCAGGTTGCTCAGGGCTTGGCATCTTTCCCTTTACTAAAAAAGAAAATGCCTTTGGCATGGCTTCTTGCACCCTCCTAAATCAGGCTTTGGGGACACTACAGGACCAATGGCCTAGCCAGTGAAGAACAGATTCCTTGACGGGTTGATAGCCAGCAAGATGCTGTGTAGCAAGGGGTGCACAACTGGCAGGCCTTATTTTGTTTATAGGATCCTCAGGCACCCATTTGGGGCAGCTGGGAGGCTCGCTCTTTTCCAATACCATGTCTCCTTATAGATGTTCGAGGGTATTTAAAGTTATGAGAGAACCACCTGCCATTGCCTCCCCTTCACGCATGTGCAATGAATTGCCCTCATAGACGCTTTTCCCCATCTCTTTGTTCAGGACTGCAGCTAGCACTAACTGCGTGCCTGTCTTGTCATTTTTAATTTCAGTTTCATACACAATAGCAGAGGAAAAGACTTTGGGAACTTGCCAAGATCCTCACTTTAAAGAAACAGCAAGAGGAAAAATTAATGAGGGTGCTAAATAAAAATCAAACACAGTATTTCCATATCACAGGTCTAGTCAAAACTCTATGGCTTGACTTACCTTTGAGTGTTGCTATATTGGGGACCGGCTAATAGCTGCCCTCTAACTGGGGATCTAGATCAGTCTTGATGATGATCATCAAGAACATAAAATAAAACCAGTACATGGTACTAAATGGAAACCCACAGGGGAAAAGATCAGCACAGGAAAAATGCATACACAGGCTTTTGGGATGTAAACAGGTCTGCCTCAAGCCACCTGTTTATCCCATATTTTCAAGTCCAGGGCCATCAATATTTGCAGGAGTTACTGAATTGTCAGCCACAAGAGTAAAGTACATACAGGTTGGAGAAAGAGCTTTCTCATGGGCTGGTATGTCAATTTTAGAAAGTCTTTTCCTCAGAAGATCAAAATGTAACTTTCAGGGCTAAATGAAAATCACCCTCCCTCAAGTCAACTTTTTTATCATAGTCTTCTACCCATCTCCCAGTCTCCTTTTCATACACGTTTACTTGGGAATAGAAAGGAAAAAAATCAGTGATTAAACTACTTGATGGATTTTGTAATCACTTGCACTATTCTCTTGATAAGCATGGGATAAATACAGTTTGATGAGATTAGATGGGGTAGACAGATAAAACTGATTAGGTAGACAAAATTATCATTATATTACAGATATCAAAGGCATGACTCCCCTAATATAACACGCATACTATATCAACCACAAATTCCGTTTGTATCTCTCTTTTGTCTCTTACAGGGAAAAGAAAATGCCTTACCAATATGCTTTATCCCTACCATTTCAGAATACATTATGTGTGAGAATGGAATAAAGACTGGTTAAAAGACTCAAATATTTCAGTACAAATAAAACATGCCCCTGCCTAGTGCCAGACCTCCCTGCTCTGCAGTGGTGAGGGACAGTCAGTGCTCCCTGTTTCATCTGCAGAGTTCAGCGCTGGTGGTAAAAAGAAGTGAAACTTGGCTACATCATGCCCCTGCTTTTCTTCCTCCTTGCTATCAGCTCCACTGGTTCTTTCCCTGATCTGGTCAGAGACACTAAGTACAACACTTTAGGAGAAAGAAAAGCTGTGGTGGAAAAGACAGATGGGGAGGGAGGCTGCGGAGCAGACGGTAAGAGGAAGCATAGACAGCAGTGCGACTGGAAAGGAAGGACGAAAGGAAATGGAAGAAGGAAGGATGGATCAGGAACTTGGAAATAAACTGGCAGAAAATTCAGGATGAGGAAGGGAATCTACCACCTCCATCTCTGCTTGTTTCCCTTATTCTGAATGCGCACTCTAGTGTGTTGTAAACGAGGACACATGGCAGCACGGGGGATTTCCTACCTCTAATCATCAAATGTGGTCCTCCAGGATTTAAGGCATATAAAATTAAAATAAAACTTGACTTGGAGTGAAGCAAAGGGTGCAGTAAACTGCTGAGAAGCAGGGAACTGAGCTAGAGGGACACTTGCTCTGGCCCAGCGTGGCAGCCTGTACGTTTCTGGGTTTTAATTTGCTCTCTTTCTTGACACTGTTTTGTTTATCATATACAGTAATACCATCTCCTACTGAATCGGGTGTGCCCCTCGTCTGCTCCGTTACTTGTGGAGATGGGGTCCCCTAGGCAGAAGTCGGAAGCCAGGAAATGTGCTACTGCTTCTTACTACTGCGATGCCTGTAATCTGTCCCAATGAACTACTGCGTTATGGAAGTAATAAGTGAATAAACAAATAAACAGGAAGGATGGAAACTGGGAAGAGAGGATGAGGAGGGAAGAAGAAATGAAATGAAAATAAATTTTAAAAAAGGAAGAAAAAAATAGTGTGTAATGAAGATCTGGAAGAAACCTGAAAATACAGCAATATTTCAAAGAAATCTTTATATAGACCTCATAAAACTCACAATTTTCTGTAGCTTTTCAAACAGATATTTAAAGCAAGCAGCCAAGTTAGAAAAAACCCCCATAAACCCTAACACAAAAACCTTTGTGAAACAAAGGAGCTAGGTTTTTCCTGACCACATATTTTAAAAGTTTGGACGTTTTCTTTTCTTTTATTTCTTTCTTTCATTTTAAGATGTAGTTGATGGTGATTTAGGGACATGGTGTAGTGGTGGACTTGGTAGTGTTAGGTTTACAGTCAGACTGGATGATCTTAAAGGCCTTTTCCAACCTATACGATTCTGTGATTCTGTGATTCCGTGATTTGAGAGACCACTTGTTTCTAACTGTGTGAGCTTCCTATGGACACCTGCATGACATTGAGGTTATGTCCTTACTGCTAAACAGAAGATGGTCAGGATGGGAGCTCAAACAAGATATCCCTAGTCGTTAGCTGCCTCCCAGGCTCCACTTTGGATGGTCCCAGTGGGTCCCTTCAAGGTTACTCTACACAGGCTGGGTGGCTGTAAGCCAGTCTGTGTCAGCTCGTCTTGGCCAAGGAGCAGTCCCTGGCCCTTGTTTATTTAAGAATACCTTGCATGTGGGGTGAAAGTGTTACACTACACCTGTGGGGCAAAACAACGCTTGTGGGTTTCCCCAGGACCCAGAAAGAGAGATGAACCAGCCTGTGGAGACAAATACATACAGGGGATGGGATCCAGCTCAGAAAGGTGAAGAAGGGCTCAGGAAGCCAGTCCTCATATGAAGGAGCCTGTAACCGTAAGAGGGCACTGACAGTCACAGTCAGATATGTGAAAACAGAATTGTTTTTCATCTTTTTTCTTCTTTTTTTTCTTTTTTCCCTGTGAGTTAGAGGGGTTTTTTTGTCTGTTCCTCTGTTAGAAAATAAAAGAGATTCTGAAATTTTACACCTGAGTTTCTGTGGCACTCGTTGTCCTGGGAGGCAACAGACATAGCCTACAGATGAGGCTCAGAATCTAACCCATGCAGTAGCTGAATACATGCACGCATAAAGGCAGACTTTATTCAGATTGCACTGCAAATCTATAAAAATATGCCAATGAAATTGCCAGCCTATCAAAGAAATTGGCACTGGAAAACAGCAGTGTTCCTGGCCTAGTGCCGTCCGCTTGCCACAACCTGTGAGCAAAACTATATAAACCTGTGTAAATCGAAAATAAGATTGTTCTGTAGTGAATTTCAGGATGTGTTGCATTGTTGTGGGATGGCAGGAAATTGCTCCCAGGTAAGCAACATACAAAACCACACACAAGTCTTGGCAGACACAGAGAAATACAGAATTGCCCCTTGCCACTCCAGGCTACAGCCACTGAGCTCAAGAAAGACTTGCTGAGATTAAAGCTAAGAAAATAACCAAACATTAGCATCACAAAATACAAATGAGAAGCAAAGAAAATCCATTAAAGAACGTGAAGTACCAGAAAGGTAAATGGCTTTATCAACCATGAACTCCTCTGCAAAACGAATGTGACAAAAATTCTTCTTGCTTTTCCGAATTGCTGTTATATCTCCACACTGCTCAAAGACTTCCTGAATAATTTCTTCCGTTGCGTTTTCTGGTAATCCTCCAACAAACACTGTTTTACACCCAGGAGGTCTCTCTCTTGTTGAAGGTGGTGGAAGATCTAAGTCAAAACAGAAATCACATTGGAATACAAAATTTGTCTTTTGATCCGTTGGCTCTATTCATTCCCCTAATCAGTTCTGGGCAGCAACAGTTATTTGACATAGTATGGAGGTGGAAGAGAGGGAGAAGCAAAATAATTGAATATTGCAGAGATTGTCCAAAATTGGTTACTTGAATCTAAACCTTTTCAAGTTTTAGGTGGCATTTCAGAGATTAATTCCTGACACTGCGCGTTGTTCTCCAGGACAGACAGTAAGGTCTAAAAGGAGCTTTCTTTTCCCTGCGTAGTCACACAAAAAATAAAAAATATTCTGTCTCAAAGCAGGGGAACTTCTGCAACTGATTTGACCCCAAGCACAGATTTCAAGCACTGGTGCAGTACATTCAAAGCCTGAACTTCACCATCTCTGGCTCATACCCATCACTTGCCACACTTGCCAAGTGTGTGGGCCCTCTGCAAGCCAGCCCATGCTGCGTACACCCTGGGCACTTGGGCTGGACGGACACCTTCCCCTGGTCTTAGCATAATTTAATTTCTGTCTCAGAGTACAAGAGCACAGCAAACAGAAAAACAAAGTGGGAAACACAACGAAGTGACAGAATGATAAAAATGCTCTACCGGTTATCTGTTTTGTCTTGTTGCCAGATAATGGAGCAGACGCCAGCACACAGGAAGGATAACCTCGCTGGTTACAAGTGCTCATGAAGTGGAGTGGCTAGAAATGTTATTTTTATGTATATATATAGAATATAGACACACTTAAATCATGAAAACTATTAAATTTTTGAAGGCTGTATAAAAAATATAATATATCATAACACTTCACGTCGTTTATATGCAGATTACTAGAGCGTTCCTCTAAAAGTAATTCTCTAAGATGGAATCTGATTCATATAACTTAGTTTTTTGGCCCTTTAACACAGTAAATGGGGTTACAACCTTAAAATATACATATATATACATATTCACACACACAGCCAGTTTGATTAAACCATGATCTGGGTACACTGCAAATCCAGAGCACCAGACTATTTGCTTAATTTTCTCTTTTGTCTTCCCAGTGATAGTGAAAGCTGCTCATCTGATGGCTCTGAAACTAAACTCCTGGGGCTAACATACACAAAATCAGGCTTTGTGCCTGAGCTGGTGGCCCAGTGGGAAGAGTCTTCCATTTGCACAAAGTCCCAGAAGGGACAGAAGGAAGCCTGGTCCTGGATCTCAAAGAGGAGAAACAGCTCATCCACATGCTGCCCCCCAAAAATGGCAAGAGAGGAGCCATAGTCCCCCTTTCCCTCTATCTCCCCCAGGTAGGGACCAGAGCTAGTCAGCATTTGGGTGCTGTGGTCAGGGACACGAGCCCAGATTGGTCCCGTCTAACTGTGGGCACCTGAAGGGGAACACAGGGATGATCAGTACCATGTAATCATTATATTTTGTGACATTCTGATCTAAAGGAAAGACAGATTTCTACTATGAGCAGTGTAGATCTTCAGGCTCTGTTAGCTTTGTTTAAGTAACTATTTTTCCTTTTTGTACTAACTGAGTAGGTTTTTTTTACATGACCTTACAGAGATGAATAAGTATGCTCTGATCCCATACCACACTTTACACACAGAGTAGACCTTAGAAGGAAACACCGTACTTGCCTACACTTTATTTAAAAACCATAATTTTTATTAGATAAAAACTTTTTAATGCAATATATTAGGAAAATAACATTCTTTCATCAGATCCACTTACTTGGGTTTGGAGGGAAGAGCGTGCAGCTTTTGCAGTGAATTATTTCTTTGACTACAGGCACATCTGTTGGTGGTGGTGGCGGCACTAACCCCATGCCTGGTATCATTGGGTTAATCGGAGTGATTCCAGTCATCATGCTAAGGCTTGGATCAAAGCCTGGTACACAGATTGAATCTGTAAATATATAACATAAAATCCTGGCTTATAAATCTTGAAACCACTTGTTACTATTTTCTTGCACAGACAGTTTTGCCTTAGGCTTTTTTTTTCCAAGCATCACTGTTAAAAAAAGGAGAAGGGAAAAGGAAAAATGGAAAAGGGAAAAGGCAGAGCAATAGGGAGGAGAGAGGGAGAGGGGAGAGAGAGAGAGGGAGAAGGAGAGGGAGAGGGAGAGGGAGAGGGAGGTGCATTGTCAGTGAAAAAAATAAACTCTGCATAAAGAAGGGAATGGTACAGAATTTAAAATATTAATATGACTGAGTAAAACACAGAACATTAAAGTGTAAAACCATGCGACATTAATATCTGTTATTATCAGGAATGCAATTTTCTGTTTCATAATGCTACTGTGGGGTTTACATTGCTTTCTGACCAGAGTGTACAAAGAATATAATTTAACATCTATATGCCCTCTCCATCTAATTGTCGGACAGATTTATCACAACATAGGCTTCTCACATAAGTGACCTTGATTTACGAACACTACAGAGAAAGATCCATTTCTGGCTGTTTTATAGAAGTGTAGTCAGCCAAGACTTCTAACCATTTTACCCTGGAATATAAAGGTTCAGCTGCATACAATGGGGTCTTTTTGAGCCTTGGAATTAATTCCTTCTTGTCCTGTTATATAATCGGATTAGTAGATTCTCTTCAACACATGTATTATTAAAATATACCACTACAGCCCCATAAAGTAAAATGCATATTTAGCAAACATTACTCTTTCTCCTTCCTGATCTCTTTGCCAAGATTTCCATACGTATTACTTAAAGATTTACTGGGGAGTACCAGTGCTGTAACACCAAGAATTGTAATAAGCAGATGTTTCAGATGAACTGAGAGCCAACTTCTGAAATTTGCTTTAGTTAAAAACAAGGCTTTGGGTTTCTCGAGGCATAATGAATAAAATATTTTGAGAGACCGATGTCTTTGTTGGCATAACACTGCTGCTATTTGGCATCATCAATTATTTAAAAGAAGAGAGTTACTTTGGTGTTCTACAGGTTTTCTGCTGAGTTTTCTGGCTAGCAACTGGAAAGTATTTAATGATACATGTAAACGTGGGGTTTGGTAGCTCAGGAGCTTGTTTGTTTTGATGAAGCAAAGAGGGAAACAACTCCTTCTCTAGGATTTATATATATATATATTTTTAGGAAATTTGAGCTACATTTGCTACAAGGCAGCATGATCAATGGAATGTGACCAGACAGGCCCGTTTCTTCATCCTAAATCTGCTGCTGAGAAGCTATGTAACCTTGGGTCAGCCCACTAACCTTTCTGTATCTTAATTCCTGCATCTGCAAAACAGGTACAATAATACTTACTTAATAGTGAGGATTAGCTCACATTTTTATAGCACTTTGCAGGTGTAAAGCACTCTGTGGGGGCTGAAAATTGACATTATGATTCCTGTGAAACATCCATAATCATCTTCTCTGGGAAAGACAACTGGGGATTGAGAACCTCTACTCCAATAGAGCTCGTATCTGTCTCGGCCGCACGCTCCCTGCTCTCCACGCACTGACTGTGAGCCTTCATCACTTTCAGACAGTTCTGTACAACAAGCGTAGCAAGCGCACAGCAAGCAAGGATTTGCTTTAGGCTTATTGAAGACTAGTATTAATGAAAACTTATGATATTACATTACTTTTTTTTAGTAAGTGGGCTTATGAAAAAGGATTTGCTCTGGGTGTGATGCTTTTTTTCAATATCGATGTATACGCATCGCTTTTCAGATTAAGCTTTGAAACTCAGAGCCTGTCATTTATTCCACGGGATGCAGTGGTGGCCGTATTAAATATTCATGGCTAGTGAATGCTGGGAGATAAAGTCAGAGGTGAAAAGGCAACATACAATTCAAAGAAGTCCTTAGGCTATGCTAATTTGCTTGATCTCATTTTTAAAAGTCAGACTTCTGACATTCACAGCAGTCCATCCTGTGCAGCACTCTCCTGCTGTGGGTGGAAGTCCCTCATTACTACTCGCTGCTAAAGCAGCCCACAGAGCTCCATGGCACGCAAAGCGGAGCACCACAATAGCACCCAACGCGTGGTGTCGTACCAATCTTCTCCTAGGATCGGGGAAACCTGGGACTGGAAAGATGCTGAGGGAGGCTTCTCATCCATCCCTCTGGACAATTGCAAGATTGGCTACAGTCCTAGCCAGATACGAAATTTCATATTAAATCAAATATCCAGAGTAGACCCACAGCATTCTGAGGCAAGGATGGAGCAGGTGGAAATGTACAAGAGGATGGACCAAAGGCCAAGTTCTCCCTGTCCTGTATGCACCTTTCAGGTCCTGTGTGACAGCCAAGGAAAAACATCATCATCTGGTGACTGCTACCACAAGTTATATTTAACCATTGCTGTTCTCTCTTTAAGACAATTACTAGATATGTTTCAGTTTCTCTACAAGAGTAGCAAACTGAAACAACAGCAAACTCTGCCCAAACCACAGACACATGCTCTCACTCAAAGGAAAGATGGCAGTTTTCAATAAGGTACAGTTTTCTGAATATTTCTTTGGCAGTGGTGAAGATGCAAAGAAAAACAAATCTAAGGGACATGGCAACAAGGAAACTCATGTCCACAAACACTGCTAAAATGGCCTCAAAAGGGAGCTGAGCGGACGAGCTTTTAGATCACATGCCAATCAAAGCAGGTTTGTAATTTAACTGGAAGAAAATTATTTGCCACTAATTCCCGCCATGTTCAAGGAAATGTGACTTGGTAAGTAACTTTGCCTGTGTTAAATAAGCACATGGCTTTGTCATCAGTTTCTTTTGCAACTGGAATCAATCTACAACAGCACAAGCAGAGTGCTGGGGGCCAACACTCCCAAAATGTCCTTCTAGGTGTGCTGGGACTCTATGCTTCTAGAAGGTGACTGCACTGAGGTATATTGAAGAGGACTGAGTCAATAATTCTTGAAATCTAATTCCATATTTTGCACACATTAATCCAAACCCCACTAAGGTCAATGGCAAGACTACTGAAGGCATGGACGGCTTTTAACCTGGACCAGGTTTGCTTTGTCTGTCCTCTTGAATAAGTTGCTTCAGTTTTCCAATGTGTTGAATTGAGAATGAAATGCTTTCATACATCACACAAGCACTGAGTCGATGCACGAGTACCATTTGTAGAGCATCCTGGGAATGAAACTAATTCTCTGAATACTAAAACGTATTACTATGCATTGCAGTGATGGAAAATTCATCTGGATTTCTGAACAGTGAAGGTCTTGTTCAGACCCACAAAGAGATTGGTGGTGCTTGCATCTGCAGAGAAGCTGATGCATGCCACCAGCATATTGCTGACAAACCATGAAGAGAGCCTATAGATGGGATGTCCAAAGGAAATACTGGTCTGGACTCTGAGGTGCAGAGAAAAAGGAACTGATAAAGTCACTGGAAAGGAAAGTCAATAAATTTGCCACATCTGTGATAGGATCCAGAAAAATCCCAAGTTTAACTATATTAATGCTACCGAGTGGTGCAATAATAGAAGTTGGATATATAGCCCTTGTCTAGGGACAGGAGGCGATCATCCATCAGCATCACCACTGCAGTCTGCTCCACGTCCTGGCATAATGCCTATTTGGAGCAGGACCAGGACACCAGAGTTAGAGCTGGAAACAACTCGTGTTGAACTTACTGGTAAGTTTGTTGGTCTTCAGAATCAAAGATACTGATAGAGTTATGCAGGATTACAAAAAATGGGAATCAACCCTACCCACGTACCTTTTTTTAACAGATCCATTTGGATATATGATTATTAAGATATTGTAGACATGAATATGCTACATTGAACACAGATAGATACATTAAATTTACATACTACACATCTGAAGAGTCAAACAAGTAATATTTTATGCTTTCAGTGATCATAGCATTATTTTTAAAGGGATCTATACATATATTTATGCAGCTGGGCAAGGGTTTATGATCTCTTGGAATTATAAAAACTAAGCTGGCAGAAGAGAGAAAGTTTACATTTGAAAAATGTTAATAAATAATTACTAAATGAAATCATTAAAATGAAAAGTAATCAGAGATGATAAAGAACTTTAAGAATGGAAAAGCACATGTTGCTCAAGTCAGAGCCCATGTGGATACTGTATATAAGGCTTGAATATTCACACATTTGTACAAGAAAGTAAAAGCATGGAACATCAATATTTTCAAGTCCATGTTCTGCCTACATCTGGAAAAATGAGTTCATTCCTGTTTCATCTAACAAGAAATTGGCATGGTGGAGAACAATGAAAACCTCTGAAGAACAAATATCTAGAATTGGCAGTCAGAGAGGCAAGAAGACAAATCTTCTTGAACACTTGGAGTAGTTTTTAAAGTTCCTTTTTCTTTCAAGTAGAATATAGGAAGAACAAAATGTTTCACATGAAATATTTGGGTCTGGAAAAAATAGAAGAACAATAAAATCCCTTTAAGGATAACTATATTCTAACATAGTACATAGTATAAAACAAGTGCTTTTATTCATCTGCATTTTGGGAGTGCAGAAGCAACTTT
The DNA here is from genome assembly GCF_034638445.1 of Ciconia boyciana. Taxonomy (NCBI): domain Eukaryota; kingdom Metazoa; phylum Chordata; class Aves; order Ciconiiformes; family Ciconiidae; genus Ciconia; species Ciconia boyciana. Next base: position 186,825,014 of record NC_132934.1, read on the forward strand.
GTCATCCATAAAAATAGCCACACAATCTTGGAGAAGCATCCTCCTTTCCTTCTTTGGCAATGGTTGCTGTCTGAATCACCTTCTGGTTTTGCCCAAATAACATGGGTGTACACTCCTGCCAACTGTGCTTTTGGGGATTGCACTCCACCACCAATACTAAGTTACCACCTCATTTCCACCAGCCCTTACCACAAGTTATATATCTGTTCAATGTTACTTTTTAAGGGTATAATCCCCTATATGATTCTCAGTATTAGCCCTTGGATGTGTCATTTGTTTTGCCTGCAACTGCCAATTATTTCTGTGGTGTTTTATGACAGCTGCCAAGTTGTATTTCTGTTGGATGCATAAGAACACCCATGTCTGCAAACACGGATTTATTTGTCTTCCCCTACTTGCAAGCGTGGAAGGTTTCCACCACGGACAACCAGCAGCCTGCTGGTGGCTACAGTGCTCAGACGTGCTGGGGGAACACACAGAGAGATGGTGAGCGGTGAAAACAATGATCTGAAGGCAAAACAGCTAACCAAAATAAAAAACATTGAAAGGGTCCCCATGGCCTGGGAGTGATAATTTTACACCTAAGAAAAACAGTCTATTTTTTGCTAGGGTTGAAAGACAAAAAAAGATCTGGTTCCAGGAATGGAGTTGCCTGCAAATCCTGCAGTGCAAGGATTAGGACAGTCCAGGCAGCAGCTGGTAACAAATGTAGTAAGATGCTCGTTAAACTTTGGTTCCTGTGGAGAAAAAAAGAAAAGCTTCTGGAGACTAGAGATTTGATTGTGTACTTCAGAAACACCATTGCTGAGTATTTCGAGACTGAATATAGAGTTGATTTCTAAAAGCTAAGATTTAAGTTTTCCTGAAAAATTCAGCCTCCCTTAAAACAAATATATATATTTATACATATATAAATATATACATATGTATACACACATATATGTATACATATGTATATATAGGGGAGTACATATTACTTGGCAGTAGCAAAGAGAGACTAGCTTTTTTTTCCCCTCAAATGAAGGAAGAACCTTATTAGAATAAGAAAAAGGGTGTTATTCTAAAAACTTCTTGCGTTTTTATCTAAAATTCTCCTTCAAAACTCTACAGTCTGCCAGTGTCTTTATCCTCATGTCAGTCTCCTTTTTTCTGTATCATCAATTAAGAATGAATATTCAGCTGCAAGCTAGAGATCAAGATTGGATCACTGTTTTCCCTAGTCATTCAAATCTTACCATCTTCTGGGCTTCAGGAAGCTTTTGGTGGAAGTGACTCACTTGGTCAGTATTATAGGGCTTTTCTCAGTGTAACAAGCCTTCCTCACTGGAAAAAAAGAGGACAAAAGTGGGAGTTTCAGTAGGGCACCAGATCACTGATGTCCCAAGGAGGTGTGGCAATTTGGTGTTGATTCAGCTGGAGGAGCCCAGTTGTGGAGCACCGCTATTAGCCCCAAAGAGTCAGACCTTGGAACGCATCAGCGTGGCAGCCACCAGCATCTTCCAGTACATTACCTTGTCCAGTTTAGACGTCATTAAACTTCTAGACTTCTCTGTTTCTCAAAGAGATGCTCCATTGCCTGGTAAACTTCCAGACACATTCCAATAAACAAAGGTGGGGAGAAAAAAAGTCTGACAGCTCTTCCATTTGACCAGCATAACCACTATCATCCTGCCTCAGAGCAAGGACCATCTGACTGTGGCCAATAGCAGATGCCCAGGGAATCAGAATAAGAAACAGGCAGGTAAAGAGCAAACTATTTTTAGCTCGTATACATTCAGTACTTACATATTGCCAGTGGTAGAGATCACAACTGAACAATCCTTTCTAGCAGGCACCTATTCCACATGACTTGATTTATATCTTTTCACTAAATCCTGCTGTGCATCTATTTATATTTTGAATCTGTTGGAACCTGTTTATATCTCTGGCTTTCACAGTGTGCTGGTACTAGGGTAGTAACTGTGTGGGGAAACGTGCTTCCTTTGCTTTGCTAAAACAAGGTATTTGGCAGTTCCAGGCACACCTTCTAGTTCTTTCATCCTGAGAAATCGTGAATAGCTGTTCCTTATTCACCTTATCCACAAGATTACAGATTTTATTTCTGCTTTTATATTTTGCCATCTGTTTGGCATGCAATCTTTGTCTCTGCAGAGCAGCTACAAAGGAATATGGATATGGAACTTCTGACTGTGGCCCCTTTTAAAATCCTGAGAAGGTAACTGCATGGGCAGAAATGTCTTTGCAGGTGCCCATCTAGCCCTGAATTTTTGAAGAACTAAATATTAAAGACATGGGCAGATGCCCTTAAATAAGCACTGCACAAACCCAATCAATGAAGCCTATGTCCTATGTGGGCATAGGACTCCTGCAGGAACAGGAGTAAGGCACGTAGCATCAACGTGCGTGTGCGTGTGTGTGTGTGTGTGCACGTGCATGTCTGTATTTGGAGGAGTGGAAAGGAGTGAATGAAGGAAGGGCAGGAAATTACCTCCTTGACCTCCAGCTTTCTCAGCTGGCCAGGGGATCCATCCTAACACCATTCAGCCAGAGCTATGTTCTGTGAAAAAGAGCCTGGACTGTAGCAAAAACATCTCTAAAGGAATTTTGACAAAAATGGAGGGTGAGGGGGAATCCAAATGAATGTTTCTCATTAATAATCAACCAAGTAATAATTTATATGAACTCTACAGTATCTGCCAGATCCAATCCATAAACAAAGCCCTTGTAGCATCATCAAAACACTCACCACTTGAAAATTACTTCTCTGAGACATATATCACTGACAAAGATTTAGGGCTGTATTATTGTCCTTTTGCTTTTTTGAAGAAAGCGCTGTGTCTGCACAGAGAAATAGTTTACAGCAGACAATCCCACAATGTTAGATGCTATTCCTCAGAGCTGGGTGTGCTGTAGCTGAAAACACTAAAAGAAAATCTGGCCTCCTCTTGATCCCTGCCCACAAAATCACAAGACAAACACTATATTTAGAGCAATATACATGACAAAGACTAAATTAAAGAAAACCACCTTCTCTTTTTACAAGCAAATCATGGGGTGAATCACTCCTGGTTCATCGTTTATTGCCGCAGTGCCTGGCCCAACAGGACTCCAATCTTGTTTAGAGCTTCTAATGCAATAAGTAATAGGAGAGAATAACAAATAATAATAATACAACAAAGTGTTACCACAATAGATGCCACTCTCCTCCTAAGATGCAACTTCAATCCTGTTGTGTAAAGAAATCTACAATGTCACTGTAATATTATTTCTATTAATCTTTCTGCTTACGGATAGCCATCTGTGCCCTTTTGGCCTCAAAGGGGTCTCAGGCATTACCTGCCTATGGTGAATCTATTTAGTTTCCCCTTATAACAGCTCTGCAAAGAAGTACCTGACAGGCAAGCCTAAGAATGAGCTGGAAAACTCAGGACTTGATGTTGAGGGAGTCTGATGACGGTTTGTCAGTTTTTCACGGCTGACAGCTGCATGCGTAAGAAGCTAAAGGCAGAAAAAATTGACTAATCTTAGTCTCCATCCACAATCAGCTGCTCTTCCATGTGTAAAACCCCATTGCTGTTGCAGTGGAAACTTGTGGAGGTGAAAACTGAAGGGGGAAAAAGCAGAAAAATAGGAAAGAAGGAAAAAGGTAAAGAGAAAAATCAAAAGAAATGCAGGGAAAGAGGTGAAGGAGAGGGAAAGGGGAACAGACAACAGTATTGTCTGGAACCTCTGCGTCATGGGTCCATGCTCTATCCACAGGCTATTTTGACCAGTGCCAGGATTTTGAAGGATTCATGAGTTTATAGCACCTCACGATGTCCAGAGTGCTGACCTTTCCAAAGTTCCCGCTGCTTAAGAACCATTCCACGCAGCAGGAACAATGGGCTTCTTCCATCTCTTCATCAATAAATCACTTCCTTGTATGGGGTCAGTCACAAGTTCATTGTGAAGAAAATAACAAAACTGCAAATTCTGCACACTGCCACCTGATCCCCAGTTAATAGCTCCAAAGCCAGTTTGTAAAAATATGGGACCGGCCAATATGCAAGATGCAACGTAATACATTGCTTATACAATGTAAAATGTGCGCAGCTGTTATTTCCTGACTTTCAAAAATCTTTGTGCACTGACTATACGCTGCTTGGGATAACCCTCTCCAGTTCTGCAATTCTTCATTCCATTTCTCCAGTTTTGGCCTCATAACAGTGGGCTATTCGGTAAGGCTAGCCTTAGCCAAATGAAATAGCCACTTTAAGCTCCCTCCATTGGAAGCTGTTCAATCTGTTTGCCCAATGAACCTCTTCCTGAAGTAAAACTTTACTATGTTCCTTGAAAACGACATCACTTTTCACCTCAAAGCTCTAGAAGATGAGAAAAGAAATAAATAAAACATGGTTATACGGCCTAGGAACTGTTAATGGATTTTTCTTTGCTTGCTATCTAGGAAAGTGTTGTAATTTGAGAAGAGAAATTTGAGAAGCATTTGTATGGGCACAAAAAGGAAAAAAGGTTATTGGAAGATATAAGCACCTAAGTAGATGTAAATGAATACTGAAAAGAAGTGGAGAAATATGAAAAATTTTAATTCCCAAGCTAGGCTAATATGGAAATATAACCCTTGTAATAGATGAAACATAAAAAGCCTCCAATGTGTAAAAGATGGTAAAATACCATCTTCTGGATATTAATGTGACCTCAGAGAAAATGGGGGGGAGGGGAAATGAAATTCAGACATTCCATTGGACATTTCCCAAATGAAAATACAAGGGAGTCATTTTTCTCTTGAATGATGAAAGAAGTTCTGGCTATTAAACTGGAGTTACTGTGTGGATCCTTGAATCTGTGGAATGCATACAAACACTCTCCTTGCCTTTACAGGGTTACAGGAGTAGCAACAGCCTTGCCGAAACTGGAAAGAAGCTGTACAGTCCAGAAAGGCATATCACCTGCATGGGCAAGTTCTCACAGAAAAACAAGAAAAACTGGGCTCTGTCAGACTGAAGGATCCTTCTAGCCCTCTAGCCCAGAAACCTGCCTCTAACAGCAAATCCCTAATTTCATTTAGTACCAGAACAGGACAATCCTGAAGCAAAACCTCTATATAATGATCTCCCAATCTCCAATACTCTGCAGCTCAGGGGCTTCCTAAGCCAGAGGAAGTTCTGTGTCTCCTTCAGGTTTATTTTTGGATGAAAATACCAATGAGCTTCATTGCATGGGATGTATTTCTCTTGGTGTCATTACTGGATATCACAGAAAGTTGTCCTGTGAAATCAGCTGGAAAATCTTTAGTGACGATATTTCAAACTTTTAACCAAGTTATTCTACATGCATGCTTCTCCTTTAAAAGCCTGAGTAAGCAGGCATAAGAGAGACTTAAACTATAATGTTAAATGATTGTTCCTGGTACTATATTCCTAGTTTCTTTCACGTTGAATCATTCAAATAGCAGGGTCCAAATTCCTAAAACCATTGTATCTTTAACCCATAGAGTACCGGAATGAGGGTAAGTATACTAGATTTAGTAAAGATTTGCTGTCTATAAATGAGTACAGTAAGAAATCCTGATATTTTGTATTACCCTGTTTGACCTCCGTGCAGTTTATGGCAGTAACTTGTAGGACAATGTTTGAATGCTCTGAGCATGGGCAGAATACCTGTCGGATTTGAATTTGATTAACTAACTGTTGAGTAAGTAATAAAGTGGTACTTGGTGAATTAATAAACTGTTTATTGGTTAAGAATTAACCAAGAATCCTACCCTGAGAAATACTATGCTACATAAAACATGATCTGAAAAGAAGCCAGAGTTCATAGCAGCAAGTAATGCTCCTGAGTGTCTATAAAAAGAGCTGTCTTAATTAAACTCCAGTGCACTATGACAAAGCTATTTTGTTAGAATTTGGCTTTAAAAGCCATCTAGCACCTCAGCAAACTGAAAAAGTTCCTATGTGCTTAGCTCCCACTGCAAATACAGAGTGTTAGTTACTACAGCTCTTCAGGACCATGAGAAACCATTAAGCTGCTTTACAGAAGCAGGTATCTTAGCTAATGGCAGACTCGGGCCGTGGGCAGCATATCTCCATCCAAACCAGAAGGATTGGTGAGTTCACAGGGGTCTCAGCCAGGTATGGCCTAAGGACTGGGTAGCCACATGGGGAGGAAAAGAGAGAGCTGTGGTGACGAGAGAGCTTGCACATAGACATAGATAACAAAGGATGTAAAATCAGACGCAACGAGTGACTTACAGAACAAGCATTTTGCATTGAGGAGTATGGGATGAAAGTCATATAAACCAAGAGAATGGAAAGTGCCATCCAAACTACTATTCCTTCTACGTTCAAAAGAGGAAGAATGGCAAAAAAGACCATGGAATTGAGCCACAGTGCTCAGGCCACCATCTCTTCTCCAGCTTTGGATAACCCACAACACCCTCAGCTTTGGACTATCTGCAACACACTCCATTTTTAGCTAGGCACCTGCCAGAAGGGAGGGTAATAAAGTGTGCTAGACAAAAATGGAGTATGTTGCTTATGAAACAGATTTTTTTTTTATCCTTTCCATTGTTACACCTCTGATTTGACCTGTGTTCTCAAACACAAACAAATAAATAGAAAATATTAAATAAATATAAGCTATAAGCTTCCAGGTGTTAGCATTGTCTTGATCTGCAGCTGGTAAGTTCATGAATGTAATACTGTGCTTGAGCTAAAAGTATTTGAAACATCTCTTCATTAGCTAAGGCTTCCTTTGACCACCTCTCCCCTTCTCATATTTCACAGGGTTTGAAAATTTCCTGATGCATTTGCTGCAATTTGGTATAATGTTTCAAGTTCCCCTTCCATCTATGAATCCGACTGATTGTTTTTAGATCTTGATGACATAAGCACAAGGGCCCTCTCAGCGCTCTGAAGTGCCTGTTTTAGGCAGCCAGACTCAACAGTCAAATGGCTGGCAATGGTGGTAACTGGAGTACTCTTCATGGCTGGTAGAGAAATCCCAAATGGGATACCCCTAACTTCATAATAAAACAATTGCCCTTCTTCAACATGCTGTTTGAGTACAGTAATTATTCCATTGACCAATTCAGAAGAGGCTTGACATTAAAACAGTGTCAGGAGAGTGTGAGTCACACTAAGGTAAATAAGGGTAGTCCATATGTCTGAAAGCTGTTATTTCAGCCTTTCAGCAGACTTGGACAGAAATTTCTGCATCCTTTGACATCTGGGTCACAACCATAAAGTTTTCCAGCACAAGTACAATAATTATAACAGTATGACTAGCTTTTTCAGCTCATCTCCATTCTTTTTGCATCGCCCACAGAGCAGAAAACCCTTCTCTCCACCATCTGGGCATATCTAGTACAAGGAAGGTCAGCAGCAGCTAGAGATGCCAGAGTAGCCAGCTGCTCTGCAGGCCTCCCTCCCCGGGGCCTCAGTACCGGAGCCATTATCAATGGAATGGTGCGGACTAATAATCCTTGATTTTGGCAAATAGCCCAGGGGCAGCCAGCTGGGATGGGTTAAATCATCCTGAGGTTCTTTTAAGTTACTCTGGGAGCTGTGCAGGGCAGTGCACAGAACTGGGTTAATGCTTTTGGCCCCCAGTGACTCCTTCCATCTCTCCTGTCTCTCACAGCAAGGGGAAATGCATGCCTCAACTAATAATAAACCAATGCGGAGCATGTGGAGAACACCGTGCCAAATATCAAACAGCTGGGGCTCTCTGGCCAGCCATTAGCTAGCCCAATCACAGTATCGCCTGAAGTCTTCAAGAAAAGAAGTGAAAATAAGGTGAGTAAAAAAGAAACTTCCAAATCAAAGGGGAAAAAAAATCTTAGAACATTTGTATAAAGCTCTTGTGTCTTGTCAAGTTTATTATGACATAGCTTTATTTCCTAACACAAACCTCTCATCATGTTCTTCACCAAAAAAGGGACTAAAAAGTTGAGAAATGCTTACAGGAGGAAGAAGGAATCTCTCCAAGAACACTTGCATCTCTGTACCTCTGAAACAGCTTAAAATACAGGCATTACTCTTGGCTGTCTTTCAGCATGGGAGAAAAAAAAGGGTTATATTTTTCTTTAGAAAGTAGCAATCTTGACAACATTCTTACAATGTCATACTTCATTATCCAGTTTAACAGGGAAAAGATTTTGTTTGCAAAGAAATCAGGAGACTTTATAAATGAGCAGCATACTTCAGGAAGCAGAATGAGACACTGTGTGCACAAAGTTAGTTCAACTTGTATCCTGATTAAGGAAGAATCCAGGCTTTGTATCTCTCGTGCATAACACATTGTAATTTAGATTATATTAGTGGTTGTGTGCAAAACTTGTAACTTAAAACTCTTGCTGCTAGAACATTTCATCTGTAATTTCTGGCAGCCTGCACCAAGGGTTCATCTGCTAATATTTCACAGCAGCGAACTAAAGGCATAGCAATTTCACACACACTCACACACAGAACCAACCCCACCATTCAGAAATGAAATTAGCCTTTTTGGTATTTGCAATTTATTATCTTGTGATTCTCTTTGACAATGCTTTCAAGAAAGATGCAGGTTTATAAACACCAAGAACAGAAGAAGCATTCATTATTTCAAGAAGTGCCCTTTTTTTTTCAAATTAAAGATAAAACCAAATTATGTCAGACAGACATTGTTTCAAATTATAATGACTCTTTATCCCATTTTTAGGGAAAATGCATTTCTTTGTAACATTTATGGGCTAGAAAATGTTATCCACATTAAGATGCTTCTTTTGGCTCACCATGTACATTTCCACAGCTAGGGTTCTGTCAATAGTTTTATAATAAACCAATTTTTTTGAGAGCTTTGTAAGTCAACCATAAAAATATGTTCCAGGATGAAAATTGGCAGTGTTGGTTCTCAGTTCAAGGATACATGATAGCATTGTTCTTAATATATTTTTAGCATCTTTTTTCCAATATGAAAAAGAAACTCCAACCCAAACTTCCTTCAAGGCTTTAAGCATTTTTTAAAAACGTGCCAAACTACAATCTCTAGTAGTGGGGCAATATAAAAATCACATACAAAACTTGCAGCATGCAAATGTATTGGGGAAAAAGGTGCAGTCGTATTGGGCATTCAGTGCAGCATTACTGAGGAATGCTCAATAAATAGTGCGTAATTACTTAAGCTTGCATAATAGTGCGTAATTACTTAAGTCTTTGATAAAGTCCTTCTCAAGAGACTGTGCAGGCATAAAGTGAGAGGCAAAGTGTTGTCGTTACTGATACAGATCAGAAGCTGGCCAAAGAGACAGGAAAACCAAGACCAGGAACAAACAAGCACTTTCCATCTCAGATGAGCGATGTGATTGGAGGTAACGTTGATAATTGTATTGAAAAGAGAGTGAGCAATGATATAGCAAAACCCACAAAAGACATGCAATTATTTGCCTGAAAAAAATATGTATGTCAAGAGGCGTTTTAGAGGAACCAAACACAAGGAAGGCAGCTGTGCACAATGATATCAGTGCTAACAAATCCCAAATGAGGCTCTTTGCAAAGGATGGGCTGAATGGCTCATGCAGGAAAGATCTGGCAGTGTGGTACTGCATCAAAGGGGCCAGGGAAGCCAATTAAAGGTTAGCCTGAATAAGGGACAAGAGAAAAAAGTATGGGAAAAATACCGCACACCTCTTAGAAAAGCCAGACTCTCACCTGACATACCATGTTCTGAATTAGTCACCCCATCCTCCCCAAGCAATATAAAAGCACAGCAAAAATAGGACAATGAGTATCATCAGGAACATTATAAAGTAGCTTACAGGAACCACCACTGCAAAAGCCTCGGATTGCTCACCGGGGAGAAGAGGCTGTTATGTAGGAGCATTACAAAGCTCATGAATTTTACAGAGGGGGTAGGTGGACGGGTTCTGTGGACTCCGCTCCATAATACAAAACTGGGAAGCATTTAGTGAAATAAATAAAGAGGTTGTAAATGAAGAACAGGTAGGCAGAAACACTTCTTAATTGCAACAAGCAATTACTCCCATAGAACTCCATGTTCTGTAAAACTTAACTGGAGGAAGACCTTATCAGAATTAAAATAGAAATAAAGAAATACAGGCAAAAACACACACAGAAATACATCATAGACCTTAGACAACAAAAGTGTTCAAAATAATGATAAAACAGGAGGCAGGACTGCTAAGGTCATCTATTATTAAAATCGTCTGACACTTCCTATTACAACATCCTGTTGTCAGTTGCTTTTAGCTTTGCCAATCATTAACTTCACTGGACTGAAATTTTACACATTGAATATCTGCCTGAGGCTGAAATACTCTGGAAAATTTTAGTCCGAACAATTCAACTACTGCACAAACGGAGCCAGATAACAGTACTTGTTTTTTTTATTTGATGTTAAAAAATTTGGTGTTCTCTCTTGGCAGTTGTAGCCCCTCCAGACTTTGGAGGGAGGATGTAATATTTCAGAGATGAAAAATCTTCGCATTGTAGCGGTAATATTTGCCATTCTCTTTAAATTCCACCTGAAAATTCAGGCAAATTATGCCTTTGAATAAAATTGTATTCACTCATACTCTGAAAAATAGATCATTTTTTGGCTTTAATAGCTGAAATCACAAAGGATTACATTTTCCATGAATGTGCCAGATTATGTTTGCACCTCTGCTCTGCAACCAAGGAAAGAGTTAAAGCAGAAAGAGCTCAGCTATTGTTAATGTTTGAAATTATTTGTTCCAGTTTTTTAAAACTTGAAACCTAAAGTTGCCTTCTACTTCTATCCTCTTTTTGCCTTCAGTCTGCAAAGTTTCCAGCTTAGCCAGCGAGGATGAATCTAACCTTGTGACACTTGCTGAGATCAGAGTGGTTAAATCAGAACATTGTCTGAGCAGCTTGATTCTCCTAAAAGCCTGTCAGGTCTGGAGCAGTTAATTGGGTCTTGCCCCATATGTTCTGCCTGTGATTTTTCCAGCAACTGAACACGGAGAGCAACAGAGCCAGCAAGCAGATTTTTCCCAAGTTTTGCTATTCTTGTCTCTCTCCTCATCTATGGGGAAAAATATCTTTCATGCTGATCCTAGGAGAGGTTTGCAAAGTTCTGAAATTTTGGCTTTTTCTGCTCACTGGCCATTTCATTTGAAACATCTCCACTCTGCAGGAGTTTTGAAGGGAAACAAACTTTTCAGTCTATAATCTTCAATAGGATACAACATGACCAGGATGTATCTAGTCCGCTCTGAACCAGCTGCTAGCTCACCACCCAACAACATTTTCACCAGGGAGGCAAAAAAGAGCTTTTCAAGCAGTAAGTGAGGACCAGGCAGCTGATGGCAGCTTCTTGCAGGTACTCCAGGAGGGCCAAAGGGAGATCAGGTCAGAGATGACCATATCACCTACCCTCCCTTCCCCTCCTCTCCATCAGGAGCAGCTCAGCTCACCGTGTCGCTCTGTGATGGGCACAGGAAAGGGCATTTGAGGGGCTGCTGGCAGGAGAGGAGAGAAGGGACGGTGACTGGTTGGTGGTGCCATCAGCTTGGTTAGCATGGGGTAGATGGCGTAATATCTGCATGTGACCCATGCAGCTGGGCTGTCTGAATTCACTAAAGTCAGTAGATCCGGGTCTTTTTTTTTTTTTTTTTTTTTTTCCCCACATCAGCTGAACTGTTTAGCTCTGCGGGTCATGTTCTCAGCTGTAGTACAGCTGTATTCAGGGGAGCTTAGAGGAGAGGCTTTTAGCACCTGGGACTGCCAGTGACTGCTTTGCCCTTCGATTTGTGCTGAAGTGGCCTCAGGACAGTTTTGAGTTTTGTGGGGCTGCGGTACTTAACGAAAGCTGCTAATGGGCCACGTGCCCTGCTTCCCTGGTCTGTGTAATGCCAGCTCTCAGCCGCCTTTGCCATGCCGGTGAATTTTCAGCCTTTCACATTTTAGGCAGCTTTATAGCTTCTTTGCACTGCTGGAATGGGACAGATGGACCAGGTTAGGAAAGGTCCTTTCTAAGTCTAGCATACGTACTTTAAACTCAAATGATAAATTTGCAGTTCAAAGAGGTTTCCGACTGGCTCCTTTGGTCTCTGGGTTCCAGCACTGAGAGGATTTATGTTTCACACTGTGTACTGTAGTTCCAGATATTTAAATCAAGAACGTACTCGTCCGAGCTTCACAGGAAAGTAAACTACTTCAGATAGAATTATGGCCAGCATCTTTATGTTTTGTTGTCACTTAAGCATTAAACAGCTCCATGCTGCCTTGTATAATTCTCAAAACAGTCAGGTTTCTCAGATTAAATGCCAGTCTCACATTATGAAGCAGGTTGTGTTCCTGAGAACTAAATCACAAAATAACAACTATGGTCCTAGGCCAGGAATTCATGTGTGTGATTTTTGTACTCACCTTTTCCAGCATTTCCAGATTATAGGTTTTATGTTATCATGAACAGCTGTGGTCATGGTACCCCTCAAAACATGAATCTACGTCATTCTGAATCACAGATGAGATATAGCCCATCCATCAAACAAAATACCCAACGTGGCAGAAGTAATGCAAAACCTTTCCCACTTTATCTGCCACTTTATAAATCTGACTGCTCTTGTCTGAATCTTTTTCCCTAGGGCTTGTTAAATTTCAGCAGAATTCTCCTTCATGTTGTGAACTGAATATGAAAAAGAAAAGCAACCAAACTGATACTCAGCAAAGCTAAAATGCATAGTAACACTGAATCGAAAGGTGAGCAAACCGCAGCTTATTAGCATGATTTTCTAAGAAAAAGAGTAGGGGAAAAAAATTTTAAAAAATGCCTCTTCAGGATAGGAAGAAAAAATCTCATATATCTTGACAAGGAAAAAGAGGGATAAAAGAGATATGACTGATACAAGCAAAGATTAAAATGTAAAACACCCAGCAACTCCTTCTTTGACGTTCCCCTTTGAACGCAGTCTACTGCAGAGCAGAATATTCTAAAATAAATATCTTGGACTGAGCTTTGCATCCAGTTCCACCAGTGTGACTCCACTGCTACTAGCAGGACTGTGCCAGGGTCCCAGGTGGCAAGGATGAAAACAGAAACTCATTATGGAATGAGAAATGTAAGAATGCTTTGGTGAGAGCACATTCCCTGCAGAGTGCCACGCAAGTAAAAAGAACATTTAAATAATACTGGCCCTTGATCCTCTCAAAAGCTGAGAGCACATTTATTCAGCTCGAATTCCAAAAACCCAGCCACAGTTTATAAAATGTACTTGATCCTTGTGTAAGACCCTTTGGCATTTTCTTTCAGCGAAAAGATCTCCAGATGTTATTTTTACAGTTCATCTTAAGTAAATGAATGTGTTTAGCTAAACAGGCTTAAACACAAGAGCCACCTAAGAGAACAATGATGAAATGCTTGACTTGATTTATGGACCAACTGTCAAACTGTTTGTTTATGAACATCTGGCTGGGAAGGTGATTTGAAAAATTTTTCTGTCAGTAAATATCAGCATAGCAAGCTCTTCTACTTACAGACAGTTCTAAATTGTAAATGTAATTAGTGGAGGAATGGCATCAGAGTGTACGTCTAAAGTCACGTTCAGCTTATCCATGCACACAAAACATTCATTTTACAGCACTGCTAATGTGTAATGTGTAATCATTCGTGACTTCTTAAATAACAAAATACACAAAATATGGGGTTCGGAACCTAAAAGTTGCTTTCCCTACAAGCTGCACGAGCAAGTGCAAGGCTGTATCTCATGACAGCCCTTCAAAGTAAGCTCATGCACCTCCCTGACAACTTCTCAGCAACCACCATGGCCCAGCCTTCTCCCACACCCCCGTACCTGTTCCCTCTAGCTTTGTCACATAGGTCCAGCAGGAGCTCCTGGGAGAGAGGAACCTCATCCGTCCTCTGCCCACCTCCATCTGTTTCTTAGCACAGTTTCTACAGTTTCCCATGAATACAACAGCTTGCAAGGGCCTAAATGCCACAGCAATGTTCCTAATTCAAAGGTTTTTATCATCTAAAATCTACAAAGCAAGGCTGAGCCCAGGAAAATCGAATTTTTCTCTCCTTCTTCCCCTGTTTTGCAAGAACATGACAACCCTGAGATGACACAATGCAGGAACCCTTTCTGTAATTCAATTCTAGTTCTGAAGCAAAAGCCTACTTTCATCCCGGGTCTAATCTAATATCAGGGAATGATGAGGTTGTTTGTGAGGAATTTCTTTGTTCACTGAGAAACAAAGCAGCGGCTTTATTATAGAAATTAACTTTAATCTGAAACTAAGATAATGCCAATCCAGGACCTCACTATAGATTCAGAGAGATTCATATCACCCACACCAAAACATCTAACCATGGCACCTCAGACAGGAGCCTTTTCACCTCCTCATATGGGCCGTGGAAAAGGTGGAAGATTGTGTAGAGTGATTTGGCCCACCCACAGTAATCTCTGCATCTTCCAAAGGAGATTCCTATCTCTTTCCAGAAGCCATGACGGAAACCTACCGTCATCACACTCCTTTCTTTGGCACTCCTGTTGCACACCCAGTAACAAGGAGGCAGAACCTTGTACATACTTCCTTGCTATAAAGAAACTACCAGGAAATTATTGGAGTACCTCATTAAATCAATAACAACAAAAAGGAATTAAATTTCAAACTCAGCCTTGGTGGAAAACTTACCGTGAACCAGAGAAGCCACTTAGAACAGTCTTGTTTTTGTTAAGTCACATCAGACAAAAACTGTTACATTCTTGAGTGGCTATGCATACAAGCAACAGCCAAGACATTTACTGACAAGGATGGGATGTTCAGACATGCTTAAAGCATTGAAGAGTTTCATCACATGAGAACTTCAGAAAAGCCATTGACTAGAAAACTGCTGCAAAGGGGACAAGATGAAAAATGTGTCAAACTGAAATGGAATGGTAGTCCATTCTGAACGAGGCAAAAGGGACTTAGGAGATAGGGAGCACAGGAACACAAGCTGGAGCTTTTTTTAAGACATTGTGGTTATAAATGATAAGAAAAATAAGTATGGAAGCAGCATATTTGTTTCAATTTCCAAAAGAATTTGACAAGTTTCCATAGGAGAGATTAATGACTAAGAGGCACAGAACAAGAATAAAGAAATAAAAAAAGTCTTTTGTGTAAAAAAAGAATAGCTCAAATTGTTGTTTTGCCCTTAGAAGAAGACTACCTCTCTTACACAAGAGATCTTTTCCTTACAGCCATAAATTGACCATTATGCTGTGGGTCTGGATTTGGAGGGCTACTTTAAGAATAATGTCACGCATTTGTAATAGTATTGCTGTAGCTGTAATGGTCTAAAGTCATAAGACAAGGTTTACGGGCCAGTACAGTCAGAAAAAACAGAGAAGCCCATGTTCAGGTTGGAGATAGAAGCAGTGAATTTCCAAGCTAAATACAGGTAGGGAGCACATCCTTTGAGTTTAATCAGAGATGTTAAGCTGGGTAGACAAAAAAGCTGTTTGACACCTGTAAAAGAGAAGGGAATATTAAAAGGGAAGTGGTGACACAGTGGTTATTCTGTAAAGGAATAGATAGGCAAGCCTGTGGCAGATGAAAAGATTAATAAAGGGAGGAAAATTATAATGTGCTGCAAAACTACTCCTTCCTTTGAATTCACCTTTTTTACTGTCTGCTATAATTAAAGTTTTAGTCCCCTGGTTGCCTTTGACCATCAGAGGGCTAGTGCAATTTTCTCCAGCTACACGAGTTGGTCCAAGAAGCAATACAACTTTTATCCACAAATCTTGCCTTACATGGCAGGCGTGCAGCCATACAGGCTCCCTGTACAGTGCTCGCATCCTTGCTCCGTGAGCAAACGTATATTGAAGGAGCCCACTGTGACCCTGCCTCTTCTCCTCCCCTTTGCACTTGCAAAGCTTGATTTGTTATCGGCACACAGTCCCTGAGGTCAAGGCAGCACAGGCTGTGAGTGGGCCTGGGCATTAAATGAGGGGGTTAATTATATGTGGTGGGAAAGACTTTTTTTGTTTGTTTGTTTTCTGAGTTTTCTAATCTAAAAGACAGATGAAGCCCAGTCTTTTATGGTCAGATTCATTTTTCTTTATTTTACTAACACAGGGGAAAAAAATTTTACAACCTCTTATTCCCGCTGGCTCTGCAGACTTGCATGAGTGGAAGAGGGAAACTGGGTCCTATTCTGGTCTGTATTATTGATGGAGGGGCTCTCTCCGTCTAACCCCGGGACCACTCTCTCCTCTTATGTTCATCTCTGGAACTCCAGGGGGGACAATCAAGGCTCCAACCACAATATTTGGCCAGCAAGATTTTACTGTTGGATTTTACTGATGCCAGAGCGAAAACAGGTTTGTTACCCTTTAAATCCCCAAATGAGCTTGCAGAGCGGGCAGTACTTGCAAACCTGTAAACTCTATTTATATGCAGCCATTAAGTAACATGGACTTTCCTGGTATTTTCAATCTATAACACAACCGTAAAAGAAAACTATGACAGGTTGTCATCTTTTGATCATAAAAGCATGGTGAGCAATAAAAAAGTCCTCTGGAGGACTTCTTTAGTTCATGCTTACTATATACATATGTGGATGATGCATTAAATACAGTATCTCAAGGCTACAGATGAAACAAATCTTGGAAGCACAACAAATAACAGGTCATGTAATCAAGTCTAGTGAGATGTGGCTTTCATACAATGTGGTCCAGAGAGGCCAGATGCCATTCTGCATCGGAAAATGTGAAATAATTGAGCTAGGGTAAGGCAAACAACCTAGGAAATGTGTGAAAACCCAAACTGTCTTTGAATTCTAACAAGAAAACACTGAGAAAATATCACTAGATCCACAACCTGATGCCTATTAGCAATAAAAAGGGAGAATTACAGCATACAGTAACAGTGGCTAGAATATGCAGACGTGTGATAATGTTCCTGTTACATGATCCTTAGAATAATGGAGTCCCTCTGTTACTACTTCAGGTAGCTAAGAGACCTTAATTCCCATTAGTAGATATCTGTTGCATTACAGAGATTGCATTCAAATCTACGCCAACGCTTTGTTGATGGAAAACTAGGGTTCTCTGTCTGTTAAAGGAGCTGTGGTAAAAAAGCCCTCCACTGAGAACTCGGGGCCTCAAATCCCTGGATGAATAGTTGGAAGGATGGTTAGATCTCGTGTCCCCGATGAGCTCAGCTGCTGAGGTAAAACACTGGAAGGGAGGCAGTCCCTAAGGGACACCAAATGGTGTATGTGAGTCATTAGCTATCATCATTTTGTTTTCTTAGTACTGCACCTTTACATTTCTAAGGCATGCACACCTGTAGAGACACGTGCCACCCCATCAGGCGGTGCTGAAGCAGTTTGTTATAAGGAATTATATACTGGGATCCTTCGTTATCCTTCATCATGCCTCCTGAGGCCCACTGCTAGTAACGTCCATTTATATATAAAAGCCCCCTTGCCTTCAAGGGGACAATCTTTGTCATGATGATTACATGCAGGGCTGTTTCTGCAGAATTGGATGGTTTGGGCTTGGTTTACCTTAATTCCAGCTTAAATTCTGCTTGGACAACAAGAACAAAAAACAACAGAAATGCGGGCTGTTTGCTCTTTTTGAAGGGAAAATGTAGGACACGTTCCAAACCACGTTTAGATTTTAAAGCTCAGAATTAACACCTTGAATTGCAGCCAGAAATGATCTTAGTCTTGAGGCTGAAAGTCCTTAGTCTTGGAAGTCGATAAATCAGTCATGACATGCCTGAACCAGCTATGGTTTATTATAAAATCATGCTTGATTATCTACTTGAGGTAATTAGACAGACCAGAACAAAAGGACACAAAGTTAAAAGGCAACATATGTAGGAAGAACTGGAAGAGATATTTTACATTACACAGACTGGTGAATAGCAAGAATGAACTTGTACTTGCACTTGAGATTTTTTCATATACTGCATTCTGGCTAATAACATAAAGGGACCCTGCAATATTCATAATAAGCAATTTATTAAATCAGCTACTCTCGGAGCTGCTCAGCTGCAGATTCCCATTTCCTGCTGCCTGCACACAGCCCTGATATCCAGGTGCAGCATCCGAGCTCTCTCCTCTCACAACCCATGACCCTTCTCTAAGTCCCTAGGGGATTACCAAAGTATTAAAAGCACAGTAAAGAAAAAAAGGGTGCTACGACATTTATTGCATGAAAGGACAGCAGCACTGTGTTTGGGTATAAACACGCGAAATACCAGGGAATTAAAAGAAAATAAAATCTGGTCACTTTTGTCTTTCCTGTCCTCTTGATTTTGGTGAGTTTATTGTTATTTTTAAGGAATATTTCATTTATTTATGGTACTGGCTATTCTAACAGATAAAGTTGTAGGACATTCTGCAATGTTTTAAAAATACTTCTACAAAGCATGCCTGAAGTGCCAAAATTGTTATCAAGAGGCCCCAGAAAAGAAGGTTTCAATGATTATTCCTGGAAAGGGCTCAGTAATGCAAGTCCAAGCATAGATCAAGTCCCAAAACAGGAGGTTTTCAATAGAAGGGTTAAATAGATTTGACAGATGAAGCTCAAAATAGGGTAAAATTTCAACACTGCAGTTGGTTATAATATTGCACATTTACTTCTAGTGAAATGAACCATTTGAAATGCAATTGTCTCAGAGAGAACAAAAAGAGCTGGAGAAGCATATAACTTGCCCTGTCCATCCACTGCAGTCTGGACATCTCTTTTCTGAAACACAGCTCGTACTGCCAGATCTTTACAAAAAAGGTGACAATAAGCACATCTGCACCTTCTCCCATGGTGCTGTCTCCTGCAAATGCTAACAAAGCTCTTTCCTATTCTCTCACTTCCTTTTTCCCAATCCTTTTCTAGAAATCACAGCAGCATAATCAAAGAGGAAGAGCAAGCAGGAACTGTCTGCCTGTTTCTAATGTACGTGATAGATTTTGCCTGTTTCTCACTGCCTGACTCAGAATATCACATAAAAAGAGTTAAACTGCTTTTTCACTTACCACGATATTACTGCTGTGCCAAGATACCTATAAAAAAGCTACATAATAGGCAGGCAACTCCATAATCACTGCTGCTTTTCATGCCAATCAGTATTATCCCATTGTTTCCATGCGTTCCCTTACCTACCTGGTTTATCTAAGTGAAAGAAAACAGACCATATGCAATTTGAGCCAGGATTGACTCTTAAGTGTTCAGACAGTGTTTAACTTACTGGAGCTCTTTATCTCTAAGCCTTTCCTGAATACAAATAACAAATAATTACTAAATAATGTAGGCATTGTGGTCAGGAGGAGGAGATTATTTATGAAGGAAAATCAGCTAGGGTCAAGAGAACCGTTTTTCAAGAAAAAAAGAAAAATCTGAACAAGAAATGTGCACATGCAGAAAAGGCAGATAAAGATGTTCTTGTTACATGAACAGACCTATTAAATTTCTGAAGCCACAGTAACAGAATATCTTTAATATTTGGGCAGAGCACAATCTAAATACATGCTGCAGAGTATTAGAGCATATTGTATGTATAAAGTTTAATTATCTTTCACCTCCACGTCCACTAACAGAACTACTCCAGTGACCAGCTGCTTCCCATTACAGAGACATTACTCAGAGCTGGTGATGTCACGCACATCGTTTGTCACCACCGGAGCATGGGAAGGTGCAGTAAATCCACTCTTTATCTGAATGAAGTCAACATTAGCAAAGTATTATGTTACAGGCTCCCTTGCACGCCCAGGGATTAGGCTCGCTGAAGCCCAACTTTATTCTTCAATGTGGACCATCAAAAGACATTTTTCCACACTGATCGCCCTGGTGATATTTCACAGACAGACTCCTGCAGCGAAGTGGATGTGCATCTTTATGCACTTTGTGAGACCTAATTCTCACGCAATAAGCAAAGGGCATTTGAAGGACAGGTGGCAGAAAGGAAAGAAAACCATGCTTATGCCCTTCATCCCAAGGTAAAATGTAGAAAGCAAGCTTCTCTTGCTTGCTCACCAGGGGCCAAGCTTGAAGCATCAACCTAGCCCATGCAGGCAAAGAGAGAGCCTGACTAGGGAAGAAAAAAAGATTTTCTAGCCCTTAATTTGGGGTGGCTGCCTGGGGATTCATTCTTATTCAAGTCTTCTCCTCCCAAGGAAGCCTTGTTCAGCAGCTCCCCTGGGCGGTGCCATCTGTGCTGTCCTGATCACTGTGCTCTCCTGAGAGTACTCTGCATGGACCAAGTTAACAGTCCCCTTGGGACTGCTGTGCCCATCTCCTGCAGACCATCCACACAACCTGTTAACAGCTTTGGCTTTAGGGCTTCAGGTAGCATCGCCTCCACCTTGCCACCCAGACACCATGACTGTGCTCAGCAGGCCACCTTCAAACCGTCTGCCATTAACAAGCCTTTTTTTTCCGCATAAATACATAACCTGGTATTCATACCTTGTCTTTGATTAGTTAAAATGGTCAATTTGCTCTTTCTGTTGATTTCCATCCACAATAACTCAATTATCCCATGAGCAAACTCTACATCACGCAGGGTTTACACTGGATTCCCCATATTGGCCAAGGAACGTGGGATTCTTGGATGGGGAGTGATGTTTGAAGGGAAAGTGCTGCAAATAAGCTGTGCACCAGCAGAAATGAATAGTCAGTAGCAAATGGTTCCCAATAGCCTCTTCGCTTACTTTTTATGCAGTGGGATGCTCATAATTACTCACGGGCTTTCTTGTCTAGAATAAATAAACACATGGAAAAGAGTGGGAATGGAGGCTTTCCAAAGTGAGATAAAAGATGGGGAAAACTTTTGCAAAAATAAAAGATTTCCTTATGTTACTTTACTGTAACTTCAAATAAAAACATGCCAAACAGATTTTTGGTGGTATAATTACCAACAGCCAGGAATTAAAAAAAGAAACAAAACAAAACAAAAGGCCAAAACATCCAAACAATATGGCTTGCATCATAAATTTATTCTGGTATTTTGAGACAGTTAAGAAGAGTTATGCCAAACAGTAATCAGTCTGTTTTCCTAAACAGTTAACTGGCCTGGACAAAAGTATAACAACAGAGAGAGAGATGCCATATTCCAGAAAAAAACCCTCACCCCATGTACAACACAAGCTTTGCACTTAGTAATTCCCCTTATGTGCCCCTGCTCACCTCTGAGTTTTGGTTATTTGGGACATTCAGACCCTCATACCATGTTAAAAAGTACTATTTATCTTTAAGCGCCAAGCAGATTTTAATCATTATCTTCAACCCTGGCCTCAATTAAGGTCTAATATAGAGGATGCACTTGAATGACCTAAGAGGTACACTTAACCCTGAATAGTGTGTCAAAGGCACTTAGAGATTCTGCCACGTTTCCTCTGGCCATCAAATCTCTCTCTCCTTTTACTTCTGTAACCTGACTGTGTTTGTTCCTAGCACTTTAACGTCCCCTGGTGTGAAGTCTCCTTGAGTAACACTCACATGACAGAAAGTGTGATTAACTCTGCAGGCGCTTTTCAGGTCAATGAAAAAAACCTACTTGTTACACTAATATATAATACTTCTTTAGAGATGTTCCCAGTGGTTCTCCATACTGGGATTCCCACAGTACCTATTCTCTTTCACTCCTGCTGCTCTCCTGTGTCTTGATAATAAAAATACATAGTTTTATCTGGGTACAAGCTCAACTCTAATCCTTCAGAGTATGTTTCACACCTCTTTAATTATTCTGATTGGTCATTCAGATAATTTAAACGGTAAATCTTTTCCTCTTGACTAAAATGCAATGTTTCGGTAGTGAAGACTATAAAAGTAAAGTAGGAAGGAATTAGAATAAAATTAGGAAAATAATATGATTTTCTTCAGAGTATGCCTTATACATTTCTCTTGCTCCATAGGCTGGCTTGTTAATGAAACATAATGCATAAAACAGGTTGGGAAGCCATAATAGCTGAAAAGATGCCTTCCAAAGGGAAGAGGTATGCAAAACCTATGGAAAACTCTGCAGATTTTATTAAGTCTTTTTATACCTTCTTTTACTGCCAGATGTCAAGCCAGTGCAGCATTCAAAGCAAGGGTAAACGTGCTGTACACTACCATACCACCAGGCTGCTGAACTCTTCCAGCAGCTACTTGCGGTCTGCAGCTTACAGGGGCAGGGGAACAAGAGCGCATGGTGCACTGAGCTGCCTGTGCACTTCAAAGCTTACATCTGGAGCATGCTAAACGTTAGTCACAAATTATAAAAGCTCAAGAATTTTTTCCTAAAAAATAGTTACTATCTTCAGGTCATAGTACAAGTGGCTTATTTTAAAACTTTTGTGGATAGACCCTGTAAACAATTAACAGGAGCTCAGTATTAATTACAGGGAAGGAAGCTGTGTTTTGTTAGGCATGTCTTGGACGATTTGAGCTAGGTGCTCATTGGCACATTGGTTCAGTGGCTAAGCAACGAAGTGTAGAAAAAGGAAGCTTTAATAGGTAATGGGATAGCATGGGTAAAACGAAATGAGACTGCCAGATGGTTATCAGGGCTCCAAGCCTCCAGTAATGGAGAGGCCACAGAAGAGGAAGTATATACACGAGAGCTGGCAGAGTCTTCTGGCCAGCTGACTTCTTAAAGTCTTCAGCCCTGCTTAATGTACAGTCTTTCTTTGGGAACTGCTGAATATAATCAAATATACCTTGATTTCTTACTTTATTTGGTTTTTCTTCATTAATGTTACAAAAATGGTACACAACCAGAACAAGGAAGGATATGTTTACAATTTAGTCAGCACATAATGATCTGCAGTCGACAATAATTCATAAAGCATGCCTCATCTATTTTACGGTAGAAAGACACTGAAGCTTAAAGGACTTTTCCATAGCCAAAGCAGACTGGTGAGGGAATTCTTAAGTCTTTGATTTTTCTCAAATAATCCCTAGGTCTTCTCCTCTGCATAGGCATCAGTGACCTCTTGAGATACTGGAGTGAGTAGGAGAAGGAAAAGCCATCATGCTAGTCCTACCCCTGATATGCCCATCACATGGAAAAATGCTTGAGACTAATTGGAATCTGAATATAGTGATTACCTTTAGTTACAATCTTCATTTTGAAGAAAGAGAGAGTCTGAATATTATGTCTCCAAAGACTTGGAGGTCTTGAGCTAATAAAATTCTGGGAGGTCTATTTAGCCTCGTGTCTTCGATTTAGGAGTCTCTAGATCAAAATTTCCCAAATGTTTCTGTTATCAAAAAGTAAGTCTGGGGTTGCAGTTTCAGGATTGCAACAACTTATTGTCACAGGTGCTGCTTCCAAAAGTGAAGTTTTGCTGAGTTATGACTTGATTTGGAAATACAACCTCTAGTTTGGTTCTGTATATTAATGTTCTATATATTAATGATCAAGAGGAGAGTCCATCAGAGGGAGAAGCACTTCAGCTCTGATTTGCCTTGTACATCTCTCCCCGTGAAGTATCTGATACTCAACACTGTCAAAAGCACAATCCTGAGTGAGGTGACCTGATTGGAACTGACAGCTCCTATGTTCCACTGAAATCAGGTCAAAAGACAAATGTGTGGGGAAAGCAAAGACAAATGGAAAAACAGAAAGGTTGATGTAAGTGTCTAATATTTCACAGCCTCCAGTGTCTAAAAAATACACGCCTGAGGCCACAAAAATGGTGTATGTTTTTTCTATACCTTTTGGTAAGCAAGATATTAGGTTTCAAAGCTTCCTAGTTACTGATTTCACTAGGATTTTGTACAAGTGGTCAAACTCTAACTTCAGCAAAAACAAGACTGGAGGCCACTGAAAATTTTAATATCTAGAGGTTGAGAGGCATGTTGGCTGGACTGGAAAAGAGTGCCTTAATAATTATCCTGTAAATAAGTAGAAGGCATCAGTTTTCAGGCATACCCTTGACTTCTAGGCAGATCTATAACTTTCATCTTGGATGTCTGCCCTTGTAGTTTGTTATTTTTTCTGTCAGAATACAAATATGCAGCACAGGGCATGAGCTTAACTAAGTCTAAAAGAATTACCTCTTATGTACCACTTTTCGTGTTCATTTGTACCAGGGAACTTTTTAACATATACCATTTTTGACTAACAAATGTTTAGGTCATCTAAGTCATTCTGGAGAAAAGCATCTCAAAATTGCTTCATGTTTTTCAGGGCAATGGTTCATTAGTGAAAGGAGTACTAAACTGAACTGGAGAAATAAATCATTTTCCTGGCAGGATGTCTTCCTTTAGAAAACAGATCTCTGATGCCATTTGCTGAAACAAATGACAGCATAAGAACACTAAATTCAGCAATGCCAAAATTGCCTTTAAAAAGTACCAATCCCAAATCAAAATAAAACATTCTCAGTTGGCCTGAGGTCACTGAGTTTTTCTGCTAGTTCTAAAATGTAACAAAACAGCAGACTTGAATGTACTTGAAAGATGTGCTTGAATCAGAGTTGCTGAGTGCACAAAGAGGATTCAGATCTCAAAAAGGTGGAGTACAAACTATCCTCCCCCTCTTACCTGACCATTTTTCTCAAAGTCTCAAAGCGTAGAAAACAGCAATTTTAAGGCCTGGATAATTTAAAAGCAGTTTAGCAGATTTTCTCCAACCTTTCCACAATTTTTTTTTACTCTGGGCAGAGACCAACCGTGAGAAATTTCAGCCCAAAAGGCAATTTTTTTGAAAAAATTATAACCTGCTGAAAGGGGAGGTTTAGAATGAAAGTGCTTTTCGGCCATAACTATTCCACATCAATCTTTAACACTTTAACTAATGCATTATTAAATTACAGTTTATTGTATGAATTATGTATATATAATGTATAAATGTATATATTAGTGTGCATGTAATGCAGTAGCCAAATATTATGGAAAAAGGTAAGCTTTCTGAATAACAATAAGTGTAAGCAAAATATATGTAGAAACAGAAGAGATGATATACACCTATTAACAAGAATCCATCTTTACAAATGAAAGGCTCTGACATTTGTCCAGATCAAAAATCCAATTTTACAGCACTGGGAGATAAGGAATTAAATACAGTGCAGATATCATCTAAACTGGTATTAAAAGGTTAGCAGTGCTTAAAATTGATTAGTTACAAAGACCAGACAGCCTACATCCCAGGCTGTGAGAAGGGTATTGGCCAGATGTTGTGGAAGCTTTAGTTGTCATTTTAACAAACTCTCGGGCTAAGCAAGAGCTTCACAGATTGCAAAGTGGGGAGCATAACTCTGTTACAAGGCAGGCATCCCAGCATGTTACACAGCAGCAAAGTTAATAACAGCTGGGAAAAAAAAAACCATCAAAAACCTTTAAAAAGGCTTAGTAGATCATATGGGCTCCATACCTACAGGAACAAAAGCGCCTGAAATTTAGGAATTAGGAACCAGTTAGTTTGGGGAAGGAAAGTCCGTGAATGGGTAAGTCCTTTGTAAACTGAAAGATCAGAGAACTAAGAGATATGTCAGGATATAGATGCGTACCATACACCAAATTTCAGACTATGGCAGGTTATGTAAAGACATCCAGGAAAGATCACACTGTCTCCAAGATTAATCTAAACTACTTACTGCTTTCCTAGCTGTCATCAAGGCAGGAAAAATAGAATAAAATAAATTTTTAAAGACAGACAGAAAGTTAGCACTGGGACATGGGTGTGTCATTTTCATCTCCAAGAAATGTCACAGATGACAGCAGCAAAAGCAATACGTGACTGCTGACAAAGATGAGTTCATTACTAGGATTAATAGCAAAAAAATGAAAAAAGTCAGAAAGGGCTAAGGACTGGTTAGATATTTGGTCAAACATGGTAATGCCAACTCTCACTGAATGCAGACAGAGTAAATATATTATAGCAAATAAGTCTATAAGTCTTTTCATGGTAAATTGTGGTTTTGCCATTATGGATTTGCCATGAAGAAAGTGTGTCAAAAACTTATGAATCATAAGGAAATATAATGAAGTGTCAAAGCACCTATTTACCTTGAAAATACAAGACAGTCTCAAACAAAGGAAAGCAAAAGGAAAGAAGTTATTCTGCACCCGTAGAGAAATCAGGCAGCACTTCAGTAATTAATATTTATTACATATGGCACCTTTCATACATTGAAAATGCTGAACAAATACCAACTGACCTGTACAACACTCCTACAATACATGATACACATAATTATGGAAATTACAGTAGGGAGCTGGCAATGAAATAAAGTCCTGGAGATCCTCCCTTGTGGGGAAAAGCATTGCACGTGAGATGAGGCTGCCATGTAGGGATTACATAGCACACCTGAGGACACAATTTACACTGAAACTGGAGAGACAGAGGAAGAGAAGAAGACAAAAAGGTGGGCAAACCTCCACGGGATATGCAACCAAGATGCTTATAAATGAAAGCAGCACAAGCTGATTTTGACATGTGGCTATTTTCAGGTTTGGAGGTAATCGCATTGAAGTTGAGCACAGCACCTGCAGGCAAAGCCCCACTAGAAAACGGAAAAAGCTGTTTCCCCACCAGCACATAGAATCATAAAATGTCCTGAGTTGGAAGGGACCCACAACAATCATCGAGTCCAACTCTTGACTCCACACAGGACAACCTAAAAGTTAAACCATATGTCGAAGAGCATTGTCCAAATGCTTCTTGAACACCAACAGGCTTTGGGCCGTGACCACTTCCCTGAGAAGCTTGTTCCAGAGCTTGACAACCCTCACAGTGAAGAACTTTTTCCTAATAACCAATCTGAACATCCCCTGATGCAGCTTTAAGCCATTCCCTTGCATCCTATCACTGGACACCAGAGAGAAGAGATCAGTGCCACCCTCTCCACTCACCCTCATGAGGAAGTTGTAGACAGCAATGAGGTCTCCCCTCAGCCTCCTCTTCTTTAAGCTGAACAAACCTAGTATCCTCAGCTGCTGCTTTTAAATCTTGCCCTCTAGTCCTTTCACCATCTTTGTTGCCTCGCCTTGGACACACTTTAATATTTTTATATCCTTCTTACCACACACAGCACTCAAGGTGAGGCTGCACCAACGCTGAGTAAAGTGGCACAATCACTTCTTTTGACCAGTTAGCTACACTGTGCTTAATGCACCCCAGGTTGGCCCTTTTGGCTGCCAGGGCACATTGTTGACTCATATTGAGCTTCCTATCAACCACAAACCCCATATCCCTTTCTGCAGGGCTGCACTCCAGCCTCTTGTCCCCCTGTCCACACGTACATCCAGGTTTACACCGTCCCAGGTGCAGAATCCAGCATTTATCCTGGTTAAACATCATACGATTGGTGATTGCCCAGCACTCTAATCTATCCAGATCTCTATATTAGGCCTCTCTACCCTCAAGGGAATCAACAGCTCCTCCTAATTTAGTATCACCAGCAAACTTAGCGTGGACTCAACTCCTGTGTCCAGGTCATTGATAAAAACATTGAAGAGAACTAGCTCCCGAGGAGCGGATGGCTTTGCTTGTTTCTTTTAATTGGGAGCATGGGGTTAAAGCCAGAGACCAAGAATCAGTTCACAGTCTCCACCACCTAAACTCTCTGCTTGAGACTGATTCATTATAAATCAGCTTTCTTGCAGCTTAGTTTACCCGCCTGTAAAACAGGTAATTCAGAGCCAGACCATCAGCTGTGAACTGGCACAGCTCCACTCGGTTCCCAGTGTCAGAAGGGGACATATTTGGCCAAAATGAAGCATCACGCATCCCTGGTGAGGCAGGCAGAGTGATTTACATCACGACCTGGCTCACTGCATCCATGTCTACATGGATGGGTGCAGATGTGACAGGATGCGGCTCTGATTCAGATGTTGCACAGCTCTTCTTAAGCTGAAGTGGCAATGCAGCTTCTAAGGGGGATCTGTCATATGCCTGGCATGTGGCTTGTGTCTACAGGGTACACACCCATATAAAAATATTTTTTCTCTACCTCACAGGAGCAATGAAGTTTTATTAATCCCAACGAATGTGACAATGAATTGATTAATCCCAATGAATGGGACACTGTTGACAACGAAGTCTGATATGTCCAGGCTTGTCTGTGAAACATTGCCATTTCAAAATATTATTTTTATTGTTGTTAGAATAAGCGATCCTCTGCAATGCTCTCCCAAACTATGTTTGGGAAGTGAAATGACAAAATCAAACAAGAACAACCTCTTTAAATTCAATTTATGGAGTCAGGCAGAAAGTAAATAAGCACACACCTGATAGGAAAGCTTCGCTTCACTAATATCAACTGAGCATATGAATTGAATGGGCTTCATGATTTTCTGCCCAATTAACATAACTTCAAAATCTTTCTCTGGTCAAGAGTTCCTAGCCCAGGGTATTCCTTGGCAGAACCTCAAGACATCCTGCTTGAAGAGAGAAACAGAAACAAACGT
Organism: Ciconia boyciana; assembly: GCF_034638445.1. Taxonomy (NCBI): domain Eukaryota; kingdom Metazoa; phylum Chordata; class Aves; order Ciconiiformes; family Ciconiidae; genus Ciconia; species Ciconia boyciana. The sequence goes on from NC_132934.1 coordinate 186,853,368, forward strand.
TTCTCTTACGTGACCTGCCTCCTGGTCTTGACCCAGCATAAGGATCAATGGTTTAGTTGTTTAATTTCCCCAAAGAATTTTGACTTTTCTACAAGGTTAAAATATAATATGGATTATATACCTACTACAAGAAAAGACTAATACACAGTATGCAATATTAATCATAGGTGATGTTTTCAGAATATAAAAATATAATATCCTCAGAAATCATTCCAGATATTTTTAAAAGGACCTGAAGACTTCATGGATGGTACAAGAGATCTCTTTAAAAAAGAAAAATCTTACCTGTTACAAGCTGTTGTCCAGCTAGTCCTACTGGAACCATCCCCAGGTTATTCATAGCTGTAGCCCAAGCTGTCGGATCAGTGACTGACATGTTAAGTTGCGTGGTATCTATAGCTATACTTCCCAAACCATCAGCTGCTGCAAGAAAAGAAACACATTGTAAGTAGAAAAGTCAATGCATCAGGATTTTTAATCAAAATCTTCAGTGAAAATGAGATTCACAACCACTGTTTATTTTGGGTTTGTTGTGTTTCTTAATTATGATTCACCTTTTAAACCATTGATACTAGTGCTTGGTATTGTATAGCAAAACATAAAGACATTGGAAACATTCACCAGGCGTAAAATGAAACAAGAGTGATTCAGGCTGGTTATATGGAAAACTTTTTCACCATGAGGATAGTCAAGCAGTGGAACAGGCTGTGCAGTCACCACCCTTGGCAGATTTCAAGACAACTTGATAAAGCCCTGAGCAACTGGTCTGACCCTATGGCTGGCCTTGCTTTGAGCAGGAGGCTGTATTGGAGACCTTCTGAGGCCCATCCCAACCTGAATGAATTGCCCTGCAATCCTCTGATATAATTTGATTATATATAATCTGCGGCAATTTGTCAGAAAGCCGTGAGAACCAAACACACCCCAAGGAAAGACCTGTTTTCCATAAGGTGTGATTTTTTTTGGTAAAAGATTTAAGAATACATTAGCCCCTAACTAAAAGGAGGTCAAACCAAATTGAGCCACTATGGGAAATATCAAGTTTTGTTCTAAAACCAAAAGAGAATTATCATGAATATGGTCAAAATAGACTGAGCCCAGGCATGGATTTTCCTGGGCTGGGGAAGGAAGAGTGGGTCAGATAGCTAAGGGGTGGTACCATTCTGATAATGAACCCTCAAATACAAGGTCTGATCACACGTTTTTGCTTCCCCCCTCCCCAGTCACAGCTGGAATCAGCTCTTTCCAGCTATTTTCTTATGACCTTTGCAGAGCTGAAATCAGCTCTTTCCAGCTACTTTCTTATGACCTTTGCAGACCTGAGATATTTACCGGCAGCCATTGCTTTTCCCCAGTTCCTTTTGCTCCTGTTAGACTTCTTCAGCTAGGAATAATTAACTACTGTATTAGCAGCATCTTGAGATGGGATATCACTGAACGCAGGGCCCACACACAGCTCATTAGGCTCTGAAAGAGAAAAGACGAAATCAGCTATCAAGTGCCGCAGTCAGAACATAGTTGCAAAACAACAGAACGCTTTGGGAATCCACTCGAAGCTCCTGCCCACTCCCTCTGGATCACCAGCCCCAGCCTCCTTGGATGCATTTAGCAGCTGCTGTAGAGGTGTTTCAGCGAAAGCTCATCCTTGCCTGCTGAACAAACAGTGCCACGTATGAACCTGTCAGACCACTGAAAAGCCCTTCACAAATTAGGTCTTATCAGTAGCTACACAGCCTCCTCCGCATGAAGGCATCAGCTGAAAGAAGATATTAAGGCATGAATATGATTTTTTTTTTTTAACTGTTAACAATTAACTGATGTTGCAAGTTTCAAGGAAATAGTCTCCTGTTCTGAGATGAAAAGGGAAAAAAAATACTCCGCAATGACTTACAGAATGGAGCCTGCAGAGACGTGGAAAAGTAAGAAAAACCAAAGAAAGCTGAGGATAATGCCTGCTCCTTAACTAACACCGTATCTTTGGCTCACAAAGGTTAGTTAGCTTGAAGCAAAGGTGGAGTATCTGCTTCTAGCTAAACCACATTGCTTTCATCAGGTATCTGTGAGACCATGAATTTTACATAGGGGTAACTTCTTGCTGTTGTTTTTGTTGTTTGTGAAGCTCACCACGTCAGCGCATCGCTAGTTGGAAAGGAGGCTGAATGAGCGAACTGGTAAGAGGTGTGACCAAAGGCTGTGAGCTCCCAGCGCTCACAGCACAGGGAGAAAACACTGGGGTGAGGATGATCACAGATATACGCCCATGTTAGTCTTTGTGCACTAGTTATGTGTGACTGTCGGCGAAGGGGGGCTGCGTTATTTTTTGTCTGGCCAGTAGCTTAAGGGGTCTGACCTATAGTGTTTGGTACTAGTGGCCAACAACTGACCAAGTGCTTACAAGTGTTTGCAGAGGTCATTAATGCTGTGCAGGTGCATCTCAGTGACTTGTTCAGCCCTAACATACTTGTGCTGTCTTTGAAAAAGTACTTGAAAGACCTTAATTAAGAGGTTTCCAACATGCAAACCCTAAGAATTCATCTTTAGAAAAGACACAATTAATGTGATTACACAATTTTAGCTTAGTACCTCCCACACTTTTCTTTTTTCATGTGATGTGCATAAAGCACAAGCCAGAAAGTTTTACATTACAGTTCCCTGACACTGTAGATCCTATGAAGATCACTTCATAGGAACGTGACCACATCAATAGCTGTAAAAGTGAAGACAGAGTAAGGATCAAACAATGCTGTACATTTTTTAGTATGTTGTAATTTTCAAATAACCAGTATACTAGGTTAAAAAGCATTTTGTTCAAATCTACAGTGGGTCTATTTAAAAGTCAATATTTATCAACTCTTAATATTTGAATTTGCAATTCCAATTCTTATTTGATCTCCACTATTCACGATACGTAACGTAAAATAATTTTATGATAAAATTAGCATTTAAATAACATCTATAAACACCAAACAAACATTGAACGAAAGTCCTCTGCAGGGAATGTCACTAACGTAAGGCAAGCCACCCGAGATTTATGTCAAGTTTTTAAAAACTGAGTGTCTCCTGTTCAGCTCCTTAAACTTGTACTTAGCTCTTTCCACTCAGGCTATAAACTTCTGACCACAAACATCTATTTCAAGGTTAGAGCTGGCTGAATTATTCCTTGTCAATAAGTTATTTCGCACACAGTACAGCCCCCCTCACTCTTTATGAATCATTCCCAAATCAATCCTGATTTACAAATATATGCTGAATAGCCCAGATGAGAGTGGTGCACTTCTTCCCATGACTGGTAGCCTTGTTGCCTTGATGTAGGAAGGCATGTATGAAAACCATTAGCGATGAAATGCCTCTTCATACCTTGCTATGTGCTAGTTGCTTGTCCCCATAATGCATCACCCTGACTACTGGGGAGGAAGGAGGTTCTGCCCCATGGCTTTGGGGCAAAGGCATCTCAGACAGGTATGGATTATTGGGATAAGGGGTAGAAAACGGGTGTTGGACTCTCTGCCACCCCATCTCCCACTGTTTTACAGCCTTGTGAAGAGTGCTCCAGGTGACCTAATGAGGTCTGCTGCCAAACTCTACACTCTCTTCCCCTCAAACCCACATTGCAGTTGTACCAGCTCTGCCAGAAATGGGAACTGGTCTATAAAGAATCAGACACTGGCTAGACAAATCAGCCTACTGGGAATTAATAGGTGATTTTTTTGGTGTTTGCCTTCTACCGGGTTGTCCACATATTTCAAATTTTGGTATACTTTCATGAATTAGCCACAAGTATTTGTTAAAGTCCTTGCAGAGGAGGAAGAACATAACACCATGAATATGAAATAAAGCAGAATCAGTGGGTTAATTGGTGAAACTCCTGTTGTACTATGCCACCAGCTCTACCCAGTGTGCCGTGAAAGTCTTTGCTCAAAACATACTCTCATAGCCCATGCTGGCTCTGGGCAGCTTTGCTTTCTCTCTGGCCATCAAATCTACTGTTTTATCAGCAGGACGTGGATGCAGTGCAGGCTGAAGCAGGGAAAAACCACAGAAGAACACGTGAGGAGCCTAAAGTGAAACTAGTCCTATCTAACCAAGAACTGCTGCAGGCTATTTTGTCAGCAGAAGAGAGCTGAATAACAAGCATAAATGCACCTATGAACACTGAATAATTTGCAGCAAGCTGTAGGCAGAACTAATGCTACACCCTGAAGGACACAGCCTGTAGAAACTAGATCTCTTAAAAAGAAAAATACTAATTGTGAACATCCCTCGTACCGACAACTCACCGGTTACATTAACACAGAGCAATATAATATAGCTAAAATAATCTCACGGGCATTTCACACCTGATTTAGACTCAACCATTAGCTTTTGTTTAAAAACTTTTGAAAATTCGGATGGGGGAAAGTTTCATTAATGCTTAAAGTAAAATCAGCTTTGGGCAAATTTTAGTATTTCTTTGTGTAGCTCAGACACTGCACTATTATACCGTTCATGACACTGGAAACAAAACAAGCTAGGGAAACAAATAAACCTACTCACTAGGTCATATAAAAAGCAAAGTGCTGTGTATGATGAGAAATACATCTACTAGTAAAGATTCTTGCTTTCTTAAAAATAAAAGAAATCACTGTGATACTGGTTAAACAGTCAAGAAAGTGTAAGCTTATGCAGGGATCCTGTGTATCCTGAGCAGACATTAATCAACACTGTTTCACTAACATCACACCTTTAGAAAGCATTCCTGATTTAGAACTCATTAGTACTCCTCTGGGCAATAATGACCTGAAGATATATGTAAAAGAAATCTGTTTATAAACACTTGTGCATGGGAGTAGCTTTACTCCAAGGGAGTAACTTCAGAAGCAAATAAAGCCATAATCCTGATTTACAGGAGAAAAATGTGTCAAGTCTTATGGGCACTGCTGTTCCTTGAGGTTTAAGAGGGGCAGGGATGTTAATACAAACTTCTTTATTTGAGAGATTCTGATCAACAAAATTTTAATGCCAAACACTTTGTAAAGAGATTCCATGTTACACTTTTTGTGGTCTCTCTTTTTGCAGACACAATGCAAACACCAGTCCTTGGATGGTGGATTGTGGGAGACATTTAGACTTTCCTCAGACAGGTTGTCAGGAAGATAAAGCACCCTCAAGTCCATACCAATGAGCACTTCTCAGTCATAGCAGTCATAGCAGATTGTACTTAGTGCGCATATTTTATACCAGGCAATTAAATGCAGTTACCCAAATGAATACAGAAGTCGGTTATATATTGTGCATCAATTATCACAGGCAATGAATGCCATGAGACAAAGAAATTAACACAATATAAAACTAATTCAATAACACAGCAGATTGCTAAGTTAAAATCCTACCTTTTAGATATCCATAACACCACAGAGAATGAATTATGACACAGAGCAAAGCTGATTAAATGCACCACTGTAACGAGGCTCTGTGAAGTGCCTGGGTCAGCGGCCAGCCCCGGGATGCAAGGAGAAGGTTCCCTGCCCAGCTCTGACACTGACCTGCTGGGTGACCTTCAGTCTTTTCACCTCTTTGTCTAATTTTAGTGACCACTAAATCCTTCAAGGAAAAGACTGATGCCATCAACCTTTTGAAACCTGGGACTACAAGTCGCAAAGACATTAAATGTTATTGGTACCAGTTCTCAAGGCAACACAGATGGGCAGGAGCAATGGGGTATCTTGTGAACTTTTACATCTGGGCGAGTCTTCCAGTTCTTACAGGAACAGCATGTGTGAAATGTTTGTTACAGTTCACTGTGATTCATAGGACAGTGGTCATTAGGGTGCTCACATTCCACCTGACCTGCCAAAATACAGGTCATTTACCAGGCTAGCTCCAGTTGCCTTCTAAAATACATCAAGTGTTTTGTACTGGTTCTTCCCAGTGTTTTTATTTCTCCAGCTGCAGACAGGGTTCCCAGTAAAGACGAAAGAAAAAGAAAGAAAAGCTAGAGAAGGATTTACTGTCAGTACTATCCATTTCTTCCTGACCATCTTAGGATGAAGAAGAAAGCTGGGAGTAGCAACAATGAACATGATACTTTTGTGCCACTGCCATCCTACCTGGAGTACATTAAATAAAAAAGAACATCTTCAATGTGACTCTCAAGACAGCTTTTATTAATAATATTGCATGTGCAGTGTTTCAAGAAGAGTCTTTGTCTCATATTTTTGCATGGTTAGTGGTACGTTAACACCTAGAAAACCTCACCTAAATTCTGAAATTCAAAAGTAATTGAAGCACCACACATTTCTTCCAACAATTTGCAAAAAAGCATTTATTAATTCAATTAAAAAAATACAGAATCACAGAATTGTGTTGGTTGGAAAAGACCTTTAAGATCATCCAGTCTGACCGTAAACCTAACACTACCAAGACCACCACTGTACCATGTCCCTAAGCACCTCATCCAAACATCTTTTAAATACACGAGGTACCACAACATTTTTGAAAAAGTGTCTTATTTTCTGGGATGGGACCCTAACTTAGGCATCTAACATATGCTTCATCCCCCCGCAGCTCTACTGAAGAGAAGCCAGCTGCTTTCCAGGGTCTCCAGAGAGTCACCCTGTTTACCTGGTTTTCTCTGTCACATCTCCCTCTTACAGGAGGCCTTTGAAAGCAAAGATTGATTCTACAGGAACTGGCACTTTCCTTAAGAAAACAGCCTCATTAGGCACAAGCCAGTGAAGATAAGCAGGGTCTGACCCTTATAGCCTAAATGGGAGCTCTGGTTATGTGTTCACTTACATAATTCTTCTGATTTTTTTGTCTTATGAATGAATTATAACACATTTGCTCAATCTAGATTATGCCATTAAAAAACTACATTGTCATCTTATAGACTCATAAAACATATGCTGCAGCATTAAAAGATTTCACTTTTCACTACGTACACTGAATATATAGGTTTTTGCATAGTTACAAAGGATCCTTTCCACCAATTTTCACTGAAAAACACTTAACGAGTAAATCATGGCCATACTGACAGGACTAAGACAACTCAGAGAAAAATCACAATATATTTACAGTTTCCCTCTAAATTTAACAAAGCCAGTTTGCACAAAACACATTTTCTGGAAGAACTGCTGATTTGAGATGCTGCATTACTTAAATCCTCTGCCCCAGCACTTCCTGAAGATAACACATGGTACACACAAAGGCCAGATTTCCCTCAGAAAGCAGAACACTGGAAGATTTCAACAGTGAAAAAAAAAATAAAACAAAGGTCTTCAAGATAAACAGGTGTTCTCTTGCGATGCTCCTTGAAAGGTCACCCGGTAATATTTCATGCTAAATCCCAAACTTCACTGGCATCTCAGAGCAAAGCCTTAACAGGTTACAAATGTGCTTTTTCTTTTGTGTGTATTTTAGCAGCTGCAGTCTGAATATGCTGAACTCTATAAATAACAGAATCTGGAGGCACATTAAGCAAAGCATTATAGAAGTCCAGCTTAGTGACTGAAAAAGCATATGCAGTTCCAAAATCTGGAAGGGGAAAAAAAAGCAACTTTGCAGGCTAGCAATGCAGTGCAGCCTTGGTAAAAACAGGTCTGATTATTCCTTGAACACAAAACGCTGGTGTGAATTGATGATTGCGTCTCCGTTTTTCACTCTGCCAAGATGGCTTGCAATTGTGAATCACTTGCTTCCCATTTAAGAGGGCAGTGGCTTAGTGACTAAATTAGACCAATCCTTCCTTTAAATTTCTGCATTTTAAGAATTTATATTTAACAGCAAAAAAAAAAAAAAAAAGGATTCTGAAATCTTTTAATTACTTACAGGAGTATTTTAATAGTGGGCCTTGCATCACACTGTTTTCTACTAAAGGCCACCAACAGCTTTAGAAACATGACATCCCACACCACTGTATTTCAGACAACAGGGAAAGCACCCAAAACAGGTCTTGAGCAAACACACTTCAGCAACTTCACTGGAAGGCTGAATGCTGAAATGAGAGGTGCTGGAATGCCTCCTTGATGCCATAAAGTACCTGAGCCAGTCATTATAAGTGGGCTATACAGGCAATTTCTTATCTCTCTAGGCTTGAGGGAACACCTATATAAATGCCCCACACTTATCACATACCTTCTCTCACTCTACCACGCAATGTCCTTACCTCATGTTTACTAGAGCTACTTCCAGCAGCTGCAATACAAAGGGTTGTTTGGTTGGGTTTTTTTAAGAAAAACAGACAAATCAAATTTAAAAAAAAAAAAAAAAAAAAAGACCAAAGCAAGCTGGGACACACTTCCAGAAAGAGCATTTTAGCTTCCTGGCTAACCTAAAGTGAAATCACTCCCATGCCACCCTGAAAAAATGAACAGCTTAATGGGTAAGACCTGTCTGTGGCAGAGCCCTGGGGACGGTATCATACAGTCCATCAGAGGCAAGGGAGCCTCATTACTGAATTTCGAGATGAACACAGACTGCTCTCTTCTAGCCCCAGAAGACCAGAAGACAGTTGAGTTTCACATGGCAACATTATGTATGGAAAATCTATTTTAAGTAACTTTTTAGAAGTTTCTAAAATGCATTCATTATCATTTTTCTTCTCCTTCGAAGCCTGTATAATTAAACTCCTGGAGTTAAAGCAGCCTGTATTTTCAGGCAGAGATTCATGGAAAAAAACCCCTTGTCAATCAAACCATTTTCATATTTTTAAAATATAGTTTTATCATTGGACCAAATTGTGACAAGAGGTGACATCTAAGTGTCCTTGGTGAAGTGCCTGGGTGATCTGCAGAGCACTTTTTCGCAGAGTACTGAAGCTATCCAAAGTCATATTGATCAAAATTTTAGGCAAGAAGATCAAGTATTCTCTCGGTGATGGCTGATAAGTGAAACTCTGGAAAAAACATTTAGGCTTGTTTTGTTTGTTTTAATTCAAAGTTTCTGGTGATAAATTCTGCTTAAGAGAAAAACTCAGTATCTCTTCTCTAAATTTACATCTGCCCTTGCTCCAAAAGCTGCCATCCCCTCTTAGCACATCACACTCAGGATCCAGCTACAAGCCAGCTACAAAGTCGGAATTGGTAGTGTGCTCCCTGGTCTCATTTATCTTGTATTCCTTACATTCCTCTTAGTATATCTCCTGTTCTTCTCCATTTACCTCACAATACCCTTTCTTGCTTTCCTTTGTTTGGTTTTTTTTTTGTTTCCATCCATTGTCTCCACGCTTCCCCTTACAACAGAGGCACATTTCTTGCCTTAGTCTGCCACGGTCCATTCCCTCATCCAAATATGTCTTCACAGCCAAGACAGTATTGTCTGTTATACTGTACCGTTTTATTAGGGGAGGTAGGAATTCATCTCACCGAACTTCAGCTAATGCAGACGTCTATGCCTGAGCTTTTCTGCTGCCCTCATCACCAATGGGAAGAACAAGATACGTCCAACAGCCTGTTTCAGACACCTACCTCGCTAGGCAATGAAACACACCTTGGAGGTACACATCTCACTTCTCTGGCTAGAAGTCTACGCTGCAATTTTGGATATGGACATGTGCTTTGTCAGACACCCATGGGATGTGATGAGCTCGGCTGAGCGAATTGTGCCTTGGGAGCCCAACCACTGCTCAGCTACCTGCATGCCATACTAATCCCAACAAGGCACTCAGTCCCAAGGGACTCAGCTCCCACTCCTGTCCTTTGCCTGCCTAATAACTCCAGCACAGTGAACCTCAGGAGAACAGAAATCATGAGTCAGTTTGCAATAACTCATGAGAATGTCCCCAAATATAGATACATATGGTTATTTAGAGAGATGGTTTGCTTTCTGATTTTTTTCCTGCCCATCCCCAGTGAATATGCCAGCATATGACTATTAGTGTTTGACAACGGGAGCTGCCCACTCAAACACATTTCCTACAACTGTGATGCCCTACATCTGCCTGTTCTCTGGAGAGAGAATTCATCCTGGACATTTTCTACCTACTTCCAAATGAATCCCATTTCCTCAGCCCCATTTCTTTACCAGACACTTAACTCCCTTGGTCCTTGTAGCTCCCATTTTAAAAATCAGTGTGGACCACACACCTCAGCTACCACAGTCCCCTATTCCTGCCCCTCAGCCTTGCCCAGGCTGCTACTGCCTTTCTTTATCCTTCAAGCCATGCTTGGGGGCACCATCTTATTTTAATTAGGAGGTGAGGACAGCTACAGGGAGTTTCCCTCTGTCCTTTCCCTTTTCCCAGGTTGTTCGCTGTGGGTAAATGAGGGGAACAAAGAATATTTTCCACCTCCCACAGGGCAGAGCAGAGCTTCCAGGCTCTTTGTGCTCCCTCATACCCATTAGCTTTCAGCAGAGGTTGAATTAAGTTGTTAAGTGGAGACAGGAATTTTAGCTGTTTTCTGAACAGTTGTGATGGGATCACTAACAAGTCACTGTAGGGCTGCAACTTAGGAATATCACCTACTCTGTGAGTGTGGTCTTCTTCACAGGACACTTGGACACCTTCTTCCTCTTCCATTGAGGGAGAAGCAATCCTATATTTAAAACAAGGTCAGACCAGGAGAATAGCAGTTACTGTGCATCAGCTATGATCAGGTAACAAAAATTATTTTAAGGCTTCTCCCTTGTAGCTAGCTGTCAGGGGGTCAGGGCAGAGGAGGCTTGAGCTGTAGATCATGGTGAATATAATGATGCTAAAAGCCCTCGCTCCCTCCAGGTGGTCCTGCTGTACCTTTGCCCAGCCAACAACCCTTCCACTCCCCTTTCCCTGAAACGTTTTCTTGTATGTGCATTTGCTTTCTCCAGTTTCAATTATAACTCTTCAGGGCAGGAAATCGTGTGGATTTTCCCTCAGGCAGGGCTAAAACCTACTAGAGGCCTGGTGCTCCTTCTGGTATAATTGGACTGATGCTGGCTTTAGCCAGGAGCCCGCTGGGCAGGGATGTCAGTGAGCCAACGATGCTCTGAGATCCAGGGGCAAGGCCACCCTCCTGCCAGGTTTCTGCATAGCACCCCGTGCAGCCAGGCTTTCATCCCTTTTGAGACTTTTAAGATGCTACTGTGATGTAAAATTAGGAACACTGATGATGATAGCATCCCCTTCTCTCCTCATGCAGGCCCTCTACCCCTTTCACATAGTTAATAATCCTTTCACCCACCCTTTTCTGAAGTGTTGTAGGTTTGTTTGTCTTGTCTTATTTGAATTATAAGCTCTTCAGGGCAGACAATTTGCCTTTATCTATGTTGGTAAAGTACAATGTACATTTACTGCATGATATAAATATTTTCTAATAACAAGGGCAATAGCAAGAATAATGTATTTACTTTACTGTAATACAGTATTTCCAGGCTTCACAATTGTCCTGGTTTCATCTGAGATAGAGTTAATTTTCTTTATAGTGGCTGGTATGGAGCTATGTTTTGGATTTGTACTGAAAACAGTGTTGATAATACAGAGGTGTTTTAGTTGTTGCTGCACTAGTCAAGGACTTTTCAGCTTCCCATGCTCTGCCAGATGCACAAGAAGCTGGGAGGGGACACAGCTGGGACAGCTGACCCCAACTGACCAAAGGGCTATTCCATACCATATGATGTCATGCTCAGTATAGAAAGCTGGGGAAGAAGAAGGAAGGGGGGGACATTTGGAGTGATGGTGTTTGCCTTCCCAAGTCACCGTTACGCGTGATGGAGCCCTGCTTTCCTGGAGATGGCTGAACACCTGCCTGCCCATGGGAAGGAGTGAATGAATTCCTTGCTTCGCTTTACTTGCGTGCGTGGCTTTTGCTTTCCCTATTAAACTGTTTTTATCTCAACCCTCGAGTTTTCTTACTTTTGCTCTTCCGATTCTCTCCCCCATCCCACCAGGGGGGAGTGAGCGAGCGGCTGCGTGGTGCTTAGTTGCCGGCTGGGGCTAAACCACAACAAAGATACAATCAGAAACAACCCAAAGTCAACAACAAGACCAAAAGATTTGCAGAACCTTCAAATGTGCAGTGGATGCCATGAAGTCACTGTGTGAAGCTTTGGTAAATTAGTTACTTATATTCATAAATAGCAGTTGTTACTGCAGTAAAAATCCTTGCAAATTGGCCCTCTGGAAAATATAAAGCAGAATGTAACCAGTGTAAACCAGCAGAGCACTGCTTCACATGTGTATTATAAGGGTCACAAATGGCCTACTAGTTACTTTTTAAACAAATGCAATGTTAAAACTTTCACTGCAGCGTTATGAATAAAGCATTTGGCCTGTAGCTATGCATACGGTAACCGATGGCTTTTGACTCGTTTGTTTATATTGTCATCCAGCAAACTTCTGAACCATGCTCTCCTGGGACTAAATCTTGACTTCACGCCTTGAATGTGCAGAGGACATAGCCTGTGTAAAGGGCACTGGGGTGCAGCAGTTTCCCTCAGCTTCCCCCAGCGTAGCTCGATGGCCACCGCTCGATACCCTCCCTACAGCAGCACAGAGCTCTTCTGGCACACAGGAGGGAGAACGGGGTGCCAGGGTCAGTGTCCATGCCTCTTTGGCACCATCTCTGCTCATGTTGTTAATGGTTTGTTTCTTCTTCTAAGCTCCAAGGTATCAAATTAATCAAAATAATTGTGATGATGCAAGGGATTAAACTGACAGGAGTATGAACTGCCCTTGTTTATCCAGGTGATACTACTGGAGGTGCAAAGCAGATACGTATAGAGAACAAAGCCCTGTACTTTGAATTCACAGTCTAAATAGAAAACATTTTGTGAGACCGGTGTATTTCTGTCTAAAATATATGGTTTAATTTAGGAGTGCCCAGGTGACATTAGTGGCCTGTGATATATAAGTGGTCAGGTTAAATGACCTTTATGTACCTTCTTGCCTGAAGACCAGAGCAACAGCAAGTGGAGCAGTTTGAATGGGTCCCATTTATTATTCTTTTAATTGCCTGCTAATATTTCTTTCAGTAGGAAAGACTAATAGACCCCTTCTATCTCCAAATGTCTTCCGAACTATCCAAAATTGCAGTTCAGCCAAAACAAATAAGAAGTCTTCATTTCTCTAGAAATGGAAAAGCAGCTGGACGGGGATCCAGGAAATTCCTGTTCCTCATATAGCTTTGCAATAGACCTTGGGCAAGTAATTTAAACTGTCTATGCCTTGATCCCCCACCCATGAAATGGTGTGATAATACTTTCTTTATCCCACCCTTTATTAATCTTGCCTAGTCACACTGTTCTCTGCTTATGGTGTATGTCCAGCACCACAGGACCATGACCTGGGCCTGCAGACAACACAGGGTTGCATTAGGTTGAGGAATATTTTTTTTCCTAGTAAAAATCAAAACCAAAGCAGAGTAGAACAAACAAAAAAAGACAATGATCATAATTTCTTATGGAATCACTGTCTATCTGAATGTGGAGAAAATAGCAAGTTTCCTTTAAAAGCACTCGCAATGAAATTCACATTCTGTCAGGTGTAAATTACAGCCTGTATCTCATCTTGTTCTATCTACAGCTCCTTTCTTAGTCATGCATAGCAGCAGTGTACAAAAATATTTCCTGCGTGTGATCAAGCAAGTATGGGCACATAAGATGCAAACAAAATATGAGATTTTGAAAAAATTGTTTACTGGTATCTTAAAAGAAATCTAAAAGTTTGTAATCATGTCCTTTCTCAATCAGATAACTGATTTGCTTGGGAACACAATTGTGCTTGGGAACACTATTCAAATAAATCTATGAAATATTTTCCTTAGGAAGTTACAGGGAACGGAAGTAGCTAAAAATAAATGCCAAAAAAAAGAAAAATCCCGGGAACATGATTATATCGTGCAATCACAGATACAGTAGACCACTTAAATTAAGTCCTGGTCATAATAGAACTGCACAGTGGAATAGCATGGGAGATATGCTTTTCATCTTTTTTTCTCAGTGTTTTACACAAGACCTTCTGATTGCATATGCTTTATGACATCTAATAGATTACTTCGGGCAAATATCTATACACCATACTAAACGCTGCAGAAATGCAGTTTCATCTATGCTCATCTTTGAAACAGTGAACTCCTCCCCAGGTCCCATGGGTTGGTGACACTGCAAAGTGTCTCACTGGCACACAGTGAAGCATCACCAAGTTCAGGAGGAGGTGCCAGATGGAGTTGTGGCATATTATTGTGTTAGTCCGTATTTCAGGGTACAAACAAGATTTCAGCCTTGGTGAAATTCAGTGTTGTTAATCTTCCTTAGGACAACTGTGGCTAGGGGCAAGGGAGCAGCATATTCAGTTTAATTACATGGCCAGAAATGCCTAAGCTAGGAAATTCTCTCTTTTAAGTTGGCAATTTGCTTTCATTCAGGAATAGTTTAAAAAGTCTTAATTGTTAAGCTATGTATACAAAGACTATACCTAAGCTTTACTACCGGTTAGCACTCCAAATGCTTATCAGTTCGTGACTCCTTGATGTCTGCCACAGCTCAGAGGAGAAGCAATAATTTTCTAGATGATAATCAAACCCCTTCATTGGGCACTCAAGTTAAAAATTTGCTTGTTCTAATAGTGCATGAATAAAGCAGCTTCGTATGGTTTCTCAGTGAATGAAAAGAGATGCCATACCTGCTACAAATGGTGACAGATTCTCTGAAGAACCTGCAGACAAGGTACCAGATTTTCATGTCATCTCTGGAACAGTTTTTGTACTTTCCAGGATAAGGCAATCAAGCTTTGACCCTTGGCTTCCTAGTAATCAACATCTGGGCCAGTAAATTCAGCTTAATTGGGGTCCATGAATGTTTCTAAGGGGGCTTTAACAGAGGAAAGATTCATGCTCCATCTCATCTCAGTGGTACTAAGATTCATGTATGCAGTTCCATCACTGAGAATGGCCTGGCCTCTGTTATCATTAATTGAAGCATATTAAGAGACTTGGCAGAAAAAAAAATCCAAATTTGGAATGTCAAGAGACAGATCCATCTAGTTTCACATCCTGTTGTTATAATATACCTTAATTACAGTTAATTAGGAGATATTGTTCCTGGTGGAAGAGCATCTGACACAGCTTTCGTGGGTGATTAAACATAGAACAGAATTGGATACATTTGTTGAATGCGGGATCTGTTTATTATGACTGAACAACTCTATCTAGAGTATCATTCCTATTACATAGCAAAACAAAAGAAAGTCACAGGCCAAAAATATTTCCCTTGACTCATGGTGCTTTAATATTCCCTGCTGTTTTCTTAAATTTTCTACTGGTGGCCCCTTGGGACTCCAGCGCATGATCCAGTTCCCACTGAAGTTAATCACGGGCTTCTCAGTTGGCTTCAGCTGAGCCACATCGGATCCTAAATGAACAGCAGATAGAGGAAAGGGCTGAGGGAAAACAAGCGCTACAGGGATCGACCTCTGTGGAAAAACAATGCAGTTGGACACAATGTCAATGAGGGTTTCGATGCCATTTGTGAAAGAGTAATGTTTGATTTATTGGAGGAGTGCGATTAGCTGGAATCCTTTCCTCACCCAGTATAAAATACAAAAAGTGGAAGGCCAGATTGAAGCCGGGAGCTCAGCTTCTGCTGGTGTCAATAAGGTTTGAGCACACTCATTGATCTATGGCTGTATACGACCCTGATATATGTTTTGCTGGCTGCCTGAGGTCATTACTCATGCTTAGAATAGAAATGGCAGGACTGGTTTTGTCACTGAAAAGTAAGCAGTGCATGTCTTCTGCCTGAAAAGTAACTGAATTAACATTTGTGAAGTAATCTTTCTTCTCAGCTAAAAAAAAAAAAGTAGCATTAGTGGCTAGATTACTTGTACTAAAAAAAGTCTTGTTTTTCACAAACTCTATGCACACTTGTTTCCAATGCTTGTTTACTCTGAACTGCAACAATTGTGATAAATCATTTGCTATTTACTCTTTAGTGCAACTACATGCTTTGGGCAAAGATTTTTTAAATTATTTATTTATTTTTAAAAGCAAAACCACTCTTTTCACACATTTTTCCATTCCCAGTGATGGATTTTATCTTTGATATGTGATCCAGCTATTTAACTACCTCTCACCACTTCTCCCATGAATTGTTTATACAGCAACTTGGCAGCATAATTTGCATATCACAGGAAAGATCCCATTACATGTTCCCAGAGGTGTGGTTTCACCAGCTTTATCACTTTCTGCCACCTATGCATATCCCTGAAGCAGAGTGTCTAGTTAATCCAGAAAGGCACTTCTTGGCTGCCAATAGTAATTAAACATTAATGGTACAGTTACAAAATTTTCAGTCACTCAAAACTTATCTCCCCATTGTCTTCCATAAATATAATACCTAAAAAATATATTTATCTTTTCATACAAATTTTCCTGCCACAGGAAGATCACAGAGCGTTACCTTTACTGTATTCCGTTCAGCTGTTGCAGGCTTGACCTAAAATAATCAAACAAGGAACAAATGCACAAAGAAAGAAAAGTTGAAAAGAAGGGAAACGTGCTTAGAAGCAGAGTAACTCAATGTACCACAGAAGAGCCAGAGAAGACTTGGGGCTGGAGACGGTATTTGCTCTCCAGACTCTTATTTGGTGATGGAAGGGGACAATGGGTCTAACTGCAGGTTTCTTGGTGATGAAAAGCCCATGTTTGGGTGTATTCCAGATTATTCTTCACCCATTGTATGAAACATAAAAAAATGACAGCAGCATAACTTTCACTGAGAGAAACGCTTACTCCAAGAGCACTCTAGCAACATCAAAGCATACAACCACTGGGGATCAGGGGACAGAAATTAAAGAGAAGCCAGATTCACACCACAGTGAAACACCAACAAATTTCCTTGCACAAAGCATTGCTGCCTCCAGATGTTTTCCCAATAAGCAGACAAACAATCCTGTGCCTTCAAATAGAGTCATCCAGCATACATTTGGGGGGAACAAACATTGCAGGTACCAAATCTTGCTGCCTTTGATTGTCCCTATGCAAATCCACCTTGCAGTGAAAGACTACGCAAATTAAATTTCAAAAATGCAAACTCAGTTTGGGTGAAATTTGGAGTCTGAGATATAGAGTAGACTTACTTATTAACAAAAACAGCCTCCTTTTAGAAAGTATCCCAGGCAACCCTAGTAAGACCAGCCATCAGTTGCAGACAGTGCAATAGCTGCCCCAGCACCTTTCTCTCTAGCAATATGGCAAACCTACAAAATCCCTAATACCATAGAAGGCTGGAAGACAGAGAAGGGACTGATTCACTGACAAAACTAAGGAGCTATTGAGTCAGTAGCCTTTGAGTCATAAGGTCAACCTCAGTGAACAGTGGTTGAAACTTCTTATCCTCCCATAGCCCGAGAGCGCGTTATATAGTGCAACCGCCGGCAGTCCCAGTGACAGAGCAAAAGGCAGATTAAGCGCAGCTGTCCCCTCAGGTCCAGGGATAGCCTGGCGGGCAGGAAGGAAAACCTGAGCTGTTCCTGCCTGTTTGAAAGAGAGCATTTAGTTTTCAAGCCTGTCAGAATGATCCTTTTTGAACGCATTGTGTTTACTGACATGCCACCCTGACATTTTGGTTTAGTAGTACCAAAAAAAAACCCCAAACCAAACAAGAGGTAAGGTTATAAAATCAAATATCATGTTTTCTGCATGTTAAAAGAAGTATTGCTCCCACAGAGACCTGGAAGCTCAAACCGCTGCAGCGCTGTGCCAGTACATGAAAACCAAAAAATGGAACTGACCTGGGCTTCACGGTTCAAGCGTGCCGTGGCAGGGATCCCGGCACTACTTCCAAATTCAACACTCGAATAAACACAGTTGTAGTTTCTTGAAGTGGATGCTTTTAATGCAATCTGAAAAGGGTGAGAGAAAGGGCATACTCCTGAAGCCTATATTTCTTAGGTAGAAATAATTCTGCCTGGAGAAGCCCGGCTCGTGACTGTTTGCTATTAAGACTGTACGGGAGAGAGGGAGAGTCTTTGAGTTCACATACTTAACGCTCAGCTCAGTGGTGTGTCTGCAGAGTGGCAGGAAATAAACAACAGCGAGGAGGGGTTAACCAGAGACCTGCTGGCTAAAATCTATACGCCTGGAAACAGAAGGGAGAGAGCTGCAAGGTCAGATATAGTTTAATTGTTTCTAATAGGGGGATCAGCCACTGAGCTACCAGGCACAAAGACGCCTATCACAAACTGTACCCACTTTCCATCTCCCCCCTAAACCCAAAACAGCAGTTGTGCATGTCATGTCAGTCTTTCTGAATGGGTTTACAATGTCCTCCTAGTCCCCAAATAGAGCACCACTGCAAAGCACCTGTACAGTAGAAAGAGAGGACAGAGAGATTAAATAAGCCACCTGTGCATGGATGTCCATCAGAATACCTAAAAGCCATCAATCTCACCCCAAGATGTATTCTCCATCTTATTTCCTAAAACAGCTCTGTGCCTCCTGGAGAAATGCCACCATTCTGCCACAACTTCATTAAGGGAACATCCATGCAGAAGGTCAGATGCAAGTGAAAATGTCTCTGAGCCTGATATGAGACGGTAGAAAATCCCTTTACTTGGAGTCTGCCTCCCAAAATTTCACCACTGCTCCAACAGATTTCTCCTGTCGTCACAGCTGACGCAGCAGGCAGGAAAGAGAAGCGCTTGTTGAAGTCATCAGCAGTGGATGCAGGCATTGGTCTGGAGTTGGGCATGGAGCACAGCACGAGTCAAGAAGTCCAGACATGGGGAGGGCTTGAGAGGAGGAGGGAGGGCAGCTGCCCATTACGCTCAGAAACGTGCAGAGGAAGAATGAGCAAAGCTATACTTTAGAAGAGCTTGTTCAGCTGCAAGATGTAAAAGATACAGCAGACATTTTCCAGAAGATCTGTCACAAGCACTGACATTGGCAGAAATCAGATGCGGTTGAAGACATTTTGCTAACAATCTTCCCAGTAACTTTTCTCAGAGAAAGACCTGAGGTACTGCCCCCTGCCCAAAAAAAATCCCAAGTCTATAAAAGAATTACGGGACAATGGTATTGAGGAAACACTCATCGTAATGGAGAAACATACTGTAAATCATAATGTAGTACTGTGGTTGCATATATTTTTTGCATACAGAGTATTTATAGATGCTAACTTGGGCAATTTCATATCTCTAGGTATTCATTCTATGCTTGTAAAATGAAACAGCATTTTTCATCCCATCTTGACAGGAAGGGAGAATACATTTAGGTTATAAATTGTTTAGAATTACTTGTTAATTCTATTGGCTTTTCTGTATCTGGTTGTAGGAGGGACAGGAGGGAGACGGATAATGCTTTACACATAAAATCATAGAGGAGAAAACCAGAAAGCAAGCTTTGTTTTCAACATGTTTAAACTGTTCAAATGACAGGAATCAGTTGCCTTGGAAGCAGATCTGCAGCTGAATGAAACCTTTCACCTGTCCAACATATGAAATATTTATTATCTGAGGGTGACTAGAGATTCAATAAAGCCAGACATACAATGCAGAAAGCAGACCCTGGCTCATCACAGGTCCTGTGGCAGCCAGATTAGATTTTGCCACAGAGAGAGGGAAGTGGGCTCAATTGCAGTATTGGGTGTAAGGAGAAAGAAAACAAGGGGAAAGCAACATCTTAACTTTATATTCGATTTAACCAGGTTGGTGAAGCAAAATTCTGATGCTCCTCCTATACTGTGTCTAGTAAGGCTGGAAAATGTTATTGTTTCCAATTAGAGACAAGAGCCCACTCTCTCTTTAGATAATTACTTTTCCAATAGATTATTCTTGGCCACCTCTTTCCCCATAAAAATTGTCCAGTGTTTTTGTCTTGTAGAAGTTGTTGGGGTTTTTTTTTCCCTTCTCTTCTGTGTGGGTTGGAATTAATTTATTATAGGGCTGAAACTTGGCAGAGAACCAGACACAACAATCTGAAAAATGTTCATACTAAAATTCAATGATTGGGTTCCTTGTTTATTTTATCTCAGAGCCTCCCTGAGAATTTGGTCCTGCAAAATGGAGCACAGTTGATGCACAAGTGTGCATGTAATCCAGTTCACTTTATTTTTCAGGAAAAAGACTTTAGATATTTCTGTTGCCGCAGACACAACCCTGAGTATGAACAAAAGCCAGAGCCATTATTTAAGGAAGTGATATTTTTGCATAGCTGCTTTCAGCAGCGAATCACACTTTCAAAGAACCTTGACATTTTTTCCCTTTATCACATTCATTTTTTTCTCAGAAAATCTGGATTTCCAAGGCCTTTGGCATCCTTACTATTGCTAAACAGCTTTAACGTCTGCATTCAGGAGGTGTTGAAATTGTCTAATTAAGCTAAGAGGTAGAAATAAAGATTAAAGTCCATTGTCATCATATCCTAAATTGTACCACAATAAAGTATACTATTTCTGCTAAATCTGTGAGTGTGTTTGTGTGAAGCGACTGAAAAGTTGTCGAGAGTTAACACACAACACCAAAATATGATCGCTCCTTTCAGTTCATGCTGCTTCCTTATCACACTCCACTTGGCAATTGCATGAAGATTTTAGCAGTAAATATTGGATCAGATAACGTAATTCCAAGTTGGGATTGCAGGCTCTTGGGTGCTGCACAGAACTGATCCTGCCCTGACAATTAAGATGGAAGTGAGGCATGAACAAGACAGGGAGGCGAGGAGGGGAGGAAGAAGAGCGCAAGAAAAGAGGCAATATGGTATCTGAACGATGCCATTGTACAAACTGCGCCACCACAGTTCGAAACCAATGCATACACAGCTGGAAAAGGGGGATTCCTGGCTTCACAGTGGCAGGTAAGATTTATCTCTAGTCTCTTTCACAACACAACAGACTTTAAAATATTAACCGGTCCTCTGTTCCAGTTATGCTGTTCTGGCACCAGTCCTGTCCCTTAATGGAGCGCACCTCTGATCCCGGGCAGGAGCACTTCCCCATCCCTAGCACATAATACTTAGTTATATGCTCAGGAGAGCAGGCTTTTCTAGACTCTGCCTTCATTTTTATTGTTTCTGTGCAAATTACTTCCTCCACGTCTGTTACAGTCCCTTCGCCCTCTCACAGAGCGCCGTGCTGATGCTCTCCCAAGTTTGCCAGAGAGAGGTTGCTAGGCTCCAAGTGCACCAAAAAGCACAGAACGTGCCTTCTTTACTGCCTTTCCATATGCCTGGAATACCCCCCTCCTTTCCCACCATGGTACATCAAGTACCTTCCCTTTCTTTCAGAAAGCTGAGAATCCATCTGTTCCACAAAGCGCTCCATCTGCAACGACAGCGAGTCCAGTGATGTGCTGCCAATATTTCAACAAAGGGCTCCTCTAAACCCATTCCCCTGAGTCGGTAACACAGCCCACATCCCCAGGGTGGGGATGCTTGCAGACAGGAGGCGTGCGGGACCGGCGGACTCTATTCATTTGGTTTTCCCATTTCAACAAAACATTTTCCCAAATCCAAGGAAAGAGGCGGCAGCAGGCAAACGCGTTTCTGTTACGTGCCTCCTACCAGAAATGTTCATACTTGGGTCCTGAAAAGAAAAAAAGAATTCTACTTTGTTGAGAGAGTTGCGGAGTGTTCACCTGGAAAAAATAGAAGCGATGAAGATGGTAGGGAAGGATTTGAATCCCTTTCAGGGACTGCTGGGGACTGTATCTGTGTCAAGAAAATTAGGGAAAGGGCCCCAGTTACAAAGAAGGAAACCATGCCAAATTTTCCTTTCAGCACAATGCTAGTGAAGGGCTGAGCTTTGCAAACGTGACTGGTAAGTCTGAGGACAGAGGTGAGGGAAGAGGGCTCAATAGTTAAGGCAGGCAGTTTTTCAGAAGGCAAGTGTACAGCACTTTTGCCATTCACACTTCAGTATCAGGTCTGAATACGTATCGTACACTCTATAAATACATATATGTATTTATGCATATATGTATATATGCATGTATGTATAAATATATGTGTATCAGACAGTTGCTTTTACAAACTTTGGCTGCTGCATTTGTTTCCTATGCTATCCTGTCTTAGGCATTTTAAAAGTGCAGGCTTGATAGTTTTCTATATGTCATTTATACAGGAGTTGATACATGCAGGCCAGGATGCTTTGACTGCATGCACTCTGGATCGCCCACTTTTTCTGTCGCTGTTTATCAGCTGCACAGCATTAGGTTTACGACAAGTTGCAATCACATATAAATGGCCAGCTGCTAAATTACATTAAACTCCCAACGCTTTCAAAGGTGACAGTGTAATATATTATTTGCTATTTTTTAAATCAGCAATTTCTTGAATCATTTGAGGCTCTTCTTAAAAAACAGGAGAACTCTCTGCATTGGAACACATAACATATACCACTTCAACTCTCTTATCTTGATGTGCTTTTTAAATTGTACGTAAGAAAAAAAAAACAAACCCTTGGACTCAACAATTCAGTATATCCTTCAGCAGATGAGTTTGGTTGGTTTTGAAGAATAAAGAACACAAGATTAGCGTCAGTAGTTGCCATCACATAGTTTAGCTTGATAGCATTAATCTATAATACATGTGCAAATTATCACAATAAATAATCTGTATTTACATGTCAGGAAGCAATTTTTTAAAATATTTTCTGGTTTTGTCTACTTTGGCTGCCACATAGATAGCAAAGTGTCAAGTCTCTCACCTAAAAATGCAGGCAGCACTAACGTGTCTGTCCTATAACAAGCTCTTTCAGAGAGAAATACCGATCCTTATCTAGCAAAGCACAGCAGCACATTTTGGAGCTCACCCATCTATAGCAAAACACTTTGGAACATGTTTATGTTTAAAGCATTTGCTGAACAGGCAGAGATTAAGCATGTGCTCAGTCGGTCTGTTGAACTGGGGCCTGTCTTAGCCTTCCAGAAGGCAATCTGCAATGCTCAGAGCTGTCCCGCACAGCCACCAAGCTGGCTCCAGCACCCCGGCTCCTCTACAAAATCGTCTAAGGAAGGTGCTATATGAAAGATAACAAAAGGCAAGCACAGCCCAAATCCAAACATCACTGGGAACTTTCCCTCCAAGCCAGGCAAGACAAAAGCTTTTGAAACGGAGAGCTGATATGGCCCAGGAGGGCTGAAGCACTGCTGACCCAAGGCACAAACATATACAGCCCCAGAAATCCTGCCGGCTAAATTGGTAAGGCAGGACAGCATGGGTGGTACATAAGGAACATTATTTCCTTTTTGCAGACAATAAAAGGAGGCACAGACAAAAAAAGTTACCTGCTAAAGACCTGCTAAAGCAAAGCCATGACAGGAATCTGAAATTAATCCAGATCTGCTGAATTCTAGTCTGATTCTCCAAACATCAGACCAGCATCCCTCCTGGCTTTGAAATGAGCATTCAAAGCATAATTAAAGTGATTTATATGTCCATCATGTTAGCCAGGCAAGGAATTAAAAATGCTTTGCAAAGAATTGTCCAAGTTACTTGTCACAACGGAGACGAGCTGAACCAGTGAAGGTGGTGCAAAGTGCTCGTCACTCACAAGAGCATTTTCCTCTTCTAAATAGGTGTAAGTGAATTGCCTTCTCATTTTTCTCTATTTTCTTCAAAAATTCTTAAAATCCCAGTAATACATCCAGCCCAGTTTCACTTAGTTTTGATCTTGGCAAAGTATCTTATCAGTCTTCTCCCTACTCTTGCGCTCCCAAATTGATTGCATGGCATGGAAAGCCAGTTCATTTTCCCAGGCTGAGTTCTTTGTAATCTGTACAGCTCTCATCTGGTTAAAAGCATGTGAACAAGAATACAGCATCCCATACAAAAAGTCAGCTCACCTTTCCTTTTGGAAAGAAAAGCTCCTGCTGTCACTGATGTATGAGTGAGCAGGAACACAAAGCCACCAGCCCTGACTTGAAAACAGAGGGGTGCGTTGGGCTATAAGTGGTCCAGTAAGTTTGCGAGTGGGATGGTTTACACCATGCCATGACTTCTTTGAAACATTCTGTATTTCCAGTCTTGTGAGGAAATATCCATCACATAAGCAAAGTTGGAAATTATGTGAGAGAAACTATCTGAATTGTGTTTCCTCTAAGCATTCGCACTTCAACTCTCCTCCTCTAGCTGTGTCTGCTGCTGTGCTACTTTTTGGCCTCAGGGCACCATATCTCCACTAATCTCCTTGTGGTTCTTCTCTGCATGGATGCCACAACCCTCTGCAGGAATGAAACCTGGTGATCTAGTCATGAGTTTCTGCTGGGCCCCTACTACGACATCTCCCTTTGCAAACACTGCTTGCAAAAAGGAGGGAAGATGCCATCCAAATGCACGAGTGGGAGTATCTTGTATCATGCTAGTGGTGGTGATCATGACAGTCTGATCCTTTAAGCTGACCACAAGCCTGCAAACTGAGAACATAAGTACTGCTGATAGGAGCAAGTCAGTAACACAAGAAATAACCCAGTGTGAGCTCTGCCAACTAAAGAGTGTCAAACTTCTCTCCTTCCTTCCTCTCTCTGAGAAAAGACCTATTTCCCAAAGGATGGATCTGTTTCCAAAAGCACACATTAGAACTGAAGCTGGACGCCAACACTGCATGCAATTAAAGTGCTGGCTGCAGCACAATTTCATCTCCAACACACACCTGAAGGACCCATCCTCCTCTTTTTTTTCTACAGTCCTTGAATATCCTGTCATTCCAACACAGTATCTTTCAGTCAAGCCTATATAAACCATCTCCTAATAAATACAGGCATGTGTGTGCACACATGCACATCGCTAACAGACCAACCAACCAACTAACCAGCAAGCTAACACTGCATATTTATACTTAGCCTTCAGCTCGCTTGGCACCCTATTTTAAATTATCTTTCTTTAAATATTTTCTTCACATTCCCTCAAACTTCCTTACCGCTTCAACTCTGTGTACAGCTGCTTCTTCACAAGGCAATTTTGTTGCTCAGTTAACTATCACATTAATCAGGTGAATGTGTCTCCCTAGTATATCTAACAATTGCTCATTAAATCAGGTCTCCAATACTGTTGAAAAATAATTAAAAACCTGTTTCCAATAAACAAGCTATAAAGGCATTAAGGACAAAATAGCGTGTAGGAAATGTATTGGAAACACAGGGACAGAAAATTCTGTCCAGGCATAGGCTGGGCAGAATTAGCTGAATACCAAATTAATTGATAGCAGTGTCAGGCAAACAGTAAAAAGAAACTTATAAGTATTCACTTCAAATTAACAATGAATTTATTGTGGCTGAACACAAGCTCCTTTTATGTTTGCTTCCTAGAAATAGTCATGCAAAGCAAATTTGAAGCTTGCACACTCCATGATTTGCTTCCAGAATAGGAGGTATAATTGATATGGGATTTACACAGCTTGACAAAGCAAGGGAGGCCGGGCTCCCAAAATCCTTTGGAGCCAGCACACAAAGGTAATTAAACAAACTGGTGAAGGAACGGGCTCCCTGCACCTTCTTTAGCTAGCACCATGCACAGGGATACCTAATTACAGTTTGTCAGCAACTGAGGTGATGAGAGGAATCTGCCATCAGGCAATTCAAACAAAAAATAAACTGGAGATAATAATACTTCCACTGGAAGAACAAGAGACTGAATTTGTCGAGTTAATTATTCACTTTGCTTTAATTGCTACACACAGAGTAAAATGACACAGTGATATCTCAATGACCAGATAAAATATGTTGTCTTCTCCCCACTCAGTGAACCATGCAGCACTGAACAGAAGAGTCGCTTTCCCCTGCCTGCATTAAAGGAGAACAACTGGAAAAGATTTAAAATTCAGTTTGTAAATCGAGCAATTTTAAATCAGCTCCAAGTCAATCACCCCATCTCTAAGTCAGTCACTGACAGCAGAGGCAACTTAGCAATAATGAGCATTTATATTTTGCAATTCTTCTATATGTGTTTAGTTAGGATAGCGGTGGTTAATCTACTGTTCCACTTAATTAAATACTGTTAAAATTATACTTTAAGCATCATCTCGTATCTTGCTAGCACAATTACAATCTATAACTCTCCATCTTACATCAATCACTAATTTGCTGTCTGGCAGCATAATTTCTCATTATGAAGCATTCATCTTTAACAAGTCAAGGTGTGCCAAGTGCTCCTAACGCTACAGCGGCCACTCGCCCCTGCAAAACCATGGCCCCAGAATGAAGAAGCAGTAGCTGTCCTCCTCCTGAAAGCCACGGTCTTGGACCCCAGAAGGAATCCCATGGCATGTGACAGAAGTCATATAAATATATTATATACATGTAGTCTCGGAAGGGTATTCCTAAAGCATGAGCATGCTAAGGAGGTGTGTGCTGAGGACACACTGCCATCCTGCAATGCAGCCAGCGAACAAGCAGTGGAAACAATTTAACTATACAGAAAACCAATGACCAGACAATAGAGAGATGATTATCAGATCCAGAGTTAGCAAATAGAAAAAAGGGGAAAAAACCCACACTCACTATAGCTGAACCTCCCCCCTCCTCTAGAAAGCAGACGTTTCTTGTAAAATAGTGGAAAGAAAAGGGAAAGGAGGACAGCCTGACAAGGAGGCCATGGATAGAAGTGAGATATTTATCTCGATTTTGTATCTGAGTGCTCTTCATACATTACTGTAAGGCTTAGCTCTGCATTACAAGCTTACTTTACACTGCTTACTCAACACTCCGGGCAGCAGTAATTTCCCAGCCACACAGTAATACTTCTACTGCTGGCTGAGGTGCTCCTGTGTTCTCTGTCCTGTGTGTTACATTAGACCTGTTTTTTTCTAGGTATTGTCTTGTGTCTGCACTTCACGTGTAAACATTCTCCCCGCTGACTTTTGGATAATCCTAGCCTCTTCGCAAGGCATACATATATATAAGCATTATTTAAACAAACATAGGATATGCGGGTACGTAAGCAAAAGCATGCGTGAGTGCATTTCTTCTGAAGTTTGCTATTCAATAATCTGGGGGGAAAACCTTTCCAAGTGGACCTAAATCCACTGCTTTTAGAAATCCCTAAGTGCCAATTATAATAAGTGCCAGTTGTCATCTGTCATAACCTGCAAGATCTTGAGAATATTGTAATTCTGTGGAATGGTTACTCAGAGATTAAAGCATACAGATACTTAGAATATTAGACATTTCTAAACAAAATAATTAATGCCACCTATTTTTGCTCAAAAAGCAGGTAGAAGAAAAGCTATTGAAAATGAAAGATGATTTAAAGCAGTCCTTGTCTAAGAGTAAACTGTGTGTGTAAATCATCAACATTTTTGGCATGAAAATGTTTCAGAAAGGCTTCATGGACGAAGACAAATTGTTCCAGTCTCTCCAAAATTACAATCTTGGCTGCTTACAGTTAAACTATACAAAACATTTTGTTTTGTGAAGCCAAAGCTTTATTCCTCAAAAGTTTTATTCAGTAGCCAAGAAAGCCAATGTTCAGAAAGAAAGTAAGAGTGAAACTTAACCAATCTGGTCACAATTATTTCATTGTCTTTTATAAGGTTAGTATGATCTGTATACGGTACTGATAAACATCCCTTGCTTGCTAAGTAAATAATACTGATGAAATCCATTTGGCCTTTACTGTACATGTTTCTCGCAAGAAACATCAGTTTTCATAGGACTTTTTTCCTTCTCCCCAGGAAGGCGGAACTGTGCAAGACCTGTCCCAAAAGAAAAAAAATTACTAGTTATAAAAACAGATGTTTCAACAATAATCACAGGATGATACGGTAGGTAGAAATAACCGTGTACAGTATTTATGTTAAACTAGTCTGGTTCTGTGCTAGTTTCTACTCTGTTTTTCAGAGAAGGACACAAACATTTATTCAGATGCAACTAGCCTTAGAAAAAATGTGGACTTCCTTTGCAGTTTAATGTTTTTGACCATCATTCACTTCCCAGGTTGTTTTATATCTAAAAGCAGTATTACTGGAGTGTCTCTCATGATTGCAATCCAGTTTAATCTATAGAATTAAGGAAGTTTCAGCTTTTTCTTTTTTTCCTTGATCAGACATGTTTGTCCTATTTCCAGACTTTTACTATAGAACATACCTATCGAAGTCCATTGTGCTGGTTTTGGCTTGGATAGAGTTAACTTTCTTCATAGTAGCTAGTACGTGGCTATGTTTTGGATTTGTGACCAAAACAGTGTTGATAACACACAGATGTTTTAGTTATTGCTGAGCAGTGCTTGCACAGCGCCAAGACCTCTTCTGTTTCTCACCCCACCCCACCAGCAAGTAGGCGGGGGGGCCACAAGAAGCTGGGAGGGGACACAGCTGGGACAGCTGACCCAACTGACCAAAGGGCGATTCCATACCGTATGGCGTCATGCTCAGCATAGAAAGCTGGGGGAAGAAGAAGGAAGTGGGGGGTGATGCTGGGAGTGATGGCGTTTGTCTTCCCAAGTCACCGTTACACATGATGGAGCCCTGCTTTCCTGGAGATGGCTGAACACCTGCCTGCCGATGGGAAGCAATGAATGAATTCCTTGGTTAGCTTTGCTTGCGTGCATGGCTTTTGCTTTACCTATTAAACTGTCTTTCTGTCATCCCAGGGTTTTCTCACTTTTACCCTTCTGATTCTCTCCCTCCTGCCACCAGGGAGGGAGGGAGTGAGCGGCGGTGTGGGGCTTAGCTGCCAGCCCGAGTTAAAACACAACATCCATATAAAACCTAGTGTTCATATTCCATGTGTACATATTCCATATTCATATTCCACCCTTTGCTGTAATATGCTATAAAACATATTGTGTTGGATAAGAGATCATTCTCCTGTGTTATAAGAAATTCTGACATCCAAAGTTTGTTTAACCAGCCTAAATCAGGCCAAATTTATGAACTATAATATTAAACATTCTGTTGAACTGCAAAGATAATTTCAGTACATAAGATATTTCATGTTGAAGTTGTTTAAAAAGTTTGTAAATTCTCTAGCTTTAAGTTTAAAAAAAAATTTAAAATAGAAATGTATAACTTCTTAATTTCCCAAAGCACATCTGGGATTTTGGATTGCAAAATTGTTTAAAACATTGTTATATTTCAAACGGCACCAGTTTTAGTTGTCAGGTTTTGACAAAAGAGTTTTTAGAAGTCCTGACTTTAATAAATTGCCAAAGAAAATCTTCTGTGGCAAAGGTATTGCAAAAGCACGCTGTGCAACATACTTCCACGAAGATGCAGATTAATAGAACAAGCAAGAAGAGATGCTTGTATTTCTATGGAAAAGCAGATCTATCTGTGGCAATAATAACATTTATTAGACTTGAGCTTATTTTCAGTGTGAATGCAGGCATGTTTTAATATTCCAAACAACCACGGAATGCCTTTATTTGCTTTGTTCATTAAAAAAAGAAGACACGAAAAACACCGCAAATATATATTATTCATGGATACAGATATCTCAGCTCATAAAAGCAGTGAGCTCTCAGCACATATTTTCTACCTGGTATTATAAACCGAATGTATAAAATGCATGGTTCCAGAGAAAAGTACATGATTTTGCAGTTCACTGAATCCTTTCTTTAACAACCTTTCCGTTTCTCATTTGTGTAAGCAAATGAGAGCAAACCCAGTAGTTTCTGAAAACACACAGAATATTTGAACTTTATTTAAGAGTTAGATGAAAACAGCAAACTACATAAAAAGAACAGAATTTATAGAAGCACAGAACCACAGAACAAGGCAGACTGGAGGGCACCTTTGGCAGTCATCTGGTGCAGACCCTTGCTCTAAGCATGGCCAGCTTAGATCTAGTTGCTCAACACTGTCAGGTTCAAATACGTCCAAGAACGGAGAGTTCACAGCCTCTCTGTGCAACCTGCTCCAACGTTTGACCACCTTACTGTGATTTTTTTCCCCCTAATATCCATCTGGGATTTCCCATGTTGCAGCTTGTGTTCATTCCCTTTCTCATCATTCTCCCCTTCCAAGAAACATCTGGTTTCATCTTCCTTATGTCCCCATTAGACAGCTGAAGGTAACATTTAGATCCTGAAGATAACATTTAGATCTTTCCTCAAAATTCTTACCTAAGGCTGAACAGACTTAGTTGTCTTAGTTTCTTCTTGTATATCATGTGCTCCATCAACACTCAAGAAATCTCTGAAGCGTTTATTATAAAGACAAAACATACAGGTGATGTCCAAATGCCAGCCAAGCCAGCTGACAGATTATCATCTATTTCAAAGGACTTTTGATCAAGTCCTTATTTTACATGTGCACTTGAATGAACAATAAGGAAGGCAGGAGGAGGGGAAAGATCAATTATATCACAGAGCTGCTTCGTTTGGGTTTGTCTGTTTTCTGTTTAAAGATTTTTCATCAAAATTCATAATTGGAACTTAAGCATTTCATTCCTTGTTATATCAGAGGTTATACACTGATGGCTTCAGAGGGAAGTATCTGAATGGCCTGATACGTAATTTGGTTTAAAATGAAATGGTACATTACACCTATCTGTTCTACAGCAGGAGTGGAAATCTTTAGATTTAATTTTCTAAGTCTTTTGTTCTTTCCTGGTTACTGCACCCAGTGACCAAAGTACACAGTGTACAAATAGCTGGTAAGTGGGAGAGAGCACATTGCCACATCAGTGACAAAACACTAATTATTGAATTCTTATTAAAGTTCTAGAACTTAGATATGTCTTAACTTTCAGCTTTCAGCACTGGAATTCATCTATACCTCTGTGTACCTTTAGTCTTTGGACATTTCATGATTTCCCTTGAGACTATAAGGAAAAGGAAGCTGTTTATACACATATCAGATCCAGAAATTGACTCACTTTCCCAACAGAAGCATGAACTAATAAGATGGTGAAATTGTGAATCACGTATTCTGTGGCTTTAAGGCAAGCTGATAAAGTCATAAAATGAAGCTCCCTGGAGACACTGAAACCCAACAGAGCATATTAGAGCATAACTTCCGAATAATTTCTTATTTTCTGTCCAATGCAATATATGTTTTGAGTCAAACTTAGAATAACGCAATCACTTCTGTCATCATCACATAGTGATTTGATTGCTTTTTAAAAAGTCAGCCACCAAATAGGGAATTTGCAAGTATTTCTTCAGAAACAACGCGAAGCCTTCCACCACCAAGCAAACTCCATGTTTCATTGTTCCTATTCCCTTGAAGCAAGAAGTGCACTCACTAGCTATTAGATATGAAGTGGCTCTAAGTCATTAGTATTTCACTTTTTCAAGGATCTTTTTTTTCCTAGTGTTTTGAGGGCAGTCAGCCAGCAACATTTGCTGTGTGACAGACATCTGCAAGAAATGCGAACACATACAAAATTCCAGCTTTCAGACAACTCAAGCTAAATTACTAACTTGAAGTTTCAATATAAGCTTGCTGCTGTATGCAGCAAAGACACAGCACAAATAAAGGCAATCCTCTCAAGTCCTGGAGAACATATTAGACACAACTAAAACAAGCTACTCTTGAAGCAAGAAGTTCTCTTCTGCTGATTTCTCCACTTCTTTTACTAATTCCTTGAGTTTGCTGCACCTTCTGCGATGCTGTGATGGAGTAAAAATTTGACTAATAAAAGGATTTGAAGGATTGTGAAAAGGAGGGGGTTGTTCTGTAGGCAATTTTGATACCTTTAGATAAAACAAAGGATAAAAAGTGGATTTATTTGAATTTTAGGAAATAGGGAGTCTGGCATTTGAGACATGGAAATTACAACGGAAAAGGTGCATTGTGCTCTCTAGCACTCTTCCCAGATGATGTGTATGAGAAGATCTCATAAACACCCAGATCCAAAGGGAGATAAGACCTTGAAAGTAAGGAAGAAAAATCTTAATGTAGTTTCTCAGGAAGAGGGCTTCCAGTCAAAGAGGAAGATCTCAGAAGGATGAGAAATGTAATTATAGTAGTTGCATCTTCGGTTAACTTGCAAAGAAAGACATATCCTTAGCCCTTTAAAAGCTCTTAAGACCTTTCTCAGTTACGGCTCCATGAACTTAAAATTTTTTGGAAACAACTGGCTTTATGGGAAAGCTGACCTGGGAAGTGGCCCCTAGCAGACCCCTGTCCTTTGTGTAGACAGAAATTACAAGCTGACACAGCGAGAGCATGCCAAGGTAAGTCAGAGCAGGGAGTACGTGCGGAAAGATTAGTTGCCAGAGAGAGAACACAAACCAGAAGGGTGGCACTGAATGACATAAAACAAAAGAAGCAAGAAGAAATAAATGTGCAGAGATTAGAGCAGAGGCTCTCCAAACAAATGAGGTCACCCATGCCAGAGGTATGGAGGGAGGATCCCATGTCCTGTAGGAGTTCAGCTGAAAGATGGAGTGGAAGGAGAAGAAATCCCAAATGAGATGTAAGAATGATGAGAGAGGGAGGACACAACCACAAAAGCAAAGGGAGGAGAAAGGGTCAATGAGACTAGAGTAAAATTAAAGTGAGGTGCTTTTGAATGTTGTTATGGTTATTATATAAATTACATACTTTATTCACCACTTACAGAGCTGTTTCAAGAACAACTGCATTATTGAAATCAATATAAAACTGCTGAGGTGCTCCACAAACACAAGCTTGCGTAATGTACCTGCCCTGCAACGTTTACCATCAAACTGAGCTTGGTAAATCTCATCCATTCAGCCATAAATAATAACTGCCCAAATCTCTGCCAGATCGGCACTATTTCCTAACTTCAGCTATATTTACACACCCACAGTTAGCAGCTGACAAGTCATATATGAGGGAAATTGCCTCCCTCTGAAAAAGAGCTGCTGTCAGAGCTGCTCTGTTCCACATGGAAATAATTCAAAGGAGTTGTCATGAAAGAGCAGCTATACTCAGAATTGTTACCACAGCGGACATTTTTACTCAACACCTATTCCAGTATTTTTGCAGTACTTTTGTTCAGCTACTGAGTTCAGTACCAGAGATAAGTTTTCTTTCTTTCTTTTTTTTTTAAACTCCTCATAGTTCCATGAGGCTAGCAGAAAAAAAAGATTGAAAGAACCAGAATGGTGTCAATGAGTCTACTGTGAACCAAACTCTTTCCTGAGATCCAGGCAGTGTCATTAAGGTGGAGCACCAGACACAGGCAGGTAGGCATTGCTCAGGGATGGCCCCTGCCTACTTTATCGGTGCCTGATAAGCATTGTCAATGCCTGAAAAGACGGGGATGGGCTACTCGAACCTGAGTAGAACCTCATCCTATGCCTTGGTGCTGCAAAGCTGGAGGAGAAGTATAGACATCTCCTTACCTTTCAGTAGCCGCCAGCTTCACACCCAATTCTGTCAACTGCAGCTCCTCCTCTAGGAGGTGTCTCTATATTTTCTTTTTATAAATCTTTTTTCCTCTTCCTCTTTGGGAGGACCAAGAAGGTGAGGAGGCATCATTGGAGATGAATGGGGAGAAGGGGATGACATTTATGAGCTGGAGTGAAAATAAGATGCTGGATGGTGACAAGACAGGCCTGCAAGTCCCAGGAGATATGAGCTCAGAGGCTGATATCCCAAAGAAGGGAGGATGCAGAGGGAGAGGGATTTTCTAGGGGGAAAGAAAGGAAAAGCCTCAAGCACCTACTAATAGCCTACTACAGCCTCCTGCACTTATCCCCCATCCCCACTGCCTCTGCAAAGCTCCTTGCTCCTTTTCCCCAGCTGCTCTTAGCCACCTTGCTCCATCCATTACCTTGCTCAACCGGGAGCTGACCTCTCATCAGTCTAAGGCATCTCCTGGAGCCCGTCTATCGCCTAAAACCCCTCTGCCCCCTTCTCCGCATCCAGAGCCCACCCTGCTACCACAGAGCCCTGAGCTCTGTCTACAGGGCCAGGAAACCTTGCACTGGTCCCTCATAGTGTTGGACATTTGAATGGCACACCTGTCCCTCGTGTGGGCAGCACACCTCTTCAGGTGGGCAAAGAGGCACGAGATGGAGAAAAGGTGATGTCTCCTCTGCATTCAGTTTGCAGGCCTTTGCAGTGATGTGGCACTGGGCATGGGAGATATTAAAATACAGTCACACCACCCAAAATGGCACTTTATGTTTTCATTTTTTCAATGTAAATGCTGAATGGAAATCTTTATAGTTTTGCTTTGAAGGTAATTCAGGTAACTGCTTTATTCCCTAATCTAAGGAAAGGGAATACGTAAATGTCACAGTAATTTTAGTTACTTACAAAAACATTTGTAAAGTTTTTATTATCTTCTACTATATGTGAGCACTATCGCCCTAAGTAAGTGAATCCATAAAGAACAGGTTTTATTATAAGGTAATATTAACCTTGGTGAAATAATCAGTATTCCTGAATCACCTCTGGTTTGGTTAATGGAGATACTTCTTCCAGATAAACCTAAGATAAAAAGATGATATGCAGCATTGAAGACACTGTATGAATTCGGGATAGTTACAGAATTTTGGATCCAGTGAAAACATTACAATGAAATGAAATATAATACTTCCTTAGGTGCCAAATGTTCTGTCTGGTTTTGTCTGGTTCACATAACAACCCAAACTTCAAGTACCCATTCTTCTCACAGCAACACCTCACAAGTTCAAATAGTAAGCATGAATAACTGCTTATACCTATATATATAAATTGCCACACCAGCTTTTGGACTGTGCTGTGCCACAAGTTATCACAGGTGTAAAACAGGCTGGATAAAGTGGAAAAGAAAACACAGACAGAAATCCTGCTTTGCTGAACAGCTTGCCCAGTAATGCTCTCAGCTCTAACACATTATGCCAAAATTCACAGGACCTGCATAATTCCCACCCGCCACCGCCACCACTAGCCAGAGGAGTTCTTGTCAAGGCGTCATACCTGAACTCTGCTAGTGGGAGCTATCTTCTGTACATTTATTAAGCTGTCTGCAAATTTGACACCACTGTAGCCTCCATCAGCAACAAAGTAGGTTTCTTTTTCCCTCTTCTAATTTTTCAGACTCGGGGCCATCACTCAAGGGGTTTGAGGACTCCCAGTTCATCTGCTTGTTATATAGACAGTCAGGGTGGGAGAAGAGAGGGGACACATTTGTTTAGTTATTTATCTATCTATCTATCTGTTTGTTTATTTATTTATTCTAGGCTGGCACTCCTTCTTCTGCAAAGCATCCAGTGCCTGCCTTGGCTCACTCTCACAAGTTTCCTAAGTGGTGATAGAATGATATGGACATAATCCTTGGCATTTTTTCACTGCTGTCCAAAGTGTTCTCAACAGCAACCGTGAATATTGTCCAACATAATCAGACATTGAGTAATGTGAAGCTAAAATAAGACAGAGGGACCAAACAACAACAGTCAAGGCTGCCCTCCACAAATGGAGCCAGCCCATGAACTGAACCAGATGTACAAAACGCTCCCACAACCAGCACCACGCATTAAATCCACACCTTCCTACCCCAGAACTCTGGTAGGGTTTGTCCGTTGTGCATTCAGCAATCTCTCCCCAAATGTTTAGCTCCCTTGTTCATTCTCTCCTTCAAATGACAGCTAATAGCAAGAAGCAAGCATGCCCCCAGTTTGTGGACAGGAGTGGCTTTCAGCTGTCGGGAGGAATAGCATTGCTTTGTTTTAATCTATTTGGCATTCTAAAATCTGCACTTCTCTGGCTGTCTTGTTCTGACCACATTCTACTCTCAGCCAAGAAGGAAGCCAAGAAACACTCTTTGCAGGCTGCAATTAAAAACCAAACCACATGACATTGTTAGTACCTGGATAAACAGCCATTAATTATTTAGGCGTGCGTGACAGTCCCAGTCTGCCTGGCTTTGAGGCAGTGCTGAAAGGGGAGCCAGGGCATGTATTCTGGGTACTGCTCTAAACGGGAAGCGCTCAGTAATTTTACAGAAGGGTGATGCATGCAAGAGCCTTAAATGTCAATATTGAAGGCTACACCAGAGTCTTTGTCAAGCTTTGAACACTGGCAGATCTGTGCTATAGCAGGGAAGCTTGATCTGGGTTATTCTGGAGGGTAATAGGTAAATGTCGTGCATTGCCCTACAGGACACCTACCACTGAAAAGATGCATCGGCATAGTACAGTTTTAACCAAGATAGTTCTCCTCATTGCAATGCAAGCACATTGACAAAATCTGAGATAGAGCCTGCTGAAATACATTTGGTTACATGTGGAAACTAGGAATGAGCCATACACCCAAGCTCATACTTGTCACCAGATGAGCAGTGGTGAGACAGGAGATGTTCACATCCCTCAAGCCAGTGCTTCAACCTCTGTAGCACATGTTCTTGCCCTTTTTTCAGAGGCCAGGCACAGGCATGGAACTACTGACTTAGTCCTGTTAAGGCTGACCATTCTTTGCAGAGCAGCATAGAAAAAAAAAATACAAGTAGTCAACAAGTGTCTGCTTTTGAAACATTTATCACTTTTTGTGCTCTTGCTTCTTCCTCTCCCCCACCCCCCCACTATTGTAACAGGGACTGCTGCACCTACTGAATTTGTACGGCTGCACTAAAAGTGAGCTCTGTTTTCTGTAAATTAGAAAACAGCAAGCAAGCAAATGGCTGTATGTGGTTATCATTTTGTATCTCTATCCCTTTTTGCCTTTATTATCTGCACAACATCTCTGTTGGAACTTTTTGATATTCATTTTAAGTCTAGCAAGTACCATAAAGTAGCTGAGACAAGTTGCCTGTTTCTCTTAGACATTACGTCAGCATGCCCCCTCCAGAAAGGATAAAATATTTATTATGATTAATACAAAAAGCATTACAGATAGAGCATTTCAGGAACATCAGAATAGATTAAAATTTAAAATAATAACATAACTAATAGCTGTCTCTACTTTGGGATCTGGAGGACTGTACTGAGGGTTTTTTACCAGCTTAGAAATGACATTAAAAGATATTCTTATAGAATTTGCATTTAGGCCTAGTGAAAAATCCAAGTGAAAAGCACACTAAATTCAGATTATTCAGTCTTTTTAAACTCACCACAGGCAGGAAAAGTTGATGCCACATTTCATATCAGCAGGCACCGCCTGGGTAACCTGGAGCCTTGCTTTTATTTTATTGATGTAATGAGAAGCGATAACCCTTTGGGAATGATCAGCAGTCATTTTAGTCCTGCTTGATCCATGCCAACTGAACTTGGTGTAGATCAGCTGCGGTTGAGACGGAGCCATGAGCAGCCTCGCTGGGACCCTCTTCCCCCACGTCTCAGCAGCTGGGTTTGCGCTCGGGCCCTTCCCTCGCTCCCGCCCGCCGTAGGCTGCAGCCGTGCTGGGTCTGGCCCTGTATCTTGCTGGTCCCAGCCCCGGCTCGACTTCGGACCTTGGTCCCACTCCGCTGGCCTCGCTGGGGCACCCTGGGAATGAGCCCTTGCCGGGCAGGACACTGTCCCTGCCTGCCTCGCCACCCTCCCCGCTCCCCTGCCCCTGCGGAGCAGCCCTGGCGCAGGGATGCGTGGAGACATCCCATATTTCCCATATTATACCATATTTCTGTAACATCATAGAAAGGCTCTATTCTCATCGCTTTTTTCCCTCGGTAAAGGCCAGCACTTTATCAGCCGAACACTTTCTGGAAGGCTGGACTGAAAAATACCAAATGTATCTAGCTCTTGAATTAAGTGGTTTTACACGCTGACCACAATCCAGTGAAATCTGTGATTTTCCCAGGCTGACTGAGCAATAAAGCCAGGCTGCAGCCATGGCCCTCGGGATGGAGAAGTGTTTGCTGGACAGAAACAGCCAAGTCTTCCCACAGCCCATCCTGGTGCGGCAGAAGGAGGAAGACAGAGCCTGGGTCATTTTGGAAGTAAGGCTGTGTGAGATAAACAGGGTGATATCTGTTCCAGACCACAAATACACTGAGGAAAATGCTGACGAGGGATTCCTTAAGCATCTGTTTATACTGTGTAGGAGAGAAATCTGAATTACCACGGAGGACTTCAATTTCAATAGCATATGCTGGAGGCTTTGTGCTGCCTTGAAATA
Organism: Ciconia boyciana; assembly: GCF_034638445.1. NCBI lineage: Eukaryota > Metazoa > Chordata > Aves > Ciconiiformes > Ciconiidae > Ciconia > Ciconia boyciana. The sequence goes on from NC_132934.1 coordinate 186,891,201, forward strand.
AATTAAAAAAAAAATAAAATTCTCCATAAGGACATTTTTTGAACTCAGTAAGAATTGCATTTAGCTTGCAGGAATTTTACATTACACCTAATCTTGAAAGATAACATAAAATGTACCACAGAACTAAAAATTAGCAGTTGCTGCTTTATGAATGACACCATTTGCTCATTATGTTTCTTATTCACAAACAGGATAACATGAAAACAAATATACCTGGTGCTTTAAAAGGATTCATTTTGCAATCCTGAGAACAATTAGGAGCAAATTCAGCTGGGAGAAACAGTTTATTTGGGAAAAAGATGAAAGCTGGGACCTGTTTAAGAACATTTTACCAGAGACTAAAAAAAACATTAACAATGAGAAAAAAGGAATACTTGCCTGAATAGTCACGCTGGCTTACGGAAGTAAAAATAGCTATAAAAAATAATCTACATCAGGGAACACAGGGAAATGGATTGCAATTAATATACATTAGATGATTGGGGAAAAAAATGACAGAAGAAAGGGAAAAACATCTATATTACGCAGACTCAAGGACAGTAACAACTTTCTAAGCATGGCAAGCAGAAGAGGAATCTCAGCAATGACATTGCTCCTTTTCTGGACAGAAATGATAGAAATGCCAATAAAGATGCAGGAATGCTAAACACACTCAATAAATAGATCAGTTCTGTATTTGGGTTTGAGAAGAAGCTCTTCTGAAGTTTAGCCTTCCACATCAAATATGTCTCTCTGCCAAATGTATTTCTTTATTCTAGTTTTGTGCTGGTCCATTTGGGCTTTCAAGCATTGTTTTGATGGTCAGCATTTCCTTCTTGATTGTCCTATATAGTATTTCCTTAGACTGAGCTTTTCTTCTCTGTGTTACCTCTGTGTTTCTCATTTGGTAAGTGAACCTGAAATGACTCTACAGAGAAGCCATGTTGGTGGCATTCTTAGGAGATGCCTGAAACTCCTCCATCGTTGTCCTCAACCCTCTCCTGCCATGATACATAGGTGCAGTTTACTTAGCATCTTTGATGTTTTAATTCATGCTCAGCCATGATAAATACTTTCTTTGCTGTCAGTAACTTGGAAGCATATTAAACAGAAGCTGTATCAGCACTTTTGCATAAAAAGCTGGCTTAGGAGGTTTTGAACCACCAACATTGATTTTCAATTAATCTTAGACTACCACAGAAATTCTAGAGCAGTGGAAGAAAGCTAAAACTATGTCAGCTTTTGTAAAAGGTAAATAGGATGACCAAGGTCTGCACAGGCCTATCAGCCCTTCATCAATCCCAAACAAAAAAACAGTGCTTGCTATCAGATTTCATGCCATAAAGCTATTGTTAATCTTGCCCAAACAAGCTTCACTGATGACAGGGATTTCCTGAACAGGACCACAGAAAATTCCCAATGGATTTAATAGAAGCAAAAAAATCCTGGAACTTGGACCAATTTGAAAAAAGGGAGAAAACAACCATCAGACATTTAAAAATAATTTTAAAAACCCCCACGTAGTCTTATCCTTGCCAATTGCTTTGTGTTTCCCCCCTCCCCCAACATTGCAGTGCCCTTTTCATTTAGATTTAAGTAGACTAAAACAATAAAGACGTTTAACTGAATAATTACATAGCAAAAAAATCCCATTTGATGTATTAGGATGTCTTCTAGAACACTATGTTTTTATTTTTAACACATATCTATATACGCTAGATCCTTGGTACACCTTTGGTTTGCCAAAATTTAAAAACTAAATGCAAGAAAACATGCTGGTTTTTATTCAACTTTTGTTCTTCATGAAGTCCAGAACTTTTAGGTGTAGGGGGGAAAAAGGACATTTTGCATGCTTCCTCACGGATTGTTTTTATGTATTTGTTGTATGCATTTCATATTCATCTAAGGAGCTACAAAAATATCAAGGTAATGAAGGCAAACAAAAATGGAAAACTGTCAAAAAGTATGTTTTGAGGGAATATTTGGGGGTATAATGTCATTATTTGTTTGGTTAGTTTTTTTTCAGAAAAGGTGGAGCAATCGCTGTTGCAAAAAAGGAAGCTTCATAACAACAAATACTTTATGGGCTGTTACTCACAGTTATAATAAATTTTTGCAACATATATCTATATTAAGATAGACCATAACACTGTTAACTAACGTACAAGATGAGTTATCTTTCTGCTTCCTATATTTTAGTATGCTGAAGATTATTTTCTTTCCCAGATGAAATCATCTCGCTCCTATTTATCAGTCATTCAAAAAGGTGACTCTTGACATGTTCAAAGACTGTGTTTAGGAAGCATTATTTGCTCATAAGAGTCACAGACTGCTCAGAGATTTACAACCTTGTACATAAGTTAGCCTTGCTAATCTTTGCTTAAGAATAGGTTGATACGACAGCTAAGCAGCTTTCAGTATTGTATTGAGTTATGCTTCATTGCTCATAGTGGTATTTTTTTCTGCTAAATGATCAATCTCAATTTAGGTATTGGGGGGAAAAGACAGACAAAAGAGGACAAAGAGAAGGCAGCCCTAGTCGTCTCTCGATCCTCTGTAAATCACAACGATTTCCTGACCCACTGATGGTTTCTGTGTGGAACTGGGCTGCAGAGAAGTTCAAGAGCCTTACAGGAGAAGAACTAGAACAGAAAAATGAATCTTGAGGATATAGCATTGTCCTGGTTTTGGCTGGGATAGAGTTAATTTTCTTCCTAGTAGCTGGTATAGTACTGTGTTTTGGATTTAGGATGAGAACAATGTTGATGCAGAATCCTGAAAAACTAGTAAAATATTTGGAAAAAGTATGCTGTCACTCTGGCAATTCCAGAGAGACACAAATCACTGCAATGTGCTCGGGCCTGGCCCATGCCTACTGACCCCTATTCAACACTATTCAGTACCCTCAAGGGGAAGAGAAGGTCTCTGGATCTGATGACAAAACTACAGACACTGTGGCTACTCCAACCCCAGCGACAGGCACTGCAGCTACTCCAACCCTTGCAACAGGCACTGCAGCTGAACCAGAGAACCATCTCGTGCCGGTATCAGTTGCCCCTATACACAAGAAGAAATATTGGATGTGAAAGTCAGCTCGTTTAGTAAGGGAAGAAACTCCTACTAAGAAGGGGAAGGAGGAAGGAGTGGACAAGGCAGGCTACCCAGAAGCAGGGCCATCATGAGAAGAGGAGGAGGAAGAGGCAGGACTCATAAACGAGGCGGTAGCACCAGTTCTGTAAACCTGAGTGAGCTGCAAGATATGCAAAAAGATTTCAGTTGTCGTCCAGGTGAGCACATTGTCACCTGGCTGCTCCAATGCTGGGATAACGGGGCCAGTAGCCTGGAACTGGAGGGTAGGGAAGCCAAACAGCTGGGATCCCTTTCTAGGGAAGGGGGCATTGACAAAGCGATTGGAAAAGGGGCACCAGCCCTCAGCCTCTGGAGGCAACTCCTGTCAGGCATGAAGGAAAGGTTATACGTCACAGAAGATGTTATATGTCACCCAGGCAAGTGGACCACCATGGAGAGAGGTATCCAGTTCCTGAGGGAATTAGCCATGGTGGAGGTGATTTATGATGACCTGGACAACGAGCAGTTATCCAAAGATCCAGATGAAGTCAAGTGCACACAACCCATGTGGGGAAGTTTGTACGGAGCGCATCATCTTCATATGCCAACTCATTGGCAGCAATGACCTGGAAAGACGGAGAGGGACAAACAGTGGATGAATTGGCTGGCCAACTCCAGAAATACAAAGAAAGTCTCTCTTCCTCCCTATGGGCCTGTGTCTCAGCTGTGGAGAAACTGTCCCGGAAGTTCCAGCAATTCAAAGAGGATATGCCCTACTCCCCACCTGTACGGACCAGTATCTCAGCTATTTGTGAGTAAGCATTCCTCTGCTCAAGAGAGAGGATATGGTGGGTACACACCATAGGCCACCCTGTGGTTTTACCTACGTGACCATGGAGAGGACATGAGGAAGTGGGATGGAAAATCTACCTCGACCATAGAGGCACGGGTATGTGAATTGCAAGGAAAAACAATCACAAAAGGGGGTTCTTCCAGGAAAATTTCTGCTCCAGTTTCCAGTGGGCAGTTCCCCAGACAGAGCAGAAGGGCTGATCCTACTTCCGATCTTAATAAAAGGACTTCTGATTCATATTTACAAGAAGTGAGTAATTAATACTATGACCAGGACTAGAGGGGCCCTGACTCCAGCCAGGTGGAGGAAGGGGACAACTGGGTTTACTGGACTGTGTGGCTTCGATGGCCTGGCACATCAAACCCACAGGAGTAAAAGGCTCTAGCAGATACCAGTGTGCAATGTTCCCTAATGCCATCAAGCTATATCACGCTCCCACAAACCCACCAAGGCAAGCACTATGTGCTTACAATGGTGGAAGCAACGACCGGATGGCTGGAAACATATCCTGTGCCCCATGCCACCACCCGGAACACTATCCTGGGCCTTGAAAAGCAAGTCCTGTGGCGACATGGCACCCCAGAAAGAATTGAGTCAGACAACGGGACTCATTTTCGAAACAACCTCATAGACACTTGGGCCAAAGAGCATGGCACTGAGTGGGTATATCACATCCCCTATCATGCACCAGCCTCTGGGAAAATCAAACAATACAATGGACTGTTAAAGACTACACTGAGAGCAATGGATGGTGGGACATTCAAACATTGGGGTACACATTTAGCAAAACCCACCTGGTTAGTCAACACTAGGGGACCTGCCAGTCGAGCTGGCCCTGTCTAATCAAAATTTTTACATACTGTAGAAGGGGATAAAGTCCTTGTAGTGCACGTAAATAATATGCTGGGGAAGACAGTCTGGGTTATTCCTGCCTCAGGCGAAGGCAAACCCATCCGTGGGACTGCTTTTGCTCAAGGACCTGCGTGCACTTGGTGGATAATGTGGAAGGATGGGGAAATCTGGTGTGTGCCTCAAGGGGATTTGATTTTGGGTGAGAATAGCCAATGATTTGAATTGTATGATGTTAATTGCTATATAATACTGTATGTCATCACTACGATGGTTGCTATATGCCATACCAACGGTATTACAGTAAGAATCACCCAAATTAATAAAGAATGAATTTTGATGAAACCGAGCAAAGTGCAGCAATGATAGAACCACACAAGCACAGCGGTGATGGAACCAGAACTGGCTTCAGCATGCAACAATCCAATACCACACACCATCTCTCCTGCCCTGAAGGACTGTTGTGACAGATGGAGCCCAAAGTCATGGACTAAATGAACTCAACGGACATTTTAGAGGGATGGCCCATAGACTTAGGGAATGGTATCCGCGTGTATATATCCAAAGACAGGAAAGGTGGTCTTGATTAATTGGGATGTATTGGAAAGTGTAGGACCTGGGCATGATGTAGATGGTGCAGAATAAGGGGTGGATATTGTTGTGGTTTCTGCTGGAATAGAGTTAATTTTCTTCCTAGTAGCTGGTATAGTGCTGTGTTTTGGATTTAGTATGAGAATAATGTTGATAATACACTGATGTTTTAGTTGTTGCTGAGCAGTGCTTACACCAAGTCAAGGAGTTTTCAGTTTCTCATACTGTCCTGCCAGCGAGGAGGCCGGAGTTGCACAAGAAGCTGAGAGGGAGCACAGCCAGGACAGCTGACCGAAACTGGCCAAAGGGCTATTCCATACCATGATGATGTCATGCTGAACAAAAACTGGGGGGTTGGCCAGGGGAGTGTGAATGCTGCTCAGGAACCTGCTGGTCATCAGTCAGCAGGTGGTGAACAATTGCATTGTGCATCACTTGTTTTGTATATTCTTTTATCATTATTATTATTATTTTCCCTTCCTTTTCTGTCCTATTAAATTGTCTTTATCTCAACCCTCGAGTTTTACCTTTTTTCCAATTCTCTCCCCCATCCCACTGTAGGGGGAGTGAGCGAATGGCTGTGTGGTGTTTAGCTGCCTGCCTGGTTAAACCACGAGAAGCATAATACATTCATAATTCATATACTTCAAACCATCTAGGAGACTGCACCCCATAACTGTGAAAGTCACTGAAAATTTAGATTATTTATAATCAAATATTTTACATTTTTTCTTTCATTATTCTTCAAAATTCCTCTCCTTACAGAAAGGAAATATGAGGTGTCAAATTCTACCTCCTTGTCACTAAGTACACGCAATTTGTAGAAACAGGAAAAATTTTCAGCATTGACTGGTCTGTAAATGGAATTACAGAGAGACTCTCTGTCAGGTGAAGAAGCTCAGACTGCTACTCTTAGCAAGATATTTAAAAAAAGAAAAAGTGTTAGTTTATCATTTTTAAAAGAGTCCTGCTCCTTATAGAAGAAAATAGAATAAACTAAATGGCCTCCCTACCCATAGCCACTCAGGTATAAGGTAGAAGATATAGAAGAAGCCTTCTCACCTGGGGCAAACCTAAGGTCTCTCAGGCCAGTGAAGATGTGACTCTCAAAGTAGAAAGTCCTCCCCAGTAACTCCCTGTCTCCAGGCGTGAGCTGTACAGAACTAGGACCAGCTAGCAAGAGTGCACTCGGCTGTTTGGAGTCTGTGCCAGCACGCAGGGAAAGAGCGGCTCGCTCTAAATAAGGTACAGCACCACATTTTCAGATCACTGTGTATCACATTCGGCCCTGAATTACACCTGGAGGACTGTACAAAGCATGGGAAACCAATGCACTGCATTCCCTCTAGGTGATACTACCTAAATACTGAGCCTTACCAGCTGTTTATAAGAATATCAGCCCTGTCTCTGTCTGGGTGAAAAAGAAACATGCCATTCCCCCCTACACTCTGATCAACTATTATTGGCAAACACCAAGAGGAAAAGTCTTAGTAATGCCAGTACTACAGTACAAATCCTGAAGCCACCATACCAGAAATTTTTCTAGAAATACCATTTTTTGGCAATTATATACCACTGGAAACTTACTCTAAACAGTACAACCACCATGCATTCAGTTGCATATGTACATGCATCCCGACAGTCGGCGGTGGACCTGCCAAAGTCCTGTCCTGCCAGCTAGCATTTGACATGCTGTAGCAGAGAGACCTTGAAATCACAGCTGCTGTACAGCTCGGCTCGCTGATAACTGATCTATATGAGATAACATGACAATATGTGAACAATAGTGCCTGACATCCCACATGTTATCACATGACAGAAATGTTTGGAGGGTGGAACAGAATGACATAAAAAGAAATTATGTGGAACATACTTTTCTTTCCACACTAGGCAAGTGACATTGTTTTGGCAGCTCAGTCTGACACAGTAAGTACAGTATCCTATGTATTTTCTAATTTGAAGAGATACACTAATTTGATGGGGAAAAGTATTGACTTCCTTTTATTTCAGTTAGAGTTGCATACATTTAAATGCAAAGTACACATAATTTAGGTGTCTTTGCTTATAGATAATCTTATAGACTAAACCCCAGACTATCACACTTGTTTCTTTAAACAAGGTAGAAGACTTCATTCCCTCCACCTGAATTTTCTCAGCAGATTTAAAATAAACATGTATTAAAGCAAGAATATGTGTAATTATGGTTTTTGATAAAAGCAACAATTGACAAACACAGAGCTTTTTCCAAACCAACAATTGATAGCACTTTGCAGCCTCTCAGAGAAACAAGCAGCTAAAGGACAGACATTGCAAAGTCCTGTTTACCAGTGATCAATAGCCCTGGGATATGGCTTATGCACAGAAAAATCTTTGCTTCCCTCCCCATCAGGTGCCTGCCTACGCTAACATTTCGACCACAGAAAACAGTGGAGAGCAAAAAGGAAACAGTCTTCCTTTTCCCTAGGGGAAAAAAGTTTAGCTTTCCTTGGCAGAGTTAAATTCTTGGGTTTTTTCCCTACCTTTCTCAGGTTTTGATTGTTTGGGGTTTGTTTGGGGTTTTTTTCCCCAATTCTCTTCCAGCTCCAACCTCAGTCTGAAAAATGTCTAGAATTCCACCCAAATGGCTATTTTCCAATTTAAACATACTCCGGATTGCCTTTCTCACAACTTTTTGTTTCATGTATTCCTCTCTGTGTTTTCCCGAGGGGTCCCTATTCCTCTTTGCACCTTGCAGGAAACAAATACTTCAAGATGGAGAACATCACGGGGGCTTCTTCTCAGCTGACACTGTCAATATATAGACCGTGTGCCACCCCTGACTGGGCTACAATTGTATTCCTTTTCAGCAGAAATAACAGCCATTTATCCCCTTGCCACGCACCTGCCTTTTTACCTACGCAATCTTACATCCAAACACCATACTAACTACATTGCAATGGATGAGCTGTGTATGCACTAACTCAGGAAGTCATTTGGTAAAATTAACATTTAGAAGCAGGCACCAGTAGTTATTTCACACATTATTAACTTATATTACAATTCAAATAAGCTTACAGCTGGCAAAAAAAGTCTCTTCTGTAAAGTGATCTCAAACATAATAGGCTTAATCAGAGATAAATTAAATTAGTCAGTCATGCATACTACAGCATATTAGCACTGAGTAGTTATTAAATAAATTTTCTGTTATCAGTTGTGCAGGCAATATTGTAGGCAAACAAAGTGCATGAGAAACCAGTAAATAAACTTTATGTTTGGGAGGCTACACGTTTGACATTTCCTGGGTTTTATCAAAATGTTACACGATCTTTACTACTATAACTGGCACCAGGTTAAGTCCTCATAAATGATTCAACTTAACTCCCAGGCAATTAGCCAAAAGCAGAGCAGACAGAACTAATGAATACCTAGACAGCAGATGTTCAGCGTGGTTTTGTGTTTTGGAGGGGATTTCTTCCATGGCAATTTTCAGAAAGAAAAAAGCATGCACGGATGAGTCATAGCTGGTACACAATTGATAAAGAGGAGACAGGCAACATTTCTATTTGTTATAAAATTAATCTTTGTGTTTAGGGCTTTTCAAAATTTATTTTCTCCTTCGCTTCCACTACTAGTTTGAAAAGGTCTTGTAATTGTGTGCAAATATTGAAAAGCATTGCTCTTGCCTTGCTGCTATCATAACTTCCTTTTGTATTGCTGTTATAGCAGCTGGCAGCATCACCTTCATCTCCAGCTAAAAATTTGTGTGAAAAAGAATACAACACAAAATCACTTACACTCGCTTTACAACAGGAATCGTTACTTTTGTGATAGGATTCTAAACCCATACCTTGTTCTTTCATCCATCTTTCAGAAACCTATCAGTACAGTACCTGGAAACATCATAACTTGCTGAGCCTGATCCAGAAGACTTGGGAGCACATTTGACATTCTTTTACACTCTGCACATTTAAAACTCAATGTAAGGTGACAAGAACATTAAGCTGCCCACAGAGCAAAATGAGAAACTAATCAGTATCTGTTCTGAGCCACAGATACAATAATTGGAAAATTAAAGTGCCTGTGAACTGCTAGGGCTGGCCGCATCAAAAAGCAACACCTTGAAATGATTAATGAAGACAAATGTATGCAACTATTTCTATTGACAACTTCAGACAATTGCAGACTAAAAGAATAACACTATAGTTCTCATTTATTTTCCTTTAAAGCTCGCCCCTTCCAAGGGTATCCTGTTAGGAAACCTGTAAGCACTCACTGGTTAAAAAGAGTTTTAACTGAAAGCTCCTTTAACTCAGACATGTGGAAAACACAAGTCCTTTGCTGCACCTACAATAACCATCGCCTGTGCCAACTGTGGTGTGGAGGACATCAGTCATGACAGAGGCATTCAACTTCAGGCCCTCCACCTGAACATGCTAAGGTGACCTGTAAAAGTAAAGTGACTCAACTAATATGCAATGGCAGAGCTCAACAGACCTCTTAAGAAAGTAATTAATGGCAATATTGTTTCAAAACGTACCTTTCTTCTTTAGTGTTCCCACTGCATCCATCACTGACATGGTCAGTTCACTCACTTGGTCAGGCTGTCCTAACGTGCCCCGTCATGGACGGGGCTACTGCAGCTACTGCAGTGGCCCTGAACCGCACAAGCGCGGGCTCCATTTCTTAGGCGTGAGAGACGGAGTAGGATTAAATAAACTCTCTTAAAGAGTAAATGGTGTGTGTGTATATATATCCACACACATATACATATATAAAAAAAAAGCAATGTGAATTTTTCAGGGTTCCCCCCCGCAAAGTACTGATAAAAAAAAAATCTTTGAGCCCTCTGGGACATCAGAATTGGGTCCAAGCAGAAAAGATTAAACAGTATCGATTTTTAAAGGGAACTTATTGAACCTTATTGAGAGAATCCTGACTCCCAAGGCAAGCAGGGTTTTCACAGACTCTCTTAGGTCAAAGCACATCACATGCTTGGGAGTCACATTGGACAGAAAATTAGCACTACAGGCAAGAAGTATCAGCCGGGTTTGGAGAAGAAGCAAGGTTTCACCACTTTGAAAGCACTCTAAAATACAAATGACCAGTCCTGCATTCAGAGTATATTATGACTATGTGATTATACATATATTCAGAAGCTAGGGAATGCAACTAACCGCTGTGCCTTTATCAGGCATGAACGTGTGCAGTTGTACTACCCATGGAGCTGTGTCCACTTCTACGCTCTCTCACCACACACTTCCCACTGCCTTTTCTTAGCAAGGCTGTGCTCAATCTGTTTCAGCCAAGTCCTCCTCAGGCGAGGCTTTTAACAAAAGCAGTAAGAATGGTTTGCAGCAGACAAGCAGAATTTCCTCAAGTTTGTTTATTTCTATTTCCATTAGAGGTGTTTTGAATGAAAACGCACTTGTGACGATGCAGCTGTCCAAAAGGAGGACGTTCTCACACATTACATTTTCTGTCCTTTTCAGTTACCCACAATGGAAAAATACAAAGGATTATTAAAAAACCATACACATATTTAAAATACAGTTGGGAAAAAGAGACTGTGGCAAAGAAATGTCTCTGTGCAGATACAGGTTTACATTATAATTCTGGCCAATAAAGAAGACAGAGATGGGAAGCTTAATTTAACATTTAAAATATAGGAAACCTGGTTTTATTCTGTAGCTCTACAAGAATTTCTCACATGACCCTGGACAATCTCTGAGGTAAACCAGACAAACCTCCTTGTGATTTTGGATACTATCACATATGGAGGAGCCACTGTGAGAAACTTTGCACAGGATTTCCAAGGATGCTGAGAACAAAGTTTAGGAAGATTAGGTGGACTGAAAGCTGGCTGAAAAGCTGGGCCCAGAGCACTGGGATCAGTAGCACAAAGTCCAGCTGGAGGCTGGTCACTTGTGGTGTACCCCAGGGGTTGATACTGGGGCCAGTACTGTTCAGCATCTTCATTAATGACCTGGATGATGGGGCAGGGTGCACCCTCGGAAAGTTTGCAGAGGATACAAAACTGGGAGGAGTGGCTGGTACACCACAGGGTTGGTCTGCCGTCAAGAGGGACCTGGACAGGCTGGAGAAATGGGCTGACAGGAACCTCGTGGAGTTCAGCAAAGGAGGATGTCAAGTTCTGCCCCTGGGGAGGAATAACCCCAAGCACCAGTACATGCTGAGTGACAAATGGCTGAAAAGCAGCTTTGCAGAAAACGACCTGGGGGATCTCGGGACAGGTTGACTGAGAGGCAGCAATACCCCCTTGCAGCAAAGGCCAACAGCTTCCTGGGCTGCATTAGGCAGGGAGTCACCAGCAGGTCAAGGGAGCTGATCCTTCCCCTCTGCTTAGCACTGGTGGGGCACATCTGGAGTGCTAGGTCCAGTGCTGGACTCCGCAGTATAAGACAGACATGGACATATTGGATTGAGTCCAGCAAAAGGCCATAAAGATGATGAAGGGACCGGATCATCTTTGATATGAGAAGGGGCTGAGAGAGCTGGCACTGTTCAGTCTGGAGAAGAGAAGGCTCAGGGGGATCTTACCGATGTCCATAAATGCCTGATGGGGGAAAGTAAAGAAGATTGAACCAGACTCTTCTCAGTGGTGCCCAGTGACAGTACAAGACACAAAAGGCATGAATTGAATTACAGAAAATTCCACTTAAATATAAGAAAAACTTATTTTTACTGTGAGCACAGTCAAACACTGGCACAAGTTGCCCAAAGAGGTTGCGGCATCTCCATCCTTGGACATATTCAACGTTCAAGGGGACATGGTCCTGGGCAACCTGCTGAAGCTGACCCTGCTCTGAGCAAGGGGTTGGTACTAGATAATCTCTGGACATGGTTGCCAGCCTCTCCTTTTCTGTGAGGCCACCATTTCTGGAAAAGTGGTTAAGTGATTCCAGGTTGAAGTATTGAAAATGGATGTACTCTCACTTAGCAAACTTGAGTGTTCCCACCAGGCCACAAGAGATGACACAGTTCTTACGTATATACATCCTCTCCCCACCCTTCGTTGCTGTCTTTACCTTGGCTTACACTTTTTCTTTGCAGAGAACTAAAAATGGCAGAGGGTGTCCCATCCTTTGGGAGATATTGGTCTTCAAGTCCACAAGAGGTGTGAAGGAAGCCCTGTCCCCCTTGTTTCCCTTGCAGTCTTGGGGTAGTTGAGGAGGGACCATAGCACTTTTTTTCTTTACATGACAGTAAAAAAGCCTAGCTTCCTCCTTTGCCCTGATGGCTTGGGAGCAGAGAAACTAGTGATTTTTATTGTTTAACTGGTTTATGTCCTAAATCTCTTCTGACTCAGAATACAAAAGAGAAGCCACAAATCTTTCTCCTCTGCCCAGTACAGAAAGTGAAAGCAGTGATCAGAGAGCAGTGAGCAGGGATCTCCCTCATGCATTTTGTGCAGACATTTACACAACATAATACGTACGTAAAAAGCAAAAACCAAGCTTGAGTCAGTTGGGGAAAGAAGGAGAAAACTATGTGACAGAAGAGGGGTAAAAATCAAAAATGAGGACACAGGGAAGGTAGGAGTGGAGGGAACAACACGAAAAGAGCACGCTCAAAGGTAAAACATGCACTCTGGCATCTCTCCCACTTAAAGAAAAACATAAAGTAAGGAAAGACTGGTTGGCTTTTATCACACTCTTTTCTAGAGCATTCACATCCCAAAGAGTCAGGTATTCTGAGGTGCAATTTCATAAAGTCTGTCAAATGTGCCAGATTCCCAAAATCATGATATAAAAAGTTTAAACTATACGTTGCTCCTTTTTTAAAGCTCTGTAAAAAAGGGCATTTTCACAAGTACACAGGCATAACCTCCCAGCCATCACTGTCACATGGTTTTCATTTTCACCATAGAAAAGGAAAACCTTGTCCCTCAAAATTCATTCTGAAGCTCACATCCCATCATCGCTACAGCTCTAATGTCCTACTCAGAGTTGGATAACAAGTAATAGATTAAAAAGCTCTGAATACACACTTGATATCCTCCTCTTCCATTATTTTGCTGCACTCCCTCTGCTCTCTTCCCATCTTTAGTCATAGGATAAGACTTACAGGAGGAGATTCTGCTCCCGCACAGATATTGCAAACCCGATAGTCTGATTTCCATTATTCGGTTTGATTCCTGTTGCCTCTCTTCATCCATCCTCAGTGAAACTTACATTTCTTAACATCTATTCCGCAAATGTAACTCCCTCATTATTCACAAGCATATCACTGACTTCATTTTGCACATGTTCTGTTTCTCCTATCCTAGCTGTCATGGTTTAACCCCAGCCAGCAACTAAGCACCACGCAGCCGCTCGCTCACTCCCCACCAGTGGGATGGGGGCAAGAATCGGAAGAGTGAAAGTGAGAAAACTCATGTGTTGAGATAAGAACAGTTTAATAATTGAAATAAAATAAAATAAAGATGATTATAACAATAAAGTTAACGATAATGATAATAATAACAATAATAATAGAATATACAAAGCAAGTGGTGCACGATGCAATTGCTCACCACCCGCCAACTGATCCCAGCCAGTCCCCGAGCAGTAGTCACTGCCCCCCAGCCAACTCCCCCAGCTTATATACTGAGCATGACATCATATGGTATGGAATAGCCCTTTGGCCACTTTAGGTCAGCTGTCCCAGCTGTGTCCCCTCCCAGCTTCTCGTGCACCTGGCAGAGCATGGGAAGCTGAAAAGTGCTTGACTTAGTGTAAACATTACTTAGCAACAACTAAAACATCAGTGCGTTATCAACACTATTCTCATCCTAAATCCAAAACACAGCACTATACCAGCTACTAGGAAGAAAATTAACTCTGTCCCAGCCAAAGCAGGACACTAGCTAAAACCTCTTTTAAAGAATATCTTCACTTCTCACTCCTTACATTTTTTCTTTACCCTAGAGGAGCATTTCTTGTTATTAACTATGATATATTTTTCAAAATCACCTGAAATACTCCTCAAAACCTCACGTTTGACATTTCCTATTTTAAGTCTGACATGCCTCTGCTCTTAGATTCAAGAATTATAGAGTACCCCAGGGTTCAAATAAGAAGCATTCAGTGAAGTACTGTATGAACACTGTACTAAAAAATCCACTATATAAACAGGGCCTGGACAGTTCATCAAAACTATAACAATCATACATTCTCTTAGCGTAAGCAGTAAGTAAACTGTCCTATGCATACAGGTTTTATTGTCTGCTTCCAGTGATTCTATCTTATTTTCACTATCAATAAAAAATATGGATTTGGGGAGGCATAAAGTGAGTTTAATGAAGAATTTTTAAAACGCTCATAAAATGATGGATTTACTAAGCAAATACATGGATTTTGAATGCAGTGAAATAGTGAACATCACTACAATGCCCATGAACATGTAGGCAGGCAAAGGTAATGTCAGAATTTCCCCTAACAAGCCCTGTTTTTCACTGGTTTCAGAATTTGGCCCTCAGACTCTCACTGTAGACTACATTTGGCAAAGAACACTTCAGCCTGGGAGTATTTTCTTGCCACAAATATATTTTCAAAACAAATTAAATCTGGGTCATTTTTATGTGGTTGACAGTGCAAAGGAGATTTTCTATGCTTGTTAGTGGTCTTCAAAAAAAGGGCTTTGATTTTTAAAAATATGAAACTTGTCAAGTGATAAATCCATAGAACTGCGTAGTCAAATCACTTGGGGTATTCTGAAGGCAAACTCAGTTAAAAATAAAGAGTTTGACTTAGCCATTTTCTATTTTTTTAAGCAATATTTACAGTTATTTTTATATGTGAGGCTTTCAAAAGTTATCCCTGTTCTCTAAAAGAGATTTAAAGCATGTTTTAGCACACTTTTTAGCACAGTCCTTTAGCAATGCAGAGGTTGTAAAGGTGCATTGGAGTGATGACACCGGAGAAAAATGACCCTCAACATCTCAGCCCATGGCTTTGCTAATCTGCATTGACAAACCCAGTTTCAACAGTTTTAGTACTAAGAAAGGGACACCTTAATGTCTACAGTTTTAGTACTAAGAAAGGGACACTTTAATGTCTACGTTTAGACTTACGCCTGCTGTCCACCAGTGCCTTCACCTGAATTGCCTCATGTTAAATGCAAAAAAATGGTGAGAGGGATAATTCCCAGATCTGAGTAATCAGACTGGGATCTGAAAAGGAGATGGACATTTCTCTACCTGCAGCTTTACTAGTATCAAAGGACTGGCAAATAAAATCAGGCCACTATTTATATGTCTGTTACCCTGCTGATTTAAAAATTGGTAGTCTCTCTAGCAGCTGTGCAGACTTTCTGTCTTCAGCACATTTGCATAGGTGACAATGATTTAAATGCAATAAACAGCTTTGTTGAAATTGCAGAAAAGGAAAAAGAAGCCGGTTTCCTCTCCCATTGCTGCACTCCTCCTATTCTCTCAGTACGAATAAAAAGCCTGAATTTACTGTAGACACTGAAGTGGAATGGATGTGACTCTACAGAAACAGGGAAAGGACCTCTCGTAAGATATGCCACTTTGCTGGTTGGCATGTAAACCACAGATATCCAAACCTCTAGCTCCTGCATGCAAAAGGTAGGTCAATTCCCTATGTTACTGCTGTTAACTGTCCTTTTTTCCTACCTGGCTCTGTAGCAGAGGTAGCAGAAGGGGACATGTGCCTATAACCCGTTTACTCAATATCCGTCCTACCCATAGTATCACATAACCACTTCCTCTGTTGGTACAAGCTAAAACGCCAACCTCTGTGTTGGGGCTAATCAGGTATAAGCACATGATCCCTATTCTGCTACTCTTCAGTTCAAGGGCAGTGACCTCAGAGAATTATTATTGAATTACCAAGCAATAATTCAATATTGCAAGGTCTTAAACTGCTGCAAATAAGACCTATGAGAGCTCATCTGTCTGCAAGGCCTGAACTCTGGAGCCTTTTGTAAGGATGCCTTTTAAGAAAGTATAGTAATTCTGCTGTGTTGGAGAGAGCCTGCAGCTATGGAAAGAGTATCCAGGTGCAGCTGTGTTTGCATTTAAGTAGATGGATGGGCATGTGCCAAACTGGTTGTCATCAAAAGGAAAATGCGATACCAGAGAGGGTTCTAGCAGCTTGGAGGACCCACAACCACCACCAGACACCTGCAGTCCTTAAGATCTATCTGTTTGACTCTATAACGCAGTTGTTTGGATGGATGGATGGATGGATGGATGGATGGATGAACACATGGACAGAAGAGAGTTTTGTGAGATTCTAGGACAACTCTGGGATTCTGGGACAACTCTGATGGCTAGGACAGATGCACGTGGTTAAAGGAGGTTGCACAAAAGGTGTTAGCAGCTCTAAGTGGATTCTCTGGTGGCTGGTAGTGGAATATTTAGTTGATGCCTTTAAGAATAAGGATTGTTAAGACTACTGGAAAAGGGGTCTTGGAGTATTTCTGAAGAGCTGGTGGTCATGCCCTTTGAAAAACCCAAGCTTCTGAGAAGGTGGCTGTGGCTGACTGCTTTTCAGTGTCATATGAAGGATTAATCTTTCTGGTGAGGTTGGACTGGATTAGGTGGTTTGTTCAGGGTTGGCAGGAGTGTTTTCACAACTGGTGCCAAGGCTGGAATAAATTGGAGCACAGCTATACTGAAATGAATTAAAATGCTCAGATACTCAGGAGCTCCAACAGCCTTCTGGGGTTTGTGTTATCACAAAAATTACTTCAGTAACAATTTTTCCAAGGATTAGGAGAAACAGCTTTGAGAAGAGATCTTTCTTAATGTATGTAAAATAACAACATTGAAATGTTACATTTTATCTCTAGGCTGTATTGAGCTTTATTTAATACTTGTATTGCAACAGAAAGGGCTCATTTAAGAATATGTTATTTCATTATGACAAGTGGTATAAACATACGAGGAATTGCATGCAATGCATGGAATTACAGAGGTCTACACCTGAACAGTCATACAGGGACTCTTTACAGTCTTCTGAGACTACAACTATTTCTACAGCTACTCTGGTTTTTTTTAAAATTAATTCATACTAACATAGTGCTTATACCATTAATGTGTGATTTGGTGCAGGATATTCACAGATGCATTAATTAGTGGTAATAATTGATCTAAATTTGTAGAATAATAAGTTAGTAGCATGATCTTCAAAGGGGTGCCCATTACTTTCAACTCTCATGAATATCAGTGTTGAGATGTGGAAGTTAAACACCTGCAGAAGGCAGGGAATAGTGCTTTGGGCAGTTAGTTTCGGTGTTCATATATCCATATGAACTGCAAAATGAGAATAGACAACTAAAAATATCTTAATACGGCACAGTGCCAAAAACAATGAGACAGAAACATTTTTCTGGTGAGATTACTTTACAGTCATTTAAAGGGAATAGTTTAAAAAAGAAGAAAGAAATTAATGATTGCAGGCAAGTTATGTTGCGAATGTGCTTTTCCTTAGCAAGCTGTCACTGTGTACAGAGGTGAAATATATACCTGTAAGTAAAGAAAATACATGCCTATATTTTTAAATATTATGTTTATGTTTTATTATGTCCTATTTTTCAAATGCTGTTAAAATTATCTAGCATAAAACTAATATTTATTCCTCTATTATGAGTACCAAGCTACACTGCAAAACCAGGACTTGCAGCTATACAAACACATCTTATTTCATGTATACAAGGAGAAATATGTCTTCTTGATACTTGAGAATGCGGTCCAAGTGTGTGGTCATCAAGCTTTAAATCAGAGACTAACATGAGGATGTAAGTAAAACATTTAATCTTCTATTATTATTATTTCTTAACCTATTTATCAGTAGCTTGGTTTTTTTTCACTTCTGATATTCTGCCACTTGTGGAGGTGCACTGGTTTGTACTCTGTTACTTTTTAAAGTAAATAAATAAGCAAATAAATAAAAAGAAAACTCACTCTAGAAGTGGTGATTTGTTAGGGAGAGACAGAATATACCCAAGAGAACCAAACTGCAGAACATTCGCCTTCTCCATAATGAATCTCCAGATCCTAGGCAATTGCAATTACAGTACCCTTCCACAGCAAGAACTACTGTTGTTATTGATACCTTTTATAGTCCATGTCATGTAGAGAGACTCCCAGAAGGTTTGGTATTGTAAGAGCAAAGCGGGCTGGATTGAAAATGGAAGCAGGTTGAAAAGCCTGACATTTCTGCTTGCCTCCCCTTAGAAACAACTTCCAACATGTCTGGATATGAAGAACATGGGGAAAGTAAGTTATGACAGTGGGCTGGTTAAACTGATAAAAACAATCCCAATTGAAAATACGGATTCTATTCTTACATCCTGAATTGCAGTGAAAGAAAACTATACATTAAATATTCTACGTAAACCACTCTAGTGACACGAGTATTTAAGAGTGAATAATGCTGTGGAACTGTAATTGTAGTTTAGAACTTCCACAGCTATGAAGGCTGAAGTTTTCCATGTGAGGTGTCTGCCTTGGGCTGTTCTTCCTCGCCTAACATCTCCTGTCACCCTGCTCCTGGCAGATCAAAAATTAAAATCAACTTGTCTAGTTCATCTAAACAATTGGGTTGTTTCTGAAAACAAGGTTGACAGAGATATTTTTTTCTGTATATTTTCTTCTGTTAAAATGTTCCACTGTCTCCAGAAAAACATGCATATTGAGCAGGGTCAAGCAAGGCTGCGTTTGCTATGTCTGTGAGAGTCTATTCAAATTTGTCTGCATAGAGCTGGGGTCTAAGAAATGTTCTTTGCCTGCCCTCAGCAGAGAATTCATACATATTCATACATACAGACTTTTGGTAGCACCAAATTCTCCATAGATGATGTCTGCACTTGAGTGCGGCCCATCCCATGAAGCTCCAGTCCTCCAACCATATCTTCATGTATTGAACTGACCTTATTCCAGGACCGTTCCTAGTGATCATGGGCACTACCTCTAAGACCATAAATATTTTTTTTTCTTTGTGCCCACTCTTTTCCCTTCACTAATGTCCAATCACCACAGGAGAAAAGGAAGCCCCTCTTCTAGCTATGCAGAGAACTTCAGGCAAGTACCGGAATTATAGACATCTGCATTGGAGAGGTCCAAATATGGGCAAAATGAAACCCACCTGTCACTTACCTTTTCAAACAGAGAGACCAAAATCACTAAAATTAAATGGGTTTACACAGAAGTAAATTTGTCTCAGGATTTTTAACATTTTCATACACCTTACAATTTTCTACTCCTTTTTTCTTGTTGTTCTTATCTTAGACAGATTTAAGATATTGAACATGCACAGATAAGCCTCCATGACTACCTACTTTGACAGATACACAGATAAGAACGTACTGTTAAAGTGATTTAGCAAGGTTGAGGTATTTAGGAACAGCTTTAAAGGTGCTTCGAAAGTGGTTTAGTACCACAAAGGCATCATTAAAACATTTATAGTTTTTTCTGCTTCTTAAGGGGGGCCTGGGGTGGAGAAGAAAGAAAGAAAGAAAGGGAGAAAGAAAGGTGATATAAATATAAAACCTCAACATTAACCCAATGCCAAAAATTAATAAATGAAGCATGGGAGTATGCCCAGGAAATTTCCAGTGTAATTATCATTAATACACATCTATAATTTCTATAATTATAATTTCTTTTTCTACTCTAATTTATTTTTTCTCATTTTTCTTCTTAAACATAATACCTTAAACTTTCTGTTATTTTCTGTATACCATGAAGAGTTTTGTGTAACCTAGAGAATGAAATGTTGAGACATACTTTATTTTTTTCTCCCCAGCTTCCTAATTGAGTGATTGGATTGTCACCACAACTGCTATATTAGAAAAGATTGTGGATCTTGAGATGTTTTTAAGCAACATCTTTAAAGAAACAATGTATTTTCAGTATATTGTGGAAATTAAGCTGTCCACACACACAGAAAAAAAATAAACCAAACCAAAAACCCAAAATCAAAACAGGAGTGTGTGTTATAGAAAAGCCCAAAAGTGAGATAGAGCTTTGCAGGTAAATACTATTTTATTTTTTTAAGAACCAAGCTGATCTGATTTTGCAGTATCTCAATTTTATTAAACTTCCAAGGACACACAAACTCTAAATATTCTCAGTATTTCACTTTACCCTCTGTATGAAGAAGTCTCGCTTCTTTGCTCAGTCAGTTATCTGCTGAGATAGCTTACAGGTGGGCCACTTAAGGCCAGACTTATGAAGTAGTTTTTCATACACCATTTAGTGCATTGTACTTTTTACTGAGCCTTATCATTTCAAGCAGAGAACACTGTACAATGCAAAACTGAAAAGAGACATTCCTTTGTTTCTGCTGAACAGCACCCTCACGGCTTCTCGTGCTGCATGACCTCCGCAAACAGCTGCCATAAAGGATAGGCTGAAAAATGTGTATGGCTTACCCACAACATGAGTACGTTTAGAGGGTGCTGGTATGACCAACAGAAATTTTATTTCGTAAATTTATTGTATTTTTTTAAGTTCTCTTTATGGCAGAAGTCCTTGCCCAGACAAGAAGTGAAAGAAGTCTAGCAAACTGAAGCTACTCTAAATTTTCTGATATAATATCTTTCATTTTAGTCCACAGCAAATCTGCTGCTCAGCTGGAGAAGATGAATCAGGTACTAAACACAATTACATGCCCAGCAACTGCCTGTGAACACTGAGGGTCTTTATTTTCTAAAGACAGCCCCATGAGATTGTAGAAAATAGCTTTTTCCAATTTTATATTATTTTTAAATTCTGATAGAAGTATTCAACTTGTATTCACTTGGAAACCGCTCTTACTTCTGTGCAAGACGTGCAGCATTTGAAGCAGTAACTTCAGGTAATCGACGTTCTGTTACATGTACATAAATTATTGTTACAAATTTGGAGATGTCAAATTTCTAACCTAACCACTGTCAGTGTCTTAACTACAAAAGGCTGAATGAGAATCTGTAAAATCTTTTGTAATAAAAGCTGAAATCATTCAAAAACTTAAAAATGTTAGTCCCTGGGGTGAAAAATAAATCTTACTGAGTACCATAAGGCTTCATTTTGCTAATTTATGGCTACGCAAACGTGATGCACCTACGTAAAAGATGCTCATAAGAGAAAAGGGAGGATCTTCTGTTACCCCTGGACATATGTGACTACAGTCACTACATGTGTGATGTGACTGTATGGTCAGGATTTCTGTATTTTCTGTGAGACTAGTCTAACTAATCACAGGTGATGCAAAAGTCAACATTTATTTTTACAGGCTACCAGGGGTCGTATACTGATGCACATACAGGGAACATAAGAGATACTCTTAGAATTTATTTCTTTCACCATGAAAGTAGGGCAAAATCCCATATTTTATTTAATGATGGAAGGGGTTATTAATTTTTTTTCTATAACATCGCAGAAAAAAAGGTACAGACACAGTCCACAAAAGTTTTATGAATACTCTTATTTACACTGCGCTTAAAAGGAAACAACATCTGTGACTGCTTTATAGTTTCTTTGTTTGCAGACTAAATTTATCTGGTTTACAGGTTCCTTGTGAAAAACAGCTGAAACATAAAATTCATCACAGCATTGTGTTCAGTATTTGCCCTTTTGCTAATAAATACCTGGTCAGGCTACAACAACTGAAGAGGATCGCAGCTCTTTGAAACAGTAATGGAAAAGCATGGAGGCGAGATTTAAAATGTGAGATAATTAATTTCCATAGCACAGCTGACAGTAAAAGATAGTTAGTTACTTGTGCAGTGGCTGCAGTTCCTAAAGAAATATTGTGTGAGTAACTCCTCAATTGCTGTGCTGGAGCTCTCGGTACAAAGCCTGGGACAAGCGTTGACCACTGCGGTGGTGTCCTTTGTGCTCTCGTGTTTCTAAACTGGTGTTGCACAAGGCTGGACTAACCAAGCCCTCCGCACAAAATCCTAATGTCATCCAGCTCCAGCATAGTGCAGGATTGGACTAAGAGGCCACAGAAGATGTATGTGTCCAGCACGGGTCAAAGAACTGTGCCTGCTCAGCAAACAAGCCAGTCTTCTGTGTGTCTGTGCATCTATACACATGCATATACACACACACACACACTAGAGCTTGTAGATTCCCAGCAGTAAATCCTTGCTAAAAAGACTACTTAAATGGTGTCGGCACTACAGTTGGGCCCCACTTCACTTCCTTCTTTGATGCAGTAACATAGTAATAGGTAAATGGAACAACTCCGCTACTTCAATAGATTTGTTACCTAGAGGCAGATTTCTGGGAGAAGCTACTTAAGCAGTCTGAATTCTTATCAAACTTTCTCCTTGATGCTAGGATCTTACCAGCCAGCTCACAGCATACTTTGAATCATGAAGAAAGCCACTCTGTGTTATGTTTTTCAGTTGCAATCTTTACGCATGCATTAAGAAAGGTTTGGGACATGTTGCAAAACATCCAGGTGCACGGAAAGCCTAAGAACAAGAAGCACCAACACATGATGACAGATGTATTTTCATGAAAGACTTGACGTACAGAGCAAAAGGGCAGCACAGGTTGGGAAAGGGATAAATATAAAATGGCACAGCTCATCTTTGCATTTAGATGAGCCATCAAATCCGATGCTTTGAAGCCATGGGGGACAGATGACAACATGAGGTCTGCTGCCCTGTAAAAATGATAGCGAGGTTTTTGCCCTTGATTAGGTTCTGGCGTATATTGTCTCTGTAAGAGAGCAGGTATATATACACTCCCAAAAACCTGAAGGCTGCACTGAGATGAGTGAGATGCATTTCAGTCACTCACTTGCTTACCACTGAACAATCTGGAAGGCCAAAAATTGCCAGTTGTACTTCTTTAGGGGGTTCAGAGGAGTAAAGCCAGGATGATCTGTGCGGTGCAATGATGTCGCTCAGGCCTCGGGCTGTGCTGCTGCGTTCCAGGATGCCTACAGGGATGTTCTAGCTACAAAGTGACCTTGGCAACAAGGGACATGAACTCTTCTCTCAGTACTCCAGCAATTTTTCAATGGGTTTTGACAGGTAGTCCCAATTAATAAAATCATATTTCACCATTAAGGCTGTTCAATATCTTTATTTGCAGATTCCAGTGCAATTGGTTTTTTCCTGCCAATGGGCTTCAGTTCAGAAGTCTCTTTACTTTTTCTATTGATTTTTCTTCCTCTTGAAGAACGCTTTTATTTGCCCTCATTAACTCAGGCTGGGTTAAAAATCTTTTATGCTTCTGGTACTAGTGGTAGCATGTACCATGTTTTTGTTAGGACAACATCCCAGGGCAAACCGGGAATTTGTGTAGCTGCATCCTGAAAAGGGACTCCTCTCTCTTTGCCTGCCCCTAGAAATCTTCTTCAGTTGGCTGGGATGGATGTGATTGAGTCCAGCCCTATCAGGAGAGGAAGAAGCAGCATGAACGTGTGCTGGACACTTTTATTTTGTTTCCTTATCTGATAGCACAAACCCATTCTTTAAATAGTATCAATATGATTACCTTGTGTGGACCGCAACTGAACATGACAATTCAGCAGCTGAGGAAATACCACAAAAACCTTCCTCACATTCCTGTTTGTCAGGGATAGGGTGCCTCATGCCAAGTTCTGCATCTTTGTTGTTCAACTCCCAGATAAATGCAAGGCAATGAGACTAGTAAGATTTCTAGAATGATGCTTAATTTACTGGATGATTCCGGTGCATTGCTCTCAGAAATACTTATTGTATGACTCTCCATTAAACACACTCTTGACTCCAGATCACACGCATGGTCAAGGCTGAGCTCAAAAGCTTTGGAAGAAGGTGGGGTTTGCTCGGCCCTCATGTCTCTGTAATGAAGTTAGAAACCATGACACATTTCTGAGTTCCTTGATTCTGCACTTCTTGGCCAGGAAACGTGGAAATCCTCCTATAGCCTATGGCACCATAGCCACAAACCATAACAGAACTGATGTTCTCAGTTGGACTGAGGATCGTTGCTCCTAAAGATGATCAAACCCCATGTGTTCCAGGTGAAATATTTCCAGTTCATCAAATCAGCATTTTCTAGATTGGCTGAAAAACTTCTGCCTAGTTCTGACAGTAAACAGTGATCGTGTGAGTCTGATTTGGCCTTTGCCCTTGTGTCCTTTCTAGACTCTTGTCCTTCACCGTGCCTCGGCTGTGCAACAGCCAGTGCATTGGCACACCACAGAGGATGATTTTGGCTTTGTAAACAGAACGTGCAGAACTACTCTATTGACAGGTCAAAAGGAATAGAGAGCTCACGTTTAGCGATGTTGACTCTGCTGTGCTAACACAAATAAAATACAAGGGGGAAAAACCCTTTATTTTTATTGTTAGTATTTTAAGATAGCATGCTGAATACGCCCTGGGATTAGGTCTCCTGAGTCAAATAGCGCTGTATTTACCAACACTTTTCAGAGAAGAACAGCCTTTTAAGTGATGCTTAGCAACACACATCCTCCATTCTGTTCTTTCTATTAGTTTTATCACTTTTCACATTTACCTTTCGTTTTGAGTACAAAACACACAGGAGAAGAATTTCATTCATACTCTGAATGCCAGCATGTTCAGATGCACGGCACTAGGCACAGGAAGACCCTGTGCAACTCTGACATTGTGTTCAAAGTCTGTCTGGATCAAAACTCAAAGCCTCCCCACCCCACAACTGACGTCTGTCACCTTTATATAGATGTGCTTTTCAGTGCTATTAGTTAGCTTACACTTTGTCCAGAAACAGATAGCTGTAGGACCTGCAGGATGGACAACTGACTTCCAAAGACCAGGATGAACCACAGCCTATGAGATGTTATGCATCCCCATATCCCACAGAAGGAGAGAGAGCTGTGCTGATCAGAGTCTCTTAGGACTGAATTTGTACTCACCGGACTTCAGAAACACAACAAGGAACATGAGGCCTAATCTTGCAAAAAGATAATCACATTCAGCTAATGCACTTGTACCTAGAAATGGAGGGAGCTCTGTACCTCAAAAGGTAGGCTTAGAATAAAATTGATTTGGACCATTAGTAAGTAACACAGCAAACAGTGAGCCATTGCTTCTTATTCTGGAGCTCTTCTATGGAGCATGAGTGGTCAAAATTCTCATCCCATCCTATTTTCACCTACAACTATTCTGATTTAAATGTAGGTACTGAATATTTATGTTTGTATCAGATATTGGATGCATAATGGAAAGGAATCAGAAAATAAAATAAAGCCTTTTCCTGTGTTCAGAGGCTGGTGTACACGGGTAGTGGCAGAGACCACCACGGATCTAAACATAAAACAATCATAAAACAAAATTCTTCGTCCATTGAAATTTCAAGTATTTTCATTTTTATTCCTTGCTATATAACTGGACTTGTGTTATTACAAACCATATTTATTAGGACTGTCATGTGAGTCTGCTGTGTGTTTTAATACAATTCTCTACCAGATAAACTAAAAAATCAACTACTTTGATCAGGATTAAACCATGAAATCAGAGTTCACACATAATGCTTAACCTAAATAAAGAATTCATGGGAAACAGAATCGTGCTATCATAATATTTATTGGAAATGTATACAGGAAGAAAAAATCCATACATGCTTCTCAGGAAAGCATAATTTCCCAATGGATACTGCTCTATTCGACTTGAATCTAAACTAACACTGTAGATTCTAATAGCACTTGGCAAGCTGCAGACACATCATTTTTTAACTTAGGCTTACGTTTGAATTACCTGGAACTCAAAATTTCCAATGTGACCTTTTCAGGTCTTTGTTTAGGAACAAAAAGAGTTCTCACTAGAGAGAGAAAATACCTTTTAGAGAACAAGATATATTGTTGAAGGCGGAGGCTAAAATAGTATGGTGCTACTGCTAGTCTAGAATTAGAGAAAACAATGACTACATATGTAAGCTTTGTTACCTTCAGCTGACAAAAGGGACTATCATTTTTTATATTTAAAACCAAATTTCTGGTCTTTTGTACTGTGCTTTCAAGTACATATTTATTCCCCCTATGCCTGAAGCTAATAAAATGCAGGAAGGTGGATTTTTTTTCTGCCTACAATAATGGACACATTAAAGATGTACATGCCAAACAGAATGTTTTTATTTGTGTGTTCAATTCTGCAAGGAGTTCTGCACCAAAGAACTTAATCAATGAGAGCCATAGCATTTCTCACCTCTCAAAACAGATGCTGGAGTCTTTAATGACCATCTAAAATTCCAGCATATTAAGATCTCTGGTCACTAGATTATTTTTTTTCCCACTAGGTTTGCTTATAGGAGAAGTGCAGAAAATCTGACTTGCAAAGTGCAATATCCTGTTCTGCTGTGTAACCACATCTATACCAGAGCTATAGACTGTTCTTGTTCCTCATTTCCTTTATCCACTGGTAAGCTGCATAGACTGGCTTTTAAACTGCCTTTTCACTGCCAAGTTCATAAATATACAACAGGAAATTTCAACTGCATATTTACATATAAAAAAGTGGAAAGCATGGGAGAGCCAAACACAGCTTTGAGTCTTTTTGTAGTGTGCTCAAAGCCACAAGTGGGGATAAAAGCCAAAACAGATCTGGTATCTAATTGCTAAATATTTACTTAATGCAATCATCATTTATTGAGGAAGAAGAAGATGAAGAAGAAGAAGAGTTCAAATATTTACTACAGATATAGTATTATTTACTATAGGTGGGGGTTAGCACTAATTTTGGGGAAGAAGACTGCTACGTCAGATAAAGATCAGTTTATGTTATTTGAACTGGTCATGCCCTTAATTTTCCACAAAGGCATATTTCAAAATACACCATAGAATTAAACAGCTCTTCCTCTAAGCTAGCCCCTTCCCTTTTGTTCTTCTTCTGTTTGTTTTATTTCTGGATGCAATGCCTGAGTGAGTGGTCCATCATTCAACATGTGTCACTGATCCAAATGACAAAAGACAGGTTAATACAGTCTTTCCTCTACTGTACCAGCAGAGGCACACCACAAGGGCAGAAAAATCACTATATTCACATTCATCCCTCCCTACCACTTGTGAGCCTGAAAACTGCCCTGCATAGGGTTGGAGCAAGTAGGAACTGCAACGGAAGGAGATACCTCTCATCTCTGGGCACCTGATGGACTCCGGTTGGGAATTCATGCAGGCAATAAAAACACTGACCTCAGAAAGAAGCTCAATGATCTTTGAAGTTTTGAAAGTCCATTTTTCCAATCTATAGAGGCTTTGCCTAGGAAGGGAAAATTGGGGTAGGTGTGCTATGCGCAATACAAAGTACACGATATGGAAAAATTTGGAAAATGGAGAGCTACCAGCATGTGCTCAGAGTGGCTGCAGGAATTAGCGAACATGCCAATTAGTAGTGGGTGCCTACAAAACATCACTTTTGTCCCGTTTAATGGATCTAATTTATATGAAGTGTATTCAAAACATCACTTAAGGTTATTACCACATCTCTGAAATCATTTCATTCAACTGAATAACTGAAACGCTTTATGTACCTTTTATTAGTGCATAAACATGATTAACTTGCACTTTACCCATCTGAAATATTAAAACGTTAAAAGGAGCATAAAAACAGAAAATTACTGGACATTTCCTGGTTGTTGCTGAGTGAGATAGGCAGGTAGAATGAACCATGACCAACCTGTGACCCTTCCCTTCAATACTAATGCCTCTAATGAAATCTGATGTCAGTCAGAAACCCTCATCAAAATGGCCTGATCATTTGCCATCAGTCCCTTAGAACAACATAACAATCTGAAAATCGAATAGGAAAGAAGTGTTTTGTTAAAGATTGTCCCAGCAAAGTGGCTGCCTTTATTGTTTATATCCCACTTATATGGCTAATGCTGCATCTGCTTTTGGTTGACTACAGTCAGATTAAATTTAGATCTAACATGAGGTACATACTGCTATACAGTCAACTCCAGCTGAGATTCCATGCAGCGTTGTTAGAAATACATTATTTTTCCAAAGATGCAGTGTGAAGGCAATGTTATAATGCTCTAATACAACTGAAACTTCTCTTTCCCTTCCCAATAATATTTTCCAACACTGTGGTAACATGAATTACACTAATCCTCTCTGGGCCAGATCAGAGTGCTTGAAGAATGAGCAGTATGAACTCAAGAATTCTGCTCCAGATCATTAAAAGAAACAAAGAGCTGGTTTTTTTTCTGAGTAGCTTAACTAGGTAAGAAAAGAGAAATGATACAGCAGGAGAGAGGGAAAAATTTGGGGAAGGAAAAAAATTCTTTCAAACAATTTGGGAAAAAAAAAAAAAAGAAAGAGTAAAGTAAATTTTATATTAGTTTTGATGGGGCTGTGATATGGCTAAAAGCAGGTGTGCAGTGTTCCATCTGGAGGGTCTGGGATTACGTTGTCTCCATTTCTGTAGGCTTTTAACTGGCCCCTTGTCTGAATGCATGTAAACGCTCTTTGATTTACTGTTGCTTCAATTCTTACAAGCTTTTCAGTACCTGATGTACTCACAACTATAAGCAAACTGCTCATCAGCAGATCATGTGGATTTGTTATTTGGCCACATAAGTTCTTTTTTAATAATAACATAAACATGTTTAAATGATGTATGCTGCTCTATGGCAGTAAAACTGTTTGGATAGGACACACTCAGATCCTTTCAAGTTGCTATAAAGAGAAACTTTAGATTCCATCTGATCACAGAAAACATCAACTGGTGTGCCAAGGGAATCTAGGGGCTGAAGATAAAGCTTACTGGGAAAGAAAGGAAAGTTGGTAATGTCTAAAAAAACATATGAACTCATTTAGAGACTTTTGTATCTTCAAAATCTTGATTTCACATCTGATGTTTTACTGATTTGCTGGTTCTTAGCCCTTCTCTGCTCTAATGCTTTGGGCAGTGCCAGACCAAGAGTCTCTGTCATTCCAGGCTTGTTTCTGCAGAAAGCCAGCAGCAGCTGCTTTCAGGTTGAATAACACTCCCACAGACTTGCCTTCTTAAAAGAATAGGAAAAACAAGGATATTTAATCTCGGGAGAGTGTCTAGTGAATAGTACTTGTGTTTTAACAACTGCTGGCTCAGAAGGCACTGTGGGCTCCTGAATGCTAATGGTGAGAAGTAACCACCAGTCTGCAAACGTATTTGGAAGTGCAGTTGTCTCTAGACTGCTCCTGGGCATCTGTGCCAGGGAACCGCTAAAGCAATGGACAAATTCTGCCCCATGCCAACAGCGGATGGGACCGGTGTGCCTCAAAGGCTATGCTTGAACACCCTCTGGTGAACCGAGAGGGGAGAACAGCAGACAGAAAGACTCAGTTTCCCTGACCTATACTGAGCTAGAGCTACCCCTAATGCAAGCAGGGAGTAAGCAGACAAGGTCTCTCTCATCAGCACCCCTAGAGTGGGTAGTTACTTGAAGGGGCCAGAGACTCAGTGGAGTCCTGTCTCAACCACTCTATTAAAACCTACAAGAGGATAGAGAATAGCAGGTGCCTAACCCTGTTTGTACAGCAAGACAGATGTGGGGGGACCATGCCTCCTGCCCGCTGACAGCACGGCTGCGGTCCCCTTGCAGCACACATCCTCTGAATTCTGTCCAAGCATTGCAGCATTGTCTTTGCAGCACAGACTTCGGTTTAAAAGTCATCTTCTGTCACTCTGTTTGCAGAATAACTGGCTGTTTGGCACCCTCTGCACCAGATGTTATCTTGTAAACTAAATGCACAAATGCTTATTCTATTTTCACAATAAAAGAATAATCAGGTTTAGCACTTAATTCTGTGATTCAAAGTTAATAATATTTAAGATTTATAAATATATTACAGAAGTATGTTAATTCTGTAACTGTACTAAAAAAAAAAAGGCACGTAGCTCAGGAATGAAGCAAAATGTGTCATAAATAAGCCTAACAATAAGGATTTAATTTATTAGCAGTTTTGGCAGAACAACTGCAAAGAAGATTGCGGTTGTGAAGCACGTTTGTCATTTGACAAAGGAGAGGTTGTTACTCAATATAATAACAATACTAGATTCATTTTCTTTTAAGTATTCAAAAAAATCTGCCTGAAAGATTCTCCAGATTAGATTGTTTGTCTCTAATCTCAAGGTGGATTTCACATCATTAGTTAAAAAGAGTTTAACAGACCTGACACCAAGGAGCATTGCATCACAGATCTGTTATATTTATAAGGCCAGTTATGGCTTTGCAGTAATCAGAAGTTTCATGGAAGAGGGAGGAGTTCCCAGACCCCTGTTTGACAGAAGGATGACTAGGGCTCTTTATTTTCCTTTTTTTATTCCTTCACCATGGCTATTTCTATCTTAAGCGTGATAGATGGGAAAAACTAGACATCAAAACAGCAAAAGGTTAAATTAATCGTAAATCATTGCACACCATCAGTTTATGTATTTATCCTACTTTGCGTATCTAAAGTTGAATAAAGTGCCTGGAGGTTTTTGGTTGAGCAGACTGAAATAATGAAAACAATTTCCTAAAATAAAATATAAGCATTGTCAAGGGTTCTTAAATAGAAGTCCAGCAAGATTAGTTTCCATCTCAAAAACAGCAGAAAATTGGTTTCTTCAGATCCCCAATCAAATGCGCCAATAAGTGAAATTTTGCCTATTGAAACGGAAAAACAGAGTACTGAGAAATGTGATAATCCTCCAAGTTAAAAAGGTTTTATATCATAATCACTGCTGTCACCACAAGGTTAGTGAGACAATTTATATTAACTACACCAGTTTGTTCATCACTCCTCAACATTTCATTCATTCAAGACCAGTCCCTGTTTTTCTTTCCCACTAAATCAAATGTCGAAGATCGGTCATTGATTATGCCAATTTTCAAGGATATACCATTCCCTCAAAAGTCCTGTACTTCCCTTCCTTACTTTTGGCAACTTCTCTTTAATTGAAAAAGAATAATATAAAGCAGACACTGAAACATTCACCCTGACTATACTTCTTCATATGTATTCAAATTCACAGAACAACTACAGGAAACGGCCAAGATTTATTATTATTATTATTTTATTATTTTTTAAGAAAGACTCAAAGTATCCGTCATAGTAATAGAAAAGAGCTGGTAAGAAATGGTACATACATGAAGATCTACAAGGAAAATGCATCCCTACTCAATGATGTTGGTCTAATATCTTGACACCAAAACTACAAAATATGTGCCATTAAAAAGCAGTAGATTTTTTTTTAACAACCCCTTTTCTACTGCAAGTTACTCATGTGTTTAGGGGAAGGGGGACACACATTTCCCTGTGTCCCTTGTTGTCTCAGCTGCTTAAAAGGCTCACGGGCACCACTGATGTCTAGCACAAACCACAACAACCTTCATGCTGTTCTAATGTGAGCCAGAAGATGAATGCTGCCACACAATAGGACACAGGGAACAAAAGTCACACTTTTTACCAAATATTTTCTGCTGCGCTGTGCTTGATGGCTGAAGCTGAGGATCACATCCATGCTGCTGAAGACGTCTCCCAGAAATTAGCAACTGACAGTGTTCCACTTCGGAAGGGAGAGCCACCCTGCAGGAAGACCTGGACAGGCTGGAAGAGTGGGCTAACAAGAACCTTATGAAGTTCATGAAAGACAAATGTAGGCTCTTGCACCTGGGAAAACATAATCCAGGAGTGCAGCACAGGCTGGGATCTACCCAGCTGGGGAACAGTTCTGTGGAAAGGGACCTGGGGGTCCTGGTGGACAAGCAGCTCAATATGAGTGAACAGTGTGCTGCTGTGGCAAAGCAAGCCAACAGGATGCTGGGCTGCAGCAACAAAGGCATCACCAGCAGAGATAAAGAAGTCATTATCCCACTCTACGCAGCACTTGTCAGGCCACACCTGGAATACTGTGTTCAGTTGTGGTCCCCGCTATACACAAAAAATGCGGACAGGCTGGAGAGGGTCCAGAGAAGGGCCACAAAGATGATCAAAGGACTGGGAAGCCTGCCATGTGAGGAAAGGCTGAGAGAACTGGGTTTGTTCAGCCTTGAGAAAAGAAGGCTTAAGGGATACCTTGTCACCATGTTCCAGTATTTAAAGGGTGGCTACAAAGAAGATGGAGACTCCCTTTTTACAAGGAGTCACATGGATAAGACGAGGGGTAATGGGTACAAGTTACTGCTGGGGAGATTCCCATTGGACACAAGAGGAAAATTTTTCACAATGAGAACAATCAGCCAGTGGAATAATCTCCCCAGGGAAGTGGTGGATTCCCCAACATTGGACACTTTTAAGATTCAGCTGGACAGGGTGCTGGGCCATCTTCTCTAGACTTCTTTTGCCAAGACGGGTTGGACCAGATGATTCTTGAGGTCCCTTCCAGCCTGGTATTCTATGCTTCTATGATTCTATGATTTGCTTTGATGACTGAATTAAAATTGCTTGGTCTAATTGCCAGAGAATGGGAAACGTGAAAATAAAATAATTCCCAGATGACAGGCCAACAGACAAATAGGATGTAAAAGGAACATTCAGAAGAGCAGAAAAACTAATACACATTTTATTCATCTACACTCACTGTGGAGGAATTTCAGGAAGCTCTCATGGTGGAAATTTTCAAACGCTGCACTCAAAGGATCTGTCCCCAAATGACATGCCAGCAAAAGGCATTATGGAGCAAATAGGCAGAAAGATCAGTAACTGGAAGGTGGTACTCAACCATGAGTTCAAAAGGTAACAAAAGATAAAGTGGCACAACTATTAATTGCAGCCTGTAAGTCATCACTAAAGACCAGTCTGGTACCAGAGGACTGAACTATGCAAAATGTAAGGCAATTTTTTTTAAAGGATTTGACAAGGGATCTTGGGAACTATGGACCAGAGAGCCTAATGCCCAAAAGAGACAAATCGGTAAGGACTATAAGAGAGAATTGAGTTAATGGGCACATGAATAAAAATTAACAGAGTCAACACAGTTTCTGTAAAGATGAAGTCATGCTTTACCATCACACTGGCAGTCCTTGAAGGAACTATTGTGCATACGGATAAGGCGAATTTGGCTAATACAGTCAGGAATTCAGAAAAATCTCTCATCCAAAGTGTCTCAAAAAAATCCAAACACCTATAGGATAAGAATTAAGTCCTCAAAAGGATGCAAGTTTGACTTATAGAAAGAAACACAAGGTACACATCAATTTTCGCAATGAAAAGAGGTCACCAATGGTGTTCAGAGGGGAGTGGTGTGGTGACCCCAGATATTGAACATATTTATTAGTGACATTGAAAGGCAGTAACTAGTATGGTAACAAAGCTTGTAGATGACACTAATTTGCTCTGGATAGTAAAGATGAGGGCAACTGGAGAAGTATTGCAACAGGACTTGAAGCCATGTCAAAACTAGGAAGAAATGAGGATCAACAGGAGCAGATCTGTACAGTGAAACAGTTGCTGCTGAAGACCACACATGATCCCTATTTCAGGACTGGTTTGTTTTGGTTTTTTTATTTAATTTGGACTAGTTCCAGTCTGCTCCTATTGATTGAATGTCTGCAGACGGGGCACTCAAGTTGCACTTCTGGAGCTTATCTTTTGGTTTAATTACATCTGAAAGGAGTCCAGTCCAATGGCTCTCAGATCATCTTCGGTGTGTACAAATGCACAGTACGTGGAGATGACCAGGAAATTTGCTTCAAAAGCACTCTCCTGCTCCTACACCAGTGATACAGATGCATTCTCTGAGGCTCAGGGACCAAGCAATAAAATATCAGGTAAAAATGAAGGCAGATAAATTTAGAGTGCTGGACATGTGGAAAAAGCCAACAATCATGACTGTACACAGGGTGATGAAGTCTGGGTAGACTATTATCAGGCACACATGAGAACTCAGAGTCACAACAATCAGCCCTACGAACAGCTTAGCTCAGTGCTCATTAAAGTAAATCAAATTACTAGGAAAGGAAAAGAAAACAAAGAGAAATATCACCTCTCATTGTAAAAATTTCAACCTTATCTCCTGGTTTCTCCACCCTAAAAAGACATGGTAGAATTGAATAGACCGATAGGAGGGTGGCAAGTACACTCAATGGCATGGAGCAGCTTCCAGGTGAAAACAACTATGCAGAGAGGGGCTTTTCAGCCTGGGAAAGAGGTGGCTGAGGATGGGATGTGACAGACATTCACAGAATCATTAGGGGAATAGAGAGGGTGGAAAGGAACAACTAACTGTTTGGTCTGTCTGAGGATACAGAGAAGAACTGGGGCATATCACATGAAACTAGCACGTGGTAGCTTCAGAACTGGCAAAAAGATGTGGTTCTTCATACAGCACATCGTTAAATTGTGTGCAAGTCCTTGCCATGGGAAGCTGTAACTGCTAGAAGTTTACATGAGCTGAAAAGCTGACTGGACCAATTCATAGGCATGATAACCTGTCAAGGGCTATCACCTCTGGGTCACCTAGTCTTTGGGCAACGAAGTGCTGCAATAGAAAGTATTTTTTGGAAATAAACATACCTGCCTGCCCTCTTCTTGTACTCTTTCCTAGGCATAAATTTCAGAGCTGAAGACCAAGTATTGGGTTAGACCAACTTTTGATATGACCCAGTGTGACTGTTCCTGCATTTGTATTAGCCTTTCAGTCACTAGTCAATGGGACTAGTCCACTAAATAAAAAATCAGAAGTTGACTCTGAACAGAAAGAAAGAGGTTGACTCAACAGAAATTTGATTACTTTTTATTTACTCTGGAACATGATATTGGAGACTTAGATTTATAACCCAAATTTGTGCTGGGAAAAGAGTTTACATGTCACAGCCCTACATGAAAATGATGGAAAACTGTAAATGTCACAGAAAATACATTTCTGGAAGTCTAAAGTTGTCTTTCAGCATTCAGAATTGTAATTTTTCAATGTATTTAATCCTTCCCAACGAAATTTCCTAGCAAATGATAATGCTTTTAGTATACTAAGATCAATTTGATTAAAATTTAATATACATGATGGAAAAAGAAATATGTCAGTAAAGTGTGCCAGTTATTAATGACACACTCTAAATTATGGTAGACTGAACATTCTCAGCAGGCTGGAGGATTTGATTGTAGTGTTTTGAGTCTGTCTTACAGTATTGCACATTTTGCCTTTTGGACAATATTTATTACACCTTAGAGAGCACAAACAAATACTTTTACAAAAACAATCATTTAAGAGTAGTTACTCTTTTTCCTTTTACCTTTAAAAAGCCTTTTGGAAAGAGTTGGGATGGCTTCCCTGTTTTGGGTCTCTCCCTGTTTCTTTCTCCTATCAAAGATTAATTTGGGAACAGTTTGCAAAAGTCCTGTTTTCCCCCACCCCTTGAAACCCACATGGTAATTACTCTAATCCAAAATTATCCAGTTTTGTAGTGTGCTCATTTACAGCTTCAAATACAATATTGATATTTGGTGCCAGGCATGAGTTATTATAAAAAACATTTGGTCCCTGTATTTTGCGAACTGTGATTTTTTCATATTTATAATGGAGTCCAAAAGACTGCATATGTTGTCTGGGTGTCACTAATGATAAAAACTATTGCTCCCATTTGTTTTTTCCTTAAATACAGGACATAGCTGAAATAAGATCTGCATCTGCCACCATTTGGCTTCCCTCTTTTTGAGGGAAAATCATATATGTCCTGATTAACTGTGAACATGATTATTTTATTCAGCAAGTCCCATACACAAACCAGCAAAACACAATTAAAAAATGATGACAGCGTCTTGATGAAACTGGTTATTTCAAGTAAACTGGGGCCTCCTGGGTTTTTTTGCCACCTTCTTTAACCATTACCACTAACTAAAATTCTAGTTTCGTAGAGTTGCTATAAACAAGCAGTTAATAAGGCAGCTGTCTATGGCTTCAGCCGCTCTATGTAAACTAAGCTATTATTTTGGAAGTGATGACATAACTCACAAGGAAAAGGTGATTAATCCATCACATAAACTAAGACACTTCAGACTATGAGTATAAATGTGCATTATTCATTTGATCCAATTATCCTTCCAGGTATTGCTACAGCAGAGACTTTCATTTTTTTTTTCAATCTGGAATTTAAAGCTTTACAGGAAAAAAAAAAAAAAAAAGAGGAAAAGATGGAAAAAACCCAAATCAGAGGTGCGGTTAGGTTATGGAAAGTAACTCTGAAGTGGTATTATGGGTGCCCCACAATACTATGTCTCAGTGGCTTTGGCAGCTGTGGAAGATATGTCATCAGACAAGTGACATTAACAACTAGAGCTTAGATCTTGCTCAACCACAAGCATAGAAAAGACCAAGTCATGCTCTGCATTAGACTCAGCCTTGCTAGTTCCTAAGAACAGGTTTTATATCTACTTCTGGGATACCCCAGTCCCTCACTCAGTCAATACCCTGTCCTGACTTGGGTCTTGGACTACTGTTGGGTTATAACTGCTGCTGTGGCAGTAGTTTTGGGCCCCAAAGATGTCTCATGCCCTTCCTTACACCCTGAGGCATTCCTTGGGCACAGCCTCTGCAGGGGAAGGCACCTGCTCTGCTTGTAGCCTGCATAAGAAAATTATCATTATTCTACTTTCAGCATCCCTCCTACCATTGACTAGGTGAAAAGAAATGGTTTGGGTCCAAACAAATGCTTGCAGTGACACTGTCAGTGATCTAATTGCTTTGCACCCCAAAGCAAGAGCTGAGGCATAGTAACACTTCTATACTCAGCCTATAGGTAAGAGTATCTCACTGCTCTCTGGCCAAGAAGCAGCCAGCCATTCATAACCGTGAGGGCAGTCATCATGGCATAAAAAGTTTAAACGGTAGTAAATTAAGCACAGGTTAGTTCAGAAGCTGTAGTCACATGCAAGCAGTTTGCAATCAAGAGTTTGGAAATCTGGGCTGACAAAGCCTCAGGAATGTGCAGTGTTGTACTTGTAGCACATATATAGATGCAGTATAATGATAGCTGCGCGTTAAGCGCTTAGAGATTTTCTGCAGCCCTCATGTTATAGGATGGGTAAGCCTTATAGAGAAGTGTTACTCTTCATTGCCATGACTTGATGTACTTCTTCAGCGAGACAGACTTACATCCTAAACCTTGCCACAGCCCAACATACTCCAGCAAACTGGAAATCCTATGTCATCCAAGCTCCTTTGCCAGAGTTATACTTTTCTATGAGACATTAAAAAGAGGCCCCTGAAGAAAGTAAACTAGAAGTCTGAACTGATCACTTTACCACTTTGGAACAGCAAATCTAGTACTTATTTTGAGGCTGGAAACTATATCTCAGGCACAATCAAAAGTAAAGTATGAAAAATGAAAAAACTCTTTAAACACAGATTTTGCCCCAGCTTTTACTAAGCATCCGGTTGCAGAGAATTCATTGTTAACACATATGCAGTTCTTAAATATACTTGCTATTTAAATTTCACAAAAAATGGATTTGGAGTTTTGTTCACATCAAAAGAATTATAACAAAGGAACAGGAGGCTGAATTTATGATTAA
This sequence comes from Ciconia boyciana, assembly GCF_034638445.1. Classification (NCBI taxonomy): domain Eukaryota; kingdom Metazoa; phylum Chordata; class Aves; order Ciconiiformes; family Ciconiidae; genus Ciconia; species Ciconia boyciana. The sequence continues at coordinate 186,928,932 of NC_132934.1, forward strand.
GAAAAGCAGACACATTCATTTTCTTTTCCAAAGAAAAGCACCATAAGAAAACCACACTATGGCTGCTGAAGTTATTCAGTGATGAAGAGTTTAGATTAGCATGCAAACAAGAAAATGTTTGACTACATAAAAGATAACCTGAGTACCAGGACTGTATTTTATGCAGAAACTAGTTATAAAACTGCTGCATAAATGATCCCCATAGGGATAATTTAAGGAAAATAATCTGAGATATTTACGTACCTGACAAATATGCAAGACTCTGGGAGATTTTTCTGCTCTTTATATGCCCATCGTCTAAGCCTACAATGCTTGGCTGTGATATCCAAGGTCAGGCTGACTATAGCAGCCAGCCTTGGCACTGGGAGCAGCCTGGCTATGTGAGAAGGGCTAATCAGCCCAGGTGGAATATCACACTAAAACAGCCTCCCAGCGCCACGGCCAGCGTGTTCACGCAGCTCAGGTGTTACTGCAGCCTGCCATATAGACACATCCTAGGGTGCTAACGCTAGCAGGACAGCTGGCCTCCAGACTATGTATATCAACGTTTCATCTGAGCAACGGTCTATAAGCCCATTGCAAAATGTTCACAGCCCAAAGGATGCGTCCCCCTTGCCTTCACATTTTGTGCCCTACACCTCTCCGAAATATTGCTTCAACCTTATCAGCTCCCTCCTTCCCTCTAATTGCACATCTCCCCGCTGAAATACCATCTCCTACCTAGTTCCTCAGCCTGGAGCTCCAGCCGGCGCAGTGGAATACACAGCAGAGCTGGAAGCTGCTGCTTCATACTGGAAGCATCGCACATATCAGAGCATTGTACATTGATCCTGTGCCTATTTATTCTATTTTCTTACCTTGTAGTGCTGGCAAGACACTTCTCTTGCATTTTGGGTGGCAGCACTAACACTGGATAATCAGCAAAAGAGACACATTGCAAGAGCTTATGAGCCACATGCATTTTGCAAGCTGGAGTTTGGCCATCGTCATCATAAAATGAAAATGGACCAGGTGTAGAAAAAGGCTGCAAAAATCAGTTTGGAGAGAGCTTTTTTTTCTTGAAGGGGGATTAGAGGAGCTTAGATTGTTTAGTCTAGCAAAAGGAAGAGGAACAGCTCAGGGGAAAGGTAAGGGAGGATATGTTTGCTCTCTATTAAATATTAATTAATACTCTATTAATTATTAATAAAGAACTATTCAAGATAAAAGGTAATGGTGTCACAAAACAAATGGATAAAGGTTGTTCATGAATATATTTAGGCTAGGAACGCAAATAAAGTTCCTAGCCATTAACTGGGTTTGGAATTAGCCTTCCAATGGGAAAAGTGGAAGCAAAAGGCCTCAAATACTTCTAAAATGAGGCCTGTATGAAGACACTGTATGTCCCTGAACTCCATGCATCAAGAGATGGTTCAAGCCTTATATCCCAAATCTGTTCTTCTTTCATCTCCCTGCTAAGGGAAGATGCTAAGCCCTAGTTTTTAATGTCCGTTCCTAAAGCTTGGGCAAAGACAGAGTCAGAGCATTTCCTTTTCTAAATACAGGGAAAAAAAAAACATAGTCTCAGAGGATTTTGATAACTGCTATTTGTGTTTTATATGATGAAGTCCACTTTCAGTATGAGCTGGACTGAGACCTCTAAGTGGTCATCTGACCTGCTGTCAGATGGTTATGGCATTTCACAGCTACTACCCTGGCCTGACTTTGAACTAGTAGACTCTGAAACTTGTTTTCAACCTCTGCAACTGCACAGTTCTCCTAAGATCCACCTCAAACACATGGATTCATCACCAGAAGCATAAAAAGAGATATGTGATTACAACGGCAGTGGGGGATGCTCCAAATGAAGTCTTCAAGAAGAAACTGTTTAAATCTCAACTCTAGTATTACAGTGACAATCTTGCCTATTGAATAATACTGTGATCAGTGCTCTATCATAAATACACAATTGATATCTATAATACAGAGGTTTATATATATATATATAAAGGTCTATAATACAGACATTTAATATTTACACAAAAACATATACATTACAAAAAGTTGTTTCCTGATATGAGTCATCCAGCATGAAGTAAGGATTTATTCTGAATGTTGGGTCAAATGCATTGGGATATATCATCACATCAAAATACACAGTTTTTACTTCTGCTGTGCTCTGTTGGAATAGTATTTAATTTCTGTGTGAGAAGTAAGAGAGTAGAGAAGTCAAAGACATTTGGAATAGAAGGGGGAAGTACACCAGAAAGATCAAGAAAGAGATCAAAAAGAAAAGTCAAGTTTTCACCAATAATTTTAAAGAAGAGTGTTAAGAAAATAAATGTGGGTATAGACACACGGAAAATGGACTGTGATAGTTTAAGGAATGTAGGGAGTCTTTAAAGACTGAATCTTGGACTTGATCCCATTTAGAAAAAAATATATCTGTCTAAGAGCAGTTTCATAAACCTCTTAGAAGTTTTAGCACAGTTCCCAGCGAGAAAAGAATCCACAGAATGAGCCAATATGTGGCATTTATGTGACAGCGTTATCAAAAGGCTCATGTACTCGGAGAGAGCCTTGCAATTGCAGCTACTCCATCCCCAGCAAGTGGTTCTTTCAAAACAGGTTGGAGGTGCACCATTTTGCAGTCAAGAATAATTTGCCCACATCCTCCCTCCCCTTCAGTTGCATTTGCTTTCTGGTTCAGCAAGTAACTACAAATCATACATAAAATTTAAATGTACTACAGAAACTCTACAAACAAATCCCAGCTTCCCAGGTTAGCCACAATGATCCCTTGCTCTTCAGTCATTATAACTTAAATTCAGTTCAGTCACGCCACTTTCAAGGCAGATGAGTAGCCAAATAATTTCCACATTTTTTTCCCACTATAATAGGTTCTTCTATATTTTCTTTGCTCTACAGGCATATAAAAGTAGTTACACAGGGTCACCAGCCGGGATTAGCAAGATATTAGTCTTGTCTGTGGAAGCACAACTGTCAGTCTCTCCATCTCCTGGTACTGTGCCTGGTGTCCAGCAATTTCAACAGCTCTAACTGGAAGTTTTATGGGGTAACCGATGAACACAAGGTAAGAAAAACAAATTGAAAAAAAAAAAGAAAACCAAACCCCCACAGTGCTAGAAAATGCACAAAATATTCCAGTTTCATAATTTTCAAGGTGGGGGGGGGGGGGTGGGTGTTTGTTTACATTTATTCTGTGTATAGGTCCTACAGGATTATTACCTACTATAAATAAGGAAAAACTAACCCCTGCTTCTAAACCAGCATTTCTGTACTGGGATTTCTGATGCTGAGGGTATACAAAATGAATGCAGCAAGTTGCTAAACTCTGCTTACAAGCCTGTTCCCCACAGAATCCACAGATGTGGATTGAGATGGGCAGATTCAGCAGGCAGGATAGAAATCCAGTGGTCTGTAGAGCCTTCATATATTCTATCAATAGTACTTATATACGACTGTCTGGTGAAGTGTATTAGACTAAATGTCTTAACCCTTTAAAATGCTTGCCTCTGTTGAAGTCTGATTTCTTGCTACAGAGAACAGGGTTAGGAAGGATTTTTCACCTTGTGAAGAAAACTGATGTGATGACAGCAGCTCTACTCGACTAGCAGGGGATGTGCAACTGATTGCTGGAACCATCGATTGGTTTTGTTTGTTTGTTTCTTTTAATTATCCACCTTCAGATGCCTGCTTGTGATTTAACGTCAAGGTACTCAGAAATTAATGTGACGACCATGTCCTACTCTCACTTATATAGTTATCAGCACTGGGAATGAATGGAGAAATGAAAGAGAAAAGGGAAAAGAAAGAGCAGCTGCAATGAGATAAACAGAGCAGGTACTGATCCTCCGAGGAGAGGAGCACCTCGCAATGTCCAGCATGGCAAACTGGGAGCAGAGGCAGCTCACCAGATCAGCACCTACCCGAAAACGAAAAGGACAATTTAGCCACCTGCCAGATATTTCTGACAGCCTATAGAAGGAGCGTTGCTCGCCCTTATTTACAAACCATAAGTTAAACTGCAATACTGTATCCAGAAGAGTTTCCAGTCAGGAATGAATGTAATTGCAAACTGGCTACTGTTTGTTTTTAAATGACTAAAATACCAAAGTAATCTCAGGAAGTCCTCTGGAAAACGGGATTTATAATGAAAAATATTTGCTGACCCATAAAAAAATGAGAGTAGAGTTTGCATTCCCATTTGTCTTTTATGGTGCTTGACAAATTGACACACAATTGTTAATTATGGGCACCACATGATTATGCATAAAATATTCCAGCTGATTGGAGCATAAGTCCAATAGCATTTGCAGGAAATTAAATAGCATTCTTACAGATACTGAAGCCTACAAATTTTGAATCGTGACATAATTAAAATTCTGAAGCAGATATTCAAAATGTTCTTAATTTTTAGTTAGCATTTAACCATATCACACCCTGAGAGTGTTCTCTGGAGAAATGTTTTGAACACAGACTTTAACAGCCACTGCATAACACAAATCTGCAGATTACTGAAAATTATTCCAAAGAGTCTAATCTTTGACATTTATTTGTGTAGGGTATTTTCTGAATTTTTCTTTAAAATGGAGAAAAGAGAAAAGTCAGTTTTCACTTTGGATGTGCCAATAAAAGGGAGAATACCCAATACCCTTGGGATGAAACTGCCACAACAACACAGTAGCCAGAAGTGGAGAAGGCCACACACAATGATGATTTTTTTCTCCTTACTAAAACCTGTGGGAAAGTGTCCCTGACCTCTTCTTCCTCACCAGAGCCGTGCTGGACTTGTGTCCTTTCCCTGGACAGGTCCAGTCCCTGTGCTGGCACCATCTGCTCCCAGGCAGGATAAGGATGGAGATGGTCATCTACAGGCGTGACGCTTAGTGGGGAGGGAGCTCATTGGCACTGCGTTTTCCATCTCCACCTCCTCTGCAGTGCTGCTCTACATGTCAGGAGCAGCACAGTTTAAAAGAGAGATAGTTTAAAATCCATTATATACACAAAGACATAAAAAAAAAATATCACGTGCTGGGGACAAGCTTCAGAAGGCAAATACCATGGTATCATTGAGAGAGGGCAACAGGCAAAGTATGTTAAAAAGGAAAACAGTGATTGAACCCAAAGATACATCAAAAAATAAAATTTGTATTGCAACCTTAAAGGAAAAGTGTCTTCTGAAATGAAAATCCAAAATTAAAAAAAGAAAAAAGTGTAAACTTGTCAGAGATTTATTTCCTCCACATGACATCTCATTTGTGTCAAGTAATAGGAATATACACTGTGTCTTCATGAGTTAATTGTAAACTAAATATATTATGAATCTACATAATTTTCTCAGCTCTGGAAGGCCCCAGTTTTTCCTTCAGCTTTGGCATGCCAGTCCGAACACATCAATTCAAAGGGTGAACCAGACATTACAGGGCAGACAAAATAGTGCCCTGGAAAGTTTATGCCTTGGAAGGTCACTTGAAATTCACAATTTTTCTAGTTCCTTACTCAAGAAACAGGGATAACTGCACCTGCCCATTCCAGAAGGCTGTTGCAGAAATTTGTCAGTGGCCACCAAACCCTTTAGGTCTAAGAAGTACAAATGAAGATCGCTATTCCTCCAGAAATGTGCACACAGCTTGTTTGGTATTGCTCATCTCTGAGAAGTAAGTGACTCTGTTAACAAAACATTTTCAGAGAGAACAAATACAGATAAGCTGCTCAACACAGTCAAGGGCCTTATATTCAGTGCAGTAGGTATTTCTAGTTCAGGCTGAAGATATAATTCAACAGTGTTAAGATAAACTCTCTCACGGACACAAATATTTTAATATTCAACTGTAGATAGTGCTCCTTGTGGGTCCTGAACTCACTCTGCCTTGAGGCAGCCGCAGAGGTTCCTCACCAGGTTCCCTTTGCACCGAGCACTGCCGACACTACTGATCAGCTACAGCCCCAATGGCTTGGTCCTGCTGAAGCACACAGATTGTCAGTGCACACCGAGAGATGCCGGGAGATGGTGAGCTTGTTAGAATCACTGGAAATCCTCCAAAATAAACCATAGAGGCACAAAGGTACCTCCACTCTCTACTTATTCCCTTCCATGGAGGCTTCATCCCCGTCACAATATTGATAAAGCATTTCACTACTCAGCATCATGTTCTCAGGTGCTCGGCACCCACAAACACGGGTTTTCAAAAGAGCTCAGTTCCTTCCTCATTGTGTTTTCCAAATTAAAGTAGCACCTTTCAACAAAGCAGAGCTCCCCACAGCTCCCTCATCAATATTTATAGAGAGGATTTCTGGATAGCTTAACCTTCTCTGCTGCATCCTTTTGAAACCCCCAGGTGCATGCTCAGGGCTCGGGCTGGAATCTGAACCTTTCTGAAAAATGCCTCCTGCTGTGACCCCCAGGCATATTTGAAAACAGGCAGGTAGTGAGACATCTCCTCGTAAAAGCCAGTGAAAGCACTGCCATCTGTTTCGGTGGAGGTAAGATATGGAAAGCAATGAGCGTTTGGGATGGAAAAAACATAATATTCTACTTTGCAAAGAGTTTGGTTTTAGCAGGTAACTGTAGGATTTTAACAGCTACCTGCAACCACTTTTGACATACAGTGTAAGCACTGGATATATTATAGTCTATATTGCTTAGTATCTGTAGTGTCCTATTAACAGAACTTGAGCAGATGATAATTAATATTTAGGGGGACAACACTGGAATGAGAACGTGCAAAATGGACACAAGCTGGGAGGAGAAGGGGGAAGGAAGAAGACCCTCCATGCTTGGGGGTGGCTTGGCAGGGAAAGGGGAGAAGGACAAAGGAAAGAGAGAGGATGCATGAAAAGTGGGTGAAGACACATGACTGAAGATCAGAACACAGGTTTTGGTCAACAGTTCAGAAAAATTATATAGTGCTAATGCTTTTTTTCTTTTTCTTTTTCTTTTTTCCCTGCTCTATTTGAGAACCTTGAATTACTAAAATAAATAATAGGCTTGTAAAAACACTTGTTCGGCCTGCAGCCAGTTTAGATCACTGTATGGCTCACCTATCCAGGGCAACACAAGCAAGTGCTAATGAGCGGTTTGCAAAATACAGCGTCAACGTGTGAGCACAGGTTCAGAGGGAATCGGGCTCAAGAACGACACGGACACCGTGCACGAACAGCTGCCCAGCAGGCACTTCCACCCTGTCCTGTATCAAGAAGAATTAAATTCTGGTAACATTTAATCCATCAAATTTACTTTGTCAGAGTCAGATTTTTTAATCTTCAGATATTTTTAAATGCATGTACACAGCTGAAGGAATGCTCAGCATGAAATACAAATATTTATAAACAAAAGTCATGCTGTCTCCACGTCTCAGTTCATTTTTCACTGCAATTTTTACAAACTGTGAGAAACATTTTATCTATTTGTAGCAAACTCAGAGGCTTTTTTTCTGTAGCCAGTTCAACATAGCTTCATTTTCTCTTATCCTACAGGGCTGGATTAAAACAAAATCCACCATTCCTCTACCTGCTGCAAGAGTAAAGAAAAAAACCCTCCAAAAATCCATCAATCCTCAGCCCATTTCCAAGGACAGAGTTCTGTGATCCCTGTTCAATATGAGTGATCTCTTGATTTGAAGCTTGCAGACCCCTTCTTCCCCCAGCTAACAGACAGAGCTTTTCAGTGCTAGCCTGTACGGCAGACCCTCAGGGTCTGAAGCCAAGGAGAAGACTCCTTTTTAGCTAAATCCCCCTGGTCAGTCATGTAGACATGAGAGAAATAATTGCTCTGTGTGCAGAGGAAATCTCAGCAAATTGAAAGTGAAATAGGTGAAGCACAGGGTAAAAAAAAAAAGACCTTTACAGAAGAGAATTTCACTTTTCTCTCTAACCTACTGGGTAAAATAGCTCTTAATAAGTTTGTTTTTACATTTTAGTCTGTTTCCCCCTAAGGTTAACTACATCCTTCCCACATGAGGCACTACGTCGACATCTCACGTATTTATTTCCTCCTGTTGCTGCCCAGACTGTCTCAAATGAACATCTATCACCGTGGGATCCGCACGCTCTTTGGTCCATCATGGGAAACGGCATTTATGAAAGACACTGTGGCTTTCTACCATGAAAATGTCTACAGCACTACATACAGTAGAATTACGACTTCTATAAAGAAAGGGAAAAAAATAACCCAGACAGGATATGAGGAACATCTGTTTATATGAACACCCTTAGGATCTGCAGTCTGAGCATGAGAACCCACAATATATAGCAGAAAAAAGGATAGGCACTTGGAGCGCAGATGAAGAAATGAGACCTGAAAGGTAACATTTTTAAATGAACTGTTTCTTCTTAGGTCTGAATTAAACCCAGATGATCACTTTAACTTAATACAGCAACATCGTGTAAAAATGATTCATCTTTTAATTGCCGTAATATTATCATTTACAAAAACTACAAATGATTGGTAAATCAGATTTTGTGTACATCCTGAACAAGCCAATTAGTACAGAGACTATCTCCTGCAATCACTCTCTAGCCAATTGCTTCCCATCACTTTTTTCATAAAAATCGTCTGTACTCATGCTTCTTAATGAAGCAGGTAACTAGTTTTGCATTTCAGTAATTTGGTTCCTTCAGCTAGAAAAGTTTACACATTTCAGTTCATCCAATCTTCTGCTGATTTACTTCCATGCACATCAAAATATAAATTTTACTAAACCATGTTTACTGCTAGGAGAATAAGCACTTAATATGCACATGGCATTTAGAAATGAGTGAAAAGTATAACACTGTTTACAGACAGTATCAATAAAACCCTCTTGGTTTTAACTTTAAAACTGCTGTAAAGCATGATCATTACACTTGCAATCATATCTGCTGACTAAGAGGGCTAAATCTCTAACAGAAATTGTCAGAATAACCAACTTCCTCCACACATTTGTCTGAAAGTGGAGATAAATTTATTTTGACTGTTTTGTTAATTTCTTGCCAGTCTGCTTCCCATTTCCCATATCTTTAAAAAATAATTTTGTGGCTGGAATTCTAAAATGATTCTGCAGAAGTCTTATCGAAAATACATTTTGATTTTTGGACATTAATTTATCCCAGAGGTCACTAAATCCTATTCAGCTAGGAGACTGGAACCAGTATCACATAACCAATTAAAAGAGCAAACCTGATATGCTTTGAATATCTGGTTGTATAAGTGATTAAAGTTTATGAGAAATTCAGCGGTCGCATTTGTTTATTTATATTTTCATGTGTCAAATTCTGAAAAACAAACAGCACTGCCGAAATTGCGATCTGTTCACAGATAAATGACAAAGAAGAAATGGGGCCAACCTAATAAATTATTTGTTCACTGCATATAATTCACCCTCTTCTGCCGTGTCCTCAAGCAAATATCCCATTGCTTTCAGTTCACGGAACAGCTGTTGAACTGCCTCCTGGCTGTTTGCAGGAAGTTTGCTTGAATGAGGAGTAAGAATTAAGGATAAATTTTGAAACGAGGAAAAAAAGTAACTATTCCGCTCTTTAAAGAATCCTGGACTCATTTTAATAAACTACAATAAATCACTTCTTCTTTGCATGGTGAATCTTCAATTTATGAAGTGCCCCATTTAGCATTATTATGAAAATAGACTTCATGGCTTTTAATTGGTTTCCTTATCAGTCCCAGAAAAACAGTTTTTAATAAACTGGGACTAGACTAACTCATTCTGCTAATTTCGAATCCATGCTTTGCAGAGTAGAACTCAGATATAATGTGGCTTCTTTCAGCTTAGGCAGGAAGGAGGGAGACAGAAGAGAGGGAAAGTAAATGCAAAAAAAAAAAAAGCTAAAAGAAAAGGATTCTTACCAAAAATACAAACTGCCTGCAAAAGGGGCAAAACTCTATCACCTTCTTCATCCAGAACAATGTCTCGGGGATGTTTGGGATTGTGGTTGGATTCCTAAAGGCTGCAAGAGCAAAGCAGAGCTGGGGGTTTGCAGGCAGCTCCTCAGCTCTGCTGAGGTGGGTGGGGAAACACAGGTGAAACCTGACTGAGGAGGAACAGCAGAGGCAGGAGAGATGTTACGATCAGCTCAGTTCCTGCCATCGTGTGCCTTGCACCAGCAGCGGTGACGCCTCTGCCTTGTGACGTGCTGGAGAGGGAAACGCAACCGCTCACGCAGGCTGGGGTGCTTTCGGGCAGGGAGGGCGCTTTGCTCTTTGCAATCGTACCAAATTCACCTCCTGGCCCATCCATGCTCTGCCCTTCAGCGAGGAGGTAAAGGCAGCTCTTCACTGGTTTTCCTCCCCGTCTGCAAGTCATTTCTGGAGACCAGGACCTCTGTACTCACTACGCTAGGTCATGTACCTTCAATCACACACCTGCTCTCAGAATTTTGGGGAAAACCGGTCAGTAACACCACAAGGACCCAGGCTTTGCTAAGTCTTACCTCGTGTTATTCAAGCTTGTCAGCAGGATCCGTGTCTGCATTCACGTTCAGGCTCTATGCAATCAGCTGTATAATGGCCAATTCCTGCTTTGAAAGTCTCACTGATTGATATATTATCTGGGCCCAAGCCGACAGAATTTTGTTGGGAGAGGAGATGGCAGTGGGGAGCAGAGCTTGCTGAATGTAGTTTTAGTTTTTAAAAGCCACTACAAGAACTAGAGCACAGCAGCTTGGTCCTGGCTCCAAGCACACAAAAAGCAGACCCTGGATGGGTCTGGCATGTAGGAGCTGCAATTCTGCAAACCTGGACCCTTAAGGTACCCCCTGTATTGCCCAGGCATGATGATAAATGGCTTTTTCTGCAGCAATTATCCTTGACCTTTTCATTCATTCCAAAAATTCGCATCAAAATATAACAGATTTCTAAATACACAGGAAGGGTCCCACTCTGCCAGCTCTATTCCCTTGCACCGCAGGGTTTTAATGTGCCTGCCTGGGACTAGATGCCCCTTGCTAACACAGTTTAGGGCTCTTGTTAACATAGTTACAGTTTTACCCATTAATTTCAACTCTGTTTTGAAAGTATGGAATGCAGGCTCCAGCCTTTGCTTACCAAAGCATTAGACCAATTGAAGACCTGGATATTTAGGAAAACTGTGATGCTTCTACCTATTCCAGTAGATTTTAAATAACTACATAAAAGCCCGGGCTTATTATTAATAAGAAGTTTCTGGGCTCTACTCTTCAATATAATTTATCATATTTTGCTGGGTCATGAATGTGGACTCAAAAGAGAAGGACTCTGGAATCTGGCAGTCTTCTGGGTTTTGCAGGTGGTTTTTGTTTTGTTTTGGTTAGGTTTAAGTCATGCTTGGCTTTTAATGTTTATACTTGTTTCATTCAGCTTGGAAAATGGCCCTCAGCTAGGGACGTACTATCACCTTTATACAGAGTAGCTGCACTGGGCTAACTTTTTAAAGAGAGTTCAAGCCCTCTGAGAAGTCAGCTTTCTATCCTTATGGTGGATCCCAAAAGAGAGGTGGACAGAGGGGGAAGAGGTGCGAAAAACTATTTGTGTTTCTCAGAAGAGACCTACATCAGATTCCTACTCCGTTTCTGGCTTCTTTACGCTAACTAAAGGCACGAGGGTAGTGCAACAGGGATCAGGTACCAGTAGGAGGGACTGCCCTGCAGTGAGGCATTGGGGAAGATTCCCACGGTGCTGGTGTTTGAGGTGCTGCGGGATGGACCTACCATGCCAAGTCCTGCTGCGACTCCAGCTAGCAGAAGACAGGCAATGCTCTGGTGTAATATAAAAGATACTTTCAGGCTCAGTTCCAGCAGACACCAATTAGTTCCCCCAGAGCGACTCAAAACTGAGACAGCACATCACTTGCCATGGACTGAGGACGTTGTGCTTTACTAAGAGCTTTACCCACTCTTTCCGTTCTTTCCTGTTAACAAAATATCAAACCCAACCAAAATATCAAAAGCAGTACAACAAATACACGTTTTACCAAGAGTAGCATAGCAAATAGATTACATAATCCAGTCATCAAAATGTGTGCGTGTGTAGGCCAACCATATACACTTGTTTTTGCTAGCTTGCTAAATGAAACGGCATAGGACAAGTCTAGTAGAATGAAATTTAATTTTTCCCTGACATGTAAAGCTGCCACAGTTTAAGACAAATAATCCCAGTTGGTGACATCTGACGCTTATATTTGGAATGATACATTGCAAAGAATTTATCGGACTTCATCCTGTATTTGGTTTGGGTTTCCTTTTTTTCTTTAAGACTTAGGGCAGAACCAAATGCTGCTGAGTCTTAGCTTTAAAAAATGAAAATGTCAAGGTTGGGAGTGAAGTCCATATCTAGTGCCAAAGTTGCAGAACTGCAGGGCAAAAAAGAAATGTAAAAAAGAAATGTAGAAACAATATCTTGAAGCAGAAACACCAAACACCTTTCCCCTAAAACAATACCCCCCAAAAAAGGCTGGGGTCTCTTTGTTTTTAAAGCAGAAAGCCTTGCATTGGCTACATGCAAATTTCATTATAATCCATTTCTGTTATCAGCTGAAATTGCATCAGCCTTGTGGAATGCATAGCTGGGGGATTAGAAATGGCTTTAACTGTGTGTTTCTTATAGGACAAACACTCTGGTAAGTATTAATGAGAAAAATTATTTGATGGCTATTTGGTGGCCTCTGTCCAGTTTTCACTGACATGTATTTGTACCACAGAAACAGATCACAGCTAAAGAACTGAACAGCCAAGGGATCCAGTTATCATCTCGTATTAGAGGGAATTTCCCTGCACAAGATTTTAACACATTGATGAGCAGTAATGCAAAACATGAACCGCATCACCCACAGTGGACTAAAGCACACAGCCTCACAAACTATCCGTTACCAGGCTTTCTCTGCTTCAGGAAAAAGCTCCCTGTCAGCACCATGAAAACAGGGAAGCTGGTTCATCCAAGGCCTTAAAACCAGATGACATCTGTGATCCCACCCACCACCGCAAACATCCTCTCCCTAAGTCACCAACAAATGTTACTAGTGTCACAGCAGATTAATTTGAGTTTAAATGTCATGGGCGATATTTCTCACGCTGCTGCATCCCTCTGCTCCCACAGATTTTTTTCTACTTGCTCACTTTGCAAGGTATTAGAGCACAAGCTTTATTACGGCTCCCTAGAAACTGTACTTAAAGTACCAAGGTTAATTCCAAGTTTTCAGACTTCTTTGAAAAATAATCCATTGCAGATGTAACAAAGAATTTCTAAATGGTGATTTCTCCCTTTGAGTAATCCACTGTCTTACTCACATTTCTAAAGTTTCTACCTTTGTTTACGTATGTCACATATGTGCAGAAGAATGTAAAACTGCTCATTCCTATGCCACTGTAAATAAAAACAAATATTAACTTCATGGCCATATTTATGATCTGTTGTAAGGCAGCACTGGTTCCTTAACAAGACGTAGCTTTTCCCTGTTAGAGGAGGATCATGATTTCGGCTGGTGCGGTGGGTAAAGCTCAGCCCTGCGCACCTTGAAGCCCAATGATTTAAAGTCATTTGCAGACCTCCTGCTTTCAATGCGCATAGGCTTGTGCCTCCCCACAAAGCACTGTGCCACTCATACAAAAATGCAACGAATGGGCCTCAGGAAAGGGCATGTGACAAATTTTAATGAGATAAGTGACTTGGAAAGAAGACTTGGAGCTAAATTACAGCTACTGGGAAATAGTGACTATGTTATACTGTACTGCTTCCACCCCGCCTCCCAGTCTAACGTCCTACAGGACTGTGATCAGTTTTTCCACCTTTGGCAGTATTTTTGGTTGATTTTATTGTTTGCCTTGGGGAGATGAGGTTGTTTGGGTTTTGCTTTTTAATTTCCTGCACACAGTTCTTTAACTGGCCAAATTCTGTTTCCTTCCAGAATTTGAAAAAAATCCTCAATTTTTCAGTTTTCTTCAGTATCTACCAGTGCCATGCTAGTGACTTCAGTATCAAGAGAAAGAAAGGGAATCTGCAGGGAACAATGAGATCTGAGAAGCTGTCAAATCCTAGAAATTGGAAACTCCACCTATTCACGTGCATATGGGCCAAAGAGCCCAAAGGAAAAAAAGAATAGAAAGGAATAATTTTTTAGAGTTTTAGAAGCAATTTTTTTCCCCCAAAGAAATGTGGAGCACACAAGCAAAGGAGTAGTGAAATCCAGTGGCGGCAGCATCTGAACTCATAATAGCCCATTTGAGTACAGCTAGCCCACATCAAAGCCCACATCACCACACCTTCACTGCTGCTGGTTGCTGACCCGTCTGGAGTGAGCGTTCTGCAAGCTGGTCCCCACGAGCCGCACTCAGAGCCCTGCCTGCTCTGTAGACGTACCCAGGATTTTGCAGATTCCTTCCGATTAACATCTCTCAGGCGCACCTCTCTCCCTCAGCCACGCTGTTAAATTCTTATCTAGGCTCTCATCACCTCATGTCTCAATTACTGCAACATCCTTTTCCTGGCCACTGACAAACTCAGTCGTGCCCTAATGGTGTATTGATCCACAATGTTGCTGCAGAGATCATTCCCTAGCCTCACACTTGGCTTTTTTCTTGCTCATCTTCCTAGCTCCTTTTCCCTGTCATATCAAAAAACCAACTGGCCTTCACTTTCAAGGACTCTTCCACTTATTGCTCATTTTATTCAGCATCAAAAGGTCAGCTCGCACACCTGAACAGTCCATAGTCCCTGCTTCCACTCATCACTTGTCAACTTTGCAATTAGGTGTCTTTGTAGTGTATCTTGAGACTCTTCACCATGTTTGTGAGAAAGTCTCTGTAAAACTGTAATGCTATTTTGTTGCAGCCCCTCAACCTCTCTTCAGAAGTACCTTCTGGCCAAAAAAAGTCTTGCCAATAGTTATGCTGCGGGTGGGCTCAAGTGGCTGTCTGTGACATCCTTTTGTTAAGGCTAATTTTAGAAGAAAGGAGATGCCATAACATCAGAAACTTCCAGAAACACCACATGAAGTGTCTTCCCAAAACAACCAGGACTCAAAATGGAGCTCTTTGTAAGGTCTTTCAGGTGGTTACCAACTTCTCATTCTCTGTTTGTGCAGCATCTACCAGCATCTTTTCCTTGTCTATGCCTGAGATCCTACGCAGCAGACAACCTCCAACAGGTCTCTGATGAGTTGTCGTACAAGAAGCTAATTGAGAAACTAATCAGCCATGGATGAGTGAAGCATAATGTCACAGGTGAAAAACAGGCAGGAGACAGAAAAAAAGAATAATGTTTAATTGCTAGCTTCCATCCTAACCCTAACCCTCACCCTAAAAATAAGTTAACAGTTTTTTGATATTTCCTCCTGTCTTAGGACATTGCATAAATATATGACAGAACAGGAAAGCATGTGTATGGTGAGGACTGCAAGATAGTGAAAGTTGCAGATAACTTATATTTATCATCTGAGAGGTTTGTGAGAAACTTTAGAGAGACCTAAACTAAGGTAACATAATAAAAAAAGAAATGTTGATGCTAGTAAATTCCAAGCAATACATACTGGAGGACACAGTGGAAGTGCCAGCACACATTATGTGGCTCAGCATTAAGTGGGTCAGCCCTCAGACCAAAGAAAGTGGTTGTTCCCCTCAACTCAGCCCTCATGAGGCCACACCTGGGATGATGTGTCCAGCTTTGAGCCTCCCAGTACAAGAAAGATATTGGCAAACTGGAGTGATTCCAGTGGAAAGCAAATATGACAGTAGGAGGTGGAGCACATGGCACATGAGGAGAGGTTGAAGGAGCTGGGTTAGAGCAAGGATGAAGCCAGACCCTTCTTGGGGTCCACAGTGAAAGGAGAAAAGCCACCAATCACAAGTTGTACCAAGAGAAATTCCAGCTGGACACACAGAAAATTTTCTCTCTGATGAGAGTGATGCAGCACTGGCACAAGGGCCCAGAAGGGCTGTGGCATCACCACCCTTGGAGAGCTTCAGAATGCAATGGGACATTGCCCTGAGGGACCTGAACTAACTTAGAGGCTGGCCCTGCTTTGACTGAAGCATTGGACTAGATCCTCAAGAGGTCCCTTCCCATGTCAATTATGATGAGTCTTTGAGCTCTCCATACCAGTCCGGACAGGTCAATGTAAACCTCCATCATACAGAATTAAGATGAAAAGATTAAAAAATGCTTTAGACAGATAAGTCTGAAGTGTCCAACTGTTATGTGTCTAGTGTATCTGACTGTGTCCAATTCTGGGCTGCCCAGTGCAAAAGAGACATGGACTTACTGGAGTGAGTCCAGAGAAGGGCCACAAAAATGGTGAAGGGACTGGAGCATCTAGCTTGTGAGGAGAGGCTGAGAGAGCTGGGACTTTTCAGCCTCGAGAAGAGAAGGCTCGGGGGATCTTATCCATGTGGATAAATATTTGAGGCAGGTAAAGAAAACGGAGCCAGACTCTTCCCAATGGCACCCAGGAACAGGACAAGAGGCAATGAGCACAGACTAAAATACAGGAAATTCCACCTGAACAAAAAAAAGCTTTTTTACTGCGTGGGTGGTCGAACACCAGCACAGGTTGCCCAGAGAGGTTATGGAGTCTCCATCCTCGGAGACACTAAAAACCTGACTGGATGCGGCCCTGCTTTGAGTAGGAGGGTTGGATTAGACGATCTCCAGAGGTGCTTCCAGCATCCACCCTTCTGCGATTCTGTGATTTTGTGATTCTGTATATATTAGAGAATGGGACTGTGAAGATTATATGATTACAACAAATTTTGAAACAGGAATATAAAAAACCTCATGCTTCCAGGGTTTACAATGAAATCTAATGCGAAATTTCTTAGTTCCTTTCTGACTTGCTTCACCCTTTTTCTCGGCCACTTTTACAGTAAGGACAGAGCTCAAGGACACCCAAATTACGTGTCAGTTTCTGTGATTCTACAAAAATCTCTTCCTTTTCCCCTCTCCAGATAGCTGTGTGAGGTTCAGCCTGGGCAGGCAGACATCTGGGATCCAGAGAGATTTCCCACCAGCAGGATTCCCAAAGATGTGGACAACATAATAACAGAGAACCTTTCATTGTCTGTTCACAGTCATGCAGCTTTCTGCCTCTCCCATCCTTGTCACAGCAACCGCTCACACGGAAAAACAGCATTCAGAGAAGAACATAAGTTCACATAAATATATAGCTGCAAATTCAAGGTCAGAACAGTGTTCTCAGCCATCTCTCCATCCTCTCCCACGAAGTGCTTCATGCACCAGAAAAAAACACGGCAAGATTGCACATGCCTGAGTTAGTAGATTATGATAGAAAATGCTGTCTTATCTTCTGCTTTACAGCAACACACATTACAAATTGTCTGGCAGCTATTCACTCGTTCACTCTCTCTGTAAATAACTATTCAGTAAAATCTGATGGAACTGTGCAAGTCACCAAAGTCTCACTGGGATTTTCTGCACACAGCTGCCAGGCTGGAAAATCGGTGAGTCTCAAGGGCAAACTGCACGCAGGTGGGGGGAGGCTGGTGGGTCCTCCTAAAGGTCCGCTGAGTTAGGGTCAAGTAAAATTTGTTTGCTTGCTTGGTGCATGTGCTTCATTATTATTATTATGTTCCCTTAGGTGACTAGTGCTTCTGCGTTGCTGACATAGAAACCAGCTCTGCGTCTCCTGGACCGCTGTGCAGTAGAAGAACAGGTCAGGACGGCACCGAAGGGTGGATGTGTCGCTCCTCTTGTAAAACCTTGGCTCCGCTCCAGACCTGCAAGAGCTTCTC
Organism: Ciconia boyciana; assembly: GCF_034638445.1. NCBI lineage: Eukaryota > Metazoa > Chordata > Aves > Ciconiiformes > Ciconiidae > Ciconia > Ciconia boyciana. Next base: position 186,946,644 of record NC_132934.1, read on the forward strand.
GCCCGGTCGCTGGGAATGCTGACGCTCCTGAGACTGCAGGAGAAACCTCTGCCTTTTTGTAGGCTTCCATACAGAGAAGTCAATTGTCCCAAAGCCCAGAACCTGGGGCAATCTCTGGTGTATTCCGTTCTATTAGAGAATGTGTTAATTACGGTAATAACGCGACTAATATGGCTTAGAGAAGCGACTCTCAAATGGTGCTTATGATTTCCTGCTTTTCCTTTGTATGCTGCCTAAACAGCCAGTTGATGAGAAATCAGCACAAATTTAGGTATTTATGTATTTGATTTTTGTTAAGTGGCCACTTAAATTCCATGTGTCTGCAATTTTTTCTCTTTTGCACAGATCTGCTTTCTCTACCTGGGAAAGGGGATAAGATAACCTGACACCTGCAATTTTCTGTGTTTACTGAAGCTTTTCTGATTGTGTCATAATTACATATATTTTCTAATTATGAAATCAAAATTTGGGAAAAGACCTCTTATGATAGGGTAGAAAAACAACTGGATGTCCAAAGTTGTCTGTCACTTTTTCAAACAATAATAGAGTTGTTCCCTCTTTCTTAAATCACTGTTCTGTGCTGCTGACCCGAAGGTGACATCTACTGCCTTTTCTGCCCGCGAATCTCACCTTCAAGAAACAATTTTTTTGTCAAGTTTGTTTTCACTTTTCCACTCTCATCTGCGTTTCTACATAGCCAGAGGAAGAGGCAGAAGACAGTTATTATAGTTATAGCAGTGAGAAAGCAATTGTGTCTGTAGTCACCGCCAGCGAACACAAAGCCCCTCCACTGTAGACAAAACAGGACTAAGAATAGATCTCATGCTGGAAAATTAAGCACTGTCATCATGATCTCTTACGCTTCCCTGTCGGAGGCAGGGACTTGGAAAGCGTGCACTTGACACAATGTTTCTTGGTGGTTGAAAGGGTAAGAACTGACAAGAAACTACAGGAGTTTAGAATTAATGTCCATGCAGTGCAAGGGTGTGAACAGACGCTAAGAATGAGAAAAAGAGCAATTCAGACTCTCAGGAAAGGATAACTCCCCCAGCAGAACAATATATTTCTTAACCACGGACATCCATTGACCTCCTTCTTTTTAGCCTATAAATCTTGCCAACTACCCTGACCCACTGAGACCTTTTATGGAAATACAGTAATTTAATTCAGACTTAATCTATTCTTTAATGATAAAGCATGCAGGAAAAGCTTACATGGGCTTGCCTGTACATGTAATTAGTAGATCAGAAGAATAAAAAAATTAATTTATCTCTGACCAGTTCGAGGAGATAAATGTTTATTTAATCAAAATTAAAATGTTCCCTTTTTTTATTTTGTTCCTTCTTCTAGACCAAACACTGGCATGTGATTACAGCTGGGCAAGAAGCAGTATTCATATGCCACAAAAGCCTGATAATTAGAAGGAAACCAAAGGAATCTGCAGTGGGGTGAAATTACTGATTTCAGTTGTTGAAGATTTTTGTGAAGAAGCTTTTGTTGAAGTCTGCAACCTGCCACTTGCCATCACACGTCTCAGGTGAGTGGTGAGCACCTAAGCACATATTAGACAGTGGTCCCAGGACAGGCACTTACTCGCAAGTTGTGACCAGAAATTCCACTTTGGATCATATAGATCTTTCCACAATGGAAATTTCACGGCAGCTGCTATGTTTTCCCACCCCCTTTTCCTTTCCTCTGAGGAAAACATCTGTTTCTAACAAATTGAGAGGTGAATGCAGCTCCCATCTGGCCAAGAGGACTGGGCAGCTGTGATTATCTCAGGCGGTACAAGGCTGTCCCCCTCACCGCACGCTGCTGAATGGGGATGCAGGAGGAGACAAAGTCCTTCTAAAACCCGGTAAATACATGTCAAAACCAATGGCAATGAGAATTTTCTCAGACAAGAAACTCATTCCTCACACTGACCAGCTCTAAAAGTCACCTCTAAATATTAAGAGATTAAAAAATGCCATTGGGAGTTACAGTCTTTTCACCACACATGAATCTGAAATTTGTTCTTCTTCCAGGAACAAGAAAAGAGAAGGGGGAAAAAAATCAGTATCAGCAGTTAAAGCATTATGTCGGGAATCCATCCCATACATTCCAGGGATTTTGGAACTGGTGTGAATGGCAGGGAAGGAATGAGAGAGATGATCATTTTAAAGGCAGAACATTGTTTAAAAAAAAAATTAGTACAAAGCACACCTGAATGCAAAAAGGCTTAGCCGGTGCTGCACACAGAAAGCCCCACTGCAAGTGAAATGCAAAGAAATATCTTCTAGCCATTCTGGGCAGCAGTTGACAGGTAAGATTTCCTGTAAAAGGGATGACAACATTGACCTTTAGAAAATTATCACCAGACAGCAGAGAAAATCTTTCCTCTGTTTATCCTTGAGGGACTAGGAGCTGCACACAGACAGGATGCCAAAACAAGACAAAAACCTTTTGGTATTTTTGAGTGTGCTGGGGAGCTACATGCACCCTGAGACAATTAGCTTCGAAATAAAGCTCTAGGAACACAGAAATAACATGCTCGTGAAATGTGCTGATTATTACAAACACCAGCACTCTGGGCAGACCCCTGCCTACAGAAAGGGCTCCATTAATTCCTGTTAATGGAGTTGCCGCTCTCCAAAGGTGATTTTCAGGCAGACTGAAAAATTAAAAGGGAGATTTGTCCCCTGACACCAGGAACCTTTGCTGCCTGCACACACAGAAACCAGGAGAGAAGTGTCCTAAAATTACACGCCATGGCAACCTCCTTTAACAATAGGCAGGCAGGCATATGGATTTCAGGAGAAATTATATTAATTACTCATACAGATTCTACGTTACAGATGAATTAACAGCTTCCTGTTATGCTATCTGTAGCTCTAGCAATCCTCATGGCCATTAAAACGCAGATTCTGAAGTGACGTCAGCCAAGCATCCCACATCAGCAGAGAACGGTGAAGTCCCAACTCAGACAGGAATGGCACAAAGGACTTCTGACATGTGGCTACCTGACTGCTGAAAGGAAAGAAGTTCTTAAAAGCATTCTCATTTATCTGTTTTGCCCCTTTTCTTTCTAGGTATCTTCTAAAGAGTAAGAACTCCTTTTTCTTTTTTACTCCTTTTGATGAGAGGCTCGTCTAAACCTGCCCTTTACAGAAGCATGGCAGAAACTAGTTCCTATGTGCACTGGTACCAGTGACCCCTTGTGGAAGCAGATTATCTTCTCCTGGTTCATAAATCTACCTGTCAACCCTACCTGGAGAGCGGACAACTCATCAGTATGGATTACTGAAACCACTTGCTGCAGAAATAAAGCTACAGCAAGATAGATTAAAAAATAAAACAAAGATTCCCCTTGGGATGTGACAATTCCTTAACCCCGGCCTCAGAAAAAAATACAACCTTGAAATGGAGAAAAGTGATCTGTAGAACCAGATTCTGAGAAGAGAAACGCAGAAAAATGGCAAAGGAGCTTCAGCAACGATGCTTGATCCAATCTGGTTCGGAGCACACGTTTACTTTATGGCTCATATTTATCACAGCCAACAATGCTGAAAATGTACATTTCAAGGTTGCATCTATATTTCAATTTACAAATCCCTACAGTTAGGGGATTTAACATTCCACCATAAAATCTTGGTCAATGTGACCACAGGCCAAGGGCACTTTTCTTCCTCTAATGTATAATGAAATGTTTTGCTTATGACATTGGTGACTTATAAGTGGATTCAAAATAAGAACCTCAGAAAGAAGGAAAAAAACCCAACAAACTACACAGGAGTGGTTTCCAATGTCATCTACAAATTCAAAACGGCTTGCCCAAATATTTGTTAGTAAAAAACAACTTTGATCCGTGATATGGTGCAGTCACTGGCAACAGAGGTTATTTATGTCAGGTTAGAAACATCTTTAATTTAGCACTTCATTCTTTTCATTCCCACACAGTAAGTTTTTCACATTACAGCTCATAGCATCTAGCTCTGTAGTCCTCTAATGGAGAAATTCATCTAGTCCTGCTCAGCTAGAAGGACAATGGCCAATTAAGGAGCCAGCTCTTCAGGAAGGACAAGAGATTTATGAAGACAAAGGTTGGTCCACGCATGCGGTCTGAGTATGTCTAGATGGCCCTTGCCTGTCTACCTAAAGCAGGCAGGCAGAGAAACTCAGCTCGTACCCAACTTTTCAAGTCACTAGGAAGACTCCAGTCTCCCTCTATTCTCAAGTTGACATTTCCCCCAGCAGCAGATATCCAAAGATACATAAGAATGAAATTTTAGTGTATTAATTAACCAAGAATGGTTAAATATATAGCTCCAAGGCTGTACGTGCTAAGTCAGCACAAGTCCGATGCCTTCCATAGGCTGGTTAGCTCACCTGAGCCAGCGTTACAGCCTGTAACATTACAGACAATCTCGAATTTCCTGACCTTTTCAGTCGGTGTGATAATGTTAACATAAACTTAAAGGAACTGTCATTTCTCTTTCTGAAAACTCTTTTTCTCCTTGGATTGCAGGATCCTGAATCACAGGGAAAAGAAGGCAGATTTCTCAATTGCCTATAAGAAAATGACAACTGAGGCCAGCCTGATGTATGCAGGAACATCTTCTATTATATCCAAAGGGAAATATTTTATTCCGAGGGATGATAAATTACAAGTTTAGCTTAATAAAACTAAAACATTGCTTTTACCTATACTCTTCTTAAACTTAAAATAAAAGGCTTGGAAACGGTTTCTCTTTTAAATAAATATTAGTAACATTTAGACTGTTTTCCACATCTATGGTGTCATAGTCCATGACTTTTAAGTAGCCCCCTAACACCAATAAATTCATGCCTGGGTTAAGTCTGTTTGGTGGACAGTAATTGTTTTGCCTCATTTTACAGAACTGGAGTACACCAGGGGTTAAACCACTTGCAAGGGAACACATGTCAAAACAACGAACTGAAAAATGCAACCAAATGCTGCTGAGCTCCCCTAACCCCTGTTTACATGTTATCAGCATCTCTGCAAAAACCCTAAACACACATACTCCTGAATGACAGTATTAAATGAGTGGTGATAATGCAGAGAGCGGGGACATGAATAAACCTCATTAGGGCAAGTTAGGGTGAGAATCAGACGTGCATCGGCTGCTGTGGTACCAGCCCAAAGTATGTTCTTGCCCCACAGTAAAGAAAACCCAAAGCATTTTGCTGTTTCACCGAGGAATCAACTACCCCAAACTGCTTTCATTTACTGGGGAGTAATGGGATCATATCTTGCCCTATAGATGTGTGTTTGTTGAAATACATTCAGCAATGGTAGCTGTTGCCACTATAACAATGTAAGTGCCACCTTGTGGGTCGTTTCCTTTTAAAAAAATAAATGTAATTAGAACAGCTCGCTTTAGTATAATTTCCTCACCTTTGTTTAATCTCATTTTTAAGCAGTTGACCTTAAATTCCGATCAACCCCAAAATAAAAGGCCTCTGGCAGAGATGTTTGTACTGCATTTCACACAAAAGAAGGAACATATAAGCCAACAATGGCAAAACAGAGCTCCACAGGATGTCCTTGCTTTGAAAATTTCATCCCTAATGTTCACTGAGGCACTTTTATCTACGGTCATCTCTTTTAAGGGATCCAATTTTAAAAAGCCTTCCTCTTACAAGCAGCCTGGCAAGCTCATTGGAAAAGCCCGTTGAATATAAAGATATCTTATGAGCAGAGGTTGGAGGACAGGGCGTTTATACATTACGAGCTCAGTCTATAAGCACAGCAGTACACGTCTGAGTTATCTTAACTCCTACACTAATACTAGCCAAGTAACACGGCCGGATAAGTGAGGGGATTGACACCCACACACCAGCACATCTCAAGTCCAGAATTTCTCCCGCAAGGTCCAACCCCATACAGCCTTATTCACATCTAGCGGTACTTTGCACCAAGATGAACAGGGCATCTTGCGAATCAAGGCACACCACCACGTCGGCATGGCTATCAGAAATCAGCTCCAGGAGGGAGCGCTGAGCACCCTGAGATCCACACTATCAGGGATAAGGCCCAACGAGCAATGCATTAAAGCCAGCACTGCCAGCCCCGCGGGCCAAATGTACTACATCCTGCCTAAAAGCCTTCCTGGCTGCCTGAGTCCATTTAAAATAAAAGAAGTAAGCATAACAACCACTTTTTCCTTTACAAGGGAAACCAAGTAATCTCTCCAGGTCAATTCTGAACGACAGAGAACAATCTCATTTTACCTGAATGCGAGCAGCACCTCCAGACTCCCCTACAGTTCTCTCCCCATTACTTACAGCGTATAAAAAGGGCAATTTAACTGAAGGAGTTTATATTTGGGGCTTTTTTCAGCACTGTTTCCAGAAAATAGCAGATGTTGGTTAATGATCTTTAGACATTAGATCATAAACCACACTCATTTTGAACACTGCAATCGGAGTGATTATTTGTATATCATTAAGCAACAGCCTCAGAGCAAGCTCAGTATATTTCCTTATTGTTTCATTTAAAAACAGAAATATCAGATCACTTTTTATTTTCTATTTTTAAATTTACAGGCTATCAGCAAGGTTCTTACCTTCCCCTCATTCCCTCTTTTCGGCAAAGCAATATATAACCACAGTGTCATTACAAAGTGCAACATTTCTTCAGCTTCACAACACACAGACACAAAGCAGATGACATTTGTCCGCACTGAGACACTGGATGAGCATTAAAACTGAATCTTATGAGTTTCCTTCTTCACAGAGTTACACAGCACGCTAGTCCCTACGAGGGGAATGATCTATTTTAAACTCCAGAAATAGAATCAGATTGTTTATTTGAAAGCGAAGATAAATGGGTTTGAGTTAGACTAGTGTGGGTATACCTGGGTTTACATATATTTAGTCATATAGCAATTGTTTGCATTTTCAAATGCATAGAATGTGTATATGTATATATGCAACATATGTATATGGAGATAGTCTTACATGCACTTACATATACATATATATATATGCACGCATATCTATCTGTATATTCCTGTCTATATGCATAGATATCTATAATTGCTTGTATATACAATAGAATATGTTAAATACTGTAATATATATATTAGCACATACACATATATAAAGTAAAATTCTATCTCATAACATGAACTCAGATTCAGTTTTATCTAAATAGCTACTGGAAATATTAGCTAGGCCTCTAATTCACTAGAACTACACTTAAAAAAAATTAATTACATAATATCTGCTGAGAAATGCCAAGATACGTGAAAGATAAATTAGTTTCATTACAACACATGTAGTGTATGAAAGAAATTAATTCAATAAACATTGCGGCTCTCATCCCACAAAAGCATATGTGAGTCCCAGCGAGTTCAGTTGTAATAACTAAAATTATTCATGGGCAAAAGTGTTTGCAGATCAAGCCTATATATGCGATTTGGTTGTTACATTATGCTAATTTGGGATCTACTATTTCACCATAAAATCTGACAAGACAGAGTCATTTATGAGACATAAATACAGAGAAGTGAATTATAGAGAGTCCTCTACATACATAACAAGATCAATTATTAATTAACATTCGGAGACGAAGATACGTTGCCATAGAGAAATTATTTAAGGGCATCTATTGACAACGCTGACCACGGGGTGGGGTCCTTTCTGTTTGCTCCATATGGGCCGCCATGATCTAAGCACAGCACCCCAGGAACAGCCATGCCCTGGGTACAGCCTAGCCATTTGCAGTTACTGCAAAACCCCCCCTTCCCCTTCTCGGAAGCTGTCTTTCCGTCACTGTCACAGCAAGTTACAGTAGCTGGAACAAGGCAAACCCACGCATCACATTGGCCTGTTTAAAGGAAGAAATGATCTCAACCCCTGGCTGCTACTGTAATTCAGGGAGAGAATTACCTTTCCACCGGTCAGATCCTGCGCTGATGTAGTGAGCAGAGCTCCGCTGGCATTAATGGAGCCGTACAGATTTACACCCATGACAGCTCCATCTCCTGCACTCAAATCAGATCCAGGCCAGCAGTAACCCAGCACATTGGACATGCAGGGTAGACCTCAACTAACTTAGATAATCTAAAAAATTGGGATTGAATTTGAGCATGCTATCTAGGCTTTCTCAGCAGCATCTTTTCCCCTTTGGGGACTTAGAGGGGGTAATTCATCCCACCTACCACATCATCATACGTTCATCTCATTGAACTGTGGACACCTCCCTCTGAGCTAGTCACTCCCAGCTCCCTTCACTGTTAACAGTGGGAAACACTTTTAGGGTGCGATGAATCTGATTTATTTTGCAAGTCTATTTAAAGCTGAGATGATTTCTGTCCTAGAAATGCCTGCCTGTCTCCATTGACTATGCAGGGTGACTAGCTCAGATGTGGGTTACGAAAGTCATCTCACCTATGTGACAGCTTCATTAGCAACAGTGCTTACGCTGAGCAAAATAAAACACAAGCACCAAATGTTACCTAAAACCAAATTTTGAACAGACTAATATTAGCGTAGTTAGAGATACAGATCTCAATGCAAGACAACATTAATACTCTCCTCCTCTGTGCTTTCTGACCAGAGTTTTGGGGGTATGTGATTGCACAGTAGCAAGGGACATTTCTGAACAACAGCAAAACTTGCTCTGTGTCCTGTCTTCAACAGTCTTTGCCAGAGGAAATTTTTCAAAGGACTACAAAAAACCAATTTCTGATAATCTTCCCCCCACAGGCAAAGTCTTTCTGATCCCTAAGTAGTCTGAAATTAGCTCCAACCGTGAAGCATAAAAATTAACACACCTCTACTAATGTGTTTTCACTAACTGTTATAACTCTGGAACACAAATCTGTGGAAACCTCAAACTTATCTGAATCTAGACAGTCAAGATATTGACTTTGAAGCAGTGAGTGCCCAGTCTTATGAAGAAGAATTTCCTTTAAATTAGCATTAAGCATTATGACTTAGGTTTGTCATACCCCAGACTGAGACTTTGTGCCTGAATTACAGGAAGGGAAATGAAGACAGGATGAAATAGAGGAAACCATTTCCTGCAATGCTGTGTCCACAACTTTAAGCAGCCCATTGGAGACACTGGTGATCTGGTCTGCAGGTGGTCAGGACATCTCCACTTCCATTTGGCTTCTTTTTGGTGAACAAAACTGTGTCCCTTAAAAGCCTCGTCCTGTATTTTCCATGCAGCTGTCCTTTATTCCCTTTCAGCGTTTGTGGCTACCATAGGAATAATGCACTTTCCAAGGTAGATAATAAAAACTGCGAAAGGAATCAGCTCCAGATGGGTTACAAAATTGATGCCTTCACCACCACCTTGCAGACATTAATATTAGAAAGCTTTCTCAAGAAAGAGGAGGTTAGGATAGACAAAGGAGAACACAGTAGGAAATACCAATGAAATGTAAGCATAAATGCCATTAATAAATCACAGGCCTAGCACATAAATCCACACAGTAATTCCCAAAAAGACAGCCCTAATCGATAATATATACATAACTCCTCTGAATTTGCTAATTTGTTTTTGAACAGTATGGAACCACTCCCTAATTTCAAAGTGCTGTCCGATGACTCTTTGTACTATGTAAAGTACACGATTTGGACATGTTGACTTCTCTAATTAGTCTATAAATACTTGACTTTTACCCACTGCTTTGGTAAGTGTGATAATTGCTGGGGAAAGGCCAAAGCATTTATGGTCAATCAGATGATGAGAAAAGGAATATGGCCCTTTCAGTGAGTAAAATGTAAGGCATTCTGTGGAAAGGCAGAAGCTATTAGCAGGATCAATATTTCTCCTAGTACCTTAATAAATCATTATATCAAAGAACAGTTGCAGGATGAAGAAAACCTCATTCTACCAACGAGGATGCTTCCAAATCAGCAAATAAAACATCATTTAAATTACAAAGACCTAATTGGTGTACAAAGGCAAACGGCAAGCATAGAATACAGCCCTCTGATGCTAGGCATGTAAGCATTTTGAATCATTAGTGAAGGAAGAGAAGCAGAAAGACAAAGAAACAGCTCTGCTAAGAGCTCCACATGCATAATTTGCAAACTGGTAAATATGCATGAATCCACCACACCATAGCTGACTGATTGCACCATGTTTGGTGTAGATATCATAGGTGGCAGAAACATAAAAGCACCTGGAAAACAGGACGGCCTTTGGTATCTTTACTGTTGTACTGAAAGGAATCCCCTTGCTATTATTTGCACTGAGGCTTTTTCCTCCTCTTCTCTTTAGCTAGCTAAGAAAAAGCTAAGATTTGTAAACATTAGAGGGAAGAAATATTCTAATGGCTACTTTCAAGCAAGGAAACTTCTTTCAGCAGACACTGCACATCACTGCTTACCCGATACAGCTACCATCACATGTAGCCATGTAGCTCTCTTGGCTACAAGACCAAGAAGGAAACTCTAAGTAGAGCTAATTGGAGTTCTGTCCAAGTAAGGATTGACGGACCACAATCATGTACACGTCCCACACAGTAGGTAACCCTCCTAGTATACATATATGGCTGTGAGAAGAAGATAAGGCATGCCAAGCTACTTCATATAGTGTTGCAAACCTACATGTTGCTATGGAGCACACTAGTGCACAGCTTGTGAGCAACCACCACTACCTTTTTCGGAAATACCAACTCTCAGCACTTTTGCTTTATAGTGATACCTTTCAATCTAATAGAGAAATGGTGAAACCTAGTGGGGAAAGAGTCACTAGAGTAATAACTGCATGAGTGCCCACCAGGGAAAAAATGTAATATACTGTTGTAACCACTATTTGAGTTTATTTGTTTGTTTGAATAGTCTGGATTTAGCCCTTTACTAAAGAGTTATTATAGAAAAGCAAATGCTTCTCAGTTGTTTAGTCACTACTTTTGATCCCTGTCACAGCCTTGGAAGCTTGTTCCTAATTTATTCAGAGGTAACAATTGTTGACTTTGTGAAGGAAAGTCAATTGTGGAAGGAATTTCATTGTGGAAGTGGGTACTCTGTGATTCTCTAGTTCATATTTCATATGTTTCTAATTCCATATAGCTGACACTTTAGAAGGTCAACTGTCACATGGCTGGAAAGCTGACATCTCAAGGAAGTAAACAATGCCTGAAGAGGAGGGGAGAAGGAGCATCCTGTTGCTACGTGATACTCCTCTCCCCACTCCGAGCCGGCAGAGATCTTACCCGCCTGTCAAAATTCTCGGGAAAGGCAGAGTTTTGGCCATATGGCAAATGACCTTACGGGGTGCTGGCCATATGCGTTTTCACCATATGTCTGGATCTTTGAGTTAAATCCATACATAAAAATGAACAATGCCCAAATGTTTCATGCTCTGAACTCTATAAAGATGTATTTATTTTCTCAAACTGTAATTTATTCCAAAAAGTAAAGCGGATCACTCTGTCCATAAGTTACGCATCGAATCAGTTTGTTGGCTGATCCTTCTGTTGTAGAAAACATATCAATCCTGCTTACAGAGCATAATATGCCAACTTCAGTAGTAAGGAAACTGCTGTAGCTTATATACTTAACTGCCTATAGGCCTCCCAAGGGTTCTTCCTCTCTTCCCGGGGAGATTATATATTCTTCCCCTCATCTCATGCCCACTAACACATATCAACATAATATCTCTTCTAGCACCCCAGAACTACTTTAAAGAGCAATTGGAAATACCCTTTTTGCCTGTATCCCGAAGTATTACTTTTTGCTTGGCATGTATCAGCTTTGTAGACCATAAACCACCTGGGGCAGGGACTGCTCCTGTTTGTTTATGTCCTTAGTGGCCTAAAGGCATTATCAGCTTTATTTATCAAATTATCAGCAGCAGAGGGAATCATTGTGAGCACGACCCAAACTTTAGCGATCATGTCCAATGGGATCACAGGGGGAACGCTAATGCAGTACATGCGCCCCTTCAATTCTATTATGATAAACCTCTTTTTATCCAGTGCAGTAAAAAGATGCACTAACTCTTCAAACAAATATCCAAGAGCTATTGGGATGGTAGTAAATGGATTCAGCAAAGATTCAGGATTTTCTTATTCTAGTCAGCCTGAACAATTAATTAACAGCCTCCTTGTTTGTCATTAATTTTGTTGCCATAGTAGCCTCTATAAATGGTTTCTAACAAACAAGGAAGATTTATCTTTCTTACTCTAAATCGATCAGAAAACGAATGATTTCACATTCATTTTTGTTTCATTATGACAGGTAAAGCACAGTGAATCATTACAACAGGATCTTCTGAGAAGGATAAGGTGTCAGTTATCTTAAAAAGCAATCTTAAAAAGCAGACCCAGAGATTAAAAGGGAAGTGCCACTTCCATGCAAACAAAAATACTGGCTCCAAAAGAAATATTAAAAAATGACAACAATTTATAAATATAGAAAAAAGTTTCTAGATATTTTTTAAACTCCCATAAGCATATTTTGCTTGGATATAAATATCTCCATGCACTATTTTTTGCTCAAAATTCACAGCTGATGAGAGACCAAGGAAGAAAAACATTGTAAGAGAATTTCCTAAAGAACACAGTTAAAATGAATTAGTTGAAACAGAGGAATTTTTCATCCACTTTAGGTTGCTTGGATTGTAAAGAGAACAGCAGCCCACAAGGGAAAAGGGAGGGGGAGGCACACGTCTGCAAACTAAATGCGGAGTAAGTTCTGGCCATCATCATGTGCTAAGGGTTTGGACATGTTTAGAGAAGTATAGGCTGCAACCTGCAAATTGGATCAATATGTTTCTTGCCTGATAAATTCCAGGAGAGAGATAACAGGTCCATTATTGGAAAAGATTGTTGTTGCCTTTCTTCTAGAGGACAAGGTGACAGATTCTCTTAAAGCAGTAACTGCTCTTTGCTCCTTCACAAAACCATGCTTTGAAAACAAGAGTAATTTCAAACCTCGTCCAATCTATAATCTGTCTCAGTTGGAGTGGCGAGCAGGGAAGAGTTAGAGCATGGCAACGTAGCCAAAGTACTCAGACTTCCTTGATTAAGAAGCTAGTAATAATCCCGGGTACAAAATGCTCTAGTTACATCAGTCAACTCCTTCCACCAGGGAAAACAAAACAAACATGAAGGTGATGGGACTTCTGTTCCTCATTATATTAGTCATTTCCTACAGCCAAACCCAAATGTCCTTCAATATTTTCTTATACTATTGGTAACCAAAGTAATTGGTTCAGCTCAGAACATAGCACAATGAAATCTTATTGAGATCATATTGTTTTGTTCTTTACCTCACCTCTTGAAAGAGCTCAAAGGCAAGCTTTTGGCCATTTCCCATACTACCTAAGGAATATGAACACCAAAGTGCTAGGAAGATCACGCAACCGTGAAAGCCACCTTGCCACAAATACAGAATGACATCAAGAATAGAATAGAATAGAATAAGAATAAGAATAAGAATAAGAATAAGAATAAGAATAGAATAGAATAGAATAGAATAGAATAGACTATTTCAGTTGGAAGGGACCTACAATGATCATCTAGTCCAACTGCCTGACCACTTCAGGGCCGACCAGAAGTTAAAGCATGTTATTAAGGGCATTGTCCAAATGCCTCTTAAACACTGACAGGCTTGGGGCATCAACCACCTCTCCAGGAAGCCTGTTGCAGTGTTTGACCACCCTCTCAGTAAAGAAATGCTTCCTAACGTCCAGTCTGAACCTCCCCTGGCACAGGTTTGAGCCATTCCCATGCATCCTGTCACCGGATACCCGGGAGAACATGCAAAATTCCTGATTTTTTTAGTAAAAATGTTTCCTATAGTTTACACATTCACATTTTTATAATTCAATTTTGGGCTGATAGGACAGTTTCTCTCCTGGGACAGGGTCTTATAAGCTAGCAAACTATAGAGACAAAACATGTAGAAATAAGGGGACTAGGGAGCAGGGGTTTGCCTCTGTGATGAGAGTGAGGGATATAAAGCCCTAGATGTTGGTGAGTAGAGCAGGGGCTTGTTCCTGATCCATTCTCTCTTCCATCACATCCCCTCAGCTGCCTTAGTTCAAGCGTTTGCCTGGCCATGCCCAAAACCATACTGGGGTCATTAAAAAAAAAAATCATTTAAAAAATGGTTCTTTTAACATGAATAATTTCTCAGATCCAATTTAGAAAGAATCTGCTGAGCCACTAAGCAGAGCCGAAGGGAGGGTAACCTCTGGTGATGAGTGTGGAAATGAGAGCTTGAAGGCAGTATGCTCTGAGATCAGATCTGTATAATATAGTATCAAAATAATATAAAAATGCAGCCTAAGAGCAAAGAGCAGGTATGATTTTTGTTCTCTCTGGTTATTTTTAACTGAACCTCTGCCTGTTCATCTATTACACCTTTACTGGCAGAGCTGGGGCAGTAGCAAATTTGAACCCACTTTCAAGCCAGCGTAAAAGTTGGAGAGAAGTCACAGAAGGTAATTTCATTACTAGAAGTTTAATGAAAACCAGCAGCCGGACGGCGAAGCAGCACACAAATTGGTGCCTACGGAGAGGAAGGCAGGCAGAGCAGCCAGCATAAACTCTGGCTGGGAAAAGCCAATGGGCAGATGTGGGCAGACCTGCCGGCTGGCATGGATGTGCCTCCGCAGCACGGGCTGCCCCTTGCCTGCAGGGACATGAGGGGGAGCCAGGAAACTGAGGTGGGAGTTTTAGGGGGCATGAATCCATTAAAAGAGGCTTCTCCACTGCTCACAGAGCAATTTGTTTCCAGGGATCTGTTGTGCTTGAAGTGTTGGGAAAGCCTACCGCAGCACGTGCCTGCATGGTCTGGGTGTTGACACCAGCCTGCTGGGCCCACACTGAGCAAATTCAGGATTGTTCTGCTCAGGGTCAGAGGCAACTGGAAGCCACATAAACGTACTAGCAGTGCTGAGGCCAAGTTAACTGCACTGAGTCAGAGCTAATAAACACTGCCAATCATGGCAATTTACTAGCTTGTACTCAGCATCATGCTAACTGTGCTACACAGCCTCTGGTTGGCTTGGAAAATGGTCAGAGGGAACTCCTATCTACCAGTAGAGAGCTGTGTAGATGTCAACCCTTATCCGTATGTCTGTGGACTCTTACTGAGCACCTGAATCCTGGTGAACTGAAATATAAACCAACCATTTCTAACTTTTTGGGAAATTTTGCAGGAGGCAGTATGGAAGGAGCACTAGGGGAGTGAGGAATGGACTCTGGACCAAGGCCATAGGCTGCTGAGTTACAGCTCTCTACTGGGAGTGCCAGGCAAAAAGCCTGTAGCCTGAGCATATGCCTGGAGGGCCTGGGATTGCAGAGCAGAGTCTAGGTTTGATCCAGGCTCCATAGTTTTAAGCACCTCATGCATTCAGTGGTGAGACTGTCCGCAGTTCAGTCAATGGTCAGTGAAATGCAGTGAAACCTCTTCATAGAAGCAAACAAAATGCTGCCAGAAAGAACACCCACGTACACTTGTTTTTTTATTATAACTTAAAGACCTTAAAATAGCATGTTGCATTTGGCTATCAAACACTCTTTTTTCCTGAAAGCCTGTCCTATGGCACTGCAAGCTGCCTGCTGACTGTATGGCTCTTGACAGAGAGAAACGTCCCAACAGAAATCTCAACTCACTTGAACCTACAGAAGGAGCTACAGAGGTGGAAAAATCAAAGATGCATTGATGGAGGAAGGATTGCAGGACTGACCATTATAAAATCTGGAGGCAAAGGTCTCAAGCATTAAAGAGGAATGCTCCTGGAGGGATTATAGAAAGATCAGAGGCTCAGAATGCTCCATGCCCCAGAACAAGAGGACAAACAGCTCTCTCTGTATATCTACACTTCATTGGGACCAGATTGTGCATTTGATTGATCTCACTCATGTGTGACTGACATGAGAACCTGACAGCAAGTGGTCTGCAGAACTTTGGCCAGGGTTTTGGAGAGATTGCTAAATAGCTCACACACACACACACACACACACAAAACCAACAAGAAAGAAAGAATATTTGACCTCATTGCAGAAGATGCTATGTCTTTAACCTGTTACTCTGTAATCATCTCCTTTCCCTTCTCCCCTTGTTTCTTTGCCACCTAAAAACAGTAAAAAGGCTGTGTGAAGAGAGAAGAACAAAATATAAGGACACTTGGGATGTTTCCATGGAATGAAAGAAACACAGAACATTGTGATTAACTACATAAGTGAATTGGTGGCCTTCAAACATTAAAAGAACAGCATTATGAAGAAATTAAGTCTCCTTTAAGCAAAACACATGATGTCAGTCAATTTTATGAACAAAGTGCCATATTTCAGACTCAGCCCTCTCCTGGATTTAACATATGACCTTTGCTTTCAAGATCCTTGGTCCCTCTGAAACATTTTTCTTTATTCTCTTTGGTGCTGGTTCTTTGTTATTAACTAGATCAAGTCAGGTTTCCACTGAGACTCTAAGAATAGGGACATCTGTGTGTTACCTGTCAAGTACTGCCATAACTGTCTTCAATTGGTCTTGTAAGTCTAGTGCCTCTGTGGAATCCCATATTATTAAAATTGTATGCTGTCTTTCAAAGCCCTTCCTCTAGTCTGTGTAACGTTGCAATGTAGTTTTGGTAGGGGGATGTAAAAGTAGAAAACTTTCCTAAGAAAACCACTAAGTGCAATAGTAAGAATACCACTATTAGCAATAGTGAGAAGAAAGAGTTGGTTTGCTACTCAATGGGAGGAAAAGCTGTTTGAAGGATCAGCTGTGATCAGAAAGCCACAACAGTTAACACTGAAGACAAAGGAGTAGAAATTCAGGTCATAGTAGGAAAAGCAGATTAGAGAGAACTGAGATAAGTTAAAACTTTTCAAATTGGCTGGGCCTTATGAATTTCACCGTAGAATACGTAGATAACTGACTGAGGGAATCTTAGAGCTGCTGGCAATTATCTTTGGGAGGTCAGGTCAGAAAGAGTCAACTCAGCAAGCACTCTGGGAAATAACAAAATAGGTTTAGCCTTGCTAAGAAGGATCTGAAGTTATCCAGTGGATCATAAGCTTAAACAGAGTCACTGTCACATATGTATGAATGTATGATTGGAAATAAAAATGAAAGTGTTATCTACAAGACACATGAGGGAATTCTCCTTTATTACTTCACTTTGGATAGACCTTAGGTCTAGTGTTGGATGCCACATTTTAAGGAGAATGTGACTGATTGACAGCGAGTACTCTACAAAACATGACAAAAAATTGAAGGAATAAATTGTTGTTTAATGCAAAGAAGACAAGACTTAGGGTAAATATGACAAAAGACCCTGAAAATATTAAAGATGGTTGCAAGGAAAAAGGGAATAACCCATTCTTGTTCATTGCAGGTAGGACAGAAGTAACTTGCAGGTTAAGAAAGGAAAAAACTATTTTCTAATGGCAAGGAAAATTAGGCCTTGGAATGAATTGCCTAGAGAATCTCCATCAGCAGAGGCCCTGAGAAACAGGTCAGCCACAGCTCTGACGAGGAGTGTCAACACAGCTGACACAGCTGCAGGGCCCTCAAGCTACCTGCTAATTTTCTATGATTCTAGGAAAAAACACCTGTGGCTAGTTAGCAGGAGAATAATTTTTTGAGTTCTAGGATATTTTGGACAATATCCTAGGTATGTATTACCTTTTCCTTAGTTCATTTTTAATAGTGTTCTGAAAGCTCAAAGTTAAAGAGTGGTTTGACCCAAGATATTCTTTCATCTTTCTACTTTCATTTTTGCTGTTTGAGCAAACTGCCTGGTCGTGCTTTCCTCTGATTCTTATAAAGCCTCTTGAACACACTATTCAGTGGTCTTTTCTTTTTTTTTTTCAAAGGTGGGATCAATGACAGATGATATTAAGTAGGAACACATTATTTCCTGAATGGTTGCCTACAGCCATTATTGGATCATTTCTTCTATAGAGTCAACCAACTCATATTAATGTTGATGTGGATTCCTTTAAGTTTTGCTTTTTGTTTTTTTCACTTGTGGCATCTAATAATCAATTTCTCTATATTTTCCCTTTTCTGACGTGATAATTGACCCTAGAAATCTGAGTCCATCTGGAGCAGTATGTCTTAGGACTCTCAGTCTCAAAGTGCTATGTGTGCTACACTTCAGCCTAGAAAGCAAGCTGAAACTTTATCAAATTCAAGGCTTTGCCTTACTATTACTTTGCACATCCAAAGAAGAGCAATGAAGCTAGTGAAGGGTCTAGAGAACAAGTCTTATGAGGAGCAGCTGAGGGAACTGGGGTTGTTTAGCCTGGAGAAGCGAAGGCTCAGGAGAGACCTTCTCACTCTCTACCACTGCCTGAAAGGAGGTTGTAGCAAGGTGAGGGTCGGTCTCTTCTCCCAAGTGACAAGCCATAGGACAAGAGGAAATGGCCTCAAGTTGCATCAGGAGAGGTTTAGATTGGATATTAGCAAAAATTTATTCATAGAAAGGGTGGTCAAGCATTGGAACAGGCTGCCCAGGGAAGTGGTTGAGTCACCATCCCTGGAGGTATTTAAAAGACCTGTAGATGTGGTGCTTAGGGACATGGTTTAGTGGTGGAATTGGCAGTGTTAGGTTTATGGTTGGACTCGATGATCTTAAAGATCTTTTCCAACCTAAATAATTCTATGATCCTATGATTCTATGACTCTATGATATTGATTGAAATTTGCTGGGTTTTGAGTTCTGAAGATGAATAAATATTGCTCCTGAATTAAGCTGTTGTCAGAGTTTTTACAAGGCTGGCAACAAGGAGCTGAATAATCATCACAGACAGCTTCTAATGGCAATAGCATTGTAAATATATTAATTGGAGGACCAAACTCACCATCGTTCTCTCTCACATACACAAATCCAAAAAAATTCCTTTAATGTTTCCTATTTGAACTTGTAGCCTTTCCACATACTTTAGCTAAAAAGCAGTAGAGAAAGGACATAAACCTGCCAACATTATGCTGGGCTTTGGTGGAAAAAAAAAAAGGATTTTTTTGTAACTGTTCATTTTGGCTGGCATTCGGCCATCTGAACACTCCTTGTTTTTTTAAGTAACAAGCTCTGCAAGTTTCACTGCTGTTTGTGGAGACTTGGGCAGTAGCAGTGACAGTAGATTTGTCCTTCTCTCAACTGGAGAAGATGTTTTAACTGCCTTTCAGAAGTGAAATCAATTCATATCTTTCTGACTACGGCAACAGACTCTCACTGGAGCTGTAGCTTATGACTTTTATCTTGTTGTGACACCTGCTTTGGTCAAGGGGATTACTGATTACTCCTCCTGGAAGGTGTCAATACTGATGATGCTCAGCTGAGCAGCTGTCCTCCCTCTTCTATTATTATTATTCATGATGTGTGATTTGAGTCTTCTGAGGGCCTTAGTGATAGAAAACTTAGCAGTTCTTTGCTGTCTTTCTTTTAAAGGGACCTGAATGGACAATTATTGTTTCAGAAATGTGCTACAGCCACCATATCACCTCATCTATTGTTGAGATATCTCTGTGCAGCCAGAATGTGGGCAATGAAAAGGTGCAAGATATGTCATTATCCATATGCTGAGAGCTATCAGTTGCACACTTATTGTCTCTCCAACAATGTCATTCATTACCTAGTATCATACTGAGAAGAGTTTAAAGGAAAGAAGAGAGAAGACACTAGCAGTGATTCCACCTAGACAAAGCTGAGGTAAAATATGGATTGGAGTCATTTTAATTGAGGGTATACCTCCATAATTAATTATCAAGCTTCTAAATTCTGTAAATTATTTTACACAATTTGTATCCATCTGAAAGTCATATTGACTATATTCAGCTTCTTAACGCTGGCACTTGAGTCAAGAAGTTAACGATACATGGAGGGATGCAGGTATATGGAAGGAAGACAGGAAAAAAAGGTTTTGGAATGGGACCTATAGGAGCTGCAAATGCTTATTCTGAAAAAGAGATAAACAAATGAAATGAACTACAGCGTAAGTCATTTTTCCTTCTAATATTTTACAGATTATCATAAAGACAGTTATGTTCAACTGTTCTCTATCTTCACCATAAATAAGACACCAAATTGCTTCCTATGGAGCAAATAAAGCATACCTTGGATTTTAGAAATACCCTCTAAGTGTTGTGTAGCTCTGGAAGAGACTACACGGGGTGGCACTGAAGTCTTCCTCACTGGAGGATTTTTTATGAATAGATTAGATAAACATCTCTCACAGATTATCTAGACATCTTTGCTCTCATTGGTAACCCAGGCAAGTGAGCCAAATGATCTTTGGCATCCCTAAGGTGTTCTTGATTGTTGACACAAAAGATCTCCCTTCTTTTTATGTAACATCCCAGGAGTTAAGCTCGGCAAAGATCATCATCTAATTGCCACTTTGAAACAGAAGATGATGGGCACTGGGGTGAGAATGGTAAAGAGCCTTACTCCTGATTTGAGTCTATGGACACTTTGTGTAGCTTGCATTCTTCTGGGAAGCAGCTATGATTAAAAAACAGGGAGGTATTTTAAGATGCTTCTGGGCTGTTCCTCCAGCAGAGAAAGCACTCGCCACCATTCCTAGGAATTCCTTAGAAACAACTCAAAACATAAAACCCAATGGAAGGTCCATCTGCTGTCTGGGTTGGTTGGTTTGTTTTCCCTGCATCCATATTAATTTCAGTCTCCTGCAGAAGTCCTGCTCTGGCTGCAGCTTTTACTCAGGTCAGCAAATTCTCATTTTATTTTTTCTAATAATCACTTGTTCTTGTCTTGCTGTGAGCAATAAAAGAACAGTCGGATGGTCACAGACCCTCTAAAACATCGTTCAAATTAAAAAATGCATATATGTGTTCATATCAGCTTGCACATACACCCCATGATTTGGGCATAGTAGTCTTTACAAACTCAGAGTCTTGGTTTAAATTCTGTTCTAATAAAATGCAATTGTTCCTCCATGGCAGCTTTGTGAGATTTACTTCCCCCACCCTCCCATTTTATTCTGCCACATTTCCTTTGAGCATCTAGCTTATAGATTTTCTCCAGCTACCAAGCTATTTCACTTCCATCTGTTCAATAACTCAAATATATGCATCAAATGCACACATGGCACATTTCCAGGTAGTAACGTCCCCTTTCCTTTCTGCCTTTTCATAGCCGGGTAATTTGCATATAAGGTGCGCAAAGATAATACACTCCTGTTTGCCTCCACGGTTCTGATTTGTGCATCAGCTCCCCCTGCTTTCTCTTTGCAGACCTCCACGCAATGCATGCGAGCAGCCACTTCATCACCCTCGCAGCCTCTGGCAGGACAGCTGAGACATGAGCAAGCCCGGTGGCATTGAGAGTTTGGCCTCTCTGGCAGCATGGCTTTAAGGCAGGCATATGTACCTAATACAGTGGCAGCAGGGCTCTCCAGGTCCACGTGCAGCGCTGGTATGGAGGTCAAAGGTATGCTTGCCATGCTTACATGCTCTGGTGGAAAAGTGCTCTCCCTAGGCTGTTCCCCTCCTTTCTCCCTCCCCTCCATGACTTTTGCCAGCTCGGTATTTTCCCAGTTGTGTCTTCCTTACTGAAGAAACAGCAAAACAATGGAGTAGCACTCCCTCCACCAAACCCCCCTAGGAGCCAGCCCTGGCCAACCATGTGCCCAGGAGGCTGTAACAGGAGGACAGGGCAGAGGAGCACAGCGCCGGGAGACGGGGGCTTCCCATCACACACGGCAGCCTATTTCCTTTCAATGCTCTGAAGTGTTTTCACAGCCTTTGTTTTTCTCTGCTCTCCCTAAAACCAAGACACTTGTTTCACCATACGGGTGCCAAGGGCAAAGGTTTGAGGACACCCCAAGAGGCATTTGGAGAGATGCATCATTTAGTGACCCCAATAAAAAAATTTAAGAAACTCCAGCAATAAACGAATAAAACTCCAACAAAGCAAGGATAAGTAACAAAGATGTCAGGGAAAAGGAGGCTTCTCTGGAGAATGGGCAAGGGATCATAAGCAGGAAATAAAAGAGAGATTAAGAAAACAAGAACTGTACAAGAGGAGGAGGTACTTATGAGAAAAAAAAATACATGAAATTTGCAGTGAAAGACATGGGATAAATGGAAAAAGCTGACCTGGATTAAACAAATTATTTGGCTAGACCAGTATCCTGTTTTCCTTCAATGTCAATACCAGATGCTACAGAGAAGTGGTGCAAGAGATACCTACACAGCTGCAGAAGAAGCTTCACCCAAACCCCAGGCCGAGGACTAGTGAGTTCAGCCTTCAGCCAGGCAACTACTGTGTAATTGCTTTATAACTATGTAATATGAAAAATATAGCTGTGATGGCATTCCTATTGATGTAAATATCTATTTCTTGCAAAGGTTCAATGCAACACCTTTTGATAATAACTTGGGGCAATACTTTCCAAGGAAAAATTACACCTTGTATCTCCTTTTCAGTAGAAATGTCTTGCCTTTTAATTTAATTGGTTTTCCTTTGCTTCTGCATTATAATGAAGGTGCAGCACAGCCATACCCAAACTACTTTATGCCACTTAGTATACATATATCTAATATGTACATATATCAAATTAATATCATATTTATCCTCTTTTTAAATGACACAATACTAATTTGTATGTGTATCACAAAGCCATTATTCTTCAGGAATCCGGCTTGTGAACAAGGAAGCTTTTAAAAACATGTTTTAGACGAATGACTTGCATAAGCTTGCTCTGCATAGCAGCTGTTGACTGCATTTGTATCAAATTCATTAGGACACAGGCCCAACCACACTTTGCTTCAGCAAATTTAGCAGCAGCTCTTGGAAGTCTTTGGTGAGCCGTGATTCAAACAACACTCATAGACAGGTCTGGAAAGGAAGATTTTATAAAGCTGCTGCTGCTAGTAAAGGATTTACAAACTATATGCCAACACGTGCAACAAGTTTTCTCCCTTTATCCTAAATGTCTTTCAGTGTTTGCACTTCTTTCTCCCCCTGCCAAAGAAAACCACAAATTTTGCCATAAGGGATATCATCATTAAAGAAAGAAAGAGTGCAGTCATAAATCTTTAGCATGACACAGACCATTCAACGGTTGTGCAATTACTCTGAAAAGCTACTTATTTTTGAACACAGAGCTTTCACTCAACACAGGCCCAAGGCATCATGATCAGATCTCTATCTGCAGTATCTCAACCAGTCTGATCTAGGGCTTTTGCTCATTACGGAAGCTGTAGCCATGTGTGAGGTTTACCTCTAGGTTCAAATAGTTTCTAAAGCATTTTGGAGCTGGGGTGGCTTTAAAAGGTATTACCAAATCATAAGAATTTCCAAGAATGAATTAGAAGTTGTTTTGGATACCTCTCATCCCCTAAATCCACCTGAGTGTGTTTTTGTTTAAGGTTTACAAGCCACTTTCCCAACAGAATTCATACAGACTAATGGCATAGTAAGTGACTACACAGGCAACAAGGAAAGCAATAATACCCAAAGTGCTCTCAGGTAAACCAAGTGAATGAAATAGAGCATATTCCAAACACAAACATTTTTGAAAACTATTATTTAGGGCCAGGTGCAACTCCCACAGATGCTGAGTGTGCTCCGATAGTGCGGTATGACCACCTAGATGGAAAAGTTGATTCCCATTGGCTTCTCTGACCAAATTTCTATTAAAATGCTGTTTGGTACTACCTTTGAAAGCAGTAAGAAATCAAATTTTTCTCTGTTATGTAGCTGCATAGGAAAACATATTGAAATGCAGAGGAGTGTTTTCCACCCTCTAAATCATTGCGATCACGGGCCTCAGTGCTTAGAACACTATTGTTCTGGCTGACAAGGACATAGCATTAGCTACAGGCTCCTCACTGCTCCTTGCCATGCTGACACTACAGGAGTCAAGCCATTATTATTCTGCTCTTTTTACAGTCTCTTAAATATCAACTTTTTTTTTATTTTATTATTTTCTTAAACTTTGCATGAACCTGAGCTCCTCCTGACCCAAAAGCCCCAGAAATTCTGCTGACCCTTTGCTAACTCTGCTTCTCGAAACATCCACAGCTATAGCTATGGGACAGCCACTCACATATTAGCAACCTGGGTGGGAGCAATCGACGGCAGGGCCTTTTAGGGTAATGCAGTTTCAACATGTACTGAAAGACATAGTGGTGAGGTGAAAATGACTTATAGGCCCAATTCCTTTCTGCAGTTCAACTCTATAAACTGCAATAATTCACTTCGAAAGACAGACAAATGGGTTACTATACATTTATACAACAGTAACAGAACAGAATTATGTCCTAAACATTTTGCAAGAAACAAAAATAATTTCTCACACTTGCTCCAGAATAAAATTGGATTTTAATTTGCTTTGCATGCATTCGAGATAAAAAAGATAACAAGTCAGCACAGGAGTCTACATGCTGAAATAGTGAGAATGCAATAGAGTTTACAGACCTGTAAGAAGCAAGGTAACTTCTCAGCGGCCCCATCACGGTATTTCCAAAGGAATGTCACAAATTCTCATGGCCAACCCTGCAAGAAGTGGAAAGAACAGTTAAAACTAGAGGGTTTCCAAAGGAAAAGCAAATAAGATCAGCTGTCTCCTTGGATACGCAATGCTAAAAGTCAGTGTAGAATTGGTTTAGAGGATGTTAAACATTTTAAACTACAGAAGCAGCAATATCATAACAATTATTTAAATAAAACAAAGTCCAAGTTAAATAAAATACAAAATGGTAAGTTGTTTTTAAAGACATGTTATTGAAAACGGTCTTGATAAAAATGCAATGAATATGTGGGACTGGATTGGAAAGAAAAGAAAAAAGAGAGAATACTGCACCAATTTATATTCCCTTTGAACTGTCTGTAATACAGACCTTAAAGTGCATTTTCAAACATATAGCATATCAAAGAAGCAGACATTTATTTCTAGCCATGGCACTTCTAGGCTTTTGGTAAATGAAACCAGAAATAGTCTAGTGGAACTGTGCTGTGTGATAAACCATGTACTGATGGGTTCTGCCCAACATCTGTAAACAATTGTTTTTTCCTTTAACCAAAGGAAAAAATTTCAGCAGTAAACAAATGCCTCGCGTCTTGCATGAATTCTTCAACAGAATCAAAGCAAACCTGTTTCTTCACACCTCCTGCATGTGCTATTCCAAGTCAAAATACAAGTTATATTTCCTGAGATCTATCAGTTGCTATGTTTTCGATCATGACAACCATGATACACAAGGGTAAATCCAATACACTATAGCTTTCTGCTATAATCCCCCTGGAATCCACACCCATTGTTGTAAGGATAATTATCTGGGTATCCCCGAGGCCAATTTTTGCAGTTTTCGTATAAAAATCACCTCTTGCATAAGACATGAAATTTAAAATCATCCCCTTCACAGATATCATTGAGTCACTCCATTACCTCTGGGACAGATATAAATTATGCATTCTTTGATTCTCTTTAAAATTTTAGATGCACAAAGGGACAGAGAAGCATCTAAATGGTACTAAAAATATAAGGCATTCAAGAAAGAAACAATAACTTGTATGGTATTAACTGCTACAGTGATCCGAAGGCTCCCTGCCTGGTCAAGAAAAGCACATAAAGCACTGAAACGTAACAGCAGGCTTGCATGCTAATGGCTGCTAGTGACAAGGACTCATTGAATGTCACTGCTTCACATATTGCGTACTGTTCATTTTTCTTATCTATGTGACCTCTCCTTTGAAATGACTGATGAAACTCCCGTGAATTAGCATCTCCGCTTCTGGGCATTTGCCACCAAGAAGGCATTCAGTAACATCTCTACTAAAATACAAAAATAAAGCAAAGGGAAAAAAAAATCATAATCTTAACAAAAAATAGTCACTATGTCTGTTAAAGGATACTCAGTGTGTACCGCAAAAGGACTGCTTCTCTGAAGCTTCCTCATTACGCTAGTTTTTACCTTGATGCCCTTTAAGAGTATTGGCTTGTCACAATACATGCATTCACATTTCAGACTTGGCTAACATTTTCATAATTGGTGTGAATAAAAAGGAATAGCTGTTACTGCAAGAAAAAAAGAAATGTCTCTGTTCTGATGCCCTGCTGCTATGATGACCTATTTCACACTAGCATCTGTTCTCTTCTGATGAACCACTCCAGATGTAAGCTGGCAAAACAGCACTGCAAGTATGTTACCCAGACGTCCACTGAGTGCTGCAGATGTTTTCTTCCATGCTTCACATTTAATGTGTGCCTGATTAATTTTTTCTTTATTATTTCAACTACTTGGCCCACAGAATTTCCTATGAAGTTTGCAGAATCCAGGATCCAATCTGCAGCCATAAGGAGCATCTCCCTTTGTGTGAGCGGGTTCATTAATATCTGGAATAACCAGCCAAAAGAGCCTTGGTCTGAATTGCCAAAAGAAATGCAAACTTCAGTAATCTATTACACCTTAATATTATTTGCCTGAGGATTTAACACAGTGCTCATTTCAATTTCAAAATTACAGATGTTTGTAATATTCAGATGCATCAGTCTGACCAAAAATATCATGCCCGTTCTCTGCCTCAAGCCCTTGACCTGAATGAGGTTAGTGACAGGGATATGAATGACTTGAGCAGAAAACGAAACACAAAAGTAGTTTTATCGTGAAGTACAATATTTCTTCTGTCACTTAACCATTTTTTTTTCCCTCTCAAAATTACAGGGTAGACTGCAAATCTTCAAAGCTAGCAGCCACTACGACAGCCTAAGTGCCATTTAAAAGAATAATAATTTATGAGACGCCTTGGTACAATAGCAAAGGTCACAGAGAAGACTCCCCAGGGAGGAGAGGATGACAAAGGTTACAAAGATGACTAAAGACTCGCCTACAGGAAGGGATTTTCTTGGAAGGAAGATGTTTTGTTGCAACAGCTTCATCCTACCTAACACACAGTCGCCTCATCCAAACAAAGAGCTCACCTTTAAGTTAGCTATAAGGCATTGCTTATGAAATATGCTTCTGAAATTCATGGCTTAGCAGCTTGGCCATGTACCCAGGCCCCACTGAGGTGCTGCCAGACGGAGGACGCTGTGGGTCTGTCCCACAGGGCACAAGGGGATGCCTAGTGACCGATTTGATCTCACCTGGGGGATCAAACTTGAAAAATCTCCGGAGTCTTTGCAAGCCAGTCCCCAAAGAGATGCCACTTCTGGGGCACTCAGTACCATTTGCAGTTCTCTAACAGACCACCACAGGCTGGTGCAGTTTCTCTTAGCAGCAATGTGAAGAGTTGGTATACGAGGAGCCTAAGACACACGGTTGACACATGGCTCCCAGGCAGCTGTAAATTTGCACACCAGCCATCACACTACACAGCAGTTTGGGCTGCTTTTTCTTGCCACAGCTACAGCATTCCCCCCCTTCAGCTGCCGCAAGTACAGAAAAAAAGAGACAAGGATGAAGACAAGCAGGAACAACTCTTCTTGGCACAGCTCCACTCTCTGCAGCATCATCTCTGGGCTCATAAAATACGCATTAACTGGTGGGAGAAGCTGGCTGCAAACCTGGGGGTAACCGGCGGTGTCTGCAGAACGTCAGAGCGATAAAGAAAAGCTTAACCTGAAGCCAGCATGCAATACAAGACAACTCTTATCTCTTCAGAAATGTGTGGCCATAACCATTTTGAAAACTGACAGTTTCCAACGGCTCCGGATTGGTTGTGGGAAGTTTCTGCAGCCAGACCAATGGCTGGCACTTGTGGAGGAGGTCTGCATGGCTCTGAAGGGTACAGATGTAATATTTGCCAGTCAAGAAGAGCTTATTGATTGTTTTGAGTACAGAGGATTATGCTTAATTTCTGTAGAACAACTACTAGAGCCCATCTTCCTGGTATTTAATCTCCATGCCAGGCCTCCCAGCTTATAGAGAGGTACCTGAGGGCCAGCTAACCATTCAGGTAGATTTCCCTAAGGCAGTCTTTGGGGGCTCTCATCTATTTTCTGTACTAAAATAGGGCAATTTGCTGAAGGGGACTAATGCCACAGACATTAATAGTACCTGCATTCTCGTGCTCTGGCAGTCCCTGATCCATTACTATGGCCAATAAAGCCTTTGGCTGGCTATTTGGATCACAGAACATTTTTACAGTCCCATACCCGCATGCCGACGACAGCAGAGTGTGCCTTTGGAAGACGGAAGGGCAGAAGGCAAGCAGAGGGCGGGATGCAGCCAAGCAAGCCTCCGATTGTAACAGCATCTTTTATCCTGCACATCACCCGCAGGAAGAAGGGAAAGGGAACTCGATTGTGCAGGAACGTTGCGAACGCAACAAATAACCCAGGTGATGCCCACTCCCAAGTGACAAATCTACCGGGCACACTGCCAGGGAGCCCTCCTGAACCTGTCCAAGAAAGGGAACCAGCATTTCCAATGCGTGCTTTGCCTGATGCTTAGAGTCCCTCGCTCCAGCGCAGCAGCTCCCTCTCAGTGCCAAGCATTGGCGGGCTCTACGTGTGGGGTTTTATACTCTCCCGTGTTGGTTTTGTGTGCTCTGTCTTCCTTTATTAATTTTAAACAGAATGGGGGGGATGTAAATTCACCGTTGGGGATATGTCAGTGTTTGCTCAACATGCTCTATATACCTTTATTAATTTTGTATTGAATAGTGGATGTGATTTCACTCTGGGGGGAAATGAGGGATAGCAAAAGGCCTTTCCCACAGCAGGGCAGCAGTGGGGAAGGGGAGGTTATTTCTCTGTGGATCTGTTTTGAGTTATTTGCGTGCTTTTAAGGGTTTCTAAAGCTGAGGAACTTGTGCTTTCATGGACAGGCAGTTTCAGTGCCATGACCTACTGGTCTGAAGAGGGTGATTATCTTAATGTAGCATTTGTTATGCAAGTCTTACAGCTTACAGTACATTTTAAAAGCAGCAGATGATGCCTTTTTATAGTGCAAGAACAGTATGTAAAAGGGGAAATTAAAAAGTTTTCAAAATTAAGACTTATTTCCAAATAAGACATTTTTTAACAGTACAAATGCATAAAAACCACAGGATTTCAAAGGGCTGCTGTTTGACACAGGTTCACAAGGTTTACCTCTTGGTCACAAGGTTTAACTCTTGGCTCATTGCAAAAATTGCCTCAATCGGTGTGACCAGCTTGGCAGCCTGACATTTCCACCCCTGCAATTCCCGGCCCCCTGACAAGCCAACACTTGGCTTGGAGCACACAGGGACACTCGACACCCTGGGCTGCTATTCCCTTAGGCTTGATGGAGATGTTGCAGAGAGTTGCTTACTTGTAGATAGCTCTTTGCTATCTACCTTTAATTCACGCAGCAAGGTTACACTCCATCATAGCACATCCCTTTCTTTCCAGACTCTTGGTCCAAGTATCCTTACTCACCAGTATCATGACAATGGAAGGAATGTCCCCTTAGTGTCCTATTTACTTTTCTGGAAAAAATTCCCAGAGAGAAAAATTTTCATGCCTCCCTCAATTTCCAGAGGCTCCCAGGTCACAACTTGTTCATATTCAGCTTTGCAAGATGCTAGGAAATAGTACACAGTGGTGTCCTGATGGGTCTGGACCTTTCAGATATGATAGCCAAAAGGCAAGGAAAGTACAGGTGCTGTTCATTGTTCAGTTTTTCACTGCAAAACATATGTATTTTTCCACCCACAATTCTGCAATGCTAGGTACAGAGTCTGCTTCCACTTCTGGAAATCTCCGCACATCATAGCTCTCTTTTCCTCTTCTACTGACTTTCAGAGCACAGTCTGGGAGTTCACAGCTCCTCCAGCGCCCAGAGGATGGAAGCCAGCCTTACGTTTACTGCACAGGGCAATGCGGATTGGGATTCCTCTGTACAGTTGATTCCTCTGTGACGCCTCGGTCCATGGATCTGTTGTGGGAAGGGGGCCATGGGGCGAAGGTATCAATGAACAGCTATCTGGGGACAGTTTGCTGTATGAGGAAGGGAGGTGAATATTCACATGAGCAGTCTAATGCTTTTGTTTGCCATTTCCTAGGCAGCTCTGGCATGGAAGACACCCGACCAGCCAGCAAAAGACCTGTTTTACTTATCAGAAGATGCTGCAGTAGGAGTTATACTTATAAATAAGGACTTCCTAGGATTTATATTGCTGAACAGTGCCTTACTGAAATTACTGCTCATAACAAACTCGAAATGGTGAACTGAATTAATTACTTGTTTGAGCAAAACATGTTATAGACTTGAAAACTGAATTATGGACTCGCTGGCTCTCACTGCACACGCTTATGGTACAAGTCATTCTTTTCCTAACCTGGTGCAGCTGGCAGACGAACTCCGTGCATGAATGATGGCAGGGGCAGAAAGTTTCTGCACTGAGGAGCATGGTTCCCATTTTGAGCATCAGAAAGAGCGGAACTGCTTCAATTGAAAAATGAGTGAGGGAAACAGGAAAGAAAGGGGCTAAGGGACTGCAGCTGGCTGTCATGGGCTCTGTAGGTCAGTGCTTTTATACTTGCTGAATACAGCTGGATTTTGAACAAGCGGGAGGGAAAGAGGAAGGGGAGGATTTGGAAACTGGCTCACATCCATCCAAGAGGATAACATGCAAGCCAGGGAAAAAGTAATAAATACCAGGTACACGTCACAGCACACAATGCTAACAGCCTTTGATAAAGGCTAATGCAATGATACTCGCCAGCCTCCTCGCTGTGCTGCCAGCAGCCTGGCTGTTCCCAGAGACTGAAGGCAGGCAGGCAGCGGGGCAGGGAGCAAAGGAAGTTGGGCAGCCCTGCCTAGCTGTGAATGCCTTGTTCAGGATCCTGCTTACTGCACCCATGTAGGGGGATAGGAATCAGCCAGTGCTCCACGTCCTCTGTTTATTAGCTGTGTCCTAGACAAACTGCAGGCCAGCAGGGGTATTCTGTGCCCAGTTCCTCTCCAAGTCCTCCAAAAATAGAATGTAGGCTAGAGCTCTGGTTTCTGTCCTTCGCTTTCCTGCAAGCCATCTTGCTCTCCTCTCTTTCAGTGCCACTGTTTATGAAACTCTGGAGGGGAATTTCATTCAGCTATTGCCTCTCTTCACCCTGGAAGAGAAGGGGGGATCCTCGTCATAGTATTCCAGTACTTAAAGGGTGGCTACAAAGAGGATGGAGGCTCTCTCTTCATGAGGAGCCACATGGAAAAGACAGAGGGTAACGGGTACAAGTTGCACCAGGAGAGGTTTCATCTCGATGTAAGAAATTTTTTACAGTGAGAACAATCAACCACTGCAACAACCTCCCCAGGGACGTGGTAGAGTCCCCATCACTGGAGGTTTTCAAGATGCAATTGGACAGGGTGCTAGATAATCTCATCTAGGCTCCCTTTCCCACAAAAGGTTGGACAGATGATCTTTCGAGGTCTCTTCCAACCTGGGCTGTTCTATGGTTCTATGATTAGCTATCCCCTCCAAATCCTGCTTCTCTGGAGACTGATTCCCAGAGCTTCCCATCCACACCTCCAAAGCTGTCCATATAATCTGCTCTCTCCCTCTGAGGATAAGGTTATCATAGAACAATTTACACAGGAAGGGATGCCTGGGGGTCATCTGGTCCAACCTGCTGCTCAAAGCAGGTTGCTCAGGGTCTTCTCCAGTCAAGTTTTGAGTATCTTTGAGGATGGAGATTTCACTGCGTCTCTGGGCAATTTGTGTCAGTGTTTGATCATATCCATGGTGATTATTTTTTCCCCGAATATATATAATCAGAATTTCATCTGTTCCAAACTGCGTCTGTTGCTTCTTCTCCTATCGCCGTGCACCTTTGAAAAGAGTCTGGCTCTGACTTATCTGTCTCCTCCCAGTAGGTAATCATAGACAGCAGTAAGATCCCCCAGTGGCCTTCTCTTCATTTGAACAGTCTTAGATCTCTCCACTTCTCATACATCCTCTGCTCCAGCCCGTTATGCATCTCGGTGGCCCTCCATGGGACTTGCTTCAGTGTGTTCATGCCTTTTTTGTACTGGGCAGCCCAAAACCAGACACAGTACTTCAGAAGCGGTCTCACAAATGCTGAATGGAGGGCAATAATCACTTCTTGCTAAACTAGGTCCAGCTGAAAGCATCCAGGAGGCTGCAGAGCACAGAGCTAGAACAAAATGCCCTAGAAATGTGTGCCCAAATGTGAGCAAAATATTCTAATTTTTGCTATGAGTGGACTAGCACTGAAACAAGGAGACAAGAGCTGGCCACCTGAGCCCAGAGCAGTAGCAGTCACACAGGTAAGACAGAACAGCCAGTTGAGAGAGACTGCACAGAAATGAGGGGAGAAAGGTAAGGAATACTACAATATTTCAGAGCCCATAACCACTTGAATATTAGTATGAAGCAGCTACAACTGAGCTTAAATTACTGCTGATCCTAACAGGAATAAAACCAGCAGTAGTTTTTCCATTATAATATAATAAGGAACTGTATCATGCAAACACAGATTTTCTTAATATCAGTGTAGCCTGGTTAAATGCTGTATAGCACCAGCATGAACAGATCATAAAATGGGCTAAAAGTGGTATAAACCAATAGACTGCAGAAACATTTCTGTAACCCAGTATAAAAAAAAAAAAAAAAGGAAAAAAAAAAGACTGCAATCCATTCAATCTTTGTCAAGAGATGACATATTTTCATCTTCTATCCAGACTGACGGTATCCTGCAAATAAAATTATTCATTGTTCTGCAAAGCTGCATCTCCAATACACAATACTGCAACCTCCATATACCTAGAAATGAGACCACTAATAACAGGAGGAAAGAATTTCTAAGAGATACCAGGAAGGTAGCGCATGTGCACGTGGGAGGAAAAATAGCAATGCGTCTACCACATTTGTGAATAACTTCCTCAGCAAAGAGCCATTTTAGTATTAAGACCATGAAGTCTGCCTGAGACACGGTAGCAGCAGTAAGTCTAGAGAAAACAACAGCCTGGAGGAGAATGCTTTTATCAGGACTGCAAATGCTGGCTCTATTAACAAAAAGCAACTTTGTATTATCATGGGGTTTTTACAGCACAAGTTGAGTCCATACCCAGAGCTGATCATAAGGAGCAACGGAAAGCAAAACTTGGGTTTCTTCTTATTTTGTTACTGGAAGAAAAGAATGAGAACGAAGGAGGCTTTTATGTCAGGAATAGTGCTTAAAGCACTGGAGCAGCTGGCAAAAGTTTCTGATCAGTGCAATGATTTGGGAAATCTGCACATGAAATACAAGTTCTGGGTAATATTTAAGATATTATTCAGATGAGTAACTCTCTGTCATGGATACTTTTCTGCCAACATGGATTCACTATGTGGACAAGACTTTCAGCAAGTCCCTTCTTGATCAGAAACATTGTCCACTTCTTCCATTTTCCTGGAGGGAAGGCATTAAAATGTCAGAAGTTAATGAGTTATATAAACGTACTCTTTTTTTTTCTTTTTTTTTTTTTCCTGTGGTTTAACTTTACCCTCTCTTGCAAAAGGCTTATTCTGATTTCTTTTGATACTGGTTTCTTACAGAGATTCACTTACGATAAAGTCTTGTCCCTGACCCAGAAAAAATTATGCACTGATGGTATCAGAGGATCAATTCTATGCAAAGAGGGAAGTGGTCTTTTGGACTGAACCGCCTTCTCTAAAACCGAGGTCCATGAACTAATCATAATTGCAAAATGCTTCCAGCAGGGGTATAAACACTTGCCATATTTGTATTTATTTAAAATAATCTGATAGGACTGGGGCCACAAAGTGATTTTTGTGGTTGGAAGAGGTTAACAGCACAAAAAAGGTTGAAAACTGCTGTCCTAAACTATTTTCAGTAGAGAATTTGGAAATACATTATATTTTGGACTACAGACTAGAGGAATGAGCAGTGTGTGGGGGGGTTCCCAAAGGCTATTTCTTACTAGATAAACTGTTGGGATGGAGATCTCCTGGAGCTTCTTTCTGGACTCCACTTTCACTCCCAGTCGTTGTGTGTCACATAATTAAGCCTGGTGGGGATACATGTGTGTCTCACCATGCCAACGATCATACACGACAAGTTCTACTTGAGATGTGAAGAGCCCTTCTGGCTAGCTATCAGCAAGAATCAGCGAGGACACCTGAGGGATTCTGCGACTCCATGTCATCGCAGTAACGAGCAGGTAGATGCCCTTGACAGAGGAAGGGTCATTATTTTTCTGAACAGTTTCCGTACCCACATCACCAGCCTGCTCACTTCCAGTTTAACAAGCTGCTCTTTAGGCAGAAATCAGCCTGACAGAGACTTTAAGAAACAAAAGTATAATTAAGATCTGTTTGTAAGATTTTGGATGTGCCCTTGCCATGTTACCACTGACTTTGCAGTCCGCAACTAGTGGCAAAAAGCTTTCAGCAAGGAAAAACTTGAATGAAATAAAAATAAACACCCCCCCCCCCCCAAAAAAAACCAGCAATCATATATTAGGGGGTGTCTTCCAAGGGAGAATCTTAATGGCATCCTTTCATGTCTCTATAGCTTTGCATGTGGAAAGTTTCTGCAAAACCCGCCTGCATCCTCTGAACACCAAAGAGCAGCAAGAATTCCGTATTGGAAAAAATTCTTAAAGCACTTGTTCTTGCTCAAACACTAAAATTGCAAAGTGTCTGTGCTCAAGCAACTACAGCCAGGCAAATTAAGGTCATGTTTCAAACAAAACAGATTCCTCCTGTGCCTGCAAGTGACTTGTATGTGCATTTGTAATATGCCCGTCGCTAAGGCATCTGTGCCATGAGCTAATAATGGAAATAATAACAGAATAATGGAAAAGCTGCATGCACAGGCAGCTCTTATACTGAAGATTGTGTAAGTACAAACAGAGGCCACTACTGGAAAATATGGAGACAGGGTCTTCAGTAGCCTAGTCCTAAGACCCATACTTTCAAAGAACAGCAGCCATTTGTGCAGTTGAACTTCTGCCTTTGCAACTACACATGCATAATAAAGATCATAAAAGCGAGAAATTAGTGAGGGAAGAAATGTCTCATAAAGCATTTCCAAAAACAGGATCGATCTGCATGTATGGCAGCATACGATGTATTTTGCACCCTACAAACATAAATGGGGCACTTCTCTGAAATACAAGCTTCTACTTTCATATATGCTCTGCAGTTAGACTGAAATATTTCAGTTTAGTTTTTTAAGCTTTTGAACATAGAAGCTGTTACAAAAATTAGAAAGGGATTTCCAAAGGGTGTAAAGGGGTCACAGAGAAAGCCTGAGCCCATTTTGAGAATTAGTTCAACAAAAGAAATCCTTATACATACTTGACTACAATTTTGCAGAGACAAATAGCCAGATTTCTGCAAAGGTCATTTCAGGTAAAGGTTTGAAATTCATACTGTTTCTTTAGCTATCCAGGTGTATATACAATAGGAAATAGAACAGAAAGAAAATCTGTTTTGTTTTGTTTGCCTTGAATCTGCCACCTTTAAAATCAACTTGTTAAAAACACTAGTTGACATCTGCCAACAGCACCACTGCATATATATAGTGCTTCAGGTGCAGAAGAGGGTATGAAGTCTCTCAGAAAACCCATGCTCTTGTGTTTAGGACATATTTTGATGATGTTTCCTACAAGTATCCAAGTGATGGCTGGGTGAGCAAGCTCTGGCACAAAACAGCAGACAGCTGGGTGTGGACTAGACAGTGTGTGGACAGGAGTCAGGCTAAGGACAGCACTTGAGCCAGGATGGTTGTTTCTGCACTGGAAATAAGGCTCTAATTTCTAAAGCATCTGCAGGATACTCCCCCTCAAGAAAAAAAAAAAAAAAAGAACAAAAGAACAAAAAGAAAGAAACACTTGATTTTAAAATACAGTCTTTAAATTTACTTTACTTAGAGTTACATTGTAAGAGGATTTATGACTAAGATGGGAAGGAAGAAAAAAAAGCTTCTAAATTAGTACTTGCAATTTTGAGGAGGATATAATAGAAACTATGTTTAAAGGTCCAATCCTGGCAGCCTACATGCATGTAAATTGTTCTGTACAGCTCAGTAGTACCCAGTTTCCTGAACAAGGATATGTGGCTAGAGACAGGCTTGCAGGTTTAAACTGGTTGTTTTATTTGTGGCATAAATTTCCTCCAACTAGTCAGAGAGCTGGAAATGTCCTGCTTCAAATAAAACCCAAGAACATATAATAGTTAATATATATTTGTAGGGCAGCTTGAAAAACTCTTATGAAAAAATGTTTTTAAAAATCTTTTTCCCCACTGAACAGCTCAGAGAAGTGTGTCCCTGACAAAGGCCCATAAGGGGCCAACACACTGGTTATTTGTTCTCTTTTGCTCTTTACAAATGAAGCAAAATACAGTTAATACATTATGCATGTCTTCAAGCATATTTTTATTTAGCCTGTTTTGGTCTGTTGTGCCTTGGGAACTTTCACTTTGTTTTGTTGTGCCTTGGGAACTTTGATTTGATTTTGTTTTTCTGGTTAATAATAAAATTGAAATATTAGGGCAGGACATCAACCAATCTACAGTGCATGAGATTTGTTTAAGTTTCAATAAAATGGCCTCTCAACATTTCTTTTCCATTCCCTTATCTTATCAGTCACCAAACCACTCTCAACAAGCTGGCCTGTCAAAGGAGCACCGTGGGCCAGTTGCTATTAGTCATTTCATTTCCCGTTAAGATGATCTGTTGTTTCACCCGCAGGAATAAGATAGACTTCTTCAGTAACATACTATAGCATCCCAGTACTCTGCAGTTTGGGTACAGAAACTATTCTGTGCCTTATACTTTTAGAATTATCATTTGGGTACTGCTTAATACAGATAAACACATTAAACAAACAAAAGACAATCCTCTGTCGTGAGGAATTTACTCCTATTGCAGAAGTGAGTGAGAGGGTAGGAAGGCTCTGCAGAGGGACCTGGACAGGCTGGATCGATGCGCCAAGGTCAGTTGTATGAGGTTCAACAAGGCCAAGGGTCCTGCACTTGGGTCACAACAACCCCATGTAACGCTACAGGCTTGGGGAAGAGTGGCTGGAAAGCTGCTGGTGGAAAAGGACCTGGGGGTGTTGGTTGACAGCCACCTGAATATGAGCCAGCAGTGTGCCCAGGTGGCCAAGAAAGCCAACACCATCCTGGCTTGTATCAGAAATAGTGTGGCCAGCAGGACTAGGGAAGTGATCGTGCCCCTGTACTCAGCACTGGTGAGGCCGCACCTCGAATTCTGTGTTCAGTTTTGGGACCCTCACTACAAGAGAGATATTGAGGTGCTGGAGCGTATGCAGAGAAGGGCAACGAAGCTGGTGAAGGGTCTGGAGCACAAGTCTTATGAGGAGCGGCTGAGGGAACTGGGGTTGTTTAGCCTGGAGAAAAGGAGGCTGAGGGGAGACCTTATCGCTCTCTACAACTACCTGAAAGGAGGTTGTAGAGAGGTGGGTGTCGGTCTCTTCTCCCAGGTAACAAGCCATAGGACAAGAGGAAATGGCCTCAAGTTGCATCAGGAGAGGTTTAGATGGGATATTAGGAAAAATTTCTTTACTGAAAGTGTGATCAAGCATTGGAACAGGCTGCCCAGAGAGGTGGTGGAGTCACCATCCCTGGAGGAGTTCAAAAAACGTGTGGATGTGGCACTTCGGGACATGGTTTAGTAGGCATGGAGGTGTTGGGTTGACAGTTGGACTAGATGATCCCAGAGGTCTTTTCCAACCTTAATGATTCTATGATTCTATGAGAGAGAACAGCAAAGCCTAAGGGAGAAAGAGGGGGAAGAGAGGACAATTGTCATGAGATTAGACAGTTAATTACATTCACACCTCAATTGTTTTTACTTGGGGGGGGAGTATCTTTTGGCATTTAGCAGCAATTGTGTTCCCCTGGGAACACATGGGAAAGGTGGGGAGTAAGAATAGAGTAAGGAAAGTAGGACCAAAGAGGTGGGAAGGAGGGCAGTGGTTGAAGGGTTTTGATGGGGCTGAAAGCCAAGTTCAGACTAAGTAACCAACAGAGTGAGGCAGAGAGCGAAAAAGCTGTTAGAAATGAAGATTTGCAAGGGCAGGAGTACAGGAATGAGCAGTCACACAGCAGGGCTGAGGGGTAAGTAGGCTTTCCCCCAGCAGCATTCATCTCTATCCTGCTCTACCCCGCTGGGGTAGCATCCATACACCACTGCTACAATAAATTGGTATCCTTGGGATGCTAATTT
Organism: Ciconia boyciana; assembly: GCF_034638445.1. Taxonomy (NCBI): domain Eukaryota; kingdom Metazoa; phylum Chordata; class Aves; order Ciconiiformes; family Ciconiidae; genus Ciconia; species Ciconia boyciana. Next base: position 186,984,725 of record NC_132934.1, read on the forward strand.
CCCCCTTCCTCTTATCCCAAGGGGATATCCTCAGTCAGCCCCTAACTGTCCCAAAATACTTCCAACCTGGGGTAAAGAAGGAAGGGTGCCTACATGGACAGCCTCCTGGAGGCTCACTTATTTTTCTGAAGGATGCACAGAAATTGCCGGTCTGTTTGTATATATCTAGACAGCAATGTACAAATACACTGTCCTCCTCCTTATACAGCTGCAAGACAATTTGGACTGAACCAGCCCTGTTCCTGGCTCTTCAAAGGCTTCAAGCCTGTAGGTCCCATGCAGCAAAACAAGCTATTCTGAAACTCTTCAGTGGAGCGACTGTCCCAGTCCTTCACAAGGTGGTGGAAGACTGTTCTAGGTTGTCATCCTCCTCTGTCCTCTTGTTTGAGCACCAAATCAGTGGAGCTCCTCTATTGTGAACAGCACCCAGGGATGGAAATTATCTGTTATGGAACAAGGAACTTGCAGTCTCTCCTATATGTGACCCACTTACAACCAAGCTCTCCTCCTTCCTACCACTGATTCTGTTTTTCTGGTGGTGATTTTGGTTTGTTTCATTTGCTAGGGGTTTCTAATTTATGTATGTATGTATGCATTTATTTATTTCCCCTGGGTCTGGTGGGACCCTGAAAAGGTGCAAATTAAGTGCTGAAGAGAAGCTCCTCACATGCAAGCTGAAGGGACTGTCTGGCTTCCCAGGTGAAGAAGGGAAGGGCTTCAGTGTCTCACAATTAAACTGTCTAGTCCTGCCAGTCCCTATCCTCCCCCTCTCCCTGCACTCTTCTCAGCTGTACCTCGTTGTACAGTCGCACTCTTACCATGAGGCATCCCCCAGACACAGCTAACGTATCTGGGAATCACACTCTGGTACGCTTGAACTGAGCAGGAACTTTCCTGGCTCACAGCCTGGGAATGAGTTGAAGAGGGCTGGGAAGCTGGTACGGAAACCCTCAGTGGCAATTCCCACTGGCATCTCGGTATCCCTCCTCTAATGGAGCTTCCCAGGGTACGTCATATGGCTCCCAGAAGATCCACCGCCAATTTAAGAGACAATTGCTAAAGACAGACTGAAATGCAAGCCTCTGAACTGCCTTTTTGGTGATGCTACTTGTTCTTGGGCCTGATAATTCTCAGCAGCGTGGATCGCACATGCTGACAGCTGAGATCAGGCTGGTAAACCCAGGTCTGAAAGACAGCTGGCAGAATTGCTCAGGTTAACCCCAGGCTGCCCACCACCGTGTGGATCTTCAAGTGGGGATTGCAAGTGTCTGTCAGGCAAAGAGCAACAGCAAAAAGGAGAAAAAAAAAATATTGGGAGCCCCTGGTAGAAAAATGCACCTTTTGGTGGCCCTGAAAAAAAGTGCCTTTTGGCTGCTTTAGTCCTAAACCTTGCTGGTGACATAAGTTTTTTGAGACTGAAAGGTATAAGCCGTCTGACCAACAGCCCTGAAGCTGACAGCATTGTGGAGACATCAGCTGGCTGCCCTCTAAAAGGGACAGCCGGAAGCCAGTATTGGGGCTTGGCTGGCAACCTGGGACAGCAACAGCTCTTCAAACTACTGCTGCTGCAGTCACTGCTGCAGCAAAGCATGGGACAACACTGCTAATAGCTGGGCTGCCAAGAGTTGATTTTGTGCTTTGTGGTGCTGGCTGCAAAATGAAAAATCTCAGGATGTTTTTCTGCCGCTCCTCTTGCATTAAAGATAGATTTTTTTAATGAAACAAAAATGGTGTAGTCAGTATTAGACTACTCACCTGGCCAAAAACCTATGTCCACCGTTAGATAAGAATAGAGTTTCTCACTTGCCCCAGCTTCACCTGTAACTTAAAAGAAGCCCTTCAGGGAAACAAACATCCTTTTTCCCTTTCCTTTTCCTCTGAACCCAGCACCTGGCATCTGGATGGACTCCCTCTCCCTTCTGCTGCTAACTGGAATTCATTCTCATTCTCCTATACAGGCTTTTGGAAGTCTAACTCCACCATACTCACAGGAGGCTTTCCCCAGCTAGGGAGGCATGAAAGATATCAAGCACCTCAGTGTCTGATATACAGCCTCAGCATAAACCCTCCTAACTCCAAACCAGCTGGCACAGTCCCAGGGTACAGTGCCATACTGGCTTAACCTGCGCCCCGAAAGTCGCTCATTTGCATCAGTGTACCACTGCACCTGACAGCATTAGCTCTGTCTCTTAATGAGTCTAATAAGCCTGGGAAGGCAGCACTGGAGTGGCACACCCTGCCATGGAGACATTATTTCAGGTTGGAAAAGAATCGGCACAGTTGCGACTCCTCTTTACCCTGCTGCTATACTTGGGATGTACAAGCCCAAAGGTGAGCCCAGAATTAACTGCTCTGGCTCTGCCATTCTTCCAGTTCCTCCCTTATACCTCAACGTGTAGTCTCTTGCTTTAATGGAATAAAACCCAATTCAACCTTTTCAGGCTATTCTACCAGGGGAAAAGAAAACCCTATTAAAAAGTCAAATTCCGTAAAACACTACTGTGTATTACACTTTCATCAGCTTTAACTTCATACACTTAGTACTTCTCAGCATCCTCTTTTCAAGCAAGTGACACAGCCATCACATGCTTATGCTAATAAAGCACATGTAATATCCTCTTCCTCCCCGTTTTCTTTTTTCTCTGGGGTCCATATATTAGAAAAGGGATTCTCTAAATGGTGTTTAGAAAAACTTCCAACTGTTTCTGTTTGCTTTCCTTTATCACTGTGCTGAGGTTGCACCCAGCTGATACAGAGGTTCAGGTATTCCAGCTGGGAATCAGACCAAGACACAGCAGTAGAAGCAGCAGTCAGATCCCACTGGCAAGACACAGATTTTCAAAGCTGTTGTGAGTATGAACTAATTTAAAAATAATTTAAGAACCATTTAAATTAATTACAAAAAAGAGTAAGAAAGCTTACCTTACTAACAGCTTTAGGGTCTGTACTATATCTCATCTCTCAGCCTGGATCCCAGATGGTCAGCGCACCAAATTACTATTTGAGTTTTAATTATTCTTGTTATTATATTCAAGATATGTCTGGAGACAAATTATGAAGCTCCTTATGAGTGGCCAGGAAGTAGGCACACATAAAGACCATCAAAAGGCCTTGTCATACCTTGTGTTGTGGCAAGGCTCAGGTCACTGAACTGTCCCATGCAGATCTGCCACGACTGGAAAAGCTGCAGGCAAACAAAGCATCTGAAAAGTCTTTGCCCAGCCAGCATCCATGCATCATGCTCCCTATCAGAGATGTTTCTGGGTTTCTGGGATCTGTGTTTGCTTGCAACACTTTTCAGATACTTGCACAGGTTTTCAAGCTGGCCAGCTATGGCTTTGGGTGAAGCTGACTATTGAGCTGATTAGAGGTGCTGGCTTGAGTCTTAGTACCATTCTACTTCACATCACCCATACAGAGTGAGGTAAGTGCGGAATGATTGTCCTGCAGATGGCATACGGGATGAAATGCTGGTTCCTGGCATTCCTCCGTTCCCTGATCTTCATCCCACACTCACAACCACAGCATCACATCATTGAGACCGTTCATGCACCAGGCTGGGAGTCCTAACTAGCTCCGGGATGCATCAGGGCCAGCAAAATCAGTCACCCCTGAGGAGAGAAACGGCACCTTGAACTGTCAGTCTCAGGCAGGGGCAAGCAAACTGGCAGACAGGCACCCATGTCAAAATCTTCTTTGGCTGGTACATTGGCGGTATTTCAGTTGCCTTTGCCATATTATTAATTCATGCCCTCTTCACGCATCATTGCCTGAGTTAGAGTCGCATAGAACCTAAACATACATTAAAAACACTATCACTGCATAAACAGCTCATTAAAACAGATTTAAAATGGGTTCTATAAAACTAAAATAAACAAATCTAAACCAAGGATAGAATGCCCTTAAAATTAGAGATTTGTGCTTGACTGGAGAAAACAAACGAGAGACAGTTCTCTCATTTCAGCCCTACAGATGTGCCTACCCAGCTGTATATCCTGTAACAACTTAAAAGGCAGATCCAACGTGACTCCTCTGTAGGCAAACACTAATCTCCTTACCTTCACAGACAACTGAAAATAAATGGAAGTTGAATATTTGGTAGTTTAGCTAGATTATTCCAAACAGACTCCATTTTCTCTAATTCCACAAAATAGATCCCTTTAAGGATATGCTTATGCGCTCAGCAGTTGTCCTGCGCTTCATCTGCCCATTATCTGAGCTGCAAAGTATGAGACAGAGGCAGCTCCACTCTATAAAAAAGACCAGTTCGATACCTTACTGTAAGATGGTGCCCATGCTAGGAAAGCCTGCCTTGAGGAAACCGATTTTTGTAACTTAGTGGGCATATATGTTACCAAAAAACCTCTGAGACTGAGTTTCAGCTTTAGTGCAACTGAAGTGACCTGGATTTTACAGCACAATTCACCTCAAAATTCACAGATGTAGAAGCATTTTGAAGTGTTCAGGATATCGCAATAAGACAAGAGACTGACCTGTTCCTCTGCCCACTAGGATTGCAAATACAGGATTTGATTTTCTGACAGTATTTTAAAAAATATTTGTAACTAGACTTACAGATCACAATTAACAGATAAGCGACCTAGCCAAAATAAAGATAGACCATTTAATGCAGCAAGTTCAATATTACATTTAATGCTTTGGAAATCTTCCCTTCTCTCTGGCAGCCAGGGTCAACATCTGCCTATTCATCTTTTTAGGACAATAAACACATCAGTTCGAGGCATCATATTATATTATTATGGGACTGGGTATCAAAAAGTATGTGGCAACAATAAAAACTCAGAGTATTTACTGCTTAATATGCTTGAGATCCAGCACTTTCCAGCTTAATGCATTATTATTGGGAACATTAGTTTCAACATCTAATTTCCAAGGGACATGAAATGTTCAAACCCAAGTGGAAGAGAAAACGAACTAGTCCAGACCATGAGATTTTGAACAGCAGTTTTAAATAACAGGTTTTCCATTCTAATCTATAATATCTAATGCACAGTCTCCACAATTCTGAAACAAACTCCCGCATTTCACCTTCTGCTTTCTTACTCATTATCCCATTTTGGAAAGGATGCATCACAAAAATCTTTTCTACAGTGTTTTAAGAAATAAACCATTTTCAGACATTTTAATAGTGCCACAATAAAAGCCACATTTTACAGCATCTATGATATGAGAAATTACCATTTGAATCCTCACAGTTTTTTTTAAACCTTCTTTTCCACTGGTACCCTTAGCAAACCACAGTCCTTCCCATTCAAGGGTGAGACACCAAACACAACACGAGAAGAGAAGGAGCAGGAGTTTCCCAGCTCTGTAGCACTGGCATGAATCACAAGGGGAATTTTACGCCTCCCTCCAAACAGATGTCATGGCAGAAGAAGCGGACACACCCTCAGCAGATGGGTCTTCAAATGTCTTGATGCTGACAAAACGTTTCCATGAATTTTTATGTCCGGAATGACCCACTTCCATTTCTCATACAACTGATGCAGTGTCCCAGCAAAGGCTGTTCATCTTTTCCCTTAACTGTTGTCAGCTTTGCAGAATTGGAAAAGGCCTGTTAGGCCAAAAGCACCTCAGCAGTGATCTACCAGTTCAGTGCTCTTCCCAGAAGAAATTCTTCAGACACCGCTACTGTAAAAAGGGATGTTTTCATGCTTGTGCACTGCTTTCAATCTGAACTAAATGTGGCAGATAACAGAAGAGTATCTGTTACCATAGTCAGCGCTATCATTAGGAAATACACTACTCTGAACATCACAAGCTTTTTCTCCCAAATGGTGCCTTTCAGCTTTGTGTTTTTTCATAGGAGACCTAAACAAAACTACTCCTGGCTAGAGACTTTCTCAGAAGTCTGCCACAAGGCTCCTCGAGTCCTGTAGTACTTGAATGCCACAGAACCAACACTGCTGCTGGTAACAGGGGGAGCAACCCCATTGATGTCAGTGGTGTTTCATCCTTTCACAGCTGATGAGAAGTTGGTATGCAGTGGAGACACGAAGCAACTGCATTGCCATCATTTTCTTGGTCTGTCATGTTCACCCTCTAACTTCAGCACAGGAATTTATCCAGTCTTGGAAGTGGTTGGCGTTTATAGTATTGACTTAGCACACCATGGAAAAGCAACAACCACGGTATATGTGGTAAGTGTGCTATAATGTCTACTTCGACCTCTCATAAACTTGATCCACTGTAGCTGCTGTCTTCAGAAGAGCTGAGACCTCACAATGCAGCTCATATGTAAACATTTCATGAGGTTCTTTCAGTTAATAAAACGGTACCACAAAAATTAGATTGCTTCTGGCTGCCTGCAGTTATTTTAACAAAATGGAAAGGAATATCCTTCAGCCCACCTGTGAGTGACCCATGTTTGTTTTGTTGATAACAGCCTACGTTTCCTGCCATTCTTGCAGAGCTTGAGAAGATTTGTACCACACTTACTGCCTAAACTCCTTTTGAAGAAAAATACTACTCAGCTTGCATGAGTTAAAAAACATGAACTTTAAGATAAACCAACCTACCTTTAGCCTCTGTGTGTGCCAAACCATATGCTTGGTAGTATGATGTTAAGTGTACTGACCTAATTAGAAGCCAATGCTTCTTCTCTACAGCTTCTATCAAGGGAAAAATCATATTCTACCAGATAAAGGTAACTACTGGGGGAACAAAACAAAACAAAAAAACTCCTGTAAAAACTGTAGTAGAAGCTGTTCAATAATTATGCTCTCACTTGGTACAAAAACCCCAAATATCCAGAAAATCGTGATCAACTACTTCATGTAAAACATCTGCTGCATAATCTGCTGGCTAGGTCTTTGATGTTCTGAAAAACACCAGTAACTGTCATAATTAAATCCTCTCTAGTTATTCAGCTCCATAGCTCAACTAATATTTCACACAATACCATCAGTATGAAAGCCCACTGATTCTCTGACCTGCTAGTATAATTGGATTAAAATTATTATTTTTGAAGGGAACTATGGCTTGAAGTTTGGTATATCGTAGGGGTTTCCATCCTTCCCTTCAGTCAGCAAACAGCTCTGCTGCACAGCCCGAGGAACATTTGTCTTCTGTGACAAAGCCACGTCCACATTATAATCTTGCATAGTAATCTCATATGATGTCAGAAGTGCTGCTTTACGTCTGGGGAATAATTTGTCTGGATAAATAGAAACCATAAAGCAATATAGAGAAACGTTTTACCAAGGACAAATGTCTTCTTGTGGATTTTTTTAGACTAGTAATAATTAATTCCATGTTCTTTTCTTCCATGGCCCCAAAAGAGGAGTTTTAAATGATGTTATTAAGTTGATGCATTTGTGCTCATACGAAGGAAGTCAGAAGCCACTGTTTCACATCTGCTGTTTTTCATTTTGTGGTTTCCAATCCCAGGGCTCCTCACTGACTGTGGAGCACCCAGCCCCTCCTGCTTTCTCTTCACTTCCTCTCTACCAAAAATAGGGAAAAAGCCAACCCACATCAATCCATGTTAAAATATATTTAACTTGCACTACTTTGCAAATACTGCTTAACATATTGAAAGCTCTTTAAAAATTTCAAAATTTTGTGCCTTTATTTTTTCTTTTCCAATAAGCCCCTTGGAGACAGTATGCCGAAATGTAGTTATTTTTTAAACAACCCTCTGTTGTTGGTGGTAAATATTTAAACAGCATCTTTTGCCAGATTCTCTGCCAACGTGAACTGCCTGGCTCCATCCCATGGGGCTTACAGCCTCAAAAGTGTACTCACCCACAAATGCTGGGGAAAAAAAGGAAGTGAATATAATTGATAAGTTAAAAAGTAAACATGCAAGATCAATATCTCTTATGGTATAGCTAGCATCCTTCAGCCTGACTCACATTAATCCAATACGGACTGTACACAGTACTTTCATCTTGAAGAAGCTACAGCATCTTGCAGTCCTAACAACTTTTATAGCATGTCCTTGAAGTGTCCTGTTCCTTTCATCACTGCTGAGAAAATATCACAATCCCTTTACTTTTTCTACCCATAATGATAGGGTGAGCAGTGCTGAGAAAAAAAAATGCAATCACAATAACAGAGGGAAAAAACATGATTCATGGGCATAGAAAGTAAATCACTAGGAAAGCCTGTCTTGTCCTCCTTTTTATTGTGCTCATAGGTCAAGCAATCTTAATGAAGCCTCCTCCACGTGCACTTTATTGTTTGCACTTATATAGAGCACAGTTATTTCAAACTCCTTAGCTATTTTTAACAGCTATACTAAAAGTCCTGCATGGGTTATACTGGATGTTTGCTGAAGAACTGCTACAATTACAAGTATCAAAGCTAGAGGACAGCACCATGCTCTGCTCTGTGATTTATCTGCCAGTATCAGGTAAAGTTGCATCTGGAAAACTAAGAATGATGATTACTCCCTTCTGAGTAATCCATGTCAGACAGGGAAGGGTGCTGCTATCTAACTGCCTAACTTCCCTCTGACTTTTAGCATACAAATGAAGGTTGTTTGCTGCCCACAATTGTATCCGTTTACCTGAATAAAGGTGATAAATTACCCTATTACATTTTCCTACACAAATTTGAAGCTGGATTGAAGTCAGGTCAAGAATCTGCTTCAGCGAGTCTTCCTTGCTACATATTTAGTCAGGAACCCTTAGCTGGTAGTAGAAGCAGAGGAGAAAAAGCCTTTGGGCAATGGCGAGGAAAGGGGGAAAGAAGGAGAGAACAAAGGTGCATTTGCAGCACAGAGACATTACTGCTCTACCTTAATCTGTCTTTCCTGGCTGGTAATGGTTGTTAAAACAAAGTAAACACAGATATCAGTGTGACAGAGTACAAAATACATTCCTAGCATCCCTGAACAGCCAAACTGAAGTCTTTGCCATTGCATCTTCATTGCCATTGCATCTTCATTGCTACCTGGAGCTCCCCAAACCAGCTAGACGTAAGTGCCAGCCTGGAGAAAGCTGCCTTTAAGTGCAGAGCAGACTTACACAGTGCTGGCAGGGGCTTTACCACATTTCCTCTGGCCTTTTTCTCCAGCTCTTGGCAGACTCGTTCCACCTGCTCTCCTTACTCTGCTCCATACTATGCTTTTCTACTTTTTCCCTCAGTTTCTTTTTACCTTTGAGTGACCTTTCTCTCTCTCTTCCTCTTCTGCTGCTCTTCACTGACAGCATAATGGTGATGAAGATGAAACAACTGCTGCATCTGAACATCATTTATGAACTCATTCCCTCCTGCACTCTATTGACAAGGCTAAAGCTCAGTCCCATGCCCTCCCTGCCATCCCAAATACTTGTTCTTCTCCTTTTAGAGAAAAAAGTTCTCCCAGACACAGTCTCAAATTCCTAAGACACCAGTATTTACTGGGGAACCCACTTACAGCCATACACAAACAGAACAGATCAGCAAAGAAATATGGGGTATCGAAATATAAATCACTAACACTGATCAGTCAGCAATTTTTTCAGACCACAGTAGAGATAATTCAGAGTGCCTGAAAATAAAAGGTCAGCATGCCAATCTGACCAAGAAACAAATTTAGGTCAAATCCTATCCCGAAATAGGCATACCTGTTTCCCACTGAGTCAAAGTGTCTGGATGAAAAAATAACTCAAGTTTTAACCTTGTTTAATACTCTGAACAGGAGTAATCCAATAACAACCAGCAAGACCTTTTTGCCTGATGTCCAAAGCAAATGAGCAGTGGGGATTCTCTGCTGGAAATCCTGTCTTTGTTCGACATCTTCTCCAGGGATGTCGAACCTCTTGGGCTTGTGCAAGGTGTGTAACAGAAATAGTTTATACTAACCCAGAAGATCTACGAAGTGAATGGACTCAGTAAAACCCCTAACAGCTGAAGCTGAATCGCTTAAGTGTATTGATTTTATGCAGACCTCTGGAGGTGAAATTCCTATAGAAGTTATAGTACTCAACGCTATTTTTTCTTTCATATCTTTTCCTGTTTATGGAGCCATCCACCGAAGATGGGCAGGCATAGTCCATTACATTTTTACTTTACTTTTTTTTCTGAAATATGTTTTTATTATAACAAAAAAACCCCCTTAACTCTGGTCTTATCTGGCTGTTTTGGAAAGTAGATGGGGAACTAAAAGAACAACAGGCCTTTTACGATATCTTCAGACATGCTCCTGGAGAATTGAGTTTCCTTGTGTCTATTCAATCCGTCTCCATCCTGACCACCAGGAAGAAACTCAAAACAATGATTTCTTCCTCCCGTCCACACAATCTACCTTCATTTCTACATGCTACTGAAAAAAATAACTTTGCATACTTCTCTTTCAGACCAAAAACCTTGCAACATCTTTTTAGGATATGCAAAATACAGAAATGACCCAATACAAATATATTCGAGAACACTAATAACAGAGAGTTATGGTGGCAGCTCGGACAATATAGGTTACATTAATAGGAACAGACCATTGTGGTAATTCTCCAGAATTTTGTTATAAAGCCCATTGGCATTTAGGCACCATTTAAAGATATTTATTTTTGATATATACAATACTTGCTAATATAAACCCTGCAAAATTTCCAACAGCAGTAGACAAGAAACACATCTGTTTTCTTTGAACCTGTAAAAATCAGATGCCTTAAGGGAAATAATTGCACCTCTGTTTTTTTCAAATCTTCCTGTAATTCTGAGATTGAATGAATATCTGCTTCATACTTATACTTCCCTGGAACTACGTTTCAAATAAACACTCAGCAACAGCTGTTGCCAAGTCTCTCCAGACTATTAAGGACACACCAAGTATTTCTGGACTTCTTTGGAAGGGAAAGATGTGGGTGACACACCCAGAATCACTGAGGGCTTGCATCATTGCTCTGAGCACATTTCCATCACCTCTGGAAAAGTTGGGTTTGTTTGTTGCTGTTTCTTTATTTGTCGAGTCCCTGCTTGTTCCATTTTTGGCAAAAGGAGTTTTACAGCACACAGGCTTTTGCAGACAGGATTCTTCTTGTTTAAAACTTACTTTCAACTATATTTCATTTGAGAGTCTTAGCCATTTTCTAAACTCCTGCCATCAGCAGGGACCATGCTTTAACAATCAGCTACTATTTACTTTGCAAAACAAGAACGTTTCCAGCAGCATGAAGCTTTGCCCAGAGTCTTACAGGCTCAACCTCTGGCACTTATCTACTCCTTGTCAAGATCTGCAGCAATGCAATATGTCTTTCCAGCTCATTACTTCAGATTACAAGGAACAGAATAGAAGTTGTTTCAAGTTTTATAAAGATTTTAGCACGATTTTTCCATTTAATTTTTTTTATTCTCCTTATGCACATTTAAAAAATTGTATTTCTTAGGTAGGGTGGGTCTAAGAAACCCTAGAAGCCCAGCTTGCTTTCTATAACTACGTGCAGGCAGCTGGAACGGGTGCCAGTTGCATTTGGAAGTATTGTTACAGGCAGCAATAAGTTCAGAGAGAATGGGGCCCACATCCAGTCAAAGCGAAGGGCTTTGGGGAGAAAGAATGCTATTTTTCCATCCCCAGAAAGACTCCAGCTCTCTAGTCTCCTTGCTGTGTAATGCTAGTCCTGCCATTTCTGACAGCTCCAGGGCTCCTTTCACACCCTGTCCCACACTATTCCTGAGCCGTGGGTTCGGGATTTCATTTCAATCCACTTGTGCTCTCTTCCTTAAAAGTATCATTAAAGAACCTACGTGGGAGAAGCCCTATTTAAATCCATCTACGTTCAACAATGGCAATAAAAAATGATTGCATGGTTAAGCTTATAGAAAGCCAAGCACAAGACCTGGGCCAGTATTCTTTTAATCAAATAATTGCTATTCAGGCGAGACTTTCTGTGCAACAATTATTTCTTTTAAAAAGCCCAAAAAATACTTGAATGAACTCAAGCACTTAAATGACTTTATTTTATGCCCATCATAATATTATATTACAAATATATTGGAATATTTCTTTAGCTTTGTATATATTTTCTTTTCTAATCATACCACTAGAAAAATAATACCACACTCCGGGATAAAAGAAAAACACTGTTATTGGAAAGAAGCTTCTTCTTTAGCTTGCCAAGCAGCTACCAGCCTTCCAAGCAGCAGAAACAGCATACAGTAGGGTTGCTATACAACATAATCAGTGGGACTTGAATTGCTTTGCCATTTCCAAACGTATAATGACTGTTCTGAAATGACCATGTTTTGCATGAGGATTTGAAGGGAAGCAGGTGGCTACTAACAACAGTAAACATCATGCTGCTGTTAGGGATGGGGTAGGAGGAAGGCAAGAGCCTGATGGCAGAGTATTTCGTTTCCTTGTGACCATCTCAGACAAGGACTTGCAGGGGGAAAAGACAGCTCTGCTGTGACACATGATCAGTCCACTGAAACTCTAGTCTCCAAAGGTTTTTACCTTTTTAAAACATGGTAATAACTATCTGGCCAGATTGATTTCTTGTTTTCCCCTGATGATTTCATTGTAATAAAATTTCACACAGAGCGGTACTATGTGTGAAAGGTCACCAAAGACTTTTGTAAGAACTCATTGTTAAATTTCAGGCACTACAGAGGAAAGGAAAGAAAAGAGAGAGAGAGAAAGAAAGAAATTTGAGGTTATTTACTTGTCGCTAACAGGCTTGGATTACTTTCTGAGTATAATGAAATCCATCATACCATCTAGACATGACAGTGTCTACGCTTCATCAAAATATTTGTAAATAGCAGTCTCTTTTATCTATAGAATGGATCAAATTCTGCTCACTACGAGATAATTTCAGAAAGATTTTCCAGAAGAAGGATGCTCAGACACCACAAAATACAGCTTGCCTGCTCCGCTCACATTTCAAATTGCCCAGTCTAAACACTATCAATAAAATCAAATATATATACACCAACATATATATAGTTCCTTTGGGAAGAAAGAATTGCAACAGCCCGGCTCTGTTAACTGAGAGTGTATTTCCTGGAAAAATCCCACTAATTCTAATTCCCACCACCAAAACCCTGCCCTTACCGAAGGGAAGGACTGCAGGGCTGGGAAATAATTCATAAAGAAATTCAACCACACCATTGGCGAGAGGTCAGCTGCATGCTCTCCTCTTCCACCAACACGCCGACGTGGTTCTTTTGTTCAATTAACTTAAGCCTGCTGTCATTTTTCTGGGGATTGTGACCATTTGTGTAGACCACCAAGATTACGGAATAGCACAAATGTGTCCAGCAATGTGCCCTTAACAAGCATTTACTTCCCAAAACTTGCCAATTCTATTCTCAGTTAGAGTTAGGAGAAAGCATTTGTGTTTAAATGGAAAAACGTATTAATAGCTTCCCTGTTTCTTCTCCTCTGCAGGCTAATGTACTCCAGAAAACAGATTTTTTTTTCAAAGGAGTAGGAATATATCTGGAAGAGCTCCTTGTTAAACTACTGGCTACACACAGATAATGCCGTCCTGGGGACAATTTTCTCCTGCTACTTTTAATGTGAAGTAGCATTTTCAAAATCATTTTGTCAGACAGCTCTTCCACAAGGGAAGAGCTTGAATTCTGACAGCCCCGAAGTAATAGTAGTATTGCCTTTGCTGTAGAGCCAGCTCTGCAAGATACTAAATGTCCTTGACTTTCATTATTTAAAAGTGCACCTTTCCTGGTAGGATTTTACACTAAAAACAATCCCTTTAGGAATGCAGAAGACCCAGTTGGAATCCAGAAATAATAATACTAATGATGTTAATAATAATTCTAATAATGAGTAGTTTATTGAGCTTAGCAGAATTTTACCTTACAAAAGAAGATGTCCCATATCTCAACTTATGTAGCACAGTAGCTACATTTCAGCCCTGAAGTGGTCAGGCAGTTGGACTAGATGGTCGTTGTAGGTCCCTTCCAACTGAACTATTTTATTCTAGTACACCAGCAACCATCATTATCAGTGCTCCCATTTAAGAGACAGGGAAACCAGAACGCAGGCCAATACCGTCATCGCCCAGTGGAAAGTCAGAGGATGAGCTGGTGGGAGAGCAAGCAAAAAATGCCCAAACATTTTAACTCTGGGCTTTAGTTGGTACACCAGTGTGCCTCCATACTGAAACACAAGACTGCTAATGTTTCAAGCAGGAGTAAGGATAGAGGGTCTCAGTCATAACCCATATCCGAAGGCAGTACAAAAGGAAGAGTGGTGACAGAAATAGTGGTGCAAAATTGCTCTGGAGAAAACTTAGCCTATCAAAAGAAAATCTAGCAGGCAGGAATCTCTGGACGCGCTGGGTTGGACTCATCAGATAAAATATCACTGTCCACATCAAACCCAGTCAGCTCAGGCTCCTTTCATACTCATCAGATAGAAACTGGCACATGTTGATGTTAAGTGCTTGGTCAAGTGCACATGTTCATTAACCCCAGGGCAGGAAATTCTTCTCCTAAAGCAGTGTGAGAAACTTCATCTCCTTCACAAGCAGACATCTACAGTCCTTCAGTGGGCAGCCAATATGGACCAGCTAAAATGTAGATGAAGATACAGACCTCAAGAGTCAGCTGGGATATACAGCAACTCCTCTTTGAAGGCCAGTATTGCTATTTTGTAAATAACAATTATTCTATCAATTGATGAACAGTAAAGATTGGCAAACAAGGGAAGAGTTCCCAATTACTTTTTCTTACACCTTCAGATATGCTAATACAGCTAACTTATGGCATGTTGCCTTTTAGCTTTTTAAACTCTTTTGTTATTCTTCTGTTTTTGTATGCTCCCGTTGTGCATTGCATAAGGATCACTTATCCAGTCAGGAGAAGGCGGGGGAGACTGATGAACCTCCATTAAAATGGAAAACATGAGCCCAGAATACTTCATGTTAAGCATAGAGAGGAATTTGTTTTCTGATGAGAAATAAAACAGACCCTTGAACTTAAAAGTCAATGACAGAAAAAAACTGCATGAAGATATAATTTATAGTAGTAAAAGAAAGTTATGCAGGAGTCAATAATTTTTCAAAAGGATTAACAGAGCATATGCAGCATTACCCATAATGAGATAGGAGTATGGGAAGCTCAATTTGCATGCTATTTAGATTCAACAGATAGTTACACTGTTGATATCTAAAGTGCTGTTGTTGTGACAGTAAAGGTAGAGGTCCTGTACATCCTCTGAAAATTAATACAGTTCAGAGAAAGTGGTAAAAATTGCAATCCTTTTGGCATCTAGTGGAGTTTAAACTATACAAGAAGGATGGTCCTTTAGACAACTAAATTTCCTTTTTATCATCAGGTCACGGGGGCTGGCTAAAAAAGGCATCAAGCTAACTTTTTGAATTCAGATCTATCTACCTCTGGGATTCAACTGGGACTTTAATGCCAAATGGAAAACAGTAGGTAAGCATGAAAGCTGAAGTAATTTATCACTGCTATCTTTTCAACAGATAAGCATTTCTTTGTTTGAACAAATACACATTACAGTACCTGAAAACAAAAATGTTTTGAACAGCACAGCTTCCATAGGGCTTCTACATAATGAAATTTCAGAAAACATTCAGTATAAAAGTTTTGGTGCACAAAGAAGATTATTAATTTTCCTTCCACATGACAAATAGATAAATACCTGTACGCGAAACACAATTTTAAGTACCATACACTATTCAGGTTCATATTTTTCAATGCTTCAGAAAGCACAAAGAGGTGTACTTAAATTATTAATTTCTCAGCATATAAAGTTTAAAAAGCCCAAACAATTCAATTGAAAACCAGTTCAGTTGATAAATAATAACAATTGTTTTTCCCTAGACTGTCACTTGCAAACCCAATGTTGATTCTGAAACAACCTGATTTCTTTCCATCTCATACATCATTAGCAGTCGTAATGATTCCTCAGATCCTTGTGCTGCAACCACACTGTCTTGTATTTGTGCTGTCAGCAGCAGCCGTATCACCAATCTATGTTTCCTTTTTGGTCATCTCAGTGATTAATCGATGGGAATTTAGCATACGGCTCTTTGGATGGTGCATGGCCCATTCTAACAGCTTTGGCTCAGCAAGGTAAACAAGAACAAAGAGCTATATAGTCCTTTCTCATCCCCCAATGCATATGAGGGAAAAATACAATTACAAATGACATACAAAATCCAGCCACCATGAATAACAAGAAGTAGAAAAGAAGGTGTTTGCATTTGTACTTATCAGATAAAATGTACTAGATTCTAATATATACTCAGATGGTTTTTAAAAGCTGATAAAGACGATTGGAATCTGGAAGCATTCGTATTAGAGGAAATAAATTGTTATGTGGGTTTTCTCTTGTTTTCTACGTGATTAATTAAAGGGAGCCAGGTATCTATTGTGTTTTGACACTAGTGTCAGATGTGACTGCTGATACACTGATCCAACAGTCTATCAAAATTGAGAAGAAAAAAAAAGCAGCTCTAAGTAGAACTAGAGTTTATAGCAAATCAAACCCACTGTTTGTACCAAATGTTTACATGAACATAACAAATTTGCAGAAAGATAGAAAGGGGATTGCACGATCAACCCTTTGCCTGCCACAGCTAGTGGCTATTGGAAGGGAGAGGAGATGGGTCCTCTTAAGAATAAAGGCAAGCACAGACAATAAGGAAAAAGGTAAGGCTGTCTGTAGACAGGAAAGAAAAGAAGAATCTTTTCTAATCGGGAAAGAAGAAAAGTCAACAGAAAGGATCCTAGAGGTTCTTCACTGAGTTGTTGAATCTTCAAGGAAGAGAAAGAACTTACATAGGAGCAAAGAAAATGCCTTTGGAGAAAGAATGGATTTTACAATGGGAAGGAAGCCCCAGGGAAGACCGGGAGCTAAATGTGGAAGCCAGATACAAATGAAGCTAAATCAGTGAGAGGAACGAGGAGCTGCAGAAAGGCACGGTGTCTCCCTTGTTTTATTTCCATGTTCACAAAAGCAACATAGAAAGTCGCTTTGCTTTAAAAAAGTAAATGTCTAGTCCAGGCTAGCAGCCCTTGCACATCTCATATGGCATTTCACACTGTGGTAACTTCCCTTTGCCCTGGGCCTCCAAAACTAATTAGCGCTGGTATTCAAACTTTAGGGTAGAAGGGGATCACTGAAAAAGACCCTTCTTCTTCCAGTCCTTTTAAGACTTCTTGATTAGAGAACATCTTTCCTGCATGCTTCAATTCTTATAAGGATTCATAACTGAGTTTTTAGCTTATGCCCTCCAGAGCAGACAGGATTCAAGAAATTCAACCCACGGGATGGCAAGTTTGTCATATGCTTCTTGAGATATTCACTACTTACAAGTGTGGTGAAGTGTACATTACTCCATGGATGATAATCCCTTGCTCCTCGGGGAAAGATGGTGAGAAGACAGTTTTTGGTCTAACATGACACAGGAGTTCTGCACACCTGAACAAGCAAAGCCTAGCACAATCCCAAACCAGTCTGCAAAGAGGCAAGAGCAGCTCTGTAAAGAAGCCTTCACCAAAGAGCAATCTAGGAATGACAAGTGGATGGATGGATGGATCTATGGCTGGGCAATATCCATGCTAGAAGCAAGAAGCTCTCAACATTTTTTTCCCTTTCACATTTTCAAAAGGATGACGTAAAAATTAATGTCTGCTGAAGTGGTGGCAAGGAGAACTGCAAGAAAGATGATGATGTGGCATAATGAGGTTACAAAACAGTCAACGATATGTCTGCAGTGTAAGAAAGTTATATAATCATTTTCCGAGTTGCCTGTATCCACTCTCAAAGAAATGTAGTCTCTACTAAGAGAATGTATTGCAGCAAGTCCCCTCGCTGATTTAGGATGGTAGCGTTTACCTTTCCTTATAAGCCATCAGAGAGACAATTGTATATTACGTAAATACAGTGGGGACATGGATTAATTTCAAACCTATCACATAATCTGATGAGATTTCCCTTGAGAACTCCTAACACATTGCAGCACTGTGAGCATTATTTCCATACTTATTGGAAACAACATCTGAGCCCAGGCAAGGCACAATATTCCCTCTGAGAGTTGTCATGACAGTAGTGGAATTAATACTTATTGTCACTGTACACATTGAGGGTCTTTTTGGCATTATTAGCATGTATCCCAAATAGTATTTAAATCCGTGATGATACAGTATACCATACAACAGCATCATCTGGGGCCTCCTAAATTTGGACCTACATTCCTTGCTACACATAGTGAACGCAAGTCAGATTTCACCTGCATTTACGTAAGCCTGATACAACTCCATCATCTTCAGTAGTCGACCTCCTGGCTCATGCCAGTATGGAACCAGAACTGGAGCTGTGATATAACAGAAGTACTCAATATCCTTTTAAGATGCAATTTATTAATAAGCTAGACCTTAATCACAATGAGCTGTGATGCTAGTTGTCATAGTTTAGAGGATGGGCAAGAAGCTTTTTTTTTTTCTTGCAGTTAAATTCATTCACTCTTATTATGGAGTTACTTATTTATTTTAAGTGTTCTCCAGCTGGTTGCTGTTACCAGATGTGGACAGATCCCTTTGTGCTTCACTGTGAAACTAGCTATGCTGGCATATTTGGATGTATTGAAGACTCAGCTGTATTATAGTAATTTTTAGACTGCCAAGATATTCTCCTGCAAACTTTTACCCAACGTTTCTGGTTTATTTTTGCAAGCAAACTTTCTCCATTTCTAGTTGATCTGTTTCTCTTACCTGATCCATTCAAGGGTGCTTGTAACACTGCAATTTGTCACCACGGAAACAACTGTTCGGTCACTATAGCTGATGTCACTGAATGAATCAAGTAAGAAAATCATGGAAATTATTTCAAAAAAACCCACAAAAAATCAAACAACCAAACAAATTCAGCAACAATTTGGAACAACCCAGAAAGAAATTCAATTGAATGTGATGACTTAATTTCAGTTTTCAAAATTGCAGGGGGTTTTTAAACATTTTATGTTTCTCTGTGGGTGGCAGCCACTGAGTAAAATCCAGTAAGATGGGTTCTAGCAAGCCCATCTCATACCCATCTCACAATGAGATTGTTGCAGCTTCAAACCCATCTCTGCCAAAACTTTCATGGGAAGCTGAGGCACGGCAGACTTCTCCCCAAGGGCATGCTGAGACCTGACTTGTCTACTTAATTAGCCAGTTAACCATTCTAGCCAAAAAGGCTGAACATGCAGCTGTCTGCAAACAGCCTGCCGTTGCCCAGCAGCTTTAAATATTCTCTCTCTCTCTCTCTTTATCTAGCTCCATTTTCCTGACAGAAATAACTGTAGGCCAGAAAGCTCTTCAGCTGTTGTTCCCTACCCATGTCAATGCTACAGTGATGTCTATTTTATGGATCAATGTTGAGTTTCATCCAGGATTTTGTAAAGCTTTGGGGGAAAAACCTTGGGAAGGGAGAGATACTATTTCATAATCCAGGGCAGCCTTTTGGAGATTTACCCATAACTCAAGTACAAATGCAGGATAACCGCATTTTTCTTTAAATAATATATTTCTGTATTTAGCAGGAATGTTGATAAGCCCATTTAAGATTTTGGCTAACTTACAAATTTCTTACGTATTTCTTGTAGCTACTATTAACACACAGCTAAAAAATGCCATTCCAAGGTGATTCTAACTTTAGAAATAATAATAAATCATATTTACTGTATTATCTTAATGTCTTCATAATTTTGTCACATTTTGCATTAAAAGATAACCTCAACTTTATTTCTTAAATAATATCATTGATGCTGACTTAGAAGCAGCCACTTTCATCACTATCACCCATTAAATCTCTGGGGGATTAAACTTAAGGAGACACTCTCGCAAAAAAGAAGTGCCTCTTTTATAGCCTTACTAATTAAATGTAATTAATTTACTAGTGCCCTGGAATTGCAGGTATTAAAAAAATAATAAAATCCCCAAGCATTTTTGCTTTGAATGTGATAAATTCTACAATCACTCTTTCCTTTTAGGGAAAATACAGAGGAAATAATATTAGGTGACAGTGAAGTTCACCCCAGCAGGTCGACTGTGATTGTCAGGATTCATTAGTATGTGTGTGACTAGTAAATAATTGAGTTAATTTTAGGTTGAGTGACATATTTAGAAAACTATGAATCACCTCATTTTGTGAATTTAATCAACCTTTGCTCTTCCCCGGATAGTTCAGCATCACCTGCAATATTCAGTTGGAACTGACTCTTTACTCTGCAGCCCTCACTAATGCCAGTGGTTTGCAAACTTTCAAGACCATCAGCTGTATTAAATGCTGGTCCCCAGCAAGGAGTTCAACACAAATAAAGCAAAATAAATGAAAAAAAAACAAGAAAGCTGAAGAGGAGGCTTTCTTTAACTGAAGTTTTAGCCAGATTGATGCTAAAATCTCAATTTGCTTTGTCTCTAAGAATAAAAATGCTAAAGTCTGCAAAATACCAATGGAGAAAGATTACTTCTCTGGAAACTTTCCAAAAAAATAGCTCCCATTCAAAAGATTTAGTCAATCCTCGAATGCTTCGTGAGACTGTTAGCCCAATTAAATCACATTACAAAAACAAAAATTGCACTGCATGTGGATCTTCCAGCTCTGGCTTCTGAAAAAGGCTATTTTCAAAAGCAGGAAACATCTTTTTCAAAGTTTAGCTTTATTTGAAAATAAGTCAAAATTCCTAGATAATGTGAGTTATTCATTTACTTTTGATCAGATGTCTTCTGATCTCTTAGCACAAAGTTTCTCTTCATTTCTGAAAGACGTTCTATTAGCACTAGATTTGATATTGAACGTGACAACCTTTAAGTAACGCAGTGGGCTTTATTATGTAAAATTTAAGCTGTGAAGATATGCACTTGCAAAAAGCGCAATTACTCTTCAGTTTCGTATTTTGAATATGCAAACAAGTTGCTTGTGGATTACTGGCAGCTACAGCTTGGGCTCTGACACTGAACTGTTTGTTATTAATACGCAAAGCAATTAATGTAATTATAAATATGGGAAAGAAAAATATCAACACTATTTACATTCGTTAGTTACTAGGAGGTAAAATGCTTTATCAGCTGTAATACAATACAAATTGCTGCAAAGCGTTTAATACAATTATAACATGCATATATTCAAAGCACCACAGTTTATATTCTAGGTCTGTCCTCCTGGGATCAATTTATGATACTCTGTGCTGGGTATCTTGTCTTGACAAAATAATGGCACTTTGTTCCCATGTTGCTACATTTGGCTATCGCACACTTTATGCACGGGTAGGATTACAGACCCAATCATTGCGCAGTGAATAGCAATACGCATCACTGGGATGCACAGGGACGGGAAGCAGAAGGCGTGATTAGTATCTATACAGAAAGCACCACACATGAGTGTGCACCTGCCTCTCCAATTCGGAAACATTTTCCTCAAGCAAACACAGTAAAAAGGCATAACAGAATCAACAGCAGATCGTATCCACTTCTTTACTGTTGGCATTGGTTTCTTGAGTGTTCGTATTAAAAAGCCCACTCAGACACTTACCATCTTCACCCCATGCATGCATGGCACGTAGTGACAGCCAGCAACTCTGCAATGGAGCTTCAGGAGGTCTAAAGAGAGGATTCCTGCACGTGACAGCCAGCTAGGTGAGTACTGTAAGGTGGACAAAGCACACTCACATCGTAAGGGGACTGTCGCTTTATTAAATACTCAAAGTCATTAAGCCATTTAAGCAGAAAGACTGCCTTCCTTTTCCTTTGTTTTCCTGCATTTGGAATTAAATTTCTGTTCAGAATTACTGGTGTTATAAACAGTAACGAATCTGAAACAAGGCTATTTCAAAGCTCCTTATTAGTGCTTTAATTTTTAAGTCTGACCGTTGTGTAACATGTTACTGACATCCTCAATTAATAACACCATGTGTTACTTGGTTACATACGGCATGTTTAGCAGCGTGACTCAGCCACGACTGTTCCAGTGCATCAGAAGACATTGCTCCCGGATTCCCAGGTACCAAAGTGGCGTCCTTGTAATCACCTATTGTAAACACACATTTTCTAGCACTGCAAAGGGAGACAAATGGTCGCAATGCCAAGCCAGTTCAGAAAAGGGAAGCATTTTAATGCATAACTTTTTTGCATAACTTTGATAAATAGAAGGGACAACACAGCAGAGACGCACGTTACTAAATACGGCGCAGTGCCTAGACGGGGAAGCAAATTAAAAATGAACAGGGAACCACTAAAAGCTGACACCTTCTCTAACCAAACCAAATTGCTACTGCCCCGTCAGTACTGGCTGATGCACAGTCCTGCTTTGTTTCCCAGCTGCTCCATGGGGCTGCTCCAAAGCTCACCAACAGAAACAGTCCTTTTCGGATGAAGCCTCGAGTAAGAACAAGAATAGACGAAACATCTGTATGTAACTCCTGGCTCAGGGCTGGCTGAGGGCTGTTACAACCCCAGCTTTTTGCTGGAGCAGCCTCAAGGCTGCTCCAACATTCTTCCCTGCAGCCCATGGCCCCAAGGAGTGAACAGAGTGGTCAGAGCCCGCTGTTTCATCCATGTTCCCCTCTCCTCTGAACGGAGCTCCCTTGCTCAAGTACTCCAGCAAGGAGCTGTTTGAGGAAACAGCTGTTCACACCCACCACTGTCCGCTGCGGTGTACAACCTTTCTGGTTGTAAGGGGAGGAAAACAGCCACGCTGCACCTCCGGAGGGGTCTTGTGAGCCATACACACCTGCAAGACTACCAGCCACCTTCCTCCCCGCTACGTCAGGCCATGCAACGCTTTGGGTGACCCAGCTGCAGGGGACAGCCAGGGGACTGCCTCCCCGGTAGGCGACCGCTGCCCGCTGTTAATCGATGGCAATGCCCGTGCAGCGGTGCCGAAGGGCTCCGTGGCCTGCACGGGAGCTTTGCCGTACGGACAGAGGAGGCACAACCCTTCCAGCTGAACTTCCCAGCTTCTGCCTGCTTGTCACAATTTAACGTTAGTTTCTGTGTTTAATGTTTCAGATTTGCGTGTAGTTTAAAAAAAATAAGTTGGAGCATGCCAGTTATTTCTCCAAGGTTTCAGAACACAAACTTTGCAGTTCTTCTGCTGTTTGGCAGAGGCTGCCACAGATGAAAGACAGATATCTGTCCGCCAACGTTTAAAGAGGACCAGATTTTTTTGTTTAGAAATTTTAGCTGTTTAGCACTCCCAGTTGTACAGTCAGCCAGACCAACCCTTCCCTCCGTAACAAGTGCATACACAAATGAACAAGGGAGACCATTGCCTGCACAGGATTCACACACGCAGAGACGTCTGCAGTGCATTGGGACTGCCTCAACGGTTCATTTTGGAAAGAAAGGGGCCAACTTTTTCTAACCTGGCTTGGAAAGCTCTGAAACTCACGTACCTTTCTACCAAAAGGGAGCTCATTTACTGAAAGGGAAGGAAAACAGGGTTGCCCAGCAGCCATTTCAGCTAACGTCAGCCGGGAAGATTTGCTATTTCTGAGTCCTTCCAACCCAAACATCTGAGGGAAGTTGTTGAATTGGTGCACGCTCTTGCTAAATAGGCCGTGCTGCTTTCCCAGCTGACGGCTGCCGATTTAGACTGACCTCAAATTCTCCAGCTTCTTCCCCCCAGAGTTACAGTCATTCTCTGCCATCACAACTGATCTTTCACAAAAGTTTCCACACCTTCCAGGCTCATCACAACAACCCTTCGAGCATAAGCCGAAGCCAACTTGACACAACAGATTTCGTTTTTCTCTCGGAGGCACACATATGCCACAAAGACTGCAGTTCATCACCTACGCTTTTCAAATGTTGCTGAGCACGCCCAAGTGGGATAGCGCTTTTGCAAACAGGGCAGCGCTGCTGCTTCTTTTTCTTCACCCTTTTTTTTTTTTTCTTTTAAAGTAAAAAGTTGCTTAAAGCAAGTCTGTTTGAGGTTAAGTTCACAATTTACGCTCAGTGAGCTGTCTTGTGCTGTGTCCAAAACCAGCACAGAAACATTGTCGCCTTTTCCTGGAATCCTGTGCACAGCCTGGGCAATGGGGCTTCCTCTTCTGCTCCAGCATCCCTTGAGCCTGAATACTTCAGGGCTTGAAGATTTCTTCCTTATGCAGAAAGGTGATGCTACTGGGTGGTGCCTGCATGACTGCGTGCATGCAGGGAGAAGTTTCCAGGAGCAACAGAAAGTAAGCTGTGCCATAAAAGTCCTACAGTGCTTACTGCTTTCTTCCTTTCTGCATGACATCTTGGGAAAAAATCAGGGAGAAAATGAATTCTGACAACTGACAGGCATCGGGCAGTGTCTTGAGGAAAGCAGGGAAATGTGCTACCCCCCCGGGCAAGGGCACCGGTGGCGGGAGGGGGAGGACAGACGGCTGGTTTGCTCCCAGACAGGGATTAGAAGTCGCAGGTGAACCAAGGCCACGTGCCCTACTAATAGCAGCAGCTTCCTGCTCAAAATAAGAAGCAGGTTCACACATTTGTTCTCCAGTTGGGTTCAGACATAAGCTGCAACACAGATGTTCACAGGGCACAAAGGGGACACCCAGCAGAGCTGGCTGCAAAAGAAAATGTACAGGGATGACAGCAAGTTGCCTTTTACAGCAGGCTCTCTAGAGAGGCAGTAAAAGGGAAGCTCATTCTGCTATGATTTTTTTTCTGAAGCTCCTCCTTGTGTAAGATCCCACTGCTGCCAATCTCCAGAGACTGAAAATGAATTAAAAAGAGGAGGAAAAAGCAAAAAACCATGGGAAAGCAAAATAAAGGAGCCAAGGAGAAAACAAAGCAGAACAAATGAGACCGAAGAAATGCACCATAAAGAGGGAATAGATGAAAAGAAGAGAAATAAAGCCACGTCAATTTGACGTAGATTTGAGAAATAATAAGGAAATGTAATCATTAGAAACACTGCTGAGATCTTCTGCATACACTCTGAAAGCACCATTAGGCATAGGATCCTCTGACAGGCCTGGACTCAGGCCTGAACATCCAGGAGATCCAGTAGTAGGACAATCACAGATTACGTGATCCAGGCACATACCTGATCCCATACATAAAATGGAGACAATGGTTCTTCTCCAGCTTTTGCGAGACATCTTGGGACCTTGAGATGACGCACACTATGAAAATATTTTGCATTCTGATTTTTAAAGAACAAGCAACTTACTGCGAAAACCCATTTTTGTGGAGGAGTCCTCTACACCAAAAACTGGTCATGGATTTTATTCGTAAGAAGAATTCAACCTCTCCCCCATTATAAATCTCTTCAAAGTTTCTCATACAGATCAAGGTAAGTTCACTTGTTACATCCATGTATTCAGGAAACCTTTTCCTCTTTAGAGCTGAGACTCAAAAAATTGTCTATGTCTATAAACTCTTCAGAAAGAATAAAATCTTCTAAACCTTCTCTTGTTTCCCTTTCTCCATTGCTAGGAGTTCAGCAGTTTCAAGCATCATAAAGTGTGACCTGACTTTTAAAAAAGAAATCACCTAAAAATTGCTTCATTATATGCAAGAATGTATTTCTGAAACTGCCTGAATATTTGCTGTAAATGTTCCAAGTGAGATACTAGCTTCACTGAAATACCTCAGAAAATTTCCAGGAACTTCAATGTACCCAAGATTTCAACCTTTATGGCCATTTTCTTCCCAGTATTTAGTCACATTCGTACCTTTACTACCTTTAGCAGTTGCAAAGAAAACCAAAGGAAACACAGACGAAAAGCCAGTTAAAGCACAGCCTCAAGTATGAGGGGGTCAAGAGTAGCGCTACTTCTTCTGACTCACTGATTTTACCTTCAAAACTTACTTGCTCGTGGAGACTCACTTTTTTGTTCAGTCTGAAGTTAAATTTGTAAGTTTGGCTACCATTTCTCTCTGAGAAACTGTGAGCATCATAACCTTCCCAATTTCTGCCATATAAATACCACATGTGCTACTGAAAATTCAGCCGGCAAAGATCCATCATACTGTCCCATTCATCACAGCTGAGATTTATGAAGAGCTTTAAGAAGTTCAGCATTAAACTGTCAACAAAACTCACACACACTCCAAATCATCCAACACAAAACATGAATGTATCCATTCTACGTACCTATTTATTGCAGATATTCTCCAAGTTTCAGGAAGCATATAACCAAGAATTGCTTCAAGTTCAGAGTCCAAGATCTGAAAAGGAGATAGTACGTATTCTTAGAAGTCACTAAAAGTAGATGGCTTAAGCATACAAAAGAAAAAAAACATAAGAAAAATTAGTATTTGGAAATGAATTTATGAGCTAGTCCTTCTAAAGTTGTGCATCACATGAAACGTGTTGTGGGTGACCAGAACAATGGTATGATAATTTATAGGCTATTAAATTTAAGATATATATAATACTGTGTAGATTCTTAGGCAACTTCTACGTACTAGTTCAAAATTAGTGGAAAACTCTGAAAACACATCAAATTTTCAAATAGCAATTTTGTTACAACTATCTGTAATGAAAGAACAAAACCAACATATTGAATATGCAAAAGTGCTAGTGGCATAGCAGAAAATATAAATGTATTAGGAAACCACAAGCATCCCTATGTACATTTAAGCAATATTCTGCCTTTAGTTTGCAGCAAGACAGTAGCATGAATAGGGAAACCACGTGAAAAATCAGGGATATCATTATGTGCATTACCTCTTTCTTCTCCAAAAATGCTGAACATGGCAGTTCTGCTACAGATATGAAAGTCTAGATGTACATTTTTGTAAGCATATGTATAACACCTAATGACAATTAGTCCTAGAGTCTCTGTAAATTCTCCTGGTGATTCTCGCACAGCCACAACAACCCCATGCAACGCTACAGGTTTGGAGAAAAGTGGCTGGAAAGCTGCCCAGCGGAAAAGGACATGGGGGTGCTGGTTGACAGCTGGCTGAACATGAGCCAGCAGTGTGCCCAGGTGGCCAAGACAGACAACACCATCCTGGCTTGTATCAGAAATAGTGTGGCCAGCAGGACGAGGGAAGTGATCGTGCCCCTGTACTCGGCACTGGTGAGGCTGCACCTTGAATCCTGTGTTCAGTTTTGGGACCGTCACTACAAGAAGGACATCGAGGTGCTGGAGCGTGTCCAGAGAAGGGCAGTGAAGCCGGTGAAGGGTCTGGGGAACAAGTCTTATGAGGAGCAGCTGAGGGAACTGGGGTTATTTAGTCTGAAGAAGTGAAGGCTCAAGAGAGACCTTCTCACTCTCTACAACTACCCGAAAGGAGGTTGTAGCAAGGTGGGTGTCGGTCTCTTCTCCCAAGTAACTAGCAATAGGATGAGAGGAAATGGCCTCAAGTTGCGTCAGGAGAGGTTTAGATGGGATATTAGGAAAAATTTCTTTACTGAAAGGGTGGTCAAGCATTGGAACAGGCTGCCCAGAGAGGTGGTGGAGTCACCATCCCTGGAGGAGTTCAAAAAACTTGTAGATGTGGCACCTCGGGACATGGTTTAGTAGGCATGGAGGTGTTGGGTTGACGGTTGGACTAGATGATCCTAGAGGTCTTTTGCAACCTTAATGATTCTATGATTCTGTAAGGCATTTGATAAGTCTAATGTGCTTAAGGATGCAAAAAAGAGGAGGAGGATGCATCAGGAGAAAGAAACAGGCTCAGAAGACCAAGGAAAGATACAAAGGAAGAAAAACAAGAGGAAAAAATAGTTCACGTGTCCAAATGCCCTTGGTCCAAACTTTGTTCTGGACCATGACCTCTGAGATGACCACATCAGCTTCACCATCATGAGTAGATGCTGTATTGAGTATTTCTGTGCCACCATTAGCATCTTTGAATTCTGCAGCAGGACACACTGTTTCACACAGCGCTGCTAGACAGGCACAGCTCTTTAAAAACAAAACAAAAAAAAGAGTCCACATTAGAAAAAGTCTTGTTTCTTTCTTTTCCCCACAATTTTGCCAGACCTTTTGCCTGCAGCTGCACCACTGGTACCCACCGCATGATTCCCAATGTAGGCAAAGTGAAGCACCCCAGAGGAGTTGAGACAAATCAGTTATAGAACAGCCTATACCCGCTATGCATCAATGGTCACCTGGCTGGGAGCACCTATGTGCTCCAGCTGAAGAGCAGACATTTTCTTCTCCAAAGGCTCAGCCCACCAAAGGAGTCCTAGACTCCCTCTGTTCCCTTCTGTGAGCTGGTAATTTTCAAGCAGAGAGACAAAATGTAAATATCAGCATGGTTAATTATTTCACTGCTCATTTTTTGCCAGATAATCAGACAGAAAGATAAGGCTCACTCTGAGAAACAGAAGCAGTAGAAATTATCCAGCAACTGCATGGAAGATTCTGCCAATTCTTCTTACTAAAACAACAGTTCGTTGATTTGTAGCTGCTGCCTACTTTCATGTGCAAGAACAACAACTACAGAAATCCCTCACTGGTCTTCTCTACATATTTTCAGGCAATCTCTATAAATATGACAACTTCTGGATTTATTTTTTGTATGCACTATGTTGCCATTCCTGCTGCTGATGTCAACTGCAGACAAGCCAGGCTCAGAAGTTCAGATTTTGTCACAGAGGCACAAGTAACACCACTGCATCTCTGCCCTTTGCATCTCCTACTCAATTCCCCAAAAGAGATTTCCACAATAAAAGGCGTAGAGAAATCACAAAGAGAATGCCATTAAAGTTAATGTGAAAATCAGCCAAATATCACCTCTAATAGGAGTGGAAGCTATTTACTAGGTAATACTGATAAAAATCTGCAAGATCAGATGGTGGCCAAAGTTCACCCTTTATTTTCTACAGAAATGTCCTCTGTTTTTTCTGCATTTCCTTCTCCATCAATTAGCCATGTAAGACTTTTTCCACATACATTCGTTCCCCATGCTTTGCCTTCCCCTGTTACTTATCCCCCTCATTTCTTATCACTTTTATGGCTGCGTGTTTTATTTTCGCTTGCAAGGTCTCTACAGTTGACTACAAGCACTCATGTTACCATACCCTGACAGGAGTTACCACCCATCAGTTGAAGCACGTTAACCACCTAAATGCATGCTGTTCCCTGGCTGTAACATCTTCAGCCAAGTGACCTTCACGATGGGTAGTAGATTCCAGGGGCTGAACTGTCAGGTCCAGCAAAACTTGTGTCGTAAAAGTAACCTTCAAAACACCAACCAGGTGTAAAATTCTACTAATGCAGTAATATATGAAACAATATTGCTCAAAGACACATCTCGAGGGACTGTTGACCTGAGAATTTCTTATGACAAATTTATAGAGAAACATTATGAGTTATTGCATGGCTGAGATAGCTCTCTGACAGAACATTTGCAGCCAAAGATAAGAACAATTGTATGTAAGTATAAGCTCGCGATTTGCTGTGCATAACATTAGCGGTGTTTTATTTTACAAGCGGCTACCCATCTGATAGTTCCAAAAAACCTCACAGAGTTGCTAAAAGATGCCAGGGAAGGTTTTTACTTGTAGCACACTTTCCACCTTTAATAACACCAGCTGTCGCTTTTACAAACACATCATGCCCTTCACAGTTATCCCATATTCTGCAAACACTGAAAACCCCCCAAACCCTCCCACAGTTATTAACATCTGCTTCATTTACTGATTCTGACAAACTGAAGGACAAAGGCATGATTTAACAGATTGCTCCGCGTAAAGAAACAATGCAGTTCACGAAAGGATTCATCAAATGCCCCTGTCAGAAAGCTTTACAAAGCACAGCTTAATGAACGTATGCAAATTGCTATAATATATAAAATGCCTGATACCACTTCAACAAGTAATGTGCTTATGAAATCTATAGAGAATGGTAAGATAGATCAATCTAATTTGTCTTTGAAATGAAGTGATTTGGTTTCCTCCAGATAATTTCAATCTCTTTTTTTTTAATGCCTGGTGGCATGACAGCAATGCATTACATACAATGAACCACTGCTTTAGACCCTAGAAGATGTAATTATTCAATAGAAAAAGCACTCAGCAACAGACAAACTGGAAGCACACTGTTACACTTCAATATTTTCCTTCAATGTTTTGACATGCTGGCATTTTTAAAAAATTGTTATTTCCAAGCCTTGCTGCATTTAAACAGCCCCTATTTCTTTTTGCTGTTGCCTGATGTGAGGTTGAAGCCTGAGTGTAAGTCAGACTGATATTTACAGCATGCGGAACTGCTCAGGTCTGAAAGCACGTCAGAAAAAAACATGCAGCTGGGATGATCACTGCTGTTGCTGTTTTCAACATTACTGATCTAGAGATCTGATCATTTTCTTTTCATCAAGATAAGGAAAGAATGGCTTATGAGCTAAAATGATTTTTGATGAAAAAACCAATATTTTCTGGAGCTTCTTTCCCCTGATAACTGAATGTTCTTTTCACTAACTCACTTTAAAAAAAATAATGCATTTTCAGTGTTTTGTCCAAGAAGCTAAAACCCACATTCACCCTTTAGGAATTTATGGAAAAATAAATAGAACTACTCTAATTTTTTACTGCGAAAAAAACACATAGAAAAGAACACAGCATAGTAATCGCCTCAGAAACTAGCAGGTGCAGGGTTTCTGGATCTTGGCTTTACTATTTAGGACTAGGTGGACCATGAGGTACCATGATTATCTCCTTTTAAAGACCTTTTTTTCTCTGAAAACATCTGTCAGAAGAGCCTAGGTACAGCTAGTGATGCCTTGGGGCTGAGATGGATTATATCACTGTTTCTGCACTCTTTAGTAAGGCACTACTCACTCTTTGAAAAAAAATCCTCAGACCATCATGTGTACTAACACAAAACTGATTCCTGATAATTTATAATTTTCGACCACCTTCTCACACCTTCAGCACCCCTAGTCATCCAAAGACTACAAATACAGAACATAAATTGTCTGGCCTCTTCATCTTCCCTTCAGTCACATTCCTCTGGAGTCTGTGATGGACGAGGTCCAGGGTGCAGTTGGTCAGTTCTTTTACGTGCTATTTATTAGGCCTACAACTTTCCAGCTGGAGGGTGTCTACCACATTCTACAGAATTCAAGTTTTCACAGGAAATCAAAGGAACTCTCGTGCTGGGACCGCAAAAGGAAAACAAACACTCTCTAAGTAACACTTTCTTGGGTGGTTCTTGGTTACGTTTTGCTACAAGAAAAATCCCTGATGTGAATATGGTGCAAATGCTAGCTGATAGTCTTACAAGAAAACTTTTCCCCTCCCCAAAACAATAATCTAATAAATAAAGTTTCAACTCTTATATCACCCATTATATGTTTCACATTACTACAGAAGTAATTGCTGTTACTATCAAAGCTAGACACAAGTTTTGCTCAGTGCTTTAGGCAAAATGGCTAAGTTGTGCAATAGTCAATGCAGGATTCTCAAATCTCTGCATCACAGGACCGCAGTTTCTGCATTGAGAATTAACTAAACTGTAAAATAAGAGTCCAGGTTGAAACACCATGTCAGAAATGTGTTGTGATCTCCTCATTTTAAAGGCACTAACTTGTAAAATCCCTTCCATTCTGTTACACTGAATATTCAGTATGTGCCAGGCACTGTGGAAAACATTTTTATTTCTCTGCAAATGAATATACATTAGAGTGAGTGTTTGTAACATTTTTCTAGAATTGGGTTTGTATCACTGACAATTAAGGGGTGATATCTTTAACACTCTGTATCACTTTTAGATGCCAGGTAGCAATATTTAACAAAGCAGGCTGTTCTCATTTTTACATCTTTTTTTGTATTCAAATTTGCAAGATGGTGGGTTATCTGGCTTCGCATTCAGTCAAAGACAGATATCTGGGAATAAATGAACTTGTCAAGCCTTTCTTTATTATACCTCATTTCTCAGAGTAACTCTTTCAGGTTCCATCATTACCATTCCTATTTTAAATTTGTTCTTTTTAACATAAATCTACAAGTACAGAAAAATGTCTCCCCTTTCGACTGTACATCGAGGCCAACAGATTCGCAGCTGATGTAGTTAATAAAGGCAAATTAAGGAAGCTCCATCTCACACCTCCCCTCTTATCTCCTGAACCCATATGAAATTATACAAATTATCATAAGTAAAATTAAACATTCCGACTTCTCCCTGAAACAGGGAGGAAAAGATTATTCTTGGGAGTCAATCTTCTTACAGCTCCCCTAAGATGCAACATCTAATAGATTTCAGGGTAAAAAAAGAGTCTCCTGTACAGATTTCAGTTTCAGTCTCATAAAACAGCTTCAATAAAGTATATTAACCTGCACACCATCATTGGCAAAATTACAGTCACGCTGTGTGCAATGGAGTGTGCTACGTGATAATGCAATAAAACAGTTTTTTTAACCTGTTACCTTGTTTTTTTTTTTTCCATTAGGGGACATCAGTATTTAAAGTCAGGGCGCACTGTTTTAACAAAATAGGTGGGAAGCAGAGCCAGTCCACCTGGTCCCACATTCCTACCTGCTAGCAGATTCCTGCCACCCATCACAGCGAGGGTATTCGCCCATCGCTGTTACGGACAAAGTACCTATACTGGACAGCAGCGTAATCAATAACAGCAAATGGTTCTGGGACTATCCTGAACTGACAGTGAAGTAGACTAGAAAGTGAAATCCTCTTTGATTAGCTTCTTGGCAACCTAGTCCAAATCCATGTTCCCTGTTGAAAAAAGAAAAATGAGGAGATTTATAAGAATGCAGACCTTTTTCTACTCAAAGAAAGATAATTTCTAATGGCTGAAAATGCCCTCTTTCCCTGACCTGTGGGAAAATGCAAGAAAGGACTCACTGCTCTAAAGTCTGTCTCAAAAGTAGCATCCAAGGTGCAAAGACTTCCAACCCGAAATATTTCTGTGAAAGTACAAAGTATTGAGCAACTTTACTGTGGCAGGCACTTCTGAAGGGAAAGGGTCCTCACCTGCCCCGACACAGGCAGAAGTGGCACACGACACAGCCGCTGCTTCTAGTTTGACAGTGCGGAGCCTAAGCTGCCTTGCTGCATCTCTACAGATGATCCGAGATACGCAGAAATGTGCTGCCATCATTGCAGTCTAGAGGTTGGAATAGCAACTCTGTAAGGAAATACATACTTCTTTTTTTTTTTTTCTGTTAAAAGAAAGGCAGAAGCACTAAGCTGCACTGTTTCATCCCAGTGAAAGACTGGGTCAGCAGCTGAATGCAACAGATGCAATAAATCTCTAACCTTTCCCTTCTTTAACTACAGTGACAACTGCTGGGAAAACTCTGTTCAGATAATCACAAGGAATGTAAAAAGGGGTTCCAGTAAGTTGAATATAGATTACATTTTTCAAGAGTAAGAGCTATTGAGGACATCATGGGTAAGTTCAGCATGCCCATAACATTCCGTTGTCCTGGAAGGTCCTTAAATAACATCTAGCACCACAATATCTGAAGATTATGATACCTCATTCCTGCACAAAAGGCGGAACCATTCAGAACTAGCCACCAGTAAAGTCCAGCCTCGGAAATTACAAGTGGGTCAAAAAATCCATAGAAGAAACAAGAGGACCGCCATGTCCTCCTTGAAATGGATACCTGTTGCAACAGGGGCCAACTACAATTCACAGGTGTTTGCTCACATTATTTTTAGCATTACAGAAAAGAAAGGCCAACGTTCCCTCTTGTCTCAGAAGCAAATATGGAAGCTGGAGCTGTGAAGAGGAGCAGGATCAAACAACTTGAGAGCAGTCTAGGAAGCCTTTCTAAGCAGTCAGTCGTGCCTCCTGCTAAAAGTGGACAGGCACCAAGATGTCATTCTCTGAAAAGTCAGAAATAATGAGGAATAGCTTATCAAGATAAGGATTATTAGCAGACAGGCTGGTGGCAGAATTAGTTCACCACAGTGATGATAAAATAGTATTAAGAAAGCAGAGCAATTTTAAGGAAAGGTAGTTAAAAATACCTGCCCAACGCACACTCCTCCAAGTCCTTCTCATCTCCAGTACGGTGATGCTTCAAAGTTAAATGTCCCAACAGACAACCCTGTACTCTGTCTGCTAGCGTCAAGATAAAGCATTGTATGCTGTGGCAGGCCTGTAGTCTCCGAGGGTTGCATGTCTGTATGAATGATGAGGATAGCTGCATTTTGTTCCAGTTACTGTGAATTAGGAGCAGAACCCCGTTGCCTGGCAAGCTTTCAGCACAGGCTTCAGCTGGGAAAAGTCTGGGTACAGTGCTTGGGCTGTCGTATTGAAGGAATTTACTACTCAGAAGGACGAACTGGGTCTTGTCTAGTTTCCTGATCTTGCTTTGTCCACGAGGACCACACAGGATCTGTTCCACAGAGACACATGCACACCACACGATCCCTTCCTAACACCACCAACAAAAGACCAAGACCGATGCCCCAAATGTTTTTTGGGAAGGTAGCTGACATCCCCAACTCCAAGTGTCTGGCAACAGCAAGGAATTTCTTACACTGACCTGTCAGACTGGGACTTTCTGGCATCTGTTAGCAAACAGCAGAATCCACCAGCTGCTGGATTAAACGTAAAATAGGTGATAGTGCAAACACTTGAGCAGTGGCCAGTCTCCTTTCTAGCCCCTTTGGTAACACTATGACTTCATATTGCATGCTTAATTATTTTTTTTTTAACCTCTGTAAATGCTTCTATGCATTCTCACAAAACCTTCCCTAAATTTTTCAAATTCTGTCTTCAAGTTATTTTGGATTTGTACTCAACTAGTGCATTTGGAGTTTATTCCAGAACTTCACCTCTTGGGATGTTTGAAAAATTTCTTTTAATTTTCAGTCTAAATTCATTCAGGACTAATTAATAAACATATTATCTTGTGCTGATATCATCCTTCAATTTCAACAGCTCTCCTCCCTCCCTGGTGTTTGTCCTCCAAAGGTATTTAGAACAAAGTTTTTTCCTGGATATTATATACAAATTATAGGGAACAGAGGCTTAGCATATTTTGTCAGAAAGTCTGACAGAAGGTAATCATCCACTGGGAAAATATATTTAACTTATTTTTTTACTAATGAACAAAAGGCAGACGCTGATTTCTTTTCCTAGTTACTCCAGTATAAACCAGGAATGATTATACCTGCATGGAGAGCAAACTATAACCTATGGCTAGCCAAGAGGCAAGAACTGCATCTGAGCAGGCATCTGCCTAGGGCTGCAGTGAGGATTGTGAGCACTAAGCTCTCAGTGGAGAACAAATACCTAAAAGAGGAGGGGAGAGCAGTAAGTATCTGTTGTGTAAAAGCCATCTTTTTAGAGGCCTTGGAAAGTGAAAGACATTGACCACAGACTTCCTCCAGCCCAAAGAGACTTGAAAACCAATGTATCTGGCATCTAGACCTCCTACTCTCTAGGTAAATGCAGCACCTGCTTCAGTTGGACTCGCTGATCCTTATGGGTCCCTTCCAACTTGAGATATTCTACGATTCTATGCAAAAGGCAATTTTATCCACCCCCTGTTTTTCAATGTAACCATCACACTTTTGTGTTGTATTCAATGCCATTCAAATGTGTTAGGAATGGTCTCAGGACACACAGTGCATCAAGCCTCTCTGAGAGCCAAAGCCAGTCGCTGCTGTCTCCAAGCTGTGGTGGCATTGCCATGGAGAGAACCAAGACTTCTCACTTCTTGAACCATTATGTCTGAAAATTCAAAAGACCTTACCTTTAAATACCCAAGGAAGTCTGAGGTCCAGGACAGAGGGACTGATCGATGTAAATCACATGTCCCTCCAGCACAGCCGCTCTGTATCGATCTCCAAGACTTCAGCACCTAGGGGGGATTTGTCTCACCAACTGCAGATGTCAATATCTGAGCTCGTCACCTTGGGCTACCCTTAACTGAGCAAGAGAAATAGGTGCCTCTAGGGCTCAATTCCTCTCGTCCTAATGTGGATACCTAAAATTGCTTAGATGAATTGCACCCAACTATAGAGTCCAATGATCATAAAAGGAATCTAGGGAGAATAACTTTGATGTAGGCACTTACGCTGTAGATAACTCAAGGTGGTTGAGACAAATCTTACTGCAGAAGTCTGCCTCAGGATAGCTGGCATTCAGACAGATCTGAAGTCAAAAGCAGGGGTTCAAAGGATTGGGTTTTCAATAACACCATGATCTAACCTGTAACTCTTTATTCAGTCCAGCCTTTTCTTGTTGAATTTTAAATAGAAGAATTTGAGATTTGGCTCAATGATAGCAGCAATAAAAGTCATCATTAATCTAGGAAGACCAATTTATGAGAAAATATTAAAATAACTAAATATGTATAGCTTGACTAAAGCCACTATTGAAAGAGAAATATAATAATTATCTACAAGCTCTGAAAGGATGCACACACTAAGGATTTGTTTTTAATAGGGATTTTCAGGAAACTATAGCTAACAGTAATGTGATTATACTGAGCAAAGTAAAATTTAGGCTGACAGAGAAAAAATTCCTAATAATGAAGTGTATTCTATTGTAGAATAATCTTCCAAAGGAAATTGGCTGAAGTCCAATCATATCTAAAGTCAACTGGACAAAGATCCACAGAGAACAATTTTGCATTAGCTGCAAGATGGACTAGATGACTCAACAGCACTTTTTCATTTTTAAATTCCTATCATTCCACTGTATAAAATAATCCAATAAGCCAAAGGGAAGAGGGAAATAGGCTTAGCAACAACCGCACAGCTGTCTCTTCTCCAAGGTCTGCATGCTGCAATCAGTGCGTCTTGCACTGATTGCACTGAGGGAGGAAACATCTGTATGTGGTCAGAGTACTTTGTTAATTCAGTGCTATGAAGTCTTATGCCTGATGTCCCCTTCTCCCCCTTGCTCCCCTTGCTGGTAATAAAATAACATTACCAGAAGAATCGACCCGGTGTTGTAAATGTATCAATCATGATTTTTGCTGCACCAGCTACTCATAATTGGTTTAAGCTTTCTTGATCTCAGATGCCAAGTGGTGTTAAACAAAACGCAAAAAATAAATAGCCTGTAGGCACATATTTCCACTGAAATAATCTTGCCACATGTTGATCTACAAGGAGTAGGGTAACAATGTTTTCCTAAAGTATGATACTAATTTTTAAAGCTGTGCAATAGTTTACTCTTGAATTTTGAAGAGGCTTTGACATTTTATAGCTAAAAAATCTTGCTGAGAATCTGTGTTACTATACTCTCTGTTTTCTGTTACACTTAAGCCGCAAATAACAGAAGTCTTCCTAAAGCATGACTATTCAATTTAATTGTGGATTTGGTTTTCCTCTCCAGGGAGTATTAGATGGCCTTAACTATATATATATATATATAACAAATATTTTCTGAAGAAAGTGCTTTCAAGTGTAACACAAGCTTTCTACAACCCATTGCAACTCCACTTTTCCCCCAGCAGTCTCACCCGGTAATGCTGACTAAACCTCTTCTATCCACTTCATGGAGAGGTCTGGGAGTTCAGAGAATGTATTTAGGATGTATAGCAGAGGACAACTTTTCTAAAAACGATTTTAAAAGAACATCATCATCTGAAAAATAGATCTGCATGCCATAGGGTTTTTTGGTTGCTTTTTTGGTGTTGGGTTGGTTTTTTTTGTTCTTGCGGGTGTTTTTTTGCCTCAAGTGCTCAATTAAGCATACAACAGCAGAGACAGGATTTCTGTTTTTCAAAAGAAGGAATATTAATGGAAATCTATGTCTGCATAACTAAACAGTGATCAACAGCTCATAGCTTACTGATTCTGAATTATTCACATAATTTCTCCCTGATTTCTTCCCCTTCTCCAATGAACTTTCCAAATCAGAACCCAAATTACTATTTTCCTACCTCCTTTCCTTTGTCAAAAGAGTTAAGAGAAAGCAGATATTAGAATTTTACCACACACATTCCTTCTAAGTGCTTATACATTTGAGATTTTTCCTTCTCTCTTGTCTTAATGTAGTACGGGACATAAAACACGAATTACCCTTTAACCGATACAGCTGCTAATTCCCACTCCTGGCAATAGAGTTGAGGCAATAAAGCGGCAGCTGTGTCCCCGCAGCCTACCTGCACCTGAAACTGAGGTTGCCTTCGTAAAAGTGACCCACTGCTTTTAATCGGTCTGAACGTATGCCGAGAGGAAAACTGGCTGCTGCATTATGGTTCAAAAGGGTTGGACACACGCTGCTGTGGGACGGTGTTCAAAGAGTGGCCTGAGATGCTGTAAAAGATGGAAGATAATCAGCAGGAAGGCACTGGGGGCCAAGAGGCAGGTCTATGGACCGCAGGCGTGCAGGTACATGATAGGGGCAGCAGGCAGCGGTAGGAAAAGGAGCAGATGGGGAAGGGGCCCACATGAAGCAGCATTTTATCACCTCCAAAATGACCATGAGGCAGAAGACACTGCCTACCAGAAAGCCCTGAAGATGTGAGAAGATCCTTTTATCCTGCAGTTTTCTGGGCAACCTGGGCAGAGCTCTATGCAAACCCAGCAACAAAGTCTCTGCTGCTGCCATTGGGCTTCTTTTCCGCTTGATGTCTAAGCAAGGAAAAAACAAAAAAAAAAAACCTCATCATACTGGGGTATGATGAGACAGAGGAATGGAAAAGCTGATTAAAGCATTTTCGAAGCCCCACACAGAGGGGCAGATCAAAGAAGAAGTGGAAGGAATATTTTTTAATTATTTTTGGGAAATTATCACTAGGAAATTGGTTGTATTATACTTAAGTCAGACGGCTATTCCTAATGATGATATTTTAACCAAAAGCTAACCTTGCTATAAGTTGTCACTGATTTACAAAGTTGAAATAATTACAAAAAAAATTGAGAGGAAATATTATATTTCTGTTTAACTAAAGGGGTGAGAATCAACCATTGAAAAATAATCACATGTAAGGACTATATAAAGCTGAGCTTGAAGGATGGCTTTTTCCAGCAGTTAGCAGAACTGTCAACATAGCAAAGATGCTATGACATGAAAATACCTTCACGGCTTTACAGCAGGGTAACTACTTGATTTCTTTGTCCAGTTTTGCTTTGCTCTGTTAGCAGATGTGTGGCCAGGCAGCAGCCATGAAGGCTACGTAATTTCCTACTGCAGGTTTCTGCACTTACATGGAAATATCTGGAGAGAGGGATGATTTAACGATGGAGTATGTTCGGGCACAGGGAGTTTCTCAAGGATGGATAGGAAAGGGAGAGAGAGACAGCCATTCCTGCAGAGATGAGAGGGGAGCAAACTCACAGCAAGGCTCCAGAGGTGACAGAAAGAAAGGGACTTTGGAGATCTTCTAGTGAGGATTTCATAGCATCTGCAGTTAAACTTGAGAGCTGCAGGCTGGAAAGAATGACCCAAGGAAAAGACTATCCCAAGGAGACCATCTGCAGGGGGGCAGACCTGTTTCAGTCCCTTTATTTCAGGCTGTCTTTCATAGCAGGTCACAGTTTTCTCTATTAAGAGTAATTTGGCTCTAGTTTAGTATCATGCACTGTAACACTCAGCATTAGGAAACAGAAGTTTTGGGGGTCATTGATTCAGTGTGCTCACTTTTAGGAAACCAAAACTGTCTGATACAGTCCTGCCACAAGCTCAGATTATTATTGAAAAGATAATGGAAAATTGAAAGAAACTTCAAAAAATAATACATTTTTATTCAACTGAAATGAATAACTTGAAAGCTAGGAAAAGCATTTTGGGGCTTGGGATTTTGTAAATTAGCATTTAATAGTCCTACTTCAGCAGGGACTCCAGGGGACCAGGTGGTGAAAGAGGAAGGAAGAAGCAGGACAGTGATAAGCATAGAGCAGTTGTCCTTGGTTTAGGGTAAGCAAAAGGAAACTGTCTCAGCTAGAGAAACCTGTCTGTGAATTAAGATGTGCTTTTCAAGATCAAATTATTTCCCACCCCCTCACATGCAGAGTGAGAGAAGTTGTGGGAAATTAAAATGCATGAAGATTGGGGAAAAAAGCTTTCCTTATTCTTAAAATCTTCTAATTTGAGGGCATGAGTCTTGACTTTTAAGCTTAGATTGCTATCAATGGCACCTCTCCTTTTGCTTTCAGATGTGCAGTTTAACCTACTGTCCTGAGGACTCTTGCAAGGTTTTGTTTGGATGGGTTTGAGTTTTGCAGATGAGGGAGACAAAAGGGAGTAGAAGGAGATGATCACCTTTAGACAGTATTCATATATTTCTGCAGTGTGTCCCAAGAGTTTTTAGGGACTAAGGCTTTTTGTGTCTAGCGGGTGACACACTCAGATCCTTGCAAAGCCAAAATGCTCCTGGCCTCCCCCTCCACTGCGTAACATTACACTGAGCAAATGTAACAATTATAGGGCTTTTTAAAACTAGAAACACTTACAAAAAGATACCAGAATTTGCTTGGCATTCTGAATTAGAAGAAAAGGAGACTAAATCATTACAAAGGAGATTCTTAAATACTATAACTACACACAAAAATCCAGCAAGTTTACATGCGTTAATTGTTGCCACAATGTTGAAGTGTCTGTGAGTGCAATTGCATTACCCAATTAAGCCCCAAATTGTCAAATTTATTCATGCAGTGCAGGCATATCATATTTTAAAATGATCCCAATCAGTTTGATAATACTTCCTTTCTGCACATGAAGTCATTCAACATTTAAAAGAAAAAAAATCTTTCCAGTTTTCCTTTAGATCCCATGTGGGTTGGATTTTTCCGCTTAAGCCTCCCTAAAACACAGAGGACTAAACATTGAAAGCATTGTACAGATTTTATAATTCAGAAATGGGGGTTTAGAGGCACATATCCCACAACTTCATCAACAGCAAAGGCCTCCGTTCTTTAACCACCATCCCCACTGCAGTCTTATGTTACAGTCCTCCTGCATTAGATTCCTCTATGGGTTCAGGTAAAGGGAAAACAGTTGTCCACAAACTGTGAAATTTAAAATACGTGTAACTAATCAAGACTAATCATAAATATGGAAGACTAAAGAGTCCCATCTTTCACTTAGGAAAGAAAGGCACACTCTGGCACGCCAGCTTTTGAAGGATTTACATCCCAAGCACAGGATCATGAGGTCTGCTGGTTACACAGCGTTTTCACATGACTGGAAGAGATTTTCTAGCCACTAATAACACCAGTTTAAATTTTAATGGGGCTATTCTGAAGAAAAATAATTAACATATGGTTGACTTCCCATATATTAGAGAAAACAATAATAGTGACTAAATCACTATCTTCTGTAGCACGGCATAATTTCAGCTGTCTTGGTCATGATGAGTTGTACAGCTGACTCATCTCACAGACATGCATCACATAATGAGAACGAACACAAATAGTTTGCAACGTCAAGGATTAGATTTTACTTAAGACAGAGGACATAGGGCCATATTATGTGGCACTACCTAGAAAGCAATAGCCAGCCAGCCATTACCTCTTTGAGTCACAGAACATCCCTGACAGGTGGTTAATTGATAATACTGTATCACGAGGCAATCTCTACACTGTCGGCTTGATTGCTAGACTTCAAGTGAGGGCACGTAACCTTGGCTTTTCACAGTCCCTGAGTTCAAGGTGTCGTTCTGAACACGTAGTTTACAAGCCCCAGATCCCTGCAGAGTTAAATTCTTGTAAGAAATTTGTATCTGCTACAAAAGGGGCTCAAAGCAATCTCAAGCTGTGGCAATGCCATAGAGGACTTCTTGGGATGCTGTATCCTACCAATTATGGCCACCAACACAACACTAGGAAATGTCAAAGAGAAATCAGGACACTGAATCTACCCGAGAAGCTCTTGTCAGGACCTGCTAGATGTTGTTTAGAAATGTTAGCTGAAATAAACATAACAGGAAAATGATTAATGGCATTGAGTCTGGCAGGTGGGTTTTTATCCTGGCAGACACTCGGCAGACTGTGGCTTTGACTTAGTCACAAAAAGAGGATGTGGAGAAGCTGGATCAGATAACAAAAAAAGTCTGCAAAACACATGCCCCCACTTGGGATCATATTTATTAACACAGCCATTCAAGCAGTCTTATTCTTAGAACAAGAACTAAAATAAACAGAACAACCCCAGCTGTCAAGAGGTACCACCGATTAATCACGAGGTTTCCTGTCTTTCAAAAACAGAGAGGCATCTAAACTACCATCCACCCCTTGCCTAGGTTTCCCCCCATATTCAGTGGAGCAAAACAAGCAGCTTATGGCAACTGGACTCCTGACTGAGATGGATGGTTAAGGACCTAGGGGTGGATGGAATAAATCCAAGCTGTTGCTGTATCACATTTCCATACAGTGTGGGGAGAGATAGGTAATGCCAAAATGCAATGCAAAACATAGCTGGGCTGAATCACTCTCTGAAGCTGCTCTCTCGGCTGCATGGGGAGAGCAGGCACCTAACTAACATCTGTAGGATCAGATCAGGATTCATCCCACCTCCATCTTGGCACAGCAGACTCTCTATACAAATTTAGCATGCCAAAGGATTAATCTACCCATCGTTTAACTTGGATGTCCATAAAATGATTGCTGGGGTTCAGAAAATATGAGTGGCGTGGTAGACAAACTCCTGCTTCCATCAATCAGCTTTTCATTAACATCATTCATCCTGTCCTCTTTATTCTGAATAAAATCTGCATTCTCTCTTTACCATGCAAATACCTCTTACATAATAAATACCGCAACACAATGAATCCTTCAGTGTCCCTTTTTCCTTGTTTGGAAACTGCACTGCTTTATGCTGAAAAGATTTTTCAGACCTCAGCACACACATTAACTGTAATATTTCTTTCCTGTGCAAGTGCATCCAAAGATTGTCTTTTCCTTTTTCTCCCTGGTAAGGAAAGGCACTGACATCCA
Organism: Ciconia boyciana; assembly: GCF_034638445.1. Lineage (NCBI taxonomy): Eukaryota > Metazoa > Chordata > Aves > Ciconiiformes > Ciconiidae > Ciconia > Ciconia boyciana. The sequence goes on from NC_132934.1 coordinate 187,027,411, forward strand.
AGATCTTCAGCTCTACCAGTTGGGCTGTGAATCTCTGCAGGGATGAAAGCTCCTCCTAGGATTGTCCTAGTTAGAAGCCTAACTTAGACCTTTCTCCAAAATTAATGAGGTGTGAATGGTGGGTTGTTTTGGGTTTTTTTGTTTCTTTGCTCTCCTGTTTGGTTCCCAAAAGGATTTTCAGATATCATTTAGGGAAAGAAAAAAAAAAGATCAAAAATGGCTTTTAGCCATAGAAACAGTGTATTAAAAGGAAAATAACCTTGAACTGTTTTCTTCTAGAAGTTCTGCCACATCCAGGAAATGTGATCCTCCCTTCTCCTCCCAGAAAATGGGTGAAGTTCAGAAATAAAAATCCAAGCTAGGACCCATCTCTAATTTTCATTCATTCATTCTCAAACAACTTGTCTGTACACTGAAGGAAACACTAAAAATCTCTGTGTGCATGTGAAGGTAACCATCTGTAGGCAAAAGGACATTATCCAAGTGTAACAAAGAAAAGGCAACAGGAGGATCTGCTCCTGTAGTAATTACTGTCTGCTGTAGCAGTGTAATTTTGAGTTGTCAAAACTTGGGACCTGAAATAACCCCCTCCATGTTTTCTTCAAGGCTTTCCTGTGTCCAACTACTTCTCTTCTGAATTGCCTTCATAAATTCCAATTCCTCCACAGCCTTGTTACTGACTTTCAGGGAAAACACTCTATGCCAGAGCGCCAGATTTTCATATGCAGCTCCAAGACAGTTCTTTATCCTGTGTTATTACCTCCTCTACTGCAAGAACGCTGTTTCTCCTGGGAAGAATTTTATTTCCTTACTTATCAACACCTTCCTCCACATGTCAGCGTGTTTCCTCTCACCCTCCTTCAGGCACTTCGTGCAAAAATCCTAGAAAAGGTGAAGTGTTGTATGTGTTAATGGAACGCTGATTAGGAATTGACTGCTAATGGCATAGATGCTGCATCCCATATTGCCATGGGATTTTCCACCAACTATCAAGCCAGAACATGTGTGCTCAGGTAGCAAATATACCATGGAGAGGCACTTGTGCAGCTCGCTATTAGCCTGAAACAGATTTTGCAGCATCTGAGCAGTGACCCGTTAATAGCTGACATAATGAAAAACAGCACTGAAATGAGTCAGTGTGCTTGGCAAATTCAGATCATTAACTATGAGAAAGCGTTTCAAGTGGATCAAGGGAGAAACACATACCCCAGAGAGCATTAAATAGAGAAGTCTTCTTAGTGACGAGTAAACAGGTGCAACATTCCTCTAGAAATGGCAGGATGGACCTCTTCATTTCCCATAGAAAATTCCTCTCTGAAAGACTAGGTCTCACCTTTCACAACAGAATACATGCTGGATTCCTGACAACCCTTCCCAGGTATCTACTCGCCAAAAGAGAACTCATAAGAAATAAGTAGGAAGAGAAAGCACATGGCTCCTACAACTGCAGCCTCACCACTGTGCAAACACAGCAGGAGCAGGCAGAGATTAAGAGCAATCCATATGCAGATCCATACTGTACATGATGTGATAAGGAAAGACTGGGGCTCTCTAGCAGGCACTCCAACAGGTCTGCAAACCGACTGGGCTTCACTAGGTGGTGGCCACGGTGCTTTTCTGCAGGAAGTTGGACCAAAAGCAAAACAGACAAACGAGTTTTTCACTCAAAAAAAAAAAATCCTGAAGCTACAGACAAATCATTTCAGTTAACAGTGTCAGCAGAAAGAAACTGAGAAACAAAATTCAGAAAAGTCTACGCCAGGGCTGCAACTGTTTCTCTTGAGCAGTTTCTCCATTAGTGGTGAGAACTCACGGCCAATACATGCACATGGGCTGTGCCATGGTTTAACCCTAGTTGGTTATTGCAATGGTGGTCTTGTACCAGCTTGAAATATTCAGAGAGATACCTTCACCACAGTTTTGGAAAGCCCAGTCTAAACATTTTGATCACCTTAACAAGATATTTCAAACACTTTGGGTTTTAATTGATTTTTAAAAAGGGTGAAGAAATGCAAGACAAAAATGCAGATTTCCACTGACCCAAACCAGTATTTATTATGTTCTACATGAAAATGCAAACCAATGTAGATTGCATGTTAACTCAAAATGGTTTTGTTGTTTTTAAAGCATGGCTTAACAAGTTTTTTGAAAAGTTAATTGCTTGCATTGCGGTATAAAGGGTCAGAGCACATAAAATGGCATGTTCTTTGTGAAACAGCTTAAATCTTAGGCTTTCCAGAAACACAGTTGCCAGGATATACCGAAGCTGCTTGAAGAACTCACGTTTCATACTTTCAGCAATCCTCCACTTCTGTTCAGGATTCTCAGCCCTAGGCTTTATCCTAGAGATATGACGTATACTTAGCAGTTCTCTATATTTCATTTTTATGAAATTGGAGTGACTCCTTTGATGTAAAATATGTAATTTCTTCTCATAAAAGGCCGATACAAGGGCCATTTGACAGGACAGGATGTTGCACTAATGTTTGAGATGCCTATCTCTGCAAGCAAGTCTGACGCTCTACACAATGCTCACTTGGCTTCATTTCCTTATCTATTTTATGTGCATGAACAGCTGGAGATGGACATATAGAGGCTTTAACCTTCTGCGGCACATCTAAAAAAGTATACAACCAAAATCTATGCAGCTGTGAATGCCAGAAAGCCATCTGTATACAAGTTAATTGCTTTTGGTTTGAATAGTTTCCATTTTTATCCTGCCATCTACATTTGCACCTATTCAGTGGTTCATTTTGGACGCAGCAGGGGAACACGAGCCATGTTCCAACCCAGCTCTTCCATCTTCCAGGCCCGCTTTGCTGCAAGCCTATCCTCAAAATCATTCCCTCCCTTCAGCATTTTTTTCTCTGTTTGTCTCAGAAACCAACCAAGCAAACCTAAGGAGTGCTATTTTCACCAACACTTCTGTGGAGTGAATTACCGGGCTCAGTGGATGACAGGAGCAAAGCATGGGTTTAGTTTCTGGTTTCCCAACCCCACTTACTTTCCAGTGACAAACTCGACCTGTCCAGAAGCAGCAATTTCAGCCCCGAGCAGAAGGAATAGTAATGTCAGCCTACGAAGCACCTTTAACTGATTGCTTTGAAAAACAACCAGCTGTTCCTTTTGTTCATTAAATCTGTAGATACACATACGTATGCATGTGTAGTAAATTAACAATGCAAATCATACTCCAAAAAAATCTCCGACATCTACTTAAAATCTTGCTACTAATTACAGATGTGATTCAGACCAGTGATGTATTTCTAATTAGCAAAAATAATCAGTCCTGTTTTCCTTGGAGGAAACAAGTGTGGCCTAGCTAGCAAAAATAAAACTAAAGTTAACACTAAACACTTCTGCTTTGTACCCTCTAAACAGTTCTTGTTAGCTCTGGCAGATCTTTATTGATGACCCTATGAAAGCATCAATATTATCTAAGTAAATCCACTATTTTCTTCATATATCATCATCTGGAGATCCCATCTCAGAATGCAGTTTCTGTCAGAGATTGCATGCAAAGACGGAAGTTGTTTTATGGGCAGGCTTAAGCTTGCAATATTTACCGAAACCAAAATGGAAATGTGGAAATGCTACTAAAGAAACACGCACAGCAACTTTTCTATATTTACAGAAAGCGTCATCGAAAAAAACAGCGCCATGTCATCCAAATCTGTCCCTTTATAAATATATATAATAAGTCTTTTAAACATTGCTTGCTAGCTGTAGGAACAGTAACAACAAAAAAACCTGCAGTGAGTCACTGTGGTCTTCTAGGAATAATTAAACTAAAATACTATTTATCGTGACCTTTCCCATTTACTTTACAGTTACTGGTCAAAAGTACAGTGTCACCCTGCAGACACGCATAATCAACTTTATTTTCCATTCTAATTGAGAAATGGAGCTGTTAATGTCAAGAAACATTAAAAAGAAGCTGCTCCACTGAACTTGCTCTGTCTTGCTACCTGTGTTAGGTTTTGTGATAAAAAACTGCTCTGCACACACCCAAAGAAGCACAGGGGATCAATGGTGGGGGGGACCCAGATCATCTCCTGCCCTGCTCCCCACAAGCCCATCACTGGAGCCATCACACCTGCAGCACACAGGGAGCCTGGAGGCATCATGGCACCCAGTGGAGCCCCAATAACCCCTGGGAGACATGAGCCCTGACCCGGACTTCCCAAAGGAGCCTCAGCTTTGGGGACTCGGGGGGGACACCCATCACCAGGAGTCCATGGGAGAGGCTCTTTGGGTCACCCCATAGCCTGACAGGGTCACAGCTGGGGGGCATGGGGCACACTGTGGGGTGCAGGGAAAGGGCATTTCAGGATTGCATAAGACCTAAGGGTGGAACCAAAGGGGAGGTGAAGGAGCGATCGAGGTGATTTCGGGAGGAACAACCATAGGAAAACAGAGGGATAAGGGGATAAAGGAGGCAGACTGCACTTGTCTAGCCGTGCCCTGCCCTGATGAGCGCAGTCTGTCCTGTCTCCTCATTAAACACCATTTCTAACTCTTCCCCTGGGCGAGGGGCTCTCTCCAGGGTGCAGGGGCTGGGGGCTCTGAGTGCAGCAGCTGGAGCAGGTCCAGGGGTCCTGTGCCTGGGTGCCGGCACCCTGTGCCTGGGGTGCCGGCACTGGAAGAGAATGAAGGTGTGTGCATCATTGTGCTAGTGCTAGCAAACACCAAGCTGGACTAGCTGGCAAGCTGGTGAACTGGCCTGGGAGCCAGCTGTGTCCTCAAGGGTGAGGCCACCAGAGAAGGTGGCTACCACAGGGACCAGGGGAGACCCAGCCAGCTGCCGTAGAGACTGGGGACCTGGGAGCGGATTGGGAGACCTGTGTGTCTCTGGGGGTGAGGCACCGTGGGAGAGAGAGGATCCAGGACCAGCTACCAGATGAACTGCATGTGCAAGGCCAGTTGTGGGGAGTCTCTAAGTGTGCACGTGTGTCCAAGTTCGTGTGTCAGGGAGTCTGTGCCTGCAGCTGGACTGGAGCAGAGGCTTTGGCAGCTCGTATGTCCAGGTGCCAGCACCAGTGGAGACCGGATATCTAGGGACAGATGCTGGGGACAACAACTGCCTAAGCCCAGCTTCTGGAGAGATCCATACTGTACATACATATACATTATATACTCCCCACTATAGGTCTTGATCCTGAGCAGTCAGCGAGGGGAGCAGGATGTGGTCATTGCTGTTGTTCATATTTGCATGAGTATTGCGTAAGTCTGTTGATCTGTGTGGCTGGCCATGCCAATAATGTATATATACGTTGCATATGTGTGTGTCTGTGTGTGTCCCTACTAGCACACTACTGCAGGAATACGGCCCAGCCTCGCTGCTGTTTGGACCTGGGGACATGGAGCTGCGGCAGCCTCATCTCGACTGGGCTGCTGGATTCAGCCTCCCCATAACATTTGGAAGTTCTCAAGAGAGGTGTTATCCATCATGTACAAACTAACATCTATTTGGAAGTAAAGTGGTGTGACAGAACTGGCAATTCATAGCCAACTACCGTGGTCGCGATGCTCTCACAGTAGCTGTGGCATAGACAGAAAGCCCAGACTGAAAGATTGTCATGGCAGTCTCCAAAGGATCTTTTGTTTAGAAAAGGCCATATTATTTTGGTATTTTGGTCAAAAAAGGGTGTTAATTGCCTAGCATCTGCTCTTGCAGTCTTGTGTCATTTACCTTGTCTACACAAAACAGCACATTCTCCTAATCGGCACCAAAAAGGAAAAGAAAGGAAAAGTTTCAGGTCATACCACTTGCACCACAGCACCAATTTGTACTTTATTTATTTTTCTCAGTTAAAACTATGCTTCAGGATATACAGATATATAAGGAAATGTGCTCTCCTATGTAGGAATACTGGACCATTTTAACATAATTTATGTCCTACTCCATCTCTCCTGCCTCTTGTCTGCAGGAACAGGGAACTTCAAGAGCCACACAGGTCATCAGGGTCTAATATTTAGGGACAACTCAAAGAGAGATAATCTGATCTGCCTCACAACAGCCTTCTTCAGGTGAACCTACTTCAACAGAGCTTCTCTAATTTGTACCAAAACAAGATCAGCATCAGGTCCCTAGTTTCCAGCAGCAAAACGTCCCGCAGCACCAAGACAATGTTAAAATGTCATATACTGCATACACTACAAAGTCCTTCTGCTTAGTAAAAAATAAATGACCAGAGAGGATTACAGCTGTTAGCTTCATGCTCAGCATTTCCACTGTATGGACAAAACATCTTTTTCTGGAATGTGGACAGTACCCGATACGCGTGCCCTCAGGACAGGAGGGGAGACATTCCCACACCAAGGAAAACAGCAGCACTGGCTGAATAAGGAGAGTCTTACAAAGACATCACGAATTAGCAGAAAACTAGTTTGGAAAGATAAGATATTAAACAATTTCTGTGGGGAATAAGAACACTGGAGATTATTTACTTTGCTTTAATTACTTTGGCACACTGCTAGATTAGTTTTTGTACGCTACTAGATTTTCATACCATCATTTTACAAATGCAAAGAAGTGAGTTCATGTTCTGAATATTTAAAGTTCACCATATCTGTATTATCTTGTCCTGTGCTGGAGTTTCTGCCACTCAATTCACAAATAAATGAGAGGGTTACAGCTTCACTTTTAAAATTATTATTATTACAGTGGTACAAGCAGCAACCTTAATTTCTAGGTATGTCTTTCTGGCTTGCCTTGCATCTAATACATGTGTTTTGACAAGAATCCACTGTTAACATATACAATATCAAAACAAGGATAATCATCAAGTTTCACTGATGCTTTCGATCTAGATCACATTAGGTCATCCTCCACTCTCCTGAAACACTTTACTTTGATGGAAAACTGATAATAAGCCAATTTCCAGACGGTTATAACTTATAAAAACACAGTGAACGTTTGAAAGAAGTTTCCCTGAAGGCTTTATGAAGTGTTTAATAGGCTCTATAGTTATGGACCATATTACTGCACAACACTAATAAAATAGCAGTTTTAGACTCTCCATTAAATAGAGCACAAAGAAACCTGTGATTAAAAAAGTAAAAAAAAACACTTGTCACACTGTTTTGATACTAATATGAGATTTATGAGAGCCTGTGCAAAAGATTTAATTGGCTGAAATAAAGATCCTGTCTTCTGCTTGGCTGTTTCCTGTTACAAACCATTTTAAGAACACCATTTACAAGAAATTCAAAATTTTCCTGCCTTAAAAAGAGCTGTCTGTACCTACAACAACGGCAAACAATATCATTTCAATACATCTAAACAAGCAACAGTCTATTCAAGAAACAAAGCTCTGTTAACAACAGGATTTTGATCTGAAATGTCCTCAAACTAATTTGCCACATTTTATTTCACATTAGGAGGTTTGGCCACAAGTACTATTAAAGAGCTTTGGACTTCCCTGCAGCACCGACAGAGTGGGGATTTTACTTTTATTCTGTGTGTGTGCAGTATCTAAGACAGTAAGGCCCACTATTACGGCTCCTCCACAAACATGAAAATCCCCAAAATAATGAATATTATGATAATAGTAAAATAAACACTGACCAAACAGTAAATACTCATGCACTCATAAACAATTTAAATTGTAGTGTACCCCACAGATGCTTGAAGGATTACTCCACACAACACGACAACAGAGATAATTTAAGGCCAACTGGGAGAAATTAAAAGACTCCGGTTAATTATTGCTTTACAGCTGGGCTGGAGGCATGAAAAACAGAGCAACTGAGAAGAGTCTGGAGATAAGCAACCACAGTTTCAGCTTGTCTCCCCCCTACTCCTCGTCTGCGCTCAGGCACAGCACCACGACAGGGCTCTTCAGTAAGCAAAGAGGCCACTTCAGAAGTCCCTCTCTTCCGATAGCTCGACTTTTTGCTCCCCTCGTCACTGTACTTCCCATGCCCAATTCCCAACGTGCCTGTCCTTCATGGCACAAAATGAAGGAGGGGTCTCACCACGCAAGCTGCTAAGAGCCTTCGCTGTGGCTGCTATCAAAGTGAGGGAGAATGTAAAACTAGTAAAACTAGGCAGCATTATAAAAGTGGCAATTTGTAAATAAGACATTGAGGAAGATGGTTCATTGTCAAGGGAAAAGAAAACAGCAAAGGTAGACAAAGGCTCTGGGAGATGGGCATTTATGGGGTTCTTCTTCCAAAATGTGAGTTTTGCAGCATTCGGTGATAGAAATGTGAAACAAAACTACAAATTTACGGGGCTGCAGCAAGCAAAGTGGGAAGAATGAGGTCAGAAAGATGGTCATATTTTTTAGATATATTACTATATATTTGAGTATCAGGACTCAGAAAATAATAGTTACAGTTAACATCTAGTTTCATATTACTAAAAAGATAACATTTGCTGTAAACATGCAGATATTTGGCATGATATGTAGGAAATGGGTATCTCACCAGAGATGTATTTAAATCTTGATGTAAAAAGATCCCAAATCTTCACATTGAAAGGATTCACATTTGGATACCATGACAGGGTATGATCTCCAGCAAAGTTTAAGAACTCAGGCAAGGATTAGAAATACTTTTTTTCTTTTTTTTAAAGAGAGATAGAAGACAGAGTATCCAGTACACATAAAGTTCCTTCCAAGTAGGAAAAAAAATTACCTGTAAATGAGCAGGTCTTCCTGAAGAAATCAGCAGATCAGACACCAAGATACTTCCTTGCTAAGGGAGTGTATAACTCAGTTACCAGTCAAGCATCTCTGAAATGGCTGTAATCCATGAAGGGGACCAAACCATGGCTGATGTACTAGTACCTGGTCCCATGACTATGCATATATATATATATATATATACACACACATGTATACATATATATGTATATTTTTTATATATAGGGCATCACACAGTTTGGATACAATCTACCACTTAATATTTCCTGGGAAACATGTATTCTAGACCTCACTTGGTCAGGGGCTCAGAGGAAAAACAGACAAGTCAGAGACCAGGAAAAAATTAAGGGGAATATCCTTTTCCAGGAGCTTGGAAAGAGCAGGAGTAAAAGGTCTCTGGAGTCGGCCATCTGCTAAGATCAGGGAACTGCAAGTCTGTGTCTTAATTCCTGGCTTTTTCATATTTGAGTAATAAACTCTGTGCCAAAACCAAGGGCTTGCAGCAGGTTCAAGGACAGCATCAATTATTTTCTTCTCTGACAAGCCATTAGTTTGCAAGGCCTTACAGAAGGTAGCCTAAAGGTTCTGGGTACCTGCAACTTTGTCACTTAGAAAATGATGGCCTCTATGTTTAAGGTGAAATTCAAAGTCTCTGTTATCTTTAACTTAAATTTGCAAGCCTGGGTGCCAAAGGGGCTTAGTTTGCCACTCCAGATTCCTTGAATATGCACCTTAGCCAGCAGCCTCCTCACCTTTCTAGCAGACCTGCGTGATGCTCTCGTTGAATGGGCTCCTGCCCACCACCACGTTTGGTGGAGGAGGCAGAATTCAGTCTTTCTGTTGACAAGAAATGTTCCGGGGTTGGGCAAGAGTTGCCAAGGAGAGCACAGCAATTTCTCATCGCTAATCCCAACAGCAGCACTGACTCTGATTAGCTCTCAGAGGAATCCAGTTAAAGACCGCGTCCTCCAAGCTGAACAGAAGAAATCATCAACGGGTGATGCTGTACTTTTGGTGAGAGAAAACTTCAAGGACAGGCCTCTTTTCCCTCTCTCTTATGTCATGCTGTTGCAGATATACAGACAGAGGGATATAACAGATTACCGTAGATTTCTATTTGATATATTTTCATGTTTGTTTACAAAAAAAGATTACAAATTCCTGTAGCATTAATTATAAAGTTCTATGTATAGTAATCCAGAGAAACTTAAAAAATGTACAGTAACATACATGCTGTACAAAAAAACAAACGCAGACAACAGTGATCTACAATTCCCAACCAAACTATTTCACAAAGAGCTATGGCTCAAAGTACATATAAGTTACATTTGAGGATTTCTTTTGCATTTTTTAAATAAAATCAATTTTAAAAGTTGCATTATATTATACTTTTGTCTCAGAACCAAATGAATTTCTGGAGAAAATTACATACAAGATGAGGCTGAAGAACTCATTTTTTCCAGCCTTCAGAAGAGAACTCTAAGGAGGGATTTTACTGCTGTCTATAGCTACCTAACAGGAGGATATAGAGAATACAAAGCCAAACTCTTCCCAAAGATGCACAGTGATAACACAAAAGCAACAAACACAATTTACAATAAGGGACATTCTGACTGAATATAAGGGGGGAAAAAAAGCCATGAAAGTGGTCATACAGTGGAATGTGTACCCACAGAAGTTGTGGGATCTCCATCCTTGGAGATGCTCAAAATCCGACTGGACAATGCTCTGAGCTACTTGATCTAGTTGGTCCTGCTTTGAGCAGAGGTTTGGGCCAGATGGCCTCCAGAGATCCATTCCAGCCTAAAATAATTCTGATTCTACGATTCTGTGAGCAGAAAAAAAGAAACTTGTAGAAAAAAGGCTGTTCAAAGAGCCTGATCTTTTGTGATATCTCTTGTTATCACTGCAAAAAAATTAATGTAAAAATACAGCAATGTACTGCTGCTAATATCCTTCTGCATCTAATATAATAGAAACGCACCTCTATTACATAAATCATATATGACAGAACATTAGGTTTTTAAATAACATAGTGAACACCAGAGATCACGCAGAAAAGTCATCCTTCAGGCTGCTATTAATAGGAATTGAAGCCGCAGTGTGCATCCTCCCACTAATTCCATTTGATTAGACATTTCTTAAGTATACACAGGCCCTTTGAGCCATGAAAAGGGAAAGGCCCCACTTTGTACATCCCTAAGCAGTTCAAAGAGAAAAATGACACAATTTCACAACTTGAGACTCCCAACTGATGGCCAACACCCAAGACTGAGATGGAGCCTTTGGAGCTAAAAGCCGGTGTGTTACAAATGAGCTAAAGGGCAGGACTTTATACATATAAGAAAGGAGATAAAAGTGGTTTATAACTATTTGGGCATCAGGTCCAGAAGAGAACATGAAATACATATTTGCCCATAGTTTACAGTTTCACTTCTGTTTCATCCAGCTTTCAAGAAACTTTCTCCACCTAAACTTGGCACTATACAAAGGGTCTGAACGCCGCTGAGTCTGGCTGTGGTCCCACCTTGCCATCATGGAGGTCCATGCTCAAGGCCCTACTCCCCTCTTTAGAGGGTAACATCAGAGAATTAACTCCAGCTGTTTTAAATGTCAGCACTGTTAACTATTTCACTGCTCTTCACAATAGATACTGTGGTATTTCCCATATGTCTGCTGGCAGGCCAAAAGTCACAGTTGCCAAAACCACAAGGTTCAAACCCTCCCAGTGCAGTGGAATTTCTTTAGCATAACACCCGCTTCTCCTAAGATCAAGCAAACCCAAAGTATGGCACCGTGACCTTATCAGAACAATGTAAAATCAATTTATTCAAATGGAAAATAAATACTCAGAGATCAAGTATCCTAGCTGTAACACCACATCTTATATTTATGAAACCCTGGTATCATAAAATTCTAAAGTGAGACGTGGTTCTCAGTCTGCCACATCAAAGCATGGCTGATTTCTAAACCCTTGATGAGGAAACCAGTTTGAGCACAAGGAGTCCGGGTTAAGAGCTCCAGGGCTCTTATTTGCACTGTCACAAGTGCTGACTGAAATTGTATGTGCTGAAATGGAACTGAAAGATCAAAGAAGTAAGTTTTACAGCAAAATCTGAAAGACAGCATTCCAGTCCTGTGCAATACACAAAGTGGCTGGGAAAGTCTCATCTCCAACACAAACAGGCTCCAGCTTAGGAGCACTAAAGAGCAGAAACACATGATGCCAACTTACCATTACCACAAATGCTGTCAGTGCCACCACTACAGCAAACAGCGAAAGAACTTGCTAGGTCTATAAAGAAAAAGACTTCTAACTCTTCCTATTCCTGATTAGATATTTTTCTATTTTAGACTTTGAAGATGCTGAAGAATTTGGCTTCCTTAGCAAGTGGGCAGCGCTGTGTAAACAAACTGATAGAAGTGGGGCTTATCTCATGAAAAAGGGGAAAGCATCTTTACACACTGATTGATTACATTAACTGAATTTAAGTCAGATTGGTGTGGGTCAGAGAGAAATAACAGAATCCCATGGGGCTGTATGAAGAGGAATGACATTGAGAAGGGTCTAAAAGCTACTTGAAATAAACTAATTAAGAAGAACATCAAGAAAGAATAGTGAATGAGTCTACTGAAGTTCTATGCGCCTATAATATAGTATCTGAAACAAACTGGAGAAACCAGATATCTAAAGAAACTATTTAATTGGAGTAACAGAGACTTGGATAACCCATGTGTCTAAAATATGAATGTAAAGAGGTACTGCTCTTTCAAAAGCACTGGCAGTGGGAAAAGGGTACTGCACTGTGCATCAAGAACATATACAGTTGATGTAGTTCCAGGCTATAAGGAAATATGGATCTTGGAGAAACTTCGATGTAATGATTACAAAGTTAGAGAAGAAAAAAGCAGGAACGCTCCCATGGTGGGGATCTATTGCAAACCACCAAGCCAGGGAAATTAGGGAGAAAACAGTTTTTGAAACAACTGGCAGAATCATCCAGAGTACAGGACTGGAATAATATGTATTTTAACTACTCCCACATCTGGGAGTAGTTGAGAAAGAAATACATCAGGACATTTTGTTCAGCAAAAATTCAGAATAAACTGAAGTCAGCTTTTGATATAGAAGGTAAAGAAAGCAGCTAGTAAAGAGAGGAGTGGAATAGGATGGGTCTTCTGATGTGACTGTAAAGTAACAGAGTTCATAATCCTGAGCATGCAAAACCACAAAACAGCAAAGCATTTTTCAACAGCAGGCTTAAATAAATTATTAAAATACTAACATGGGTGCTGTCTAGTTGAAGAAACACTCAGAAAGCAATCGCTGCAGTCACAAAAGAGGAGCATATTGAGTAGGGCTCCACAGGATTGTGTTTCAGGTCCAATGCCATTCAATATTTATATCAATGGCTTCAACAGTGGAATAGAAGGTATGTTTATGAAATTCACAGATGATACTGAGCTCTAAGAGACTGCAAGTATCTTGGAAGGCAGGATTAGAATTCAAAATGATGTGGGTAAATTGGAGAGATGGAATGGGATTCAGGTCCAGATTGTAAACAAATTATTTTTACAGTTAATGGAGGACAAGTCAATACAATCATTGGTGTTTGGGGACTCTAATGAGACTCTTCAGCTGACCCTCAGTAAGACATGTCCAATTGGCCAGGCTCCATTGACTAGATTGGGAATTTAGTGACCCAGCTAACATACAATGTACATTTAGGCACCTACATTCAGAGGTTTATAACCTGAAGCTGGATCCAATCTACAGTTTGAGGGCAGCATACAAGTCAATTAGTAGGAACAGATGCAAGATACTTGGGTATCTTGATAATTAACTGTATAAAGAACTGTATAAATAATGAACTTTATAAATGCAGGAAGAGGAACCACTTTTTCAGTTGCATTTCTGTAGGAGAGGATCTCGAGTAAAGAATACCTCTCTTACTGTTATATAAATATAAACCACCATAACAGAATTATGGCATTATAGGTAGTGAGACATGTGAAGTAATCCTCTCTAAATAGAGCTCTTACATTCAGTTTTGGGCATCACACTCCAAGAAAGATGCAGAACAACGGGAGAGACAGATTTCTAGAAAACATAACCTATGAGGAAACATGGATAGTGAGGATTGTTTAATGTATGAAAAAGGACACCAAGAAGTAATTCTGCAAAAGTTGTCATATACCGAAATGGCTGCTGAAAATAGGAGGAGACATCCATGGAAGACAGGGTGATAACTAATTTGTTCAAATTGCAGCAAGGAGGATTTTTACTTTCTAACAGTACGAACAGTGCAACATTGGAATAGAAGGTTTTTAAGAACAAACCAGACATCTGCCAGAATATAACTGATCCTGGCTTGGGATACCAGGATAGCCTAGGAGACCTCTGAATGTGTTTTCCATGAGTGCTCTCACAGGTCAACAAAATTCAGAGTTACTCATCCCTGGGTCAGATGCACATTCATGTGTGCCAATGATGTTCAGTAATTCCCAGGGCCACTTCACAGAGGAACATCTGTCAGATTGATTTTTTCCCAGCAACTCGTAAGGGTTAGAACTTGTGGCAGACATGCAGCGACAGCCACATCTCCACACAGTATGCTCTCCTGGTGTCCCAACACAGACCTCCAGAACCATTAGTGACAGCAAAGGAGATGGGTGGAGCTCCACTGAGCTCCCTTATGCCTTCTTGCAAAGGTAGAGAAGAAATTAGATGAGTACTGGTCCAAACCATACCCACATGGCAGGCCCTTTCTTCTTAGTCATGCGTAACTCTGAAGTGAGATCATAACAATTAAATAGTGAGATCCCAGACCAAATACCTTGCTGGTGCAGTTCACTTCCTTCATAAAGCTACAGTGACTGAATAATCTAGCTCCCCTTATTTTAAGGCAGGCACTGTTATTAATTCAGTGGCAATGGATACCTCTCAGATGCCTTTTAATAGAGGGATACACAAGAAAGACTGAAGTATCAAATCTAACTCAAGCATCACACCAATGTACATTACACTTCACTTTTCCATGATTTTCACAGTTAAATATCTTGGTCTACTGCCGTCAGGTGATGCATGTGAGACAAGTGAGAAGTGAGAAAACTCTTACAGAGTTCTCACAATAACCACACTTTATTGACAAACAAAAGCTGTCAAAAGACAAAGTTTTTTTACGTGTTTTCATGATTACTAATAAACTTACAAAAAAAAAAAAATTGGAAAATCATCTTTTTGGTGGTATCCACTACATGTACTTTAAATTTTACTGCAGGTGTCCACACTATGCTTGCATGGGCAATAAAGGTTTCAGAAAGGAATCGAGTCCAATTAGCCAGAGATGCTATATTTGCCAAATACCTGCCCTGAAGTAAAACTGTGGAGCAAATTCACCTATTTAATAGTAGAGAATGCAAATATCACATAAAAATTATACCTATTCCTGAAGCCAAGAGCAATGCTGGAACAGGAAATAACAGCTTTAATAATGTTTTTAAAAGATGTCGTATTTTACACAGACTGCTTCTGAGGAAACCATCCTAACAAACCTCATCTGGTCTTCATAAACCCTCTTGGATGCACTTTCCAGAATATTTGAAAAAAATATTCAGTTAAATTTTCACACAATAAAGACAGATGACCACATGCTGAAAGATCTAGATCAAACAGAGTGCTGAGATAACCAAACTTGTCCTCACTCCAACTGTTTATAAAATGCAGAACCTAATAATTTACTCTCTTTTTTTCTGTATGAGCAAAAACTTTAAAGGGTCTTCAGAATTTATATTTCAGACTGGCAAACAGGGTCTTCTTCATTAACCTTATTTATTTTAAATTATTCACCACACTTCGAACACTCCAGGATATTCCTGCTAAAGTTAAGTAGCTGAAATTTATATGGCTCCATATAAAGACATTGAAATGCCTCATTAACTCTTTTTCCTCCCCAGGAATGTTCTCTCCAACAGCTATATATGTATCTATACATATCTATATATAGTTGAGACTTTATTTTCAGTTTTCTTAGAATTAATTCAGTTCATTAACTTCTGAACAGCTCGCACAAGCCCCTGCAAGCCACATAAGTCCTGCTTAACCAGTCTGATGAAACTCATGCACTAAGGTCACAGCAGGAGGTCACTGTGTTCAGGTGAATTTCATCGCCTTATCATAGCAGTAAGGTCTGGCCATGAAAACGTGAAGTAACATTTCAATCTCAATCAACTATCCAGTGTAGTTTCTTCTTCCTTCCCCAGTCCCATGTTTCCAGACAGGAGATATTGGATGATCTCAGATGAAGGTCCTGATAAAAGATTAAAAGTCCTGCAAACTAAGAGGAGGAGACAGACTTCACATGATAAAGAGAGGAAAAATATCTTTGCAAACAGTCTTGCTACCAAGTGGAGAAAGCTTTAAACTAGGTTCATGAGGGGATGGTATCTAAACACAGAAGTGAGGAAGCAGTGCAGATAAAGGGGAAGTACCTGTTGCAGGAGGCCATGAAACTGAGGGTGTTCAGACTTCTCAAACAGCTGTACACCACTGCACAGAGCTTGAGCAACAAACAGGCAGAACTGGAAGTCTGTGTGTGGTAGCAGAGCTATGGCATGATCAGAATCACAGACTTGGGCTAGCACACATGACCAGAGTATGGTCATGGATGCAAGCTGTTTGAGAAGGAAAGGCAGAGATAAAAAGAAGAGGGAGCTGTGTTTTCTGTAAAAAAGTTCCTTGACTGCACAATGCTCCAGCGTATGAAACCACCTCATCAACGCAGATAATGAAAGCCTGGCTGACCCCAAGTAGTGTTAGTAATAGTCCTGCTCTGAGCAGGAAATGTGACTACAAACCTCCAGTGGTCCCCTACAAGCTAGCATTTCTATGAAGCTATGGGGAAACTCAGCCTGTTGATTTTGCCAGCAAAATCCATGGATTGTAAGCTTTCTTCTTCTCTTTTTGGGGTTTTTTTTGGCTCTTTGTTTCCTTGTTTTTATATACTGCCCAACCTCTGAATGTAGGATTGAATCATTTTGGCTGTACTGCAGGTGAGTTCAGTCAGTGGAGCAGAGAGAAGGAAAAACAGGACGCTAAGCCACCTGGAGATCCCTCCTTGTCCAACCCTGAGGTTAGTCGCATAGAGGGAAAAGTCTGGCAGAAAGCCAGAAATACCAGCTTTAGCCCACTGATGGTCCCCTGCAGACTGTAAGTTTTCAGCTCTCCGTTCAGATCATATTCAAAGAGCCCTTTCATACTGTTCTGCAATACTGACCAGGGTCTGGCCCTTCACAGCATTCACTAACAATTCAAAATCCCTGGTACAAAAAATAAGACACAAAGCAAATACATACAATAAAATAAATGTCATACAATAAAATAAATGTCTCTGCACAACACTTCTGACTCAAAGACTCCAGTTATTCAACTTTTTAAAATTAAAAATTATACTACATTCACCAGTATACTATTAAAGCAGGACTTATCAAAACAAATAAAAGAATAGCTGCATAAAGAATGTGGAATCTTATAATCTTTATCAAAGATGTGGGTTTTTCTCTACTCACTCAGAAAAGTTACTTTATCTTCCACAAATTAGTAAGATTTGTCATAAATTCTGTTTTGGGGTTGGGATTTTTTTTTTCATAAGTTTTGTGCTTTTATTCTTATTTATTGACAAAAATTATTTCAAAAGCATCATTGGAAACATCACTCAGGATTTTCTCAACACACTGAGCTGCCATTTTATGAATTAGAGTACTGAACAAAATTTACTTCCTTAGTCTATCCATAATCAAGTCTGGGACTACAACAAATGGCTAATCTTATGCCCCAAGTTATTATTCCATGTATTTGTTTTCAGATGTCACTTGGGACCTTCTACACACAAAAAGAATCTCTTATATTTAAGTCTCGCACAGCAAAAGAAATTCTCTGAGCAACTGAAACAATAATTGGTTTGGTTTTCAACATAAATTCTGCTCCAAACATACTTTTTAATGTACATTGTCAGTTCTTCTGCACTCTTCATTTCAACAGCTTTGTGCCAGTTTACATAAACTGACAATCTAGATCCCAGAAATTAGTGAAATCTAAAAAAATAAAGTGAATTCTAATGCACTCCTTGTCTTCCTGAATACGTCTGAAATCCCAGAGGAGGCTGTGCTCTCTTCCCTATTCTTTGAAGTTTCCATCACAGAAATCATTGTTCAAGAGAGGAAACAATAAGTGGTCATCACCTCTAAAAAAGCTAATATATTTACTTAGCTACCATGATTTACCAATATGATTTATGCAAAAGTTCTGATCTATGGTTATTTGCAGTACAGGATGATCTGGAGAGAATTTAATTTCTTTGGTTGTCCTCAAAAAGTTAGAGCTTATTCTCATCTAAAATACAGCACCCCAACAAGTTTGTAATCTTCTGATAGAGTCATCATTGTTCCCTAAAGCACATGCTACTCCAAATCAGTTTTCAGCAGTCTTTTAGAAGTTGCCCCGACCCATATGTTTTTGGTGATCATAGAATCATAGAATGCTTTGGATTGGAAGGGACCTTTACAGGTCATCTAGTCCAACCCCCCTGCAAGAGCAGGGACATCTTGCACTAGATCAGGTTGCTCAGAGCCCCATCCAACCTGACCTTGAATGTTTCCAGGAATAGGGCCTCCACTACCTCTCTGGGCAACCTGTGCCAGTGCCTCACCACCCTCATTGTAAAAAATTTCTTTCTTACATTCAGTCTAAATCTGCCCTCCCTTAGTTTAAAACCATTGCTCCCTGTCCTGTCACAACAGGCCTTGCTAAAAAGTCTGTCCCCGTCTTTCCTATAGGCCCCCTTTAAGTACTGGAAGGCTGCTATAAGGTCTCCCTGCAGCCTTCTCTTCTCCAGGCTGAACAACCCCAACTCTCTCAGCCTGTCCTCATAGGAGAGGTGTTCCAGCCTTCAGATCATTTTTGTGGCCCTCCTCTGGACCTGCTCCAACAGCTCCATGTCCTTCTTGCGCTGAGGGCTCCAGAGCTGGACGCAGTAGTCCAGGTGGGGTCTCACCAGAGCAGAGTAGAGGGGCAGAACCACCTCCCTCGACCTGCTGGCCACGCTTCTTTTGATGCAGCCCAGGATACGGTTGGCCTTCTGGGCTGTGAGCGCACATTGCTGGCTCATGTCCAGCTTTTCATCCATCAGTACCCCCAAGTCCTTTCCACAGGGCTGCTCTCGATCATGTCATCCCCCAGCCTGTATTGAAATGAGGATTGCCCCCACCCAGATGTAGGACCCTACACTTGGCCTTGTTGAACCTCATGAGGTTCACATGGGCCCACTTCTCCAGCTTGTCCAGGTCCCTCTGGATGACATCCCGTCCTTCTAGTGTGTCAACTGCACCACTCAGCTTGGTGTCATCTGCAAACTTGCTGAGGGTACACTCGATCTCGCTATGTCATTAATGAAAATATTGAACAGCACTGGTCCCAGTACAGATCCCTGAGGGACACCACTCATCACTGATCTCCATCTGGATGTTGAGCGGTTGACCACTACCCTCTGGATGCGACCATCCAAACAATTCCTGATCCACTGAACAGTCCACCCGTCAAATCCATATCTCTCCAATTTAGAGAGAAGGATGTTGTGGGGGACTGTGTCAAAGGCTTTACAGAAATCCAGATAGATGACATCCATCGCTTTTCCCTTGTCCACTGATGTGGTAACTCCCTCGTAGAAAGCCACTAGGTTGGTCAGGCAGGACTTGCCCTTGGTAAAGCCATGTTGGCTGACTCGAATCACCTCCCTGTCCTCCGTGTGCTCTAGCATAGCATCTAGGAGGATCTGTTCCATGATCTTCCCAGGCACAGAGGTGAGGCTGACAGGTCGGTAGTTCCCAGGGTCATCGTTTCTATCCTTTTTAAAGATGGGCACAATGTTTCCCTTCTTCCAGTCACCAGGGACTTCACCTGACTGCCATGACTTTTCAAATATCATGGAGCATGGCTTGGCAACTACATCAGCCAATTCCCTCAGGACTCTGGGATGCATCTCATCAGGTCTCATAGACTTATATATGTTCAGGTTCCTCAGGTGGTCACAAACCTGATCTTCCCTTACAGTGGGAGGGGATTTAACCCCCTAGTCACCAACATGTTGTCCATTGACTCGGGAGGGGTGAGGAGAGTGGTTGTCAGAGAAGACTGAAGAAAAAAAGTTGTTGAATACCTCAGCCTTCTCCTCATCTGTTGATACTAGGTCTCCATTCTTGTTCATCAGTGGAGGTACGCTTTCTTTAACTTTCCTTTTCTGGTTGATACACCTGTAGAAGCCCTTCTTGTTATTCTTTGCATCCCTTGCCAAGTTCAGCTCCAGCTGCGCCTTCGCTTTCCTGACCCCATCCCTACACAAGCAGGCAGCGTCCCTATACTCTTCCCAGGCTACCTGTCCCTGCTTCCACTGCCTGTGCAGTTCCCTCTTGCTCTTTAGTTTGATCAGCATGTCTCAACTCAGCCATGCTGGTCTCTTCCCTTCTTTGCCTGATTTCCTACATCTGGGGACTGAGAGCTCTTGTGCTTTATGGAAAGCGTCCTTAAAGATCTGCCAGCTCTGTTCTGCTCCCCTGTCCCTGAGGACTGTTTCCCAGGGGGTCCTACTGACTAACTCCTTGATGAGCTGGAAGTTTGCTTTCCTAACATTTAGGGTCCTGATTATACTCCTCACCTGTCCCATATCTCTCAGAACTGATAAAGTGATAAAGTCAGCTGTCTTTTAAAATTATCTCCAAATATACTATATCCTAGGTCTTGCATTGTAGATACATGATAAAATATATGTGAAACCTTCATGGATATTTTATCCTGAAAGTCCTTCTTAATCCAACAAATGCCAAATTTCCAGTGGCGTTCTCCTTCTCCACCAGCTTCCTGTGGGGAACTCAAAGCAGCTCTGTCCTTAATTTCCTTCCATCCATGCCTTATCTCTGCACAACATCAGCAAACAGAAATTCCCAGTGGATGATCCATAAATCTACCATTTCTGCTCTTGGCTTGCCTTCTACTGCCCTCATTAAACCCTCTTCCTCCAACGCTAACATCCCCCTTGTAGTCTTTCTCCCTCTTCCTCCCCCGTGAGCTGTCTTGCTCAAGACCAGAATGAGTAAAATAAAGCAGATAACGTCTTCCCCTATCCTCCTCTAATCACTCTGGACAATATCACTGTCTTGCCTGTCATGCAGTCCACAACATAGATGACATTTTCAACTCAGTCTCTAAAATCCCAATTATGTGTCAGTTCAGTGGACTTGTTCTCCATAACCTCTCTCTGATACAGCTTTTCCTATCCATTCACACAGCTCGTATTCCTGGCCAAAGCTCTCATCATTACATCATTACAGGCATCCTCTTCTCTATACTTGACACACACAGTCTTGCCTGTTGCAAAGGTTGCCTTCCTTTGTCATTCACTTTAGCCACGTTGCTGCTCTTTGCCTTTGGTGCATTCAGTATAATTTGTTCTCACTTTTAAGGCTCTTTACTGCTCATCTCACACCTGATGTATTTTTTCACTTTTTATGGTGATGTCAGCTCTTCCAATAATGCCAGCTTCCTCTGTCTACTAGCTAAACATTTTCAAGCAGAGTCCACTAAAATATGCTTTGTCGAGATGCCTCCAAAATATTTTTTTTTCTCAACGTGCTGAAAACTATTGCTTGTCATGCTGGTCAATACTGTCTCATCATTCCCTTGTACTCCTCCAATCTGTCCATAGCCACCTGTTACCTCTTACCTCATACTCCTTTGGTTGCTTTGCTAAACAGCTTACATACATCTCTGTTTTGTGTTCGCATAAAGAGAGGGCCCTCAGTCATGATTCATGGTTCCTAGATACTAAGGCCAGTAAACACTATTGGTAGTCTACAAGATTTCATACATAGGAATAAGGAAACGAGGATTACTATATTTGAGAGATCGAGAAGCAAGCAGATGATAATGGTGTCAAAAGGCAAGACTGTTTTTGTTGATGCTCTTCTCAAAGTCAACCAAATAGTTTTCTTGGTGACACGTAAAGAAACACATCCCTGAAATTGAAACCAGAGTAAGGAAGGTACATAATAGCTATACTGTACATGCAAAGTATTTTATAAAACACATATACTGTACACATATACCCACATATATACATATGTTTTTGTGGCTACATATACATATGTAATCTCAGAAAAACAAAACCTACTTTATTTAAAGTATACTCTCGCTTTACATTTCAGCATACATCTTTTAAAGATGGCAACACATTTTCAAATCTCAGAAAGTGCAAAATCATCTCTACATTTAGTATCATTTCAAATAAGCTCAGTTCCAGCTCAAGGATAGACCAGCAGTGATTCACCTTATGAACCAGCAGAAATTGTAGGGAGGTGAAAGAAATTTATACCATAATTTCATACACGGATAATTTTAAAACATTCTTAACTAGATTAAGTTTCATTAATTGCCAACTTGGCAGATCTTTCTTAAGGCAAGTAGTTTAATGACTGGTCAAGGACCTTGCAAGAATTACCAGACCTGACTTTTATCTGCTTGCAAATGACGAGCAGACAATATGATCTTTAACTTTGCCTTACTGTGTCCATTTTAACAATCCTGTCTTACACCTGTGTATATCTGTAGGTCTTCTTCCCTCACTGTCAGGCCGCACTAAACGTGTCACAGTCTGAGCCCAGGTCACTAAGCAAGAACGGCATACGCTACCAACACAAATTAAATTTAACTGCACAAGGGCATGCATGCATAGTAAAAAAACAGCATACACTTAATTGGCTGTGTAAGACAGTTTGAGTTTAACTCTCTGCTTCATGAAGTAAATTCTCCCTCTATGAGGTACTAGGAAGCCTTCCCATCTCTCCTTGTTAGTTCCTTCTAAACCACTATTCTACATAAAAGAGGAGGGGAAAGAAGGCAGCAAAATGGCAAGTGTCTAAGGGAAATGCAAACAGTCTGGAACAATAATGGAAATTAAAAGAGTGAGAATAGGAACAAAATGCTTGCAGGTTTGTGTTCTCCCTGGAGAACATCCAGCATAGAGCAAGAGTATTTGAAATACTAGGCTAAATCCTGCACTAAAAGCCTTTAATGTTCTAGAGGTTACAGGTCACTTTCTGCCATGGTGTGCACAGCATGCCCACACGTAACAAATGTATGCCCAAACGAACTACTATGAAATATTCAAAACAATGCTCCAAAAATACATAACCACCACATATAAGTGCCTCTGGTCAGACACATGCATCCTCAGCATTTACAGACCTTCTCAAACATGCAGGTAGTTGTTTCACTTCCCTGTGTTTCACTGGAATCCCAAGAGAATGCCAGAAGGCAAACGGCTTTCAGGCATAAAGTGTTTCTTTTTGTTAAATCATTGCTATTGTGTTAAGCACAGTGTTTTGGAATAAAGTACATCAGCCACATTTATAAGCAGAAAACAGAGATCAACCATATGTATTCTCAAAATTGGCTGATGATATCAAAGTAGCAAGGTACAGGCACAGGAAGAAGAATACTGAAGTTCGATTCATTTTGAATTAAATTACTTTTTGCCAATCGCCGAAACTCATTTAGCAAAGTGCTCTGCTCCACCAAGTATATATCTAGATATGAAGTGGTTAAACATATTGGAAAGCATGACATTTAAGATTATTGTCTGGTAAAAAGATGACCTTTATGGAACAGTTACACAAGAGAAGGTAGAGTTACTGAATTAAAAAAAAAAAATATTTTTTACCATACAATAGCAATGTAATTAGTAACACACATTACCAGCATTTACAAAAGCGAAGCAAATAGTTGAATTTGTACCATTCATTTTAACACACTGTTTTCTTTAAAGAAGAATCAAAACTGGAGACAAACTGCATTTAACAGTAAACATTTCTGCTATTGAAAATGACAGGGAAATAAAGCATGCCAATAAGTTGTTTTTTTTTTTAAAAGTCACCAAGTCAGAGAAAAATCTACATTCAAGTATTAATAGTTCAACAAATATCCACAACAGCATGCAACTAGGCAAATCAAAGGTAATGACAAATACTACATCTGACACTGTCCTCAACTAACCCTATTATGCCTAAGGACTGTAGCATGTATAATATATAAGATCACACATTTTCTTGTACACTAATATAATCACCACCAACAAAATGAGCTGAATAGTTAATTATAAGACACAGTTTTCAACTTTAACTCCTGCTTTGCTTTTCTGAGTTTAGCCAAAGCTGCAATGTTGGTTATAACTACTTTTTCTGGCTACATTTTTTTTGAGAACAGAATAAAAGAAAAAAAAGAGAAAAACAACACTGTACACATGAAAAAAGAAAAGTTTTCTGTTGGAATCAACTGTGGGTTTGTGGACTTTCCACTAATATTGAGCACATTCACAACAGATAGATGTACAGAAAGGAGAACGAAATGCAAAGATGGATGTATTTTGGAGGAGGTTTCTGGAAGACATGCAAATCTCCTCAGTAGACATCTGGGACCCAACAATTTGGTTTTGGAACCCTCACGATTCCTTATTCTCCACTTTAAGCACAGGACTGTTTCTGTACAAAGTATCATTTGCTATAAAAAGGGACAGAAAGCCTACCAGTGAGGACTGAGGAAATCACCATCCTAAGCAGGAAGAAATGTTTGCGGCAGAGACTGGAACTGCCTGTGCCTATTCTCGTGCCCACACTCCTGCCAACTGAACTACAGAAGCATCAGGTTGCTCTATTCAAGGTCTTCGATAAACCCACATCTCCAAGGCATCACAAAAATAGTCAGCTGCTGGCTGAAAAACTTTCTAAAGTGCAACTTCATGTGAAGTTCATTCAGACCAAAAGATTGTGTGTTTAAACAATGGCCTAAAATCTCTAATTGGACCTTATCGTATATACTTGAGGTAGTTTGCAACCTGAATTACACCACTGAGAGTGTCTAGAACCAGCAATATGCATACATGATTGCTGAACTGAGCTCAAAGTCATACCAAGCCCATAAACAAAAGAAGAAACATGACCTTATTAATCCTTTGAACTTCTCACAAAAGCAGATTTGAGCTTTGGTCTTCCCAGAAAACCAACCAAAAAACAAAAAAAAATCCTAATCCACTGTTTATATAGATACATTTCCACCTGACACTTCATTACAAAGACCCTAGCAAGGGCATGAGGTATCTTTTGTAAAGTAATATGTAGACAAGCCCCGAGAATCTCAGATTCAGGAGGCCAAAAGTGAGAATCTGGGGGGGTTCCTGGGCTTGTCTACAGACAAGGTCTGCTGGGCTTGCTCTCCCCTCATCCCTCCTTTTCATGCTCTAGTTGTGGTAGAAGAAACATTTCTAAATAACTGGATCCACACATCTGGCTTTCACCAGCTTCCCACTGAACCCACAGCTATGAACCACATTGCTCAAAGTAGGTAATTCCCCAGATTCTTTCCTAACATTTCATGGATAGTTTTTTCTTTCTCTTTCAGCATCACAGCAGCATTTTCAAACTTAAACTAATGTAGAGAAAATACTATGTTCACCTCCCCTAATGCAGTCACTAATACATTACATTTGCAGTCATGTAGCAGTGGCAGAAGCCCCAAGGTTTCTTAGCTTCTCTAGACAAAGGAGCATGAGAAGAGGGCAAGATTAACTTTCCCCAGCACAGCCTCTTTCAGGAAACTGCTGCTTCCAGGTTGAGGAAACCTAAGCTGAGTGTTGAGAAACAACACAGTTTGCATTTCACTTCTCCCTCAGCAGCTGTATATTGAGGCCAAACTGAATTTGGAAGGCTGGGAGGTAAACGATGGAGATGAGAGACACACTACAGAATAACCGCTTCTAGGTATCTGTGCGGATCTTACTTCAAAACTGTGGTGGGATGAAGGAAATTCTCTTTCAATATGGAGAAATGTATTCCTCTAAAAGATTTCTACTCTCCCCTCTGGCAGTCATGCCTGGTCAGTAGCTACCCAGCCTAGTGCTGGAACTGTTCTCCCAAAGACATCACTTGCAGTAAAGAAAATGTCACTGCCACCAGTCTGAAAACTGGAAAAAATTTTAAGTTCCTACAGAATTGGTGGGGAGAAGATAGGGAGAGGTTTCTGATTCTCCTGAGATCACTGATGTGCCATGAGATGGTTCTTGTGACCAACACCGTGAATCACTGTTCATAAACATGAGATTTTTCTCAACAGCATGCTTACCACACGAGGTTCTCTCATATTTACACAGGCTAGACATGTCCATGAGTGCTAGGATTTCTGCCCCCCCCCCCCCCCAAAAAAAAAAAAATCTCACAACTGTTATCCTTTTATCAGGACAGCTACACATACAACCCCTCACTTGTAGAATACTTAATTTATCCTTCCAAATTTTATTGGAGCCGTTGGCTAGGCTTTTGGATACAAGAGAAAAACAATATTCTGGATTCTACTTGATATTCACATCTACGCTGGGCAGCCACAGAATGACATATGAGCATGTCTGCAAAGCTGAGAAGGAAATGGTGCAGCCTTGTAAAATTAGCAGCTGCTGACCCATAACTAATTTGCAATAGCAGTATTTTTCAACCTCATTAATGAAGTAGAATATAGAAATATGAGATACTGCGCAAAAAAATGTTAAATACAGCAAAGGCAGCTTCCTAAGCAAATTATCAGGGCCCTGTTATGGATGCCACGTCTAGAAATTTTGCAACAGAATGAAAGAACGAAAATGAAAACTTGTGTTATGAAGCCTCGTAGATTTTCATTACTTTCTGTGTACATCCTTTCAGCAGTAACTTACTAAAAGGGCATTTTATTATAAGTTGATGGGTCATTTTGTGAAACTGTGGCACTTTAGTCAAAAATAACTCACTGAAAAAACAGCATGAGTAATAGAGCCACTTACCGCACAAATAAATACATGCAGATTTTTCCTGTAGTAACTAACCACATCACAGAGTAGTTCAAACTTTATTCCACATACATACAGTATCACATTTTAAAATGTTGCTCGTGTTTATGCTGTTTGATCACAAGTATCTATAAGCGTAGGATTTTTGATTGACTTTTCTTTAGGGTGCTGAACAGTACCATCAGGAGCGATCATTATTAATTGCAAAAGTTTAAGTCTTTGAATTTATGATCATTACTAGCTCTGGGTATCAAGCGTTGAAAGTATTGCGCATCTGCTGAAAACCTTGAACAGTGATTGACTTCTTATAAAAATTGCTTTGTGAAGACTGCAGGACACAGCTATACTAGTGCTGGATTGCACTCACGTACTCACCACTAGTACTGTCCTTCTCTGCACAACTCCACAAGCTGCTTCTGTACGCCGATGCCTCTTTGGTACTTTTCCTATTATCTTCTTTCTCTGCAAGGGCAGCTTCTCTGGCCTTTTGCCTCTTCATGGAAGGATTTCTTTCCTTTCTGTATTGGGTCTGGCTGGGCTGGAGTTAACTGTCCCCACAGCAGCCCTCATAGTGCTGTGCTTTGCCCTTGTGGCTAGGAGGGTGTTGGTAACGCACCCACGTGTTGGCTACTGCTGAGCAGTGCCCACACAGCATCAAGGCTGTCTCTCCAACACCCTCCAAAGGCCAGTAGGCTGGGGGTGGGCAAGAAGTTGGGAGGGGACACAGCTGGGACAGCTGACCCCAAATGACCAAAGGGATATCCCATAAAATATGATGTCAAGCTCAGCAATAAAAGCTAAGAGAAAGGAGGAGGAGTGGGGGCATTCATTATTAAGGCATTTGTCTTCTGAAGCAGTCACTATATACTGGGGTTCTGCTTCCCCCAAAGTGGCTGGACATCGCCTACTGATGGGAAGTAGAGAATACGTCTTTTTGCTTTGCTGCCGCATGCAGCCTTTGCTTTTCTCCATTAGACTGCCTTTATCTCAACCTACGATTTTTTAATCTTATTTTTCCCCTTGTCCTGCTGAGGAGCAGGAATGAGAGAATAGCTGGGTGGACACCTGGGTGCCAGCCAAAGTCAACACACCACAACTTTCCTTTCCTCTGTCTTTACAGAGGAGATTGCAGGCCAGGAAGGCTCCTCCTCTAATGCCACCAAGAGGCCACTAAACATTTAATCGTTGGAGCTTCTCTGCTTATCCCAGAGATATGTCACACATTTTACAGTTGATACTGTTCTCTCCCCTGTGTGCTCTGGATGTTAAGTGTAAAGGCTGAGGAAAAGGGCAAACAGCTGCTGTACTGATGCCAATGGCAGCACTGATAAAGCACTGCTTTTCTAAACAGCGATGGAAGACTCATTATTTTGTTCTCCATGTTGTATGGAGATCCTAAGGCATGGCCTACTTTACCTTTGTCTTGCATACAGTCCGTTTTAATCCTAAGGATGTTAGTGACAGACAGGTAGGCTAATATCTTGCGTACTTTTATGACAGTCCTCTGGCAGCACATTACGAAGAAACAAGGAACTTGTTCAAAGAATTTACCAAACAGACCAGATGTGTATCTATTGATTTACTTCCATAGAGATTATGAAAGTATTGATGGCTGAATACACGTTGCTTGGAGAAAGCTTCTGCACCTTGCAACATTCATGCTGGATTTATGCCCGGAGTATAATTACTACTTATAAATAATATGCCTTATTATCTCAATGTATTTTTTTTTTTTTCCAAAATCTAATACTGGAAAATGTCCCCCACAATCAGATGATCAAATCTGCTCTGCTTTCCCCCCCTTACTTGATTCAAAATTATGGTTTTTAACAATTTTGAACATAATCACGCTCCCTTCAAAGAAAAAACAGGTAACTGTGGTACCATAGTCTGACCTTGTGAAATAGGAGGGCAGGTTTCTCAGCAGGGAGAGGGTTGGGATGCAAAACAAGATTAAAAGAGGAAGTTGCAATGGTTCTTTCATGGAGAGGATCTGAAATTTGCAAGGAAATAATTGTCACTGTGCTGAAATTGCCTGGCACAGATGTGTCACTTGGAGAACGCAGAGGGTGAGAAGAGTAGAAAGGCTCCGGGGGGGGTGGGGGGGCAGGGGGCGGAAATCTTGTCATTTCTTTCTATGCTAAAAGGCAGTTGCCCCTGGGTATTTGAAACAAAATTTTGTTAGTCCTCTCCGTACAGTCCTACTGCATTATCACGTATGAGGGCTTTACTTGCAGTAGTGCCCTTTACAGCGCTGCTGTATTGAGTTCCTGCTGGGTATCAGGATCTCTCTGTTCCTCAAAGCGGAGCCAGAGGAACTCTTGGCTTTTCCATGACACAAGGATCTCATCTTCTGTTTTATGGTGCTTAGGGACCATTGCATCTTTAGTGCTTTCATAGTGTGAACAACATACTGATCTTTACTAGTGCCTCCTTAGTGAAAGTTCTTGCCAGCTCCCCAAACAAGGTAAGTTCTTGGGGTTTTAGCAGGGACTACAAAGCCTCTGCTCAGTGTGGCTATTACAATGCTAACATAAGCACGCAATACCAGGTGCATCATTTTCATTTCTCCAATGAAAGAAACTTGTTGCAAGAAATAGATCTTCCCCTGCATGAACATGGAATTCCTGAGTGGAAGTACCATAGAAAAGAAAAATCCTTGGTAAAGTCTGTTTTTCAATTGTAAGAAAAGTCAGTCAAATCCAACAAAAATACAACAAAAATGCCCCACATTCCATCACAGTATGTAGAAAACATTGCTTTTGCAGACATTACGTAGGGCTCTTTGTATAAATTCCTGGGCAATGCACAGCAGTTTATTTTGTTATTTTCTTACTCTTCCCTATTCATTGCAGTCTCTTTTTTCCCCCACCTCATGTGTGGGTACTTTTATTCCCTGAGCTCTATTCACCTTGATTTTCAATGGTCCTATTTTGTTTTTCTCCTTTCTCCCTGAACTACCCAACTCTTCTTTGTTTTTTAATGTCTTTGCTTCCTGAAACACCCAGAGCCCCTACTAAAAGGAGCTCCAACCTATTTGTAAAATGGAAGCAACATCACTAGCAATTCTCTGTTGAAATTAATAAAGCTTCCCAAGGGACAAAAGGAGACGGGGGTGGGGAATCACCTTTTCAGAAGAAAATCTTCAGTAATTAGTAAGAAAGTTTAATGGGCAATATTGTAATTTAATAGTTACACCAAATAGCTATTAAAATACAGTATCATATATTAAAACCTCTTATTAGCTACTGCGATTTACTAACCAAAAAAAGCTGATGGCTACAGATGAACCATCAAATTTAAGCAACAAGATTTTGTTGGTTTTCTGCTGCTGTCAGCTGTGGGTAGAAGGGGCATCAGCTGTAAAATGGACCACACTCAGCATCTTTCAAACTGTCAGTTTCATGCTGCCGGGAGACCTTGCTTCCCTCTAACTTTTTTCTTATTAGTTCAGTTAAAAGAAAATACACCCCTACTTTAGTAAGCCACACTCTGGAAATAATGAATTTCAGAGACAAGTGAGGGTTTGTACGCTTACAGCTTAGAAACTCCTATTCATTCCTCTAACTTTGAAAACAGATTCATCAAGTTTAGCAGAATTGCCTCCGTGCTTAAAATATCTGTACACATGTTTATAGATCTAAACTGTGTAGTACTTTCAGGATAATCAAAATTGATGTACACCAAATCTTTTCTACACTTATTTAACGTTCTGACTTCCCAGGAAAAGTGCTAAGTGAAATGACAAAGCTCAAACTGCAACAAGAACAAATTCACCACTATAAAGTGATACAAATGATTAAAATGAAACAGTTCAATTAAGGGCACATTAAATAGTGAACACATAAAAATAAATGAAGAAAGAATGGCCCTGGAAACAAAGTTATTTCAATTACAGTTTATTTTGATCCCTTTATGATGCATATACATTGTAAATAAAAAATATTAACTTGCAAATTGACAGCTAAATAAAGTTTTATCAAAGGATTATTTCCATCCCTACTAAGTGACCAAAACCACATGTTTATAACACAGCACCACTCTGTTAATTTAAAAGAAAAACTTTATTAAAATAATAATGATAATATTCTAATTGCAGTTCATTAGAGAATCTTTTGAAATATAAAGTAAAATGAGTATCAAATAGTCTTCTACTCAAACAATAAACACCTTTGTAAACATATTCTGTACACAAACCTGAAAGCCCACTTCAAGGTCCATTTCCTATTTATTTTCTAGTATTTAGAAGTGTTCATTCTGGGCTGAATCCAAGATGACAAGAGCTGTCAATGGGCATATTTTAACTAAGTTTTCAGCACTTTAAATGAGATCCCGTGCCTCTTGGTGCATGTTCAAATTCATACCCCTACGCCTGGACACCTCATTTGTGAATAGTGGCCAGAAATATCTTTTCTTCATTACTACCTGGCAGAATTTCACCTACTCCACCCAAATGCAGACCTGACCACAGAGATCCATCCTACTAACAATTCCATAATGTTTCCTACTTACAGCTGACAATGGAAGCTACAGCTTGTAAAACGTGTGGCCGTATGTCTCCAAATTGGAGCTACGGGATATGGAGTGAGTAAGAATATATGTATTATATATATTTACATATATATATTAAAAAATTACCTTTGTGTTGCATGCTTTAAAATTCTTCTGTAACTAGTAGAGAATTAGGGTCTGACTATCCTATAAGAAATTGTTTTCACACAACACTAAACCCAATGTTGATCACACTGATAAAACAGCTTAAAATACCTAACCTCAAGCTGTTTTGCTGTGGCATTTCTACTGAAGACATCCAGAAAATCTGAGTACAGAATTCCCTTCCTTAAGCAGCAATATGAGATACTTACTTGCCATAACAGAAGCCATAATCTCATAATTAGAAATTATGAGAAATCTCATAATTCTGCCACTGATCTCTAGGTGAGGAAACACGATCAGTGCACAATGGTTTCTGCAAAGGGAGCAGAAAGCATGGCCCCAAAGCAGAGAGCCTTGTGTACGAACCGTCTAGACTAACACGCTAAAGACATACGTATAGACAGA
Organism: Ciconia boyciana; assembly: GCF_034638445.1. Lineage (NCBI taxonomy): Eukaryota > Metazoa > Chordata > Aves > Ciconiiformes > Ciconiidae > Ciconia > Ciconia boyciana. The sequence goes on from NC_132934.1 coordinate 187,059,038, forward strand.
CCTCATCTGTTATGAATGCACGTGAGGAAGCTGCAGTCTGAACTCCAGCCATAAATCACATGTAAAGCTACACTATTCTATGTAAAGCCCCTTGAATCTAAGCCAGCAGACAGAAGAAATCTAGAGCTCGCTTTTAACCACAGACATAAATGTGTTCATGCCAGCCAGCCCAAATCAGTAACTGGCAGTCAATAGCCTACAACAGCTGACATTTCTTTCTCTCTCTCTTCTTAAGTGGTTTGCAAAGATATACTCGTGGGCAAGCCACTGCAACAAGCCAGACTGCACCATATGGAAATATGTACAATGATAGTAAGATCCATCTTCACAAGAAACACTTGTAATCATTAAAAAAAACTATGGAAATGGGCATTCATGACCAATGTCCATGAGGACTCTGAAGAGCACGCACAAAATGAACACCCTCTGGGTGAAGAGTGGGCAAAGTTGGAAAGCGGAGGGGAGGGGTGAGACAAGACAGAAACAAACTCCCTCTCTCTCTGCCAAGCCCTCCACTTGTTTTAACAAACGAGCCATTAGCATCTCCAAATTATCTGGCCTGAGCTACAGCCAGCTCCCTTTCATCCAAGCCCAGGCCCCAGCCAAACATTAGGAAATTACCAGCTGGGTCCAGCGCAAAGGCAGCAGGCCTGCATATCATCAGCACCACAGCACCAATGAATCCCAAGCTGCACTCTCCTTCGCCGCCTTCGTCTATACATTAAATGCACATGGCCATGGAAAGGAACCTACTTACCTGAACCACTCACTACAAAGTCTGAAGGTAAATTATTACCCACTGGGATTTCTCTGAAGGAACTGGGGAGCAGAAAGAAATAGAGATTCTTAACTGTAATTCTAGGTACCCTTGCAAGAATTATACGAGCTATGAAAGCCTTGCAAGAATTATTCGAGAATTATATAAGAATTAAGGAGAGATCTGCATTACCCCTTGAATTATCATGAACATTAATGTTGTCTTTTCTTAAGAGAAGTCCACAAAATAGGCAAGAATGGTCTCTAAGTTGCACTGCACATAGGTGTGAACTTGTCTAACACAGAACAAAGAAATGAAACTTCCCAAATACTGACAAATATCTCACTGTCACTGCTTAATCTCTTTGTCCTGGAAAGATGAAGTAGAGACAGGACAATTAATTCTAACAGTACATTAGTTTACCTGTTAACTAAGTGATGATAATAACCAATGAGGCATATAAGAAATTCTTTTTCCAAAGACCAAAAAAACTGAATATGAAAGTAGATCTTTTTGTGCTTCTTAAGCTTCTGCTCACTTAGACAGCCTCTTAGTTAGACATCTTGGTAAGACCTCATAGACATTAAATGTGGTGACTTCCTACATTTCAGGAAAGTAAGAGAAAAAAATGGACATATTCATATGCAGTGCAGTATTCCAACTAAGAACCTCAGATTTTCTAAGTTACAAGGCAGTCAACATTACTTAGCTATAAAGTGGTATACCTTTTATGACACTGCAGACTACATAGGACCCAGGGCAAAAGAAGCCCTCACATTAAAAACAATCAGATTAGCATAATAAGAGCAGAAAGCAAAGCTGCGGGAACATTTGGAGAGCTTTTAATATTTTTTTTCTTTAAAGCATTTCAACTCCTCCAGCCAAAGTAAACACAACACAGATTAGTTCTCAGAAGTGCCCTCAGCCAAAAAGTAAGTTATTGTAATATGGGGAATGATACTGGGAGCTAAGCTAAGCTTTAATAGCCTCCATGGCGTATAATAGATGTGGGGGGCTCAGAACACAGACTGAAACAAGCACATGTTAGAGTTTTCAGACCTAATAAATACATTCAAAATACGGTAAGCTATCTAGAATAACACTAATGCATACTCCTCTTACTGCCATTGTGGAATTAAGAACATATTTTGCTAGTTTTCACTCACACAATTCCTGTTATAGAAAAGACCCCACAGAAAACACAGCCTCCCTTGAACCCACTCAACTCTCTTCCTGTTGCTGAACCGACATGGAAATGCAACATGTCAGCATCTTGGGGTACTCATCACAGCCAGGCAGCATCCTGTAATCTACAAATGATCAAAAAATTACATGCCCCAGACACTGAAAAATAGTGGCTTCTTTACAGAGAGACTTACAGGAGGGGAAAACAGGAAAAAGTGCTCTCAAATTAATTTTAGTTTGGAACAGAGCTTAATATTTCATTTCTTAATATTGATTCTTAAAGAGATTTTCCAATTCTGCATCTTAACAACACACCAGAATTGCTGTGCGGGACTAGACCAAAATCCCACTGCCAGAAATCAAACAACAAAGGAAAATACACAGATGAAGCATAATCTGTCTACCTGAAGTTAAGAGGAAACTCCTTTTAGATGTTATACCCTCAGGCATAGTCCAAGCCTGACCCTGACCCTGGTGGCTCTCTGATCTCAGGGCACCCCTGTCCCCCAGCCCATCCCTCCTGGGTCCTGGACCTCACCCAAGCAAGCTACCCCTAAGCACGGGGCAGGCTGACAGCATCAGCCCCATGCTGCCTCTTTCAGACTTCTACATTTCACCCAGGCCAGTGGAAAAGATGAGCCTGATTTCCAGAAAGGTCCTGCTCTGCGTGTGACTAGGACAGCAGAAACTCCTATCAGATATAAAGTACATAGTAGAAAAAGTGCTCACTCAGCTCCAATTATGTGAGAATGGCCTTCAAAGTCGTTCCTAAATATCAGCGTAAGATCTACCCCAGAGGCAATTTTCTGCACCTTAAATTAAGATAGTTGAACCTACACTACCTCCTAGCTGCCTACATTCATCAAAGAGTTCTGGACCAGCAGTGTTTGTTTTCTGACCAATTTCTTTTCCTTATGATTTTCTCTAATGAACTCTAAATTATTCAGAAATAACCTTGAGTTGATTTAACGCCTGCTAGCAAATACAAAGGAGGCCAGACACTTCAGAGGAAAGAGCTAGCAGAGAGTCTGAACTTGTGGACACAAGTTTCTTGGAGTCTGTCTCAGGGAGGTCCTCCAGAGACACTGGGCCCTACGAATGTTACTAACTTGTAGTTAAGCAATTTCCAGTTCTCATACCTGATAGGGTAGGGAGGATTAGGAGGAACAGAAAGATAGGCGAAAGCATGGAAGGCACGTGCTTTAATCACATACCAACAGCATTACGCTCGGTGAACTTCACGCACTAAAGTAATGCGTATTCTGTGTTTTATGCAGTGATTATATTAATTGTTAATCATAGATGAGTACTGCCCAGAGTGCATTTATATTTAGTGAATAATGTTCTTCAATAAAATATTAGTAGTTAAATGATCAAAAGTGTCATTTGTTTAACTTATAATAAAGTTGCTAATGATCTTCTTTTAAAAAATTCCAACTTGCTGCAATATGAAATATATGCACAGTACTGATGCCTCTGTAGAGTTACACCCATATTCTTAACTGTACACCCAGCAAAGGCACCCTCTTTTTTTCATGTATTCCCCTCTACAGTGCACCTTTGAGGGCACCCAAAGAGGTAAGTTACCTCTCTGGACTGTAACAAATCAGTGACATGCCTTTCCTTACTCTTCCTCAAAATGGAGTCATCATCTCTTCCACTGGAGTTGGGCAGACCTGAAGCACCTGAACATGAGCGTATCATTCTTCAGCCCTTAAAGTCACTCTCCAAAGTCGCCTAGCAAGTTTACAGGGAAGTAGTCACTTCACTGCTTGCGTCTCAGCTGTCTGCTCTGTACCCTCAAAGATTGTCAGAAAGCATGAATTAGTTACAGCCACTCCCTTTTCTTTCTTGCTTCTACTTGCAATAGGCCCTGGATGGTCAGCATTTCTTCTAGACCCCCACCTGTTCCTTTTGTCAACACAGCTGAAGGTTGATCATTAGCTACCTCAGTTGTATAGGTTGTCCTTCTATTTTCATATTATTGCATGACAGTATATAGTTGGTGAAGAAAGGCTGGAAAGAAGCTGCTGTTCACCCCTCTCTCAGTATCAAAGAGAGATTGCACTTAAATGTTGATCCCAGCTGAAGGACCTGAACTGAGTATGTAACCACCCTCAACTCTTTGTCCAGTCAACGCAGAGAAATAGGTGAAGATCTCAGCCACGCTAAGACCAAAATCTATACCTACAGATATAGACCTATAAAGGTACCTGCCTCTCTTAATTCAAAGGAAACTTGGGTGACGTATGTCTCTAGAAGAGACAGCCATGTTAAACACTTTAAAAGTTACCCAGGATGAATTCAGGTTACTCTTTCTCGAGATCCAAACTACCTCCTCGTTTTCTCACCGACATCAAAGACATCAACAGTATCTAAGATGCATGGTCATGTAGTTTACTAGACATCTTAGAAACTGACACATACGACAGTTTAAAAAAAAAAAAACAAGAAAAATATGAAGGCTGCGATGACACCCTCACACACAGAGGCTCTCAGTAAATACACTGCCTCTTTTGCTACCTCCTCTAGTTCCAAAAAATGGCAGTCTAGATTTTCATGCCCTGTTGGCTCTGTTGCACGCTGCAGATATGCAAGCAGATGATTGACGGGTTTTACACTATGGAAGCCCTACTTGTTGGCAAATGCACACTTGAGAAAGGATTCCAGATCTCTAAGCCACACCAGGAGCTAACAGGGTCTGCAGACCATTTGTTTCAAATTTACATTTAGTATATGACAAACACAAATATCCTTCTATCTGGTTCTTGGTTAGAAGAATAGCTTTAGGTTACCCATAAAGAAAGTGCTTATCCTAATTCTTGGTGAAGCAGGTATGCCGGACTAGGCAATATGAGCATAGAGTCTCAATCTGTATCAATAAAGACAGAATTTGCAGTAAAATTCCCTACCTTTTTCTAAGGGAATTGATCTGAATTGGACAATGTATTTTCACACATTTTCAAAACGCTTGAGCAGAGTTTCCCAGCTAGACGTTCATTAAGCTGACTGCATTCAGGTCCCAATGCATTCAGCCAGGGTGTCCCTAAGCAGCCTTTAGCAGGCAGTGTTGGCTCTTTATCTGGCCTGCATGGCACACGTTTTTGGGATAGCCCTCCCATCCTTTAGCTCTTCAAAGAAACGTGATCCGGGCACACAAAGATACTAAAGACCCCTGCTATCTAAATCATAGTCTTCCCCAGGACTATGTTCTTACAGGCATTCAGGATTTATAGTTCAGAGCTAACACAATCAGTTTTACCTTACCTAGACTTGTATTTCTCTGCTTCCCTTTCCTCAAGTATATTTACACTGAAACCAGAAACCCAGCAGGAATATGGGATCGTTTTTTCCCCACATATGACTCCTCTACTGAACCACATCATGTTGCCCTATCACCCACATGGGGCATCTCCTTCCTCCTGGGCTGGACAGTCAAGCAAAGCAAACTTCTTTCCTGCAGAAGTCAGCCCAGCTTCCTGAAGCTCAGCAAGTTCCCCAGGGTCTTATTTATAAACTTTCTTTGTTCTGCTTCTGGAAAAATACTGAATGTTCCCACTGCTTTCCATGCAGAGTAATTTGGCTGAAGCCTCTTTTCCTAAGGACTCCAGCACCAGTTGTTCCCACTTCAGTGGGCACCATCGAGGCTAACGGTCATCTATCACTCCTGCTCCAGGCTCCAACAGCGTATTGCCTGAGGCATCCCATGATAAAGCAGCTGAACCAGAATTCATAAACTGGATGCTGAGATTCCATAAACACAACAGTTTCCAAACCAACTCTCACTCCTTGCTCAAGGAGTTTTTGAAAAATCAAGCAAGTCCATCGGTGAATCCAAACATCGGCAACTCCAAAATGAAAAAAGACTTGTGTTCATGGCATGTAATTATATCAACAGGAGAGTGAGCTAGCATCACAAACACTCGCTTTCTTGTAACAGGAGATTCATTCTTGCGTTTTTCCACCCTAGATGAAGGTGTATTGAACAGTTAATGGCCAAATAAAAGCAGAACAGCAGGAGTGATCTAGTAATTAGATCACCAGATCTTCTCTGCATGGAAAAAGATCCCATCTAACTCAGTATTCAGTAGTTTTAGTCTAACCTTGAAATCAAACACAACCAGAGCCTGTCTTCCCTTTAGTTCTTTCTAAATCCTCCCAAATTAAAGAGACCCAATTCCATTTTCAAATTTCCTGCATACAGTCTCAATGGCATTATACAGAAGTATGATGGCTTATAAAAATTAAGCAAAGTATGCTGTTCTTCATGTGGGATTTTTTTACCTCGTACTCTAAGCTGGCCTAAAATTCCTGTTAGATGCCACAATAAGATCTACACTTCTTTCTGGGAAGAAATTTCCCTGCACCAAGGCACAACAATCTTCTGTGATATGTATATGACATACAAGTTTGTGCAGCCAAATAAATGAGATTGGAAATCAAACCTTAGTCAGAATGATACTCTTATCACAATATAGCAGCAGTCTGAAGATACAAACTACGTATTTTTTTTCCTCCCCTTGGATGTATTTTTCTAAGAGCTTGTAAAAACAAACACCAACATTTTTTATGTAAAGAACACTGAAAATTCAGTCAAAACACCTAAAAACTGAAAACAAAAATTTTAAACAAACAAAGTACTCTACTGCACACTAAGGAAAATACTTGGAATGCAACGTTCTTATGAATGCTATTGAGCTTTCCTCAGCTTTCACCAAGTGAAAGGTCCTCTTGCCCCTAACCTGGACTGGGGAAACAGAGGAACGGAAATGGAGGTTTTGAGGCAGGAATTAAAGAGCTGAAGTTGGGAAAAGCATAATGAAAAAAGACTTTCCCTTCTTCTTTCCTTCCTTCACTTATAAAATACTGAAAATTGCTTTTGTGCAAACAGTTATTTTCTACCGTGCACTCTTTTTGTTGTCACTTTTAAGTCCCCTAGACACAAATCTATGGAAAATGAATACTCAAGATATATTTGAACAAATCCTCTCCAAAACGATAAACAGCAATTACCAACGACCTTTCCAGAGAGACGGATCACAACACACATCCACTGGGATAATTCTCCCATTCATATCATTTAAGGCAATGACACCACATACAGCACATAGAAGTGAAGTTTCACTATACATCTCTCTTCTGTCATTGTAATGACAACCCAGAGGAGTGTGTTGATCCTGCAAATGTTCTTATCCTGGTCTTGTTATTTCTGAAATGGAAGCTCAAACGTAGAAAAAGTAAGAATATTTTCCAACACTAACTCCAATGCTACCATATTTGTAGCTTAAAAAAAAATTCTGCGGCATAAGCAGAAAAACAAAAACATCAAACAAAGTTTCATAAACTAATTAGCAAAGCTAAACAAAGACAGCTTCACTATCCCCAGACAAGCTTCTTTGCAAGGAAAATGCTATATATTTTAGAACCTGAGACTGCATTCTGACTTACATTCAAAAATGACAGAAGGAACTGTATCACACGAAATTAAGTACTATCCATCTTGAAAACTACAAATCTGTTCTGGTTAGATATGTACAGTGAACGTTTTAGGCCCTTTTATTTGGGGCTATTTGGTGTGACCCTCAGACTGGCTGAGGGCTCCTCGAAGACCAGTCTTTTCTGTAATCACACCGGACCTGTCCTCTGCTAGAAGCAGAGGCCTGGCTTCAAGCAGCTTCACAGTTACTCTGAATTTGCTCACTCTTTGCAAAGAGCCATCTAATGGTTCATCTACAGCAGAGAAGTTCTTGCTAGATCTTTTCTCCTCATCCCAGATCCTAACTTAGTTTTTCTTGTTCCAGAAGACAGTCAAAGCACATCTAAAGCTCCCTATGATGGAAATTCTCAACTGGTCAGTGAATCTACTTTAGGTCCTTTTACACTGCCCTTGGGCCAGGCTCTAGCTTAGGCAGGCTGTATACATCATGTATTACTTTATGTATGAATGCTAATGTTTGTTAGAGGCCCCAATACAAGCTTACAGTTAGAGTTTAAAAAAAAATTATGGAACTATTTAAAATACAGTAGAAGGCTTTATGGCATCCACTGGACAAAAAACTGATACAGTTGCAGTCAAAGTCATTGTTTTGCCAGAAAATTACAGATCAAACTGAAATTGAAATCCTTGCCTGAAGCATGAAGGCAAGTACATACACACACACACAAACCTTACCTTTTCTTTTCCTTCCACCTTTGCTGCCAAGTGCCTAACAAGCATTAGTAGGGACAGTCCCTAACAAAGTCTCTCAGAATTGGTAAGGCAGTACACATGCCTTTGCGCAGAAAGGCCAGACACCAAGCAATAAGCTTTTATAATTTCTCTTTTAAGTTATAAATGGAGGCAGATATGATGACAAATACATGTTTCAGAAAGCTGAATGTGTTGTTATAGGAGAATACTATGGGATACCAAACATTTCCCTTTCCACCTCAGATTACATAAAAATACCAATACCCAGGATTTCCCACATAAATGGGCTGTTTCATTTTTTAAAGTCTGATTTTTTTATTCTTTGTGTGGTTTGGGTTCTTTTTTCCCCTGTTGATCTTAACTGTTTCCTCCCAGTGTTCTGTCTATGCTGGGATACGTTCAGGTTTTTTTGCCTTGGGGGTATGGTACAAAGATCATCTTCAATCTGGCAGAGATCGAAGCAAAGGAGGGTAAAATTTGTTCCATGGGAAAGCGGAAAGAGGACTTTAAGATGGGTTGGACACATGGCTGGCAGTCAAATGACATATGGCAAAAGCCATGCCACTGCACTGGTTCATTTTTTACTCCTTGCTTATACACTTATATAGCAACAACCACTCCCACCTCAAATCATGAAATAAGGACATATTATAACAATTTCCGATTGGGGGAAGCAAGATACACGTTCTCACCAAGCCAAGTCAAGCCTTTTTTTCCCCGCCCCCCCAAGGAACACACTGAAAAGCCTTTCTCGTCACGGTAAATAATGGCAAGGCTTTCGTTAGCTGGCAGTTCTCACTGAGTACATGCAGAGATGGTGGATTCATAGTGCACCTTGATGCGGGCATCCCCATTTGGGATGTACCTGCGTGAAAGCTACAAACACTGCGCACTTCAGGAACCTGTCTCCACAGACCAAACAAAAACTTACATATGTGCTTTAAAATTTGAGCTGACATTATTAGGAGCAAATGTGTTAGGTGCAGTAATGTTTTGAAAACTGTTTTTATACAGTTAAATGATGAGAGTTGAGGGGTTTATATCCATCTTACAGAGATTTTCCAAGTCATATTCTATTACCTACTCCTATGCAAAAAAATCCCCAGCCGCCTCCCCCCAAAAGACGCATTTATAAATTTCCAGAAACACATAGGTGATACACGTGAACTGATGTTAAGGTAGAAAGAAAGCTTCCAAGCCAAAACTACAAATAATTTCTACTACTGTGCAAAGGAAAGCAAGACAATGCTTGCATAAATCTTCCTACTATGCTCATCACTTTGCTTCAGTTACACGCATCCTGGTCCTAACATTATTGGGATTTAGAATTAATGACCCACTGAGATTTATAGGGCCAATTACACCTCTCAGCATTACCACTTTGGGGGCCTCTACAGCCTTAAACAGACATTAGAAGGTCACTCAGAAAACTCTCATTAAGTTCAACAGACTTCAAATGAGGCTCTTTGCCAACCCCCCCCCCCCCCCAAAAAAAAAACACAACCAAAAAAACCAACAAAACCAAAGAAAAACCAACCACCAACAAAAACCCCCACTCTAAATATGAGATGCTTTAAAAAAAAAAAATCCCACCTTTATCAGTATTTCCATAAAACTCACCGTGCATTTTTCTTGAGGGAACTGCTTAGTAGCATTTGCTAGTTGAGTCCAGTTGGGTTTTTTCGATCACTTCCAAAAATGTGGAATAAATACAACTGGATCTAACACTGATCATTATGGAGTGGGAAATGACAGCATAGTTTATGTGTATTAAAGCAAGCATGACAGATATGACTATTGAGTGACGTCTAGAGGGATTGCTCAGTGTTTGTGGAATGGTGAGGAATTCACTTGGCAATGTCCCCAGTAAGTGAGAAGTCCCTAAATTAATATTGCCCGGTTGCAGTAACTGAGGCGACTGAAATCATCTTTGCTCGCAGACAGCATTGCGCACAGATTGCTCAACGTAGACAATTCCATATGTTCTTGTGTTTCCTTTCCCCCTTTTCACAGGCACGGCTTTCTTTGAGCAACCCAAAGCGCCAAGAGTGATGCAAGTCATCGAGCAGTAACCACATATGTTGCACAACAGAAGAAAGTTTTGAAATTAAGGAAAAGCATAGGATTTTTTTGTAAGAAACAGACTGATAGACAAACAGATATGATCAAAGAAATTCAGAACTCAAAACTGGTTTCTTCACTTAAGGATTTTTAACGAAGGGGAAAAAATGCCTACATAGATAGCTGGTCGAATTTCTGGCTGGCATGAATTAAGCCTTTCAAGTACTCACAATTTATAATAGAAATACCAACAAGCGCCTTCAACTATAGCACCACTGCCAAATGCCACCATAATTAGGCTAGAAATGCTGTGCTTTGAGTCATGAATAGGATGTGCTCAGCCTTATTTGCTATATAGGATCATGCCATCCAAGCGCAGGCAGCAACATTTATTGAGAAATTCACTGAAAGATAACAACTGATTTAAAAGGGGTTCATGTAAGTTTAGTTAAGGAGCAACTTCAGAGATTATTTTCAATTACTGAGATAAAATCATGGCTTCTCTGAGGAGGAAAAAAGGAAAGGGTTTTTTTTTTCCATACACTACATACACACAAAGCATATGAAAGCTTTAAGAATAGTCTGATTTCACAAACAATATCAGCCTCCTACTAATATTCCTTAACTCTGCTTTTCCCTCCCTCAAGTCATTTTTCCAATTATTTTCAACATTTTCTTTGATCGATTAATAAAAAGCAGCTTTCCTGCTGCAGATAACAGGTTACAGAATTCCCTTTTACGTTGAATAGGTTTACCCTGCTCTCAAGAATACTAACTGATGGTTTTATTTTCTTTTACCAAACCTGCAAGGTTCTGGCCAAGCATCGACTTTTTCTGCACAGAACTTCTCATTGATTTCAGAGAGCATGAGGATGACAGCAGGACATAAACACTAAGTTCCAGTCCTTCTAGACTTGCATGAGGATCTGCAGTTAATAACCCAGAAAGTCTCTGTTAACTTGCATTAAAAAAATAGCTTTACCAGCTTGTCTCAAAAGGCTGCAGGTCTGGGAAAAAAGCCTCATCTTCAACTCCTCCAAATTCACTATCAAACAGGTCAGCATCCCTATTTAATAAGTAACACATGGCATCCTCATCTGATGCAGAGGGGATACATCTACACTGTCTACTTTAGACATGTAACTTCGCTATGACTTAAACTTATAACTGTAGGGTTCCCATACACTCAGCAGACATTCAGACAGCTGGAGCAGGCAATTCAGAGCCAAGGGGCTGCACTACATACACTGTGTAAACTCTTAATTCGGGCACTTATGTTACATGCCCAGAGTGAGTCTGTGCAGTCCCTCCACACATTTCAGCACAGTACCATGCTTCATGCATACTGTACATATGGACCAGAGTCCCTTTGCTTTTTCAGCCTTGCCACCTCATTTCATTACCTGCATCTCCATGAGTAAGAAGAAGAAATCTACATATGCAATATGCCTCTTTGGGCAACAGAAAACCTCAGGAGTTAAAAGGCAGGATGTACACAGAAACAAAAAAAACCAGCAAGATTTATTTTCTTCGGCACAGAAACCAGGAGACATGTCATGAACATATATTAGCCCTCTTAAGACACCTACTCAAGATACTGATGGAGTTGACAGTGCAATCTCGTCACACTCCCATCAGGCCGCCATCAGACTCACGCACGGTAGACCTGCAGCTCCAGAGCGGTTTAGCCCTTCTAATACATGTCATCCATCTTACAAGGTATATTTTATTAGTTTAAGAAAAAAAAAAAATCCATATTCCAAATAGTAGAGTCACTGAAAAGACACAGATCTTTTGGAGGTAAAACAGGAAAGCATATATGGCAGAACATTTAAGGCCTTACTAGGCTGGGAAAAAAAGCCCACCTTTGTAGAGAAAGTACTGCCATCCATATGCCTTTATAGACAAAACAAAGGTTTTCTAGTCATAAGCCATCACAAAATTATTGGCTGATCACCCGCTGTCTTGCATGCACATCAAGCTGTTTTTCCAGCAAGATTTGTTCACTTACATTGCCCAAATGAATGTATCTCTTAGAGTAAAAAAATAAAAAAATTAGCCCATTGAAAATAACTCCCTAATCTGCGATCCTTTCAATAGAACTGAAGTGCTCTTCACACACATAGTACACAAGCATCTTGAATTAGCAGGGAACTATTTTTAAATACATGAAGGATAAGATATGAAATTAGTTTCATGGGGAATGAGAACCTTAGAGATTATTTACTTTCCCTTAATTACTTTGACTCACCACTCATTTAGCTTTCCAATAGTACTACCTATTTCACACTCAAATTTTGATATTAAGGACGTATGAGTGTGTTTTTTGAACATTTAAGATCATGGACCTTAATGATACATAACCACATTTCTCAAATTGACTTACCCACATAAAAGCTAATTAAAGATACCATACGGTACAAATATTCCTTTCTTTGGAACAACTGCCTCAAAGTAAGGATCCCTACATAAAAGCAAGCACCTTTCTTTGAGCAAAAATGTGAAAATTCTGACAAATGTACAACACTATTACACTAGGTGCAGGTAACCTCTAATACTACTGACCTTCTATAATGTAAGGAGCAAAACAAAGATTATTATTCAAAAATTATTTTTGAGAGCAAGGAACTCAGGTAACAGGAGAGCCTACCCAAGACCTGAGCCTGAGTGAGAAGCTCGAGTTTCTAAGCCTCCAAACGAGAAGAAATTAAGTGTGGCCATACAGCACTGCTGGGCTACATTCACTATCCATCTTTACTTCGTATGACACAGGCACATTTCTGTCACTTGCACAGGATACAAAAAAAGAAAAGTTAGAGTAGATGAAATGGTATTCCAGAAAGACAGCACTTGTGGCAAATTTCAAATATAAAATTAAAGAAAAATAGTAATAAAAAAATAAGGTCTACAATCTTATCCCTGTAGCAATAAATTAATTAGGATCCTTATGACAGAGCCTCATAATATAAAAAAGTGGGAAAAGGAAATAGAAAGGAAGAAGGGAGCAAAGAAAAGGAAAGTAATAAAGAGGATAGTGCATTAAACAGAAAATAGCAAGTCTGAAATATAAAAGAAATGGAGGTCACAGTAAAAAGACATGGGACAGATGGACACAAAGAGAAGGAGAAAGGAGGGCTATAAAAATGAAAGGAGAGAAGGCAAGACAAAAAGGACTAGGGAGACAGACATACAGAAAGGACTGCTTAAAATTAAAAAAAACAAAAATCACAAAAAACAAACAAAAACCCAAACAAACAAACAAACAAAATCCCTACAAACAACCACGGCTCTACATTTCTCCTCAAAAATTAAGCTAGAAACCAGAGCTGGAACAAAAGTAAGTGAAATTCATTTCAGTGGCTAACGAAGCTTCATTTGATGCTGACAGCTCAGGGCTCAGTCCTGTCTCTGTCAAGCAGTGGGACTTTTTGCCAGAACTTCTCAGCTCCCATGGGATTAAGGCTGAGCTGAAGCAATGCCTGAATGATTTTCTGCATTTAAACACCTGAGACACTGCATACCATAGCATCAGCTCTGGATTTTTTAGGATGACTAATCTCTACCAGGTGAGAGAATTAAGAGGTGCAAAAACCGCCACAGTGCTGCATGTAGCAGCACATACTACTGCCATCGTGTATATGAAAATACGAGTTTTCTCATTAAGCTGAGTTATCAAACCATTTATTATGTTATAAAGTACTAATAATTCCTCTATCAGCTGTCAATGACTAATTTATCAGGAAAAAAATTATGGGCTGTTAAAGCAATTAGCAAAGGAATCACCATGAAATAAAGTGGATTTTCTGAAGGCTTTCCAGAGAGAGATGGTAAGAAAGAAGCTTTGGGTTCCACTTTCCACGAGTGAATATTGCGCTGTTCCAACAAAACAACCATTGCAGTTGAGAGAAAGAAGGAGGAGAGACCCTGAAAAGAATTTCTCAACTCGCTTATTAGAATATAATGAATATTAACAATAGACAGTATAAATTCTCTTGAGAATTGAGTATTGCTGGGGTTTGGATCCCTTATTCTAGGCTGTTAAGGTTGCTAGGGAATTTCACAGTTAATGGTGTATTTCCATACGAATGTTTGAAGAAGGGGGAAGGGTTTGCAAAACTCAGTATTAAGCATGGAGTTTTCTTTGTGCTTCAGGGAGAAAAATCTTATGTTATTGTAAAGCTGAAATAAGACACTTTCAAAGTTAACTATACATTATCGAAGATTTTTAGAAGAAAAATTTACACAGAAAAATGTTTAAAGAGGCATTGTGAGGAAGAACTTGCTTCTCTTACCATGGTCAGTAGCAATGCACCAGACTTGCCATTATACACACTCTAAGGGCAACAAGCGGTCTACAAACCATAGCAGCTTTGTTTTGCTTTAACAGATAAAAGCAACAAGTTTATTTTGTTTTAAACAGATTGTATGTCCATTTTTCATAGACCATTTAGAAAGTACATTGCTGTGGGCTTCCCAGTGACAAATACACTGAGGCACCAGCAAGTGACAACACACTTTGTACTCCTTGACATGGATGAAAGAATTCAATTCAACTTTTCTTTTTTCTATCTGGAAAGAGAAATGCCTGAGAAAAATATTTTTTAGCCCTAATTCCTGAGAATGAAGCTTAAACAATGCTCTGTCTGCATCTTCATCTGTTTCTCCTCCCTTTTTTTCACCAACTTTGGGTGACATCAGTCAAGAGTGACCCAAACTGACAGAGGGCAGAGTCCCTTCATTTTCATGAAAATAAATGGCTGAATAAAGCAGAAAAATAATAAACGTCCCATGGTTTGAATGGTAGATACTCAACCTTGCATCAGAAAATCCACCACCTGAGGAAATCAAGGTGAGGTTGGCTCCATGCTCACACCACCACCATTATCTGATTATTCTCCCCACCCTTTAGTATTCAAAACATCCCAACTCAGGCAATTCTTATTTACTGCAAGTATACAGTAAATACAGACACGCTTTCATTGGCAATTGCTGTGACAGTTGATCTTCACACCACAGTATTATCTTAATAAACTGACTCTCAGCCCCAGGGTCTTTGTTCTCATACAAGTGACCTACAGTTGGTCACCCTGGATCTTATACAAAGCATGACGAGCACAGAGGTTATATGAGTTAATTGCATAGTGACTGCAAAAATAGCATGCTTTCTTCCTTTCGAGCAACGTGGTCTTTCTCTACTGAAAACAATTGGAGTTACACTGTAATTCAAGTTAATGATAGAACTGTATATCTGGATAACTCTATCATTAGTTAATGTTACCACCACACGAGCTTGTCTGTATGGTATTTGACAATGCAATTCAAGTTAAACAGCATCCTCCAGAATGAAGACAATATTGGATTAATTAGGTAACTTGCTACACATTTAGAAAATGAAGATGAATATCCCTTTTATAACCATATTAAAATCCTAAGGAATAAGAACCAGATTGTAATCCATTATTGTAGCGTAACTCAAGAATATCTCTTGAATTACCCAAAATTTAAATCACTAGAGATCAGAGTCTGGCCCCATACATCTTAAAAGAACATTTGACTCATTACTCATGTAAAAAGGACGCAATCTCCATCAACACATAATGCACAGGAACCAATTTATTTCCTAGGAGAGTTCAAAATTCTCTGCCAAAAGAACTCGTATTCTGGTACTCCTAACATATTATGTTATTTTTATTGGTCTACATGCTACTTTTGCTGCTAGCTATGGAGTGAATGTCTGGAGAAAAGCAGAAACCGGGGTCCATTACTCAGTCTTTTCCCCACACACTTCCCAGAACTCAGGCAACTTTCTTCCTCTGACCCAAGACAGCCACTGGAAATACTCTAAGAAGTCCATAAAGCTTTTACTAGCTAAAATACAAACCACAGGCTACCGAATTAATTTTGTAACATGATTATTCCTCTAACATGGTCCAAAACTGAAAGCATGCAACTCTCAATAAAATACACAAAAATGTCGTAGCTGAGTCACAAGTCTCTAAACAGTCTGGTCTTCCATTCTTTTAGTCTGTTTTTAGTTGTGCTTTAACAACTTGGGATTGTAGCTTCAAAAAACTAACTACATAAGCTTTTTGAAGACAGATTATTTTTCTCTCTACCTATGCTTTATGATGCTTCTGCACCAGCCAGGGCTGAACCTCAAGTTGTGTTAGCAAGGAATCATGCGTGAAAAAGTGAATTTATCAAAATGTTTCAAGCCTAACAGTGCAACATGGTAAAATG
Organism: Ciconia boyciana; assembly: GCF_034638445.1. Lineage (NCBI taxonomy): Eukaryota > Metazoa > Chordata > Aves > Ciconiiformes > Ciconiidae > Ciconia > Ciconia boyciana. The sequence continues at coordinate 187,075,471 of NC_132934.1, forward strand.
TTCCACATTGAGCTGGACAGGGAAGAAAATATTTTCAAGCCTGAAATCCATGTTCAACTGCCATTGTCTTGACTCCTACATATCCCGCTGTTCTGACACAAACAGGGATAACAGACTGATCATCTGGTTTTCAGTTTAAGTTATGAAACCACGGTCCTTCTGACTGTCCCACTTCCTTTTATCCCACTCACTGTAAGGCTTGGTGAGAATCACAGACAAACAGAGCTGGAAACAACTATGCAACAGGATCAGTTGCATCCTTTAAAGACAACACAGTTATATCTACCATGTTCTTGAAGACTTCAACTGGTAAAGGCCCCACAATGTTCACACAATCCATTCTGGGACCCCTCTGCATCCTTACCACTAGAAAAATTTTCCTAAATTTGTTATTTCTTGCAACATATTCAGCCTATTACTTTTACTCTATTCACTGTGGGCATTGCAGATTTTCTTTTCCTCGTATGTCAGACTTCTTCCTGTTCTCCATCTTCATTCAAAGCATTAATCTTGTCATTCAGTTTCTACAGCTGCTGAGGCCTCCTTCAATCTTTTTCTCAAATATTTGGTGTTATTTATTTGCAAGTTAGAGGAAGAAAGTTTCCACTTGAACTGGAGTGTCATCAGGCTGTAGCTGGTCAAAATCCTTCTGAAACCATCATTAGTTGCCTTCCTAAGATTACCAATTCTCTGGGGAGCATCTTGCTGTATAAAAATTTTTTACAAAGTCGCATTCAATTTCAGTTTAAATAAACTGGCATTATTGAGGACCACAGAGTAGAGGCAAAAATAAAGATAAGATCTTCCTCAGAGGATGTCCAAGAGTAACTGAAGGAAGGGAGCATAAACACTCTTTTTTCCAGCCAACTCCTAATTACACAGATGGTTCTTTCTCACTGAGATGAACTCAGCATCAGGACAAACCTACTTCAGAAGTTCTCATTTCAATTTGTTTCTGCCACTACTACACTTGCTCCTCAGGCACTTTACAGAACACCTCCTTGTCATACAGTCATCCCATGGCATCCCTTAGAGACGTGGCTGAGAGCATTACAAAGGTCTGCATTTTTCCTTGCACAGATGCTTATAGCCACTCTCTGAACACTTCTCATATTCACTGAGCCACCTTGCATTAATAGAAGTGCTGTTTATTTTAGGTTTGGGTTTTTAGTTCTGCCTTTCCCTTTTCCTTCATCCATTTAACAGCAAACTAGTGAATTTAAATGTCTTTAAAAGGGCAGTACACACAGGCTTATATCTCACCTTATATTGCTTAGTTTGTGTTATGCTGACAGCAATGTTAGCGCAAAAGGAAGTTTCTCACCACGTTTGAAGTCTTCATTTTCCTAGTGTTTAAGATAGGAGTGGCTATTGCTCTTTGTCCTCCCTGATAACAGAGAAACCGATTCCTCTAGAACAAAATGATATTGAAGAGCCACTGAAACAACTAGAACAGTGACTTCAGTGATCACCACAGCTATATTTCAATGATGACAGGGTTGTCAAAGCATCTCATCTTCAGGATTATCAAATTCAATCTTCTGCTTTCAATTCAATATTCAGTTTCATCTGGCAGCCCGTCCGACATTGAAGAACCAAAAGAAACAGATTTTCTGCATGATTTCAAGATGACCACTAGTCTTTTCAGTCTAGCTACTCGTGCAACATTTATACTTTAGGTATAGAAGAAGTGTTTGATTACAGTGAGTTGACTGACTCGCTTCACACTACTCCCTTTATTCTTGGGCAAGATGAGCCTGAAAATTATTACTTTTATCATTTCTCATTTTACATTTACATTTCATATTACATACATTACACCTCATATTACATTTATCATTTTATTTGTAGTATATAGTACTGAACAGAATCAACTTTGTTATTATGGAAAAGGTAAACCTAGGTGCAAGACTGGCAAGCTGGCCTTATACAAAGCTGCCCTGTCAGATGTGCTGCCTACTTCCAGATTTGAACAAATGAAGCCTGCTCTGACCGCGCAGTTCTCCATTCTCTTTCTTCTCATCACTATCCATGGAGAGCGGATTACATTAAGCAGCTACTCCATTCTTTCATTATCAGTGAGCCTTCTCTTTCCTTTTCCCCAGAGACTTCATGCAGTTACATAATCTCCTTTAATGTTTTCCAAGAAACTTAAAAAGAAATTCCAATTTTTCAGCCTTTCTCTTTTACTTAAAAAATGTTAATAGTTTCCTTCCCAAGCTGAGATTACAGCCACCTTCTGTCTTGCAAAGAAAACAATATAGACTACACATTACATAAGTTCTGCAAAATGATACAGAAGTTAAACAAACGCATCATGAAAAATAAAACTGCAAAACCCAACTAATGACATACGCACCGCACCTGGTTTCACATGTTTTTCTGTAATGGTATTAACCTCACAGAATTGGCAAGAAACTGGATAGCTAAGTAGATTGGCAACAGTACACCAAGGCTTTCACCTGGAGTGTATCAGCTCAAGTTTAGGCCAGCTGCCTCTAGGAAATGAAAACACGTGCTCTCTCACAGGCTGTCGATGAAATAAAATGGTAGTGGCTACCTGGTTGATACAAAATGGGAGATTACATTGCAGAAAAAGAGTCATCAGCATAAATGGTATTTCCTCTTACTGTTGAATATGAATAACCTTGAGCCAAAAACCTGGCCAAGGGTGCCTTCATTTGCTAAAATGAAATTAACTTAAGAGATGCTCATTTTAGGCCAGCTCATGTAAAGGCAACATAAAGAAGATTCTAAATCAAACATACTTTCCAGGACCTTTAGGTCTTCAGCTTTCACATGCAACAGCCTGCCACCAACACCTCTGTTTATGTTCTGCGTGAAGACAGTGGAAGCCAGATGTGCGTGTGCAGAGGAGGCATGAGGATGCATGAATAGATGACCCATTTACAGCTAGTAAATCTGTGCAGAGTACTTGTTCACATCCAGGTGCCTGTCATCCTTATCTGCCAGCAGAGGACCACAAACACACACTTTTTTGATGCACCTATAACCATACTACCCTGGGCTGTGATCTCAACAGATTTCACTGCTAAGCAAGGGTCACACCTCTGAGGAAAACACTCAATAAACTAAGTGGATCACTTATTCGGTAAATGCAACTCTTTCTTCTGCGTCAGTGTTGAAGTAATGCCAACATCCATCGTAAGTCATCAGGAGAGATTAATCCATGGATCTTTGCCACCAAAATACAGGCCTCTACCACTGCAGAACGAGAGGGAACTGCTTCACTTGGTAAAAAATAGCAAGCTCTTATTCTATATGCAGAGGAGCCACTGAATTAGGATATAACACAATTTCACAGAATGTCAGACCAGCAAAATATTAGGAAGCAATCTGCTACTTTCAGATGAAACAAACTTATTTGTCATTGCTGAAATACCTCTTATAAGGGCACAAGTACCAGTGCCCATTCTAAGAGCGTGCTCTCATTCTGGTTATTGCATTCCACCTCCCTAAATTCACCCCATGCCTTTATCAGCTACTTCTATTTTATTTCTTCTTTGCTTCCCTGACAAAATGCTTCCTAACAGGTATGGGTAAGTCTAAACAGAGTTGTAAAAAATACTGTTAAACCCTCACTGTATTGTACCCCAGGCAGAGCTGTTATGTCCTGAAGCATTTTTACACTGTGTGTAGGGCACAGACCCCTTTAAAATCTACATAAAGCCAAATTATATACCAAATATACATATATATACAGTATTATACACCCATCATACCAAAATAGTTGTATGTTATCCACTCTGGCCATGGAGGAACTGTTCCTGGTCACGTATTGATAAGATCTAGTATACTGAACCCCATATCCTAAATGCTAACACTATGTTAAAAGTACCTGTATAAAAATGCTTTAAAGCCTCATTTAACTTAACTCTAAAAATAAAAATCTATTAACAGAAACAAACTGTAATTAAGATTGTTGTTGACCTAGCTTCTCCCTGCAAAGGCAACAGAATAATAATCTTACATTTACACAGTATCTTTCAGGCTAAAGGATTCCATCCAACAAGTCTGATCTTAGATACACTTACACAAAAGAGTGTTATTAACATACACAAGTAATCCTATGTAAACCAATCTACCCAATTTCATTACCAGCAACTACCAAGCTTGATCCACTCAATTGTATGGGTTCTTTTTATCTACCTTATCCATCCATCAACAAATTATCCACCCATCAAAAAACCTGTCCCTGTAACATCAGCAATGCATTGGCAACCAACTTCAGTTTTAATCCTTATGTTCTGCCTAAAAAAAAAAAAACCTTCCTCCAGCTTTATTCAACCTCTTCTCAGACCTCCATCACCAACACTATCAACCAGCCCCCAGAGACGAACTCCAGAAAGGGCTGAACCTGCTTACCTGTCAGAGGATTTGTTTTTAAGCAGTCACTTGGGGTGTATTGGGAGTATACTGGTTTTTAATAGACAGACCAACTTTTTCCATCTTATTCTGCACACCGAACGCCTAAACCTGGCTTCCACAACTTGAAAACACCCCTTTCTTGCACCATCAAGTACTTAAACCAAAGGTCAGTCTCACCAACCAGCTCTACCCCAGATCAACTTTCCCTTGTGTGCGGTACTCCTGCAAGATCACTGTTTTAATCATTATCACGCAAGGAAGGGTTATTCTGAATCACTTGGTTTTACCTTATAGTTACCAAAACAGGCCTTGTTTAAACAGTTGGCTGTCAGGTATCCACACAAAGCATGGCAAAGGGAAATCCACCTCCTCCTCTGCAATTGGCATGGCTGTTGGGAAAACATTCCCTGATGACAGCAGTCTGCACGATTTTTTTTCGGAATACTTGCTTCGAGTAAAATGAATTGCAAGAAACCAGTGTAATAACATCATTCCAGGCAAGGGTGCCTCAAGAACCCTTGGCAAGGGTGCCTCAAGGTGCCACTACACCTTGAACCTGCATCTTCCCTGGCTGACTCGTCTCCCAGTCTGAAGAGATGAGGGAGTAATATACCTTGGGAAAAGTCATCCATATGTCTCAGCCGCTTCCAGAAAACACGCCACTGATGGCAGTAGTCACCAGGACTTGCACTGCACACAGACTAGCCAGATCACAGAAGACAGCTGTTATGAGCCCAGGGCATCTGATGGGGGACAGGAAGGAAGCAGTAGTACCTACTATCCATCATTGCTACCTGATGGCAGTAAGCTTCCTTAGATGATCAAACAAAATGCTGCAGAAACTGTCAACAACCAAGAAGCTGTCACCTCTGTGCCCTCTACACCACCCCAGGATGCTCATTGTTTTCAAAAGGGAAAATAAACAAATTAATAAACCAGAGCTGTTTACTAAAAAAATCTACGGAGCCGATCCTTGCACATCCGCCATCCCAGCATTGACTCAACCTGAGTCCATATGATGACCCTGTACTGAGTCATGCATTTATAAAAGCATAAAACTCAACTGCCTTGGCATTGGAAACCGCTTGGCCAAAGTATGAACACTCCAGTTTGAGAAAAATCAAGTCAAGGATGGTTGGCCCAGTATCTGACCTAGTTTCTCTTGTAACCATCAGCTAAAACTAGAATGAGAGAGAGACATGAAAAAGCACTATTAGATCTTGTACTCCATCTCCTTGAAAATGCAGAATTGCCTCCTCCAGTACATTTGCTAGTGACTTGCCTACTCTTATTTTAAACATCTGAAGAGGGGTGGGGGGCTCTCACTACACCTGGACTAATATAGGCTCCAATACATTTTTTTTGTCATTAAGATTTTGCCCAGAATTCAGCTTAACCTTTTATTTCCTTGATTTCTCCATTTATTCCTAGGTACTCTCTCACATAATGCACCAAAAAAATCAGATTCCTTTGACCACAATACATTGCAAATATCTACATGTAGGTAACCTATCTCCCCATACTCAGTGCCAGCCTCGAAATATGTCTATTTTTTAATATTTCTCCTCATCTAGTTCCTCCAGACCCTCAAGTATTTTGTTGCTCTTCTCTAAGCTTCATTCAAATTGTAAATATCTTCCTGTTGATACAATATTCAGAGTTTTCAGATGTGTTCATGGCAGATTCTTATAAAAAGGGAATCCCACCTCTTTGTTCACAGACATGGTACCTTTTTCTTGTCAGGTCAACCACAAACCATGCTGTTCTGTAATCAAGTCACACTGCAGACTCATGTATTAATTCCTGCTGGGACTTAATTCTAGATCCCTTCCAGCATCGCTTATTACTCGATTCCTGATTTGAGACCCCTGTGAACTTGCTTTTTCCCCAGATTTGTTCCTTTCACTCTACTATCCTGTAGGAATTCTCCTTAAGTTCTGTTTACTCAAAAGCAAAGATGTTAGTTTCAAAGGTTGTAGGTTTTGCTCAAGGCCCCTACTCAACAAAGCCTTTAATTACATGCCTAACTTTAACCACATGCTTAAATCCAGTTGATCCCGGCAAGCAGAGATGAGCTTAAGCATACATTTTAAAAAAAAGAAGTTAGGCATGCAAGTCAGTGCTTTGCTGAACCAAATCCTTAGTTTCTGTAATCACTTGGATGGTTTATTTTCCATATTTGGCAAGAATTGACAGCTTAATGCTTTTATGTTATAGGATTTAAAAATGAAGCTTCAAGAGAGTCCAAACCTGACATCATGCTTTTGTTCCTTTCTTAAAATAAGAACAGGAAATAAATATCTAAGTAAATATGCAGTACAGTAATCATTAAGTCTATAGGATTTAAACATGCAGTAGGTAACTCTACATTCTTGTTACTGCAGTTCCCTCTAGAAAACAAAAAAAGCCCTGTGAAATATTTGAAAAAGCACGTGTATCTCAGTAAGATATGCAGCACGTTCCCCGTTAGCTCATTAGCCAGTACCACCATTGCGCAGTTGAAGAGAGAGAACAAAGCTGTCCATTTCTTAATTCATATCTACCAAATGCCTTTAAATGCAATGGACTTAACTCACTGTTCCACAAAAGATGGATTTTTAGCGGGGAGAAGGGGGAAGAAGGTACTAGTCTTTGGCTTTGGTCATGGGTTGACTATTTCCAACAGTCGCCAACCCACATGACAGCAGATGTAAGATTTTACATTCATCACCAGCAACAAATGCAGTTGGCATAATGGGAGTTTCATGAAGAGTATTTAAAATCACTTCCAAATGTCTTCCATTGTTTACACACAGAATACTTCACGACCTTTCTCTCCCCCTTGTTTTTTGTTTGTACTTTTTGTTTTCTTTGCCTTCCTTCATTCTGCTGCCTGGTAAACACAGGCAGAGGCTAAGTGGGGACTGCAATTAGGCAGCCATACCAAGCTTACTCTGCGGACTACCTAATTGTAAGATTCGAGGTTTGGGAGGAGTGCCATCTGAGAAAGAAACGGAGAAGAAAAATTGGAAAATGACTACTTCCTCTCAATCCATAAAGCCTTCCAAAATTCAATTAACATGTTCTAAACTAAACCATCCACACATGCTATGGCACTAAAATGTGTGATTTCAAATATAGACAAGAAAGTAGCTGCTCATTGATATTTATCAGAATTATAATATTCTCTGACCATTCCACTTCCACCTTTTTTATTGAAGTGGCATCTGTTGTTAACACACTTGTACCTCAGTACTTGAGATGAAGCAGAAAAATACCTATAAGCAATATAAATAAATTGTACATGACTGCATATTGGGTCTGTTAAATAATGCCGTGAACCCCAAAGTCACTCAGAGAATGCCGTTCCTGTGCCTAGCACAAATACTGTCGTTTAATAATGTACACATGATTAAGTTCGCTGTCTTCCCCACAGCAATTTTTTCTTGTGATTTTATAGTTTCCCAGATGGAAATAATACCTTGACTGTCGAGATTCACTGGTGCAACCAATAGGAAAACTACCACTGTGTTTACTTACAGTGTGACCGCTGTAAATACTGCTGGATAGCGAAGACTTGTAGGTAAAACTCTGTGAACAACTTTTTGCCACTGTCTCCTATAAAGGATGGAAAGGTGGCAAAGAGGCAAAAGCATAGAAACTCCTCTGCTACATTGTACATACAACTACTTCTCTGTGCCTACTCACCTCCTTTCCCTACTGCAGTTCAGCATCTCCAGCAGCCTTCTAAGGACTAACACCTGCGGGAAGGCTGCAACCGGATAGGAAGCAAGCACAGATACCAGGTTAGATCCGCAGCCTGCACTAATGGATTTTTTCAAATAGATGGCAGTGCACAAAGTACATCCACAAAGATTGGTCCAGGGTCGAGATGCCATTTCAATGCTCAGACACTTTAACTAAGGGAATTACTGCATTATCAAAAGCACTTTTAGAAAGACCATGGCTTAGGACCCGATCCTGCTGCACTGTGATAGCTCTAGCTCTTTTGAAGGGGTGAATTGGGTGCCAAGAACATAAACATGGCAAAGCAGCACTCAGGATTTTACTTCCCATTCCTGTGAGCAGCAAAGGATTTTTCTTTTAATGCATTCTACCAGACGTAGTTTTAAAACACAAAGCTAAAGGATGACTAACATGACAAAGTCCAAAAAGATATTGCATACTGGATACAGGAGACGATAAATCTGATTTTCAAGGGTCTGTAATAGCATATGTTTAGAATTAGTCCAGCAGTAAGAACAGGGTATTTCAGATCACTCTTATTGGCAAAAATTCTACAGCTACTACTTAATTTTGTGCCCTCTTCATTTTAACAGACACTGTTATCAAGCTAGGAGAGCAGAGTGAGATTTTAACCATTTAACTGCACTTACCCCAGTTAATCCCTTTCTCACAAAAGGAAAATATTAACAAAGGAGCTGAAACAAATAGGAGCAAATCTCACTGCACAGTTAGTAGTTCTGTACCTACTACTTGGGGGTTTCGACATATAGCTATCATGATGTGGAAGCATCCAGCATCGTTTTGTTTTCTGTTCGCAGTAGGGGGTTGCTAGGAAACAAAATACTATTGTCTGATTTCATGATCTATTGCCTGGTTTGCCTGGCAATAGAGTCTTCGAAATCTATTAACGGATTATTTTATCTTTTACAGAGAGATTAAGACTAACATTAAAACAGGCGCACACAGAGAGGAACAGTAAAAAATGCTCCAAAATTCAGGGAAAAGGATGTATATATTCCAGGTCGAGGAAGACAAACTATCCTGAGGAAAAATGAACTTAAGCGGTCCGGTGATATTTATATATGCACGCACTCACACGTGTATCAGCGTTCCATGACTGTATCTGTAGTTTTGCCGACTTGTCAAAGACTCTCTTGCTTCTGAGGATACAAAACGTTCTCTTACTACTGGAGAGCTACTGTACGCTGCAAGTTCTGTAAATATCACATGCTGCAGAATGCCTGGTGTGGGCAAGCACGCACGCTGGAGTCATTTTTGTTCTTAGAATTCAGCTCAGGGTTGTTTTGGTGCCTTAATTTCTTTATGTAATCAATTTTTTGCACATTCGGACACATAGAAGAGTCGGAGACAATCCCCTACTCTCCTCCTCCCCCTCCCCCCTTCGGTTGTAACATAAATAAATAAATAATCAAATACATAGATATGTAGATAAGTAAATAAAAGCATCGGGAAAAGAGATCTAAAATTGAAAGCCACAATAGCAAATTTCACATATTTTTACAGTGGCAAGTCTTTGTAAAGTGAGAGATTAAAAGATTATTAAAACCAGACAAATGTGGGTGCCTATCAAGGCATCCCCACAACACAACAGAAGACCTCCACAGCAAAAACCAATCATACTTGAAAGCTGAGAGCCAGATGAAGAGAGTTCGGCACAAAGCCATAGAGAAAAAGGTTTTCAATAAAACCTGCACAGTAGTTATTACTCTTTTATGTATACCTACAATTTCACAACATGCACTATTTCAAAGTCCTTTCAACTTATTTATTAATGTCTATGCATTTTATCACTCCATTTGAAATTTAAGAAAAAAAATGAATGAGGTACATTGCAAAAGACATCAAAGCTTTTGACACATTACAGCAGAACTTCCAGTCATTAAAAAAAAAAAAGTAATAACACGCAACATAGAAAATACACAATTCATGGGAAGGACCTGAGAGCTTCTTGCCTCTCCTGCCGAGATGGATTTATTCAGCCTCTAACCTTCCTTTCAGAAACCAGGAGCCCTCACCAAAACCACATTTAGAATTAAAGAACAAAAGAGTAAAATGCAAGAGAGCTTCTTCCACCCCAGACAACAGCAAGCTACTTCCAGCGATTAGATCAAAGCAACGAGAGATGGACACGACCCACAACCAATCCCACTCCTCGCCAGGGTAGGATACGGCTATTCCCCAGCTGGTAACCCACTACAACAACACTGCTAGTTACAAAACGGTCCCCAGCCGTTCCCCTGTCCCTCACCGGTCACACACCGAGATCCTGTCACCTACAGCTTCGCTGAAACCTGTTTTAAAGCACTCACTCAAGGAAGGGGGAGAAAGAGGAGGAGAGGGATGGGACAGTCACCTCCTGAGCTGCCACCAAAAACTGTTCTGCAAACTGCAGGGGGGCTGCTGCCGGGGTCCTCGCAGCCGCAGCCACCTAACTCTCGGGGGGAGAGCGGGGTCTGCAAAGCGGGAGGGACCCCGGGGTCCGACCCTGGCTGCCCAGGGTGCGCTGCCCGCCGGCCCGCGCCTGTGCGCCGGGGGAGGGTGCCCGGTGCGGCCGGGCTCTCCCAGGCGGGGGCAGCGGCGGGTGCGGGAGCCCCGTCCCCCCGCCGCTGCAGCAGCAACTGCAATTAAAAAAAAAAAAAAGGGAAGAAAACAAAATAAATAAATAAATATCCCGCTAGCGGGAATGGGAACATAAAAACCCACCCTAAACAGGCGGACCCCAAACAACAACAAAAACCGGGCGCCCAGGAGAGCAAACTTTCTGACTCACCGGGGAGAGCCAGTGCCCGGGGGTGCGGCGGGCAGAGGCGGGGGCGGCGCACGGCCCCGCGGCGCCGGGGGAGCAGAGCCGGAGCCGGAGCCGGGCGAGGCGGGCGCCGGCAGCGGGGCTGCGGCGGGGCCGGGGCAGCGCGTCTCGCCCTGCTCCCGCCGCCCTCCCCTCCCTCCCCGTCCCTCCGCAGCACCTCCCCGGCCTCCCCCGCCAGGAGCCGCCCGGGGCGGGCTGCCGCCGCGGGACCGCCGTACCTACCGGCTGCCGGTGCGGGGCCGCGGAGCAGCGAGAGCCGCCGCCGCCGCCCCCCTTCGGCGGCTGCCGGGTCCGGCGGCGCTGCAGCAGGCGGAGGACGCCCCGCGGCGGCGGGGAGCGCGGGGCCGGCGGCGCGGGGTGCCGGAGAGGCGGCGGCCGCCGATGCACAGGCAGCGCGGTGCCTCGGTCTCCGTGCGTGTGTGTGTGTGTGTGCGTGTGTGTGTGTGTGTGCCGGGGAGGGATGCTGCAAGGGACCGAGGGAAAATTCTCCCCTCCTAGCAAAGCCGCCGACAAATGGCAAGGCAGGTGTGCAGGGGAGGCAAGGCTCCCGGAGGACGAGGAGGAGGAGGAAGGGGGAGAGGGGCGGTGAGGAGGGCGGGGAGCGCACAGCCCGGCGGCGGGAAGCAGCCGCGGGGCGTCACGGCGTCCCGGGGGCAGCGGCCCCGCCGAGGAGGCGGCAGCCGGGCCGGGCCCCCTACTCCCGCCCGGCTGCGGCCCCTGGAGCGGGCGCCGGCGGTGGGGGACGCCCTACCAGCCGGCAGTACTCCAGGCACCCCCGGCAGAGCATCCTGCCGCAAGTTTTCCCCGAGGCCTCCCCTCAAACACACCCGGCCGCCGTTCACAGCACCCTGTGCAGCTCTGGGAGGTACACCCCATTCGATGGGATCGGTGCTTCCTCTGGAAATCCTCCCGTGAGAAGTAGTTGCATGTCTTATCTGCAGAGGCTCACACCTCCCAGTTAGCCGTGGCTTAAAACCAGCACCCCTCAGGGGAAACCCTTGCTACAGGGTCTGAATTTTGCTTATTCATCTCCCAGGCAGGAGACAACCCTCAAGTGTGGCAAGAGCACCTGACCTCGCCTTTCCTCCGCGAAGCCGTGGGGCAGGTGGCCAAGGACAGCTCTTCACAGGGCAAGGCGCTAGGCACAGAGGGGCTGGCGGCAGCAAGTGCTTCCCCAAAGCCAAGCGCCGCTCCTAGAGATGCTGCCGAACACCTCGTCTGAGCAGAGAGTTCACGAAGGCTTTTGTGGCTGCATCTTGGCTCCCGCAGAAAGCGCTTGCTAATCTGAACTCTTCCCGCTATTTGAATGGGAAAAGCCTGTTCTTCTCCTAGCCTGAATTACCCTTCAGGGCTGCTGTAAAAGACAGTTGTGATTTAGTGCTGGAGAAAGCCTTTATATGCCCATTTATAATACGTTTCAGCACACTTCTAGGTGACGATTAGTTGGTAAGTGAAAAGTGGCTGTGGCTGAAAGGTGGAAACTAACATCAGATATTAAATATTGCACGTGGCAGCTATGATTTCTAGTGGTAGGAAGAAAATCTGATAGAAAAATCTCCTGCCTCTCTTTTTCCACAGTACTTCTTTCACCAAAGAGGTACTGAATTACATCCACAGGTATTGGGCTAATTATATATGCTCACCAGCCCATCGGTTTGGGTTTACCAGCAAGCACACTTATGCAACAGAAGCAATTTCCACACCACTGGGCTCATCTGATTTAAACAATACTGGCTTGTGTTGCCTCTGTGTGTAGCTTTTTTCCCTTGGCTGGCAGGGTTAGTGTCACAGCTTCAGTTTGAGAAGTGACAACAAATAATACTGACACAAATTATACTGAGCAATACAAGGACACACATGTGGAGGACAAAACATGGAAATTAACGCACTGGTTTAGGTAAGGGTTAACTACTTCTGCTGAGGAGCAGGAGCCACTCTTGGCCCAGCTGTGCAGATGTGGATTACTTATTTCCTCACTGGTCCTTGCTTTGCTTTTTAGTGGCAGTACAGATAGCTGAATAAAGGAAAAGTTGCTGGAGGCATTTCTGTTAAACGCAGCCCTGATGAAAGTAAGACGTAATTATAACTTGGGCATCCTCTTCTATATTATTTACAGTAAAACACATCTTTTCAGTCTTTTAAAGCACAGGCCCTAAGCCTGTTCATTCTTAAGCAAGCACCTTTTAAAAAGTACACAGAAGAGTTGCAGGGGAGTTCATCCACAACTCATACTTCACCTGTAGGGTAAATTAGCTTGAGAAATCAAGGACTAGTTAAAAAGATCACACAAACTCCAGTGTCTGAATATATTTCTTAAGTTTGTTGCCTTTATCTGTGTTAAATTTGCTTCTTCATCTCTTTCTTCTACGGTACTTAGAAACACTCAGACGCACATACAACAACACAACACAGTTTAAACACATTCCTCTTAACTGTCGTGTAAGCCTCAGTTGATAGGAAACAGAGGTAAAAGAAAATATCTCTGCCAATGTTGGTCTTGTTTAACGTAACTGACTGAGGCGTGAAAACACTTGATAAGGTTATTTCATTATGGCAATTTAGGGTTGTTCTCTCCTTCCCTCCCACAGAACTGCCTGGACAAGTGTGTGCACACAAACATGCATGCACAAATCTGCAGAAGAAGGTGTTACCTTCTTTGCATGATTTTCACTAACACATTCAGCATATATTTGCGATTTGTAGGTCGGCACAGCGCCTGGTTCCAGCCAAGACCTCACTTTGTTGCATTCTGAATAGCTCTTGGGAAGTTGCTGGCTTGACCCTGAAGACTTTACAGTCTAATTTTTTAATAACTGAAGGATTTTTTTTTTTAATTTAAGAAAGGACTCATTTTAGCTGTCGCATAAGCATGCATTATATCCCAAGACTTCAATCGGAGCTGCGCTGACATATCTGAGAGCACAATTAGGCCCTCTGGACCTTTTAAAGCTTCAGAAATAGTCGTGTGTAATTCCTTCTTCTGTGGATCCTGCAAGCTTTAAGAGAATATTTGAAAGCTGGAAATTCCTATTTATCCACTAAGAGGCTCACAGGCAATCTTCTCCTAATGGAAATAGAACTGTAAAGCCGAAACATTAATATACACAATATGATACATTTACGTAGGGATAGACTTGTCCGAGCCAATGAGAGGGCACAGCGGCCGTGCCGCTACAGAGCCAGAGCCAAGCAGGTTTGCTCCACTTACTCGGCTTCCTGCACACGGGTTTCACTATCTGATTTATGTTAGCACTGTACGGTTCTCTCTTAAAAAAAAAATCATCTGACCTTTGAATCCCTCATCTGCATTGGCTGGCAGCCGGTATTGGCGAATCGGAGGGCACAGTTTGGTCTAAATACAAGACAGCTATTCTTCAATAACTGCGCTGTTAATATGCAAATCTCAGTCCTCCGTCGACAGTAATCTCCTGCCTCTGATTGGCTTTGGTGATGAAAAAAATTCAGGTTATTCATTAGCAGGCAAAATACACTCTTCAGGTTCCCCCTTACGATGAAGTGTTATAAAGCCTCGGGAATGTACATGCTAGAGACAAACAACAACAAAGCAAGACAAAAAGAAGCCAAGAAAATGGGATTAGAAACATTATAAAAGGGGAAATTGTGCATTGAAAAATTCTCCTGATTCCCTTTCTTCTTCCTGGCTTTCTCTCGGGAGTTTTGCCAGTGACTGCAGATGGGCCATTTTTGTTCTTTTCTTTTTCAACCCTTCCCTTCTACATACTATGGTGTGCTCGAGTTCACGGCAGACTTGAATTTGTACTGAGAGTGTAATTTCTGTCCTGGAAGACATGAATGTGTCTGTCTTCATGGGTCAGCTTTGCTGGCTTGCAAACAGAATGCCAGGAAGAAATATATCAATATGTATTGATAAATATCTTGATATCAAAAAGGTGGATGGAGCAATTGAGCAAGAAGCAATCTATGTTTCACCTCTTTAAAGGCCATTGCAAAAACCAACCACCAATATTAGCACCAATTTTGATGTATTCTTCACAGAAGGCCAGACTTGGCTAACCACTGAACTTAGCGTTTACTGCAAGACGTGAGCTGATAGGAACGCTCACACCAACTCAACTGTCAAGACAAACATTTCATTTTCCATCAGAGTCCAATACGGCATACAAGAGTAAGATGTGTTCTCCATTACATGGTATAAAAATTAAATAGTTCTATCAACTCTGGTAGCGTTAAATTCTGAGGAACCTTCGCAGAGCTGGGTTGGGCTTGGGGATCTCCAAAGCAGATGTGCAGCCACACGGTTCCTCCCTCTTTGGCTTTATTTTGTAAATTTACCTTCATTCTTGCAATTCACCTTTCCTGAAACATAGCACCTGACAAGCTGCATTGTCTTCACTCGTGTACAGATGCAGCCAGCTCTCCTGCTTCCTTCTCTGAAGTGGCAGATGAGATCAAGCTGGTAATTTCTTAGCTCTATGTATCTGGGCTGAAATCGTGGTCCCAGTGAAATCAGTGTTAATTTTATCATCAATTTTGCCACAACTGTGATTTTGCTTCTTGGGATTGGCAGCAGAGTATTTTTGGAGGACTGGACATTAACTCTAATTTCCAGATAAGATGAAGAAGGCCAGGTGCTGTTAGCGTACAATGAGTGACTTCTCTTTCCTCAGGCTTTTCAGCAAGGGGGAGCTAGATTATTTTGGATGAGTGGACAACCCCTCTGACTAAAAAGAAGCAGAGCTCTGAGAAGTAAGGTAATCTTGCCTGTGTTTCCCACAAAGCATGTAAGGCAGCTCCTTGTACAAATTACTAAACAGAGTGAAGCACATGCACCTGTGAGGAACCTGCAGTAAGAGCGTGATAGGGTTACCTGACTGCAAGTTCTTGAACACCTTGGAAGGATGGGGGGCTGAGCTCAGAGGGGACTTCACACAGGGCTTTTGATTAACTTGCCACAAAGAGAGAAGTTGTAAAAAAAGATAGCTATGCTGCAGAGCTGTTTTCTGTCTCACATATTTCAGATACAAAGATAATGGGAATAGCACAAACAGAAATGCAGGCAGATATCTGAAACTAAAGGTTAGAAGGAAAAGATTTTGACAAGAACCACATAGGCTTCCCACAGCAAAGGTCAAACAGTGACCTCCACACAAATTAATACCCCTTCAGCTACTATAAAGGAACTTTAATATTTCAGTTTCAGCAAAAAGCCTGAAAAATGCATTATGCAATCCATTTATTCTGTTGGGTTTTTTTCCCCAAGTGATACAACCACCTTTTTCAAATATATATAAGGATTCTCATTTAATAAATAATAATAAAGCTAGGTAATAATTAACTCTTAAATGTGTTCTCCCTGGTCTTGCTCTAGGGAAAAAGAAAAAAAAAAGTCCACACACTTCAGCAGCCAGAGCTACAAGCACATCCAACCAGATAATTGACACAGCCGTTGAGCCAGCACAGTGTTAACTCTGTTTTAAGCTTCCTCAAATCATCTAGCTTTAGAAACCATGTAACTTAATTGGATTGCTACAGACCTGACAGTTTCCCGTGTACTGTAAGCTAACGGATTGCATCGTTACTGTATGATTGGATACATAAGCTAATGCTGTCAGTCCTGAGAACTGTCACCAGCCCCGAAGCTCGTCTTTCATCTTCCAATCACCACCAGAAAATGAAAACAGCTGTGTTCTGCCCCTAAATCTGAAAAATAAAATTTGGGAGAATTTAAAACCACCACGTATCGGAAGCAGGAGATTTGGGCCAAATCTCACATCCTTGGTCACGTAAGTGATTCCCTGCCATGTGGCCAGTTCCACTGAAATGCTGGTTAACTCCAGTAGGGTCATCAAAATAATCACTCTTACTTAGATGAGGAACAGTCTGCTGAACGAGGTCTTTATAAACCCAAAGGAGAAAATATGAAGATGGTTTACAAGGCAACACTACGTATGCTCAGTAAAGCTCAGACAGATAGAGACAGTATGGATAATACAAGCTAAACAGCACATTGACAAATTTTAAAATGCAGTTTCAGTTTCCACCTTAATGAAGCAAAAGCTAACAATATTTGTAAGCTGGAGATGTCCCCACGGCACAAGTGACAGGTAGGTGCCAAGTCATCATCAAAAGTCTGTGAGAATTAGATACCTCCCGGCCATATGGGTCAGCACACACCTCCCTGGCTTCAGAGATCTTTTGAAAAGAGAAGATTGGTGTTTTGACCTTTATGCTGTCTCTGTGCTGCTGATTTCCTGAATGCCCATTGTACTTCTGCTCATTTTGTAACACAAGTTTCATTTTTATTTAGAAGTCACTGAAAGCAGGCATTATCCTTGTTCTTAACTCTTACATGGGCTATCCAGATATTATTGCCCCATTTGGAGGCGGGGGGGGGCGGGACATTAAAAGCACAGAGTTGCTCAACCGTTCTCATGTTAATGTCAATAAATGCTGAGTTAAGTTGCTACTGATTATTTTGTAGACAGATGTCTGTTTTTTCAACACCACCATGGGCAACTTTCAAAACAGACAAAAGTAAACATTCTGGAAGAACCCATTCCAGTAGGCTAGTCCTAATTTTTTCTTCTTTTTTGGGGGGTGGGTGTGTGTCTTTTTTTTTTAAACCATTCATAACGACAGGTATGCAGAAAATTATGTACAAAATTACCATTTCCAGCCACTCTTCTCTGAGGGCACTATCACCATTTTTTCAGCAATTGCCCCTCTTCTTTTTGCCTTAGGTGATGAGTAGTCCTTGTGCAAACCTATCAGATAGGCTGTTAAGGATTATTATTCCCAAACTATACCATTCTTTAAGTCAAAGACTCAGCCTGACCTACCTTGCTTGTGAAGATCTTCCCGAGTGAGAATACAAAATCCTTCCACTGTTCTTTTTCATAACCACACCACTATGCAAAGTTTCCACAAACTGTTAACTATCTATACAGTCCATCCATATTTTCCATGCATACTTTCATCAAGTAATTCTTAATTAAAGCAACTCTCACCCCCAACATTGCACTTTGATGTTGTAAATAGTCTAGAATTTTACTAGGAGGAGAGATCCTGATGTTTTCCCTACTTAATTCAGCGATCACTAAAATGCAGCCACATCTGGGGTGGCTCTTTAGCAATATGCAGCAGTGCTAATATAACATGATGATCGGGAATGGAAAATAAAGACTAATGTATTCAGCTGAAATGGCAACTGAAATTTTCATAGGCAGAATATAATTACCTGAGCTGGCATTCTGCCAGGACATGGGGGTTAACATTATTACTCCTACAATACTCCTATTTGTGGGTAATATGGAAAAAAAGAAACAACAGGATTTTTTAATTGAACCAGTGTGAACCCAACTACAGTAGGGTGCAGTCCAATTAAAATTGACAGCCCAGTGAAGTGGATACACATAACACACAGATAAATATAGAAAATCCAAGTTGTTCTCTTTTTCTTTGTCCTCTCCTCTTGGTGTTTTTTTCCCACTGGATATTTCATTTCATTTTCTAAATCTTTTGATGCCAGGAAACTATCATTGACTGGAAACACTTACTAGCTTTTTGCAGACAGTTTTCATAACTTAAAATAAAGATGGAAAAATATATCCTGTTAAATGTTTCAGCATTGCATTTCTTTCCTTTTCCACAGCACACAGTATTAAAATTACATTGGCTGTGCAGCAGGAGATTAGAAAGAGCAACTGCTTTTAAGCTTTAATAGTAAATGACGCTGAAGTCACTAAATCTGTTTTTGAAGCACACACAGTGCATGCACTACCAATTGGAAACTTGTAGCTAACCCACAAGCAAGCAGTCTGATCCCCTACCAAAAATGCTGCAGAGGCTAACTCCTGAAAGGCAAAACTACTTTCTTTTCTCTTTTTTTCTTTTGGGAAGAAGTGGCATGAAATATATTACACTGTTTACTCCTGGTTCTGTAGTCTTTAGTCACATGAGTATCTCTTTCTCAGACACGTAGAACCACGCAAGCACCCACCGAGGTCAACAGGACTCCTGAGGAATTAATATTCCCTATCTGACAGAGGTGTTGCAACATGTACTTCATTAGTGTTCTGAAGCACCCTGAGAGCCCTAGATAACAGTTGCTATATGTTGTAAGAAAATAGTACTATTCATTATTACAGAAGAGCTAAACCATGTTTGTAATTGACCATTGCCTGAATCTTTTCCAAAGTTATTGGGTTTGGAGATATGCCTCAAAGTAAATCTGTTATTTAATAGAATGAAGAAAGTAAAGCAGCAACGGGGTATGTTTTAAGAGCAAACAGAAGAAAGCTCCCCTGGGCTGTATCCTATTGACCTCTAGTTCCATTATTGTTTCTAAAATGCTTTTCCATTTAAGGCATTGCCACTGAATCCTTCCCAGGAAGCCCTGGGAAAGGATATAAAGTGAGATCTCTACTAAGCTTGTAAGTAACATCTCTAAAAATGGAGGGTTGATTTATGTTTTACTGACAGCCAGGTTTAAAGGGGAAAAACCCTCCAGGCTTTGGTTATGAATCTTCTATAATATAATAAATGGTGCCATCTACTGGCTCTCTTTTGCTTTTGATCAGTGTCAGGGTTTGATTGTACAGTATAGCTACTGCAAGTAGCATTAAAACACCAAAGAATCAAGCCAACATGATTGTAGCTAGCATATTTCCTGACAACGGATCTTGGAATGATTTACAGGGGTTTCCGTAAAGCAAACAAGCCTAAAATGAAATAAGAGTAGAAGGAGAAAGAAAAATGGCAAGATGCAAGCAAGGGAGAAAAGGCAGCGTTCCAGCAGACATGTGAAACTGGATGAAGGGTCGATACTGAAGACAGATACAGCTAAGCAGAACCAGATGCAGCCATCCCATAGGACAAATCAGTGATGAGACTCCTCGGAGAGAAGAGGAGAGGTTCTCCAATCCCTCCCAATTAATTTTCTGTTAGAAAAAGAACAGCCAACCATGCTGCTTTTTCCCTTCCACCCACTCCAGTTTCTACTATTAAACAAAGAAGAAAATGTAAACAGCCCTGACAGAAGAAACATACAGATAGATAGAGAAGTTATGGGTCAATTTCCTTCTCAGAGCTCAATATTTTTCCTGATTTACATCAGGAGCAAGATTTAACTCTCTGACTTATGCCTCAGAAAACTAGATGAACTGTGCCATGTTCTACTCTTCGGTACACTAGCAATCTTGGCACCTCCCCTGGGGCCAAACTGGACTCACTGAGTAAAGGAACTGCTACAGAATATTTTGTTGTTGTTGTTGTTGCTTTTAATGTATCTGGATAATTTGCTTGAAAAAGCAAAATCAGCTGTAGAGCTATTTTAGTCTAATTTCCTAAGAAAAAGAGACCAGTGCAGTCACAGCATCTGGCAAAGGGGAAACAGTCTCAGAAATACCCAATTTTGTCAAGTGCTTCACAAAAAGCAGAGTGACTGTTAGTGCTCCTTTGGAGAAAAAAGCACAAGTGAAAGCTCTTCTTAGACATCAGACAGCCCCACCAGACACAAATTCATAGGAAGGTGCTCCCCTTCAGTTTGGCTTCTCATAAAATATGTGTTTGTCATGATAGTCTTCACCTGGTAAGAAACAGATAAGCAGGACAGGATGGAAATGCAGGTTATCAGGGCTTTTATTGCTACAAATGGAACCTGCATCAGAGTAAGTTACAGCTTCTTGGGCTCCAGCTTCATCTCCTGTAAATGAAGATCATGTTTATCTATGCCTCATGGAGTGCTTTTAGACTTTAAAAGTACAAGAGATCATGGAAATCATATCTTGACACAGATATAAATTTCTCCATGCCTGAATCAGAAGTGCAAAGAGAGTCAGCAGCTCTCACAGCAGAGCCCCATCTCTGCTGCCGGACCCCATGTTAAGATTTTTATATAGCCCTCAGGAGTATGAGTTTTGGCAGCAGCCACACACTGAGGAATTCCAGGCAATACAACTCCACTTGGAGTTGTGCTGGGAAGGACTGGGAACACTGGAGTTGCTGTGGAAAGCCTTTCACGCAGCCCTTAAAATGAGAGGCTTCTGGAAAGTAAAATCACAGAACACAGGTTGAGAACCCTATTGCCACATGTGTGATCAGGACTTTCCAAAGGGGGTAACTGAGGGCCACAAAGAAGCTTATGACAATAAAAGTGGTATACATTTTGTGATTAGCATGCAGACCCAATCTAACAGACTCTGTTTTCATGTCAACGTGTGCAAACATTTTCTTCTCACTTCATTTAGTTTACCCAGTAGTTAATGGCCTTATATCGCAAACCTGAAGTTCTATAGATTTGGTATCCTGCTAGATACAGGATCAATTTTGTAGCATGCTTTCATTAGTCTCTCTTTACATTTTTCATCAGTCTCAGATTAGTGTAAGATTTTAACCTAATGAAGAGGATATTAAGCACATTGGTTCCTTCCACCAGGCAGGGCAGTTTCTGTCCTAGTATGGGTGTGAAAGGGTAAGAGCTCTCTTTTTGGCACCAACTCTAACCTCCTGATTAAATGGACCCCAACTACTCTGTAGTGATCTCTTGAACAGCATTAAGTTTTAAGTGAAGAGGCCTAGCTCCTGTAAGAAAGGTGCTGACAATACTTCCATTCTCCAGCTCCTATAAGAAGTTCTCCGGCAATGTATAGCATTGGAGAAAATCGCTACAACTGCTGTGCATGAAACCCACGGCTTCCAGTTCAGATCTTGGCTCTGGGAACAGGCAGGAAGCAAGCATGAGTCTAGGCAGCAGATGGGGACATTGCTAATTGGTCTGTTTTGATGCTGGGCCACCCGCTGACAGACACTTCGTGCTTCTCTCTTAGCAGTGATTTGCCATGTCAAAGAGCTACAGATATGGGAATGATAACAAAGAAAGTGAAAATAGCAATCACTTCAGTGCAGACAATCATTTTTCTCAACTGTGCTAACCAAATTTGCTACAGAATGTTGTGAGGCAGCTTGCACTTGGCAGACTCTTTGCAGACCAAAAGATGCGATTTGTCCTTACAGTGTCAAGTGGCAATGATGTTATGTGAGTGCCGTCATTTCTAATGCATTTTTGCTGCTTTCTTAAAAAGCCTGGTGATCATTATAAAAGAAGGAAAGCAGAATGGCCTGCCATCTGTGCAAAAAAATACGCTGGGTGAAAACTACCACGAGAGCAGTGGTTCATAAACAAGGGACCAGAACTCAGTAAGGGTTGTGAGTGCGACAGAAGTTTTATTGCAAAAGCAGGATTCACAACCACAAGCAGGAATAAAAGACTGCAGTTGCAACTGGAAGAGAATTCAGGAGCATGCTGGAACCAGTGGAAAGTTTGGGATTTGTTCCATCAAACTGTTCCAGTTTAAAGAACGGCAGCAGATTACAATCTTTATACTATGTAAAACTTCAGCTTTCACATTTTCTTCTTCTCCCGAGATTACTGGCTACAAATCTTAGTATTTTTGTGGTAACAATTGTGGCTTTGTCTTCTGTAATGTCCCTGCCGTATTTTACATGCTCTGGGACAGTAAATGATTGTGACTATACTGCTTTGGGGGAGGTATGATATCAGAGATTCTGTCTGCCTTTCACTTTTGAGCAGAGTTGCTAAATTCTCAGTGTTTTTTAAGGATTTTTTCTGATTTTCATTAAAATGAAAGAAAATTAAACTACTACACTCATTACAGATCAGCCATTTACAATGCAGTAAAACAAACAAAACGTTTTTTGAATGGAAGGGATATAAAATGTCTTCTCAAACCACCAGTGCCCAAAAAGAAGGAACTTTACTGTCCATGTGAATCTGTTTAATTATCTCACATGGAAAAATGTCTCTGTCTAGAAGGCCAAGTTCTATTCTTTCATTGTTGATGGAGCTGTGTATTTCTAAATATAGGAGATCGTAGTGGGAAATGCTGGCAGAACCATCAGTGGAGTACCTCAACACAAAAGCTAATTTGAAATTTAAAAGCAACTATTTTGCCTTGACTTTTCTGAATGTCACCACCTCTATCCCAGACAAACACAGGAATAAAGACTGTTTGCTGTGGTATTTTCAACAGTAAGTGACCAGAAGTTACCTAAAATAAATGGTGAAGATAGGCTAAGTGAAAATATTGTCCTCATTTAAACCAGACACCCAGATTTTACATGGCTAAAAGTAAGCGAGTTGCACCTATGCTGTATTTTAGCTGAAATCCAGCTGAAGCTAATTGTGTTGGTTCCTTCTGTAGCACATGGAAAAAGGAGTCACATCCACAGGGTGATTCATGCTACCTTTAACAGGCATCAATTTTAGCATGCACACTGGATGTGCTTCTCAGTCCAAGAAGCCCAGATGATTAGCTTACATTAGCTAATGCTTAAATGGCTAAATATTAGACAAGACAAATTCCAACACAGCCAAATGGAACACCTCTGGTGAAGGACATCACTGCAGGACAATTCTGCTTTCTTAGAGCAATTAATTTCACCGAAACACTTATTTGAAGAGAGGGTGAATCACCTTCTTAAGGTACCTCTCTTTCACATAGGAAATCTAGCTTATTCATTTACATGCTTGGTATGGCTAAGGTAAGGAAAGAAGAATCCCACACAGATTCAGCAAACTTCGCTGCAAGTGGTCTTCTGCCTTGCTGTGCATTCCACTATTAAAGGTCTCTTTGCTATGCTGGAGAGGGGGCTGATCAGCTAACACAACATCCAAGTGCAGGCTGTGGAGGGAGGTGTTTTTCAGATAAATTACTTGCCATTCCAGCACTGAAGAACTGCACTAGTTAGCTACTAAGGAACATCATTCCCAGTTGGAGTTTATTAGGCACATCTGCAAAAGTAAGAGAATTAATGGCTGTGAAACAGACCATTCACTTTCATGACCGCTAAATCCCCACTGAAAAGGTACTCCCACTTGGCTATTGATTCAAACTAACTGTTAGGTTAAACAAACATGTCCTGAACTCTAAAGGTAATTGTCATATATGAATGAGGAGGAAATAAAGTGGACACGTATTTCACACTGGCAATTTGGACTCAATAGCCAAAATTTCCCTTTTGTTATCTCCAACAAGTATGCCTCATTTTCCATTCAGGAGAGAAAAAAATCTCAACGAATGTATTTCCAATCAAACATTTCATCAGAATTCTCTGCTTTTGTATTGCATGTTTCTAAACTTCTAATTTTAGTATACTAGCACATGTTTTCTATTAACAGATCTTCTCTTTCTCATTTATACTTGACCTCTTATACATCATTAATTAAAGTTGTTAGCATCACAATATGTCAGCTCTCCTCGTGTTCTATTGCTTCTAAAAACAATGTTGCATTGCTGTTTTTCTTATCAGCTGTTCTTTTATGCTTTTATGACAGCTTTTGTGTTGTTTGTTTCCCAATGTACATTATTTTCCACACTTGTGTATTAAAAGCAAACGTAATTATACTAAATGGTATCAGAAAATTAAAGCATTTGGGAAATACACTAATGAAAGTTCAACACTCCCTTTGTATGAGAAAATTAGCACTCTTGAAGGTCTAATAAGCATGGTTAAGAATGTCTCTGGTGCCAATAACCTAAAAAGTAGTCAAAATCCCCTGCGCCATCAGCTAGTAATATAACGTAACACCAAGAAAAAAAAAAGAAGTAAGTACTGAGAAAAAAAACCCAAACATCGCAAAGCTATTCAAATGGAAAGAAAGCTATCTGCAGCTGCCTGGGCAATATGCAGGCAAAGTGAGTTTAAGTTAAGTTTTAAAAGTGACAACTAAACTACCTACAGGTGTAACTGCCAGTGTATAGTTCCTTTTTCAACTCCAGACTTACTGAAATGAGTGGAGTTACACTAGACAAAAGCTGCAGTAAATCAGCAACTGATCTATTAGCTCCTACTTTTCAAGAGAAAACCAAAAAGGCTTTGAAATTCTTAATTACTATATTTCTGAAAATGGACTAAGCATGCTCTGTAGCTTCTTTTTAGGTGTAAAAGGAAAGGAGTCAAAACCACCAAAACATTGTGATTGCTACTGTAAGAACTGAAGTGGTGTTACGACGATTGTAATGAGTTACTTTTGATTTCATACTTTGATCCCTCTTTGAGTAGTGAGGTGTTTCTTTGTTGTTTTGTGAGTGCTAATTGCTGCAGTGCTGTGTTAAATCATTGTTATGCTGGTTTCCTTGAGCAGCAGGATGGATAATTGAATAATTACAAAGGAGAAGTTCATTAAAATGGGTATGGCTATAGAAATGAGATTTTCCAGCAATTCAGTGAGGGGTTGTGTATAGTTATGCAAACAATCTGTTGAAAAACATTCTTTTCCTATGTAGAAGATCAAATCTTTTGTGCACACAGCTTCTCTCAGAAGCAGACCAGGAAATGACAACAACTGCACTGGGCTGACTTTCTTCTCCACACTACTGTGAGAATCCTTAATCCTGGTATGATTCAAAGTTCAGCCATAGAATTCCTCTATTATGGGTAACTCACCAAAACTCAAATTCAGCATGTAAAAACAGATCTCAAGTGTGTTAGAGGTGTAGGAACTACTGTACACCACTGAAGAGCCTGCAGAATAACACAGAATGTCAATGAGAAAACTCTCTTCCACTTTGGGCTTCCAAGACATTTCTTGTCTAGTGTAGAAGACAACAAAATGTTGGGTCCCACGATGGCTGAATACATCTGAGCCATCAGGTCACACAGTGAAGGAGTAGCTGCAGTGTAGAGCTGCAACAGGATCTAGGTGCTGCCTCTCCAGCTGCCATACTTACTGCCTTAAAACATTTAAGCAGCTACTGCACACCGTGAGGAAGCACTGGAGGTGCCATGAGAAAGAGAAAGGTGTTCCATGGGAAAATGAGCAACAAACAAATCTCATAGCTTAGTTCAAAGAATGAGTGTCGTGGTTTAGCCCCAGCCGGGAACTAAGCACCACGCAGCCGCTCGCTCGCTCCCCCCCGGTGGGATGGGGGAGAGAATCGGAAGAGCAAAAGTAAGAAAACTCGAGGGTTGAGATAAAGACAGTTTAATAGGGAAAGCAAAAGCTGCGCACGCAAGCGAAGTAAAGCAAGGAATTCCTTCACTCCTTCCCATGGGCAGGCAGGTGTTCAGCCATCTCCAGGAAAGCAGGGCTCCATCACGCGTAACGGTGACTTGGGAAGACAAACGCCATCACTCCAAATGTCCCCCCCTTCCTTCTTCTTCCCCAGCTTTATATACTGAGCATGACGTCATGTGGTATGGAATACCTCTTTGGTCAGTTTGGATCAACTATCCTGGCTGTGTCCCCTCCCAGCTTCTTCTGCACCTGGCAGAGCATGGGAAGCTGAAAAGTCCTTGACTGGTGCAGCAACAACTAAAACATCTCTGTATTATCAACACTGTTTTCAGCACAAATCCAAAACATAGCCCCATACCAGCCACTATAAAGAAAATTAACTCAATCTCAGCTGAAACCAGGACAATGAGTCAAAAAAAAGTAACCTTCTGAGATTCTACTGATACTCGTAGAGTCAACATCAAGATCAGTACTTTAGATCTTTTGCACAGGTCTCTGTCACATGAGTTAATGGACACTGACAGTAACATAGACTGTGATTCCCCAGTGGCTGGAGCAAGATGAGATTATCCGCTGACTGTGGAGGATTTTTCAGACTTAGGAACCTCACATTCCACTGTGGGCTCTGTAGTATAAAATGAACACAGGCTTATGTTCTACTGTTCTCCCTTCCCCAGTTTCTTTCACTTCCACTCACTGCAGCCTGTGCCTGTCTCCCATTCACATTCCCCTGCTATCCTTGTCTAAGTTTATTACCTACGTTTCCAACTTCATCCTCATTTTCAAGGGACTGCTCAGCATTTTTCTGGTCATTAGGTACTAACTTTAAAAGTCTAGGTTACAAAGAAGAGACCTGGAAAATCTCACTGATGCAAGCATTATTGGCAACTGATGAGATAGTTCACATGACTGGAATGCTAAAGACCTTTAGATAAAATTTGTTTAGGGGAAGACGTGAAAGTAGTGAACGATGTAGTGGTAGTACTACAAAGACACTGCTAGCTGGTCTGTATATGCTGATAATTCAGAAACTAATTGTCAATGTGCTAAAACACAAAAGACAAGAAGAGAATACAGCAGAGTGGGAAGAAGGGAGAGTCTTTATAGACCAGAATTATTTCTTATGACTTGTCTGCAGCGAGAGGCAGACTGCGGGGGAGCAATTGTCTTGCCATGGGAGAATTCAATTTCAGAAATGTAGCATGGAGGTCACACAACTTATTAGAGTTTCTAAAATTATTCCTTGTGATCCTTTAACACAGAAAGTATTACTGCTCTCAATACAGGGTAACTCAATTATGGTCTCACTACGATGAATAGAGCTGTATTAATTCCTGGCCTGGAGTCGGTGAGGGATAACTGGAGATGATAGATGGGATTTATGTCATGTAATTTTAATCATCTACCATGAGTTTAGAACTAGTTGCCCTGGACTCCTTCTGCAGATAGCAGAGGGAAATAGGCACTGCTAGAAGACGAGTTGTGCCACCTATCTTAGAGCCCTAGGATGTTTCATCTCACCTCACGTTAGTTATCCAAAAGGTAGATTTCTTCCCATCCAGATCCCCTCCATAGTCAATGCAAAGGGGAAAGCACCACCAGAATGTGAGTTACTAAATTCTAAATAGGTGTCCAAGACAGGCAAGGTGAAGCCCCTGCACAGTAGCTGATGCTGCAAAATGGCTAATTTCCTATGGTTGATGAAAATTGTGAGTGAAGTTGACTGGGGAGGAGCAGATAGAAAAAAGCAAATGAAAAATGGGAGTTCTACCACAGAAACTAAAAAGATGCTTAAAAAGCAAAGAGTACTCCACCAAGAAAGAGGAAATCTTTAGCTAAAAGCCTACTCTGGTTCACTGGCAAACAGAAATAGCTCTTAGAACCAGCCTCCCACTGCTCCCCAGTGTAACATATGGAAAACATGACACTGAATGTAATATATAAATGAGAAGCTTAGAGCCCAGGAAATCAATAGGGAAAGCTAGAGAAATACAAAGAAAAATATGTGGCCAGCCATAAGACAATAAAGGGCAAAAAAAAAGAAATTTTGAGCATTTACTAATAATGCTGTTGTGGCTGTGGTGGCTTAAGGATATAGGGCTTGGATACATCTTACCTAACTTTAGACATCAGAATATAGAGAGAAATAGGACTTTTTAGGGCACAATTCCTGTCATCGTAATGCAACTATATAAAGCAGTTCAGATGAAACATCCCCTAGAAGTGTTTCTTTCCCTCCATGACTATAAAGGAAGAACCAATAGATGTAACTGGGAAAAAACTTGAGATACCCAAGCTCTCCTCTGCCAAAATGTTTGCTTGTTTTTCCAACTGCATCAGTTAACCTAACAACACAAATGCATCAACAATTAAAGAAGTCTTAGCAACAGTATGAATTCATAATTTGAGAGATGGTAATAATTTTAGTAGAGATACACAAAAGGTAGATAGCATATTTGTACTGCACTGGAGCAGGGCATGCCAATCCTTTAGTAACTGCAACAGATATGACAAAACCTGAGGGTAAAATTTTAATCATGAGACCCAGATAACTTTTATCCAAGTTGTTTGAGAAGGCCGCTGGTCTACTGATGTAAATTTTATATGAATGTTATAAAGCCAGGCTTCAGTAGATTAGAATTCCATGGCAATACTGAAAAAGAGAAAGGTGATAAAAGTAGGTAATTACATGATGATTAGCCTGAAACTGTCCTCCCTCTCTCCCCTCAAAAGCCCCTGCCAAAGTTCAATCCTTTGCTCCAGAGCACATAGCCATAAAATAAACCGTTAAACATGGGTAAACAACAGACTGTCTGTGCTATTTCTGGGCTTATCTCAATCGAAATAGGCATTTAACTGAATCTTTTAAATTAAGAGTAGTTGCTCTAGGATTCCTTTGTAGTGACTGGAAAGAGCCAGACTCTGCCATAAGGCACGCAAGAACTGAATCGGCTACAGATGCCTTTCTCTTGTCAAGTATATTGGGAGCCTCAAGCGATGACATTCATACCTTATGTTTAAGCTTTCCAGAACACTGACCTTGAGACAGAACTGCAGTTTCAGGCCAAAAGATTCAGCCCAGGCAGGGTTATTTAAGAAGCCTGAAAACACGGGTTTATATAATATGTTGTAAATCCGTAACTACCAACTATCATTAGTTTTAGTCAGCTATAAGTCTGACCTAATCTTTTTGAAATACATTTTTCAGCAAACAGCAGGAAGTCGATGATCTTAAACAGAATAGTTCTTACTAAGAAGAAAGTGACCTAAGGAAAACTTTGTAGAAGACTGCTTTTAGCTCACAAAAACATTTTTTTAAATGATTTTTAAGAAAAAATGTGAAGTCCTTCTATTTGTAGTGGACTTTGCATTATGACTTAGATTAGAACAGAAGGTCTGAGGAAATTTGCCAGATTCTTCCTCTTTTAAAATCTGATCAATAATTAAGAATAAATACATCGAATCCTCCAGTTGTTGTTCACAGTTGTAAGAGTTAGAATACTCAGCATCTCCTTTTCATCCTGCCTTTTCAGAAATAAAATAGCATTTAGGAGTATTCATCATATTCTGCAGAAATATGAAATATTCTCAGGATAAGTATTGATCTTCAAATCGAAACAAGTATGAAAGGTGCCTTTACCATGTACAAAGACATTTCACCACTAGAGGGAACTATTAGACTTTATTGTCAGTGGGGAAAAAGGCAACTGCATTTCAAACTGTCGGTGCTAGTTCCACTCCAGAAGTCTTCATAACTTTGTTGAAAACACTGCAAGTGATATATTACGTTAATTCATATAATATGTAGATGATAGAAAAACATTTAAGCTTTTATGTGACATTCAGTCAATAAGGATTGAATATACGGTATACGATATTTATAATAAAATGAGAGATTAAGAAGCTTGTTGCTCTTGGAAAGATTTAGAGAGAATTTTACTGAATTATGTCAAACTAGACTATGTTAAATTAAAAAGCTACTGCAAAACGTAGAAACACTCATCTAATTTCCTAACAGGAGAAATCTCTGTTCAACACAGAACACTGTCCTTTGCTCATTATTGTAGCAACCATTTTCAACCAGAATTATATTTAGTGACATGATAAAGCTGTCTCCTCTGTCTGCTTTCATCCAGATGGGGAACATGCAGTGCAATTATCTTTCTTTTTGTGGCTAGGGAGGGCAGAGATTTGGGGTTTTTAACTTGCTTTGTCCTTTGCAGTTCGTGGTTTTTTTTTTTTCCTTGTTTTGTTAGGTCGCTACGTGTTGCTTCCTCTAAATGCTAGAAAAAGCCAAGTGAAAGAATTGAGTGTGGTCCTTTAAGCAGGCTGTGAATTGTTTTTGCTCGATCCACGTTTCTGAGGCAGTTCATTGCACTGCCTTAACCCTGTCCCTGAAAAAGCGGTTTCCTCCTGCACAGTTGACAATTAAAAGAAAAATATTTCAGTACTGCCTGGAATTCCTCAAGAAGTCACTGCCTCGACATGACTCAGAGCTACATGCTGCAGCCGCATTTTAACAAAGGATCTAATAATTACTTTGATAACGATATATTCAGGCATTTCAGAAAATTGGGTAAGAGTTCTGAAAGTTTTCCTTTTTCACTCTCAGCAGCATGACATACCATCGATGCACGATTTCTTCTTTGTCTGAAGCAGCGTGTATGAACCTCAGTAGAATAGCATGCATTACTTACTGTGACATGCACACGGCTCTCTGCAAGTGACTCGCCTGAGGGCCAAAACAAACCCTGCAACAGAGGCAAAGGAGCATAACATTGGTGTCTATCCCCGACACACCTTCCCTCTTCTGTTGTATATCGCATGTAGCCTTGATGAGAGCAAAGCTCTTAGCAGGTATGGCTGCATTATCCGACACATTTCCTCTGCCTCAGCATCTGAGGTTGTTGGGTCACGTGGAAGGGTTTCCTGTGGAGTGTCAGCTTACAGCACGGGGAAATCCTTCCCTTTAGCACCCCTCAGTACATTGCTGCATCACATGACGTGATCCAATGGCTGTATTGTTTCCCTGTCGAGTGTGGAGTTCCCCCGATATGTTCCTACTCATTTACACCATATTGTTGGAATAAATCCCGTTTCCTGTGCTTCAAACTTTTGCTAAGCAGTGGGTACGACTCGTTGGTTGGTAAGTTTTTCCAAACTCTATTTACACGTCCGTTGCTGCTTGCTCTCTGTTTTGCTGTTCAGAGCGGGCAGACACTCCTCTTCCCGTTGCCTGCCGAGCGCTGAAGCCAGAATTTCCTCCCTTGGCCCCACACCCATCCTCAGAAATGACCGATACGGGTTAGGCAGCACGCTTCTCCACCGCGAGCTGGGAGAGCCTCATGTAACAAGAACACAAAGTGCATTCACTGAGTTATTCCCCCAAAATCATAAATCATTCTCCTACTGTCTGTGCTTGCTTGCAAAGGGAAAAAAATGCCCTGAGATCAGCTTACTACTGTTCAACATTGTACCAAGGAAAATCGGCCTCAGGAGGTTGCCAGGATTTGTTGGAATTAGACATTTTTATAAAATCTACATACATTTCTTTTTTCGTCTGTTGTACAGAATGCTGATAGTTTAGAGAAGGCAGTAATTTATATTTCCTTGTTTCAGCTGAGTTTTTTCCCAGATTAGGTTTTCTCTTGATTAACTGCAATTCACTAGTAAAATGTTTATGCCTTTCTTATATTTATTATCTGTTAAATATTGAATGCTAAATTTGAAATACTGCACCTGGGAAAATGTGTAAATACTGTGTGATACAAAGTTCTGTTTAATCAGAAGCGTGCAAAATGTATTTGATCATGTAAAATGTGGTGTTTAGCACACAAAAAAAGAGAATACAGGTTTCAGGTGTACTCAGTGACTAAACTTCTACAAGTTTGGTGGGGACTGAGGACAATCAAAGCTTCAAAGACTAGAGATTAATCAACTCAGGTGTTGAGGCAGTAAATAGTATGTTTACGTGGGATGAAAGATCATAATTGTGGCATTTAACTAGGACAGTGATGTGGGATGACAATAACAGTCAGAGTCCATACCTTATACATAACAAATTATTTCAGAGACGGAACAGACTTTTTGCAACATGGTGGACTTTGTACTAAACAACATTTGTATTAAAGAGTTCATACTCTATATAGTCAGTAAAGCATAAGTAAAATGGGTTAAGGACTAGCTAACACACTTCCACAGATAATTGTTAAAGAAAGTCCAAAATATGAAGGGGGTATTCATAGTAGAATTCCACAGGTATTGGTATTATGACCAACGCTAGTGTTTTTCTTTGATATGGAATTAAAGATAAACTTAGATCTAGCATAATTTCTTAATTAAATGAGAGCAGAACAATTATACATAGCACAGACACACATTAAATACTTGAACTATAGCTACATTTTGTGGCAGGAAAGCTGAGAAGCTGAGGTGTACTTTAATTTCCAAAGCTCCCACCATTCATATGGGGATACAGCTAAACCATGCAGCAGCTCCTTTCTGGCCTGCATAGCTGAGTTTCTTCTTAGGAAAACCAGGACATGAATTGGAGGGAATCGCAAATGGCCAGGGCTCTTTTTGATATGGAGTTCAGCTATTACAAGATGTAGGGAAATCCTCTGTAGTTACCAGAGTATTTGAGACACAATTGAGATAAGCTTAGTCCATTTAAATATGTATACTGAAAAAGCAAGTTTTACACTGAGGAAAAAGGAGGAATACACCTTTGATAGCTGAGATCCCTTGAAAGGGTCAAGAGCCCCAGTAGGCAAGAACATCAGCTCTCTTGCAAAGTACAGAGCAAAAATGAGTATTAGACAACTTAGGCCTTGGATGATAGGAAGGCCTCTGTGTAGGAGAAGGGAACATTTGCTCTGCATATAGCACCAACCGGAGTATTACATACAGCTTTTGTATTCACCTTTATTAAATTATATTAAACAATTTCAAAACATGTACAAAAGAACCACAAAAGTAACATGAGATACTGAAACTTACTGATATTTATGAAAAGGAACAAGGAAAATGTAGGTCCAAGGTATTTACTTGATATGAGTGAATCATGCTGTACGTGTGTTGATACGTAGAAACTGCCTTAATACCCAGAGAAGTAATAATGAACATCTTCATTGGTCAAAAAGAAAAATAAAGGTCTGATATTTTTGTTACAAGTGAAGGTTTGGATTGTTCACTAGAGTTGTTTTCAACTGGTAATAACATGCAAGGTTCAACTGTGATATTATAACCATGGTAATCAGGGTCAAAGTAAATTTGGTTGAAGTAATTTCTATAGCTGATGAAAAACATATCTTGATGCATTAATTGTTCTGGTCCAGAAATAATTAGAAACTAAATATGAAAGCAAGAAAATATCAGTGGTAAAAGGCATATTTAAGGGCACGCAGTCTTAATACCCTGAGAATTTTGGATGTTGTACCACTTTGGGGGGGATACATTAAGCTAAAGCTCTCAGTCAGATCTGACAGTCAATAACTTTGGAAGGCTTGATCTATTTAATTCAGCGAGAAGACAGTGCATAAGTATTTTTATGGAGAGAAACTACCTGATATAAAGTACACTCATTTCACCAGGTGGCTGAATAAATTGAAATTAGAAATTATGCAAAACAAAAGAAGAGCAGTTAATCACTGAAACTACCAATAACACAGTAAATTCTCCAATTTTTCAAGTCTGGATCTCTTTCTAGAAGATACACATGCATCAAATGCAAGCTGTTTTGCTGTGTGTAGGGATAAACTGTTGTAATGTTACAGTAACGTACTATATACTTGATAAGACTCAATGTTCTATTGTTGCTTTCTGGACTCGTGAGCAATGAATGTGTGAGTCACTTCAGAACATAACAGTAGTTAAGATTAGGGGTTAGTTTTAAGATGTCTTTCTTTGTCTTCTTTTAAAAAATTTATGTTAGAAAAGTTTTAACCCAGCAAATTATTCGTATCACATTACTGTTACTATAGCATAGGATACTGAGGTTTTCATTTCTACATTATTATTTTAATGAAAGTAGCCTGCAAAGGCTTTTTCCTGCAAAGGAAAAAGACCAAGCCAAACAAACTTGAGAGTCTAACAATGTTGAGAGAGAGCCTTCATGAGTCAGCATATTGCTTAAAATAACTTTATATTAAGTGAAATAATATATTAAGGGAAATGTAAATATACATGAATACATGAATGTTCTAACACAAGTAATAACAGTATAGCATTTTAAACTTTGCTTTCCTAAGCTAACAATATATAGGTGGTTTAACATTTTCCACAGTAAATACTCAATTTGCTTAAACCTTCATTTATATTCAGGAGTAAAGATAAATCTAAATTATTCTAGACAACACCTCAAATAAAAAGCTACTTCCATAGAACAGATAAATGTTACAGCTTATGTCCAGGTAATGCAGAACTATTACCTTAAGTGTAAGAAAGAGAAAGTACTGTAAATTCCTCAAATGCCAAGCACATAATAAAAAGAAGGTGAAGAAAAATGTCTACTGTTCACTACTATTTTAACAAGGATTTTTAATAGGTCGTCACTGATGTTAAGAATCATCTTACTGAACATTAAGCACTTAGATGTTAGATGGCTAGTACTAGTTAGTTAAGATCCTCTACACAGTAAGTTTCTCTACAATCAATCATCTATAATGCATTCCTATTTCTAGAGGGTGAGTTGTTCCATTTTAAAAGCTGTCCAGATGTAGTACTCTCTTTACCTACTCATTCCTCTTTGCAAGCATGTATTAGATGAGTTGAAGTCAGATTATTTGAAGCCCAGTTCTGAGCATACTTGTTTCTAAGCCTTTTATAGCTGGACAGCCTATGTCCTCCTTGTCCCCCATGCTAGGACATCCTGGCAGATATAGGGCAAACAGGCTGTAACATCATCTATATGAATTTCCCCCACAGCAAAATACAGGCCATCGGAGCTTTCAGAGTTCCTTAGCAGGTTGCAATAATAAGGGATGTGGATAAAAGATCTGGAATTTTGGTATCTCAAGAATGCAAATATACACCAATACTAATTTCTCTGTAGGAAAAACAATGTAGATCTCAATCTTCAGAGATCTAATCAAATAAAAAGGAACTCCCCAAATCTTATTTGGTTGACTTCAAATTACTTTTTAAATAAAATTGGCACATATTTTGAAAACACCTGGAAATGTTAATAACTTTCTTCCTGAACAGCCTCTGGCTACAGTAAAAAAAAAATCAAAGTTATTCCAAAGCATTACTGATTGAGCACAGCCTAGTTTAGGCCACAGAATGAAAGGGAGAAAAACTTTAAAAAGAAAGAAATAATTGACCCCTGGCCCAGCTATCGGGCTATTTACTATTTGCAGTATTTCCAAGAAAAAAAGCTCCTCTGTCTGGAAAAGATTACCCACCTTGTAGCTTTGTTAGGTTTGTTTTATATGCTACTTTGTAACTCCACTACTCCAAGACACTTTCTTAGTTCTGCTGCCTTCTTCTCCAACTGCTGAATGTTCCAATACCACTGTCTTTTATTTGAATGCAGTTTGTTCAGTTGGCAATGCAAACGTTTTATAATAGCATCATATCTTTTATTCTGTACCTAATAAAACAGAATAAAATTAACTTCAAAATTTCTTTCAAGTAAAACTATTTACAGAGGTGGATTCAGCTCACCTAACTCTGTAGATTCTGACATTTGACCAAGTCATTCCATGTTCACTTTATGGTTACTGAAGAGACACAGACATCTAGGAAGCAATTCCTTAGACTTATTTCAGGTATCTGCTTTAGGACAATATGAATTGTGCCTCTCTTTCCCACTAAGGGAAAGAAAAGCTCTGTCCCACTAAGAGCTTCAGTGAGGAGTTCAATGTGGGTATCTGCTCTGTAGATGTCTAAAATGTAACAAAGTAAATCCCACCCAAAGAGTCAGCATCTCACAGCTGTGGCAACACTCTGTACATGGAAGATTTCAGGCTCCAGAGTGGCAGGTGAGAAAGGAAGAAATTTTCATTCTTTGACAAGTGTGTTTGGGTATAGATTAGAATACAAATGAGGTAACCTAGATGGCTGTAGTAGCATCTTCACTGTTGCACTGCACTTAAAAAGGTATGTTTTTCTTAGAAAGGCAATACTGTGGCAATGCAGTACTGTATCAATTTTGCCCTCATTGCTGCCTTATGTGAAGAATGGCTGCTGCAGACAACCCTCTGAAGATTTGCATTCTGCAGTGTAAAAGCATGAAACATTCATTATAATAGAAATGGAAATAATGGGTATTCACTTAATGAAAATTTGGGCTTACTTACCCTAGTTTGAATGGCGTATGAGTGGTAGTGTATAATTATTCCTGTGTCTGCTTATTGAAGCATTATTACACTGTATTTAAAATACACATGATGGTATACAGCTGCATCAGAACTACAGCATTGCCAGTGACTTCTTGTGAGTCTTGCTGCCTAAATTTAATGTATAACTAACTCCCTCCCTCACTAACGTTTTATAAATTACACTGCTTTCTTTTACTGGTGATGGGTTGTCTTTCTTCATGTTGCCTGGCTCTCCACTATAATCCTTCACAACTTTTCAAGGGAAGCTGTCAGATTCACTCATCTGAATGAGTGCTTGCAGGATCTGAACATCACTAGGGCTGTGTTGTACAACACTGACATCTATGATCAATATTATCTGCTTTTTTTAGAAATGTGTCTCTAGCATCATTATTGGGAACTGTCTTCTGGTCTATCTGCTGAGGCAGGGAGCACTAATATGCTTACTGGACAGAGGGGAGGGAGAACATTGCTCTTTTAACTGGGCCTTGTGTACATATAAGTTAACCATTAGAAAAAATTGTCTGGGCACTCATGGAATCTCCACCACTGGGGTCCTTCAAGGACAGGATAGACAGGCATCTGCCAAGAATAATATAGCCGCACACTGATGTGGGGGAAAGAGGGCAGCAGGGGAATAGACAGTCTTTTGAGCTTTCTTTTTCTTATTATTTGTACATAACAACCTATTTTCTATTATTTGTGGATGTCTTGAATTAGTCTTTATGACTGAAGCCTTGTCCCTACGCAGGTTACCACCCTGATTTATTCTTGACATCCCTGTCCAAGGCTGAGAACAGGCTCTGCTCTTTAAGAGATGGGTGGTGGGGCTGGTGCTCAGGAAAGGGAGTGGGACAAGGTCAACAAGCTGCCTTAGAAGTCCATCAGTACCCTGCCTGATGAGAAGCATCCCAGTTACCAATTAATTGTAGGGTGTATTAAGTAGCAATGTCAGATCACTGACTTTCCTTGGAAAAAAGGAAGCTTAGGCACAAATTTCCTTGCAGAAAGACATTTCATCAATAATTTTTAACTTTCCAAAAATCAGCTGCTTTAGAAATGCATTCCGAATTACACTCCTGCACAACGTGCTTAGCTGGGGAAATCTTTGTGGGAAACCAGAAATAATACTGAGGCAAAGTGGGAGCGCCAGGGCTGTAAGAGTCAGTCCTGTTCTGAGTGCCAGCTTAGCCATTAATGAGGCTTCAACAGGAATTCTGTAGGCATTTAAGTATAGGGCTGTATAGGGGCAGACTTAGATGAGTGCTTAAAATCATTGCTGAATCAAGGCTCCAGAAGTCCTACAGCAACAGCAAACTCATTAATCAGATGCAATGACTTGCTTGTATCTGGAGGCTCAGAAACCTGGGAGCTTACATGCTCTTTGCAAATTTATGAATCATGGAATCACAGAATGGTTTGGGTTGGAAGGGAACTTCAAAGATCATCTAGTCCAACCCCCCTGTCATGGGTAGGGACATCTTTCACTAGATCAGGTTGCTCAAAGCCCCATCCAACCTGACCTTGAACACTTCCAATCATGACAACTGCTCTGGGCAAGTGTCTCACCACCCTCATTGTAAAAAAAAAATCTTCTTTATGTCCAGTCTAGATCTACCCTCTTTCAACCATTTAAAGCCTTGTCCTGTCACTACAGGCCCTGGGAAAAAGTCTTTCTCTGTCTTTCTTACAAGCCCCCTTTATATATTCAAAGGCCGCAATAAGGTCTCCCTGGAGCCTTCTCTTCTCCAGTGAACAACCCCAACTCTCTCAGCCATTATTCATAGGAGAGGTGCTCCAGCCCTCTGATCATTTTCATGTCTCTCCTCTGGACCCACTCTGACAGGTCCATGTCTTTCTTGCGCAGTGGACCCCAGAGCTGGATGCAGTACGCCACGTGGAGTCTCATCAGAGCAGAGCAGAGGGGGAGAAGCACCTCCCTCGACCTGCTGGCCACACTTCTTTTGATGCAGCCCAGGATACAATTGGCTTTCTGGGCTGCAAGCTCACATTGCTGGCTCATGTCCAATTTTTAATCTACTAATATCCCCAACTCCTCCTCTGCAGGGCTGCTCAATCAATTCATCACCCAGTCTGTACTGATATTGGGGATTGCCCCAACGCAGATGCAGGACCTTGCACTTGGCCTTGTTGAACTTCATGAGGTTATAAGGAGGCCAGTTACTTTTGGCCCATGCAGTGCTAGAAGCTGAGAATCCATGCAATATATAAAAGTCCTATGACAAGTGCTGAAGTCTTGAGGTGGGGTCAGTATGCAGATTAAGACACCTAGCTGTAGAGGTGTATGTGTGACTTACTTGTCTACATTCCTGTTTTGATCAATAGAAATCTAGGCAATGCATATTATAAAGTCTTAGAAAGACCAGATTATGCACCTTACCCTACTGTAAACACCTACATATGGCCAACTGAATTGACCTCTAGAATACATCAACTGCAC
The DNA here is from genome assembly GCF_034638445.1 of Ciconia boyciana. NCBI lineage: Eukaryota > Metazoa > Chordata > Aves > Ciconiiformes > Ciconiidae > Ciconia > Ciconia boyciana. The sequence continues at coordinate 187,114,215 of NC_132934.1, forward strand.
TGACTACATCTCCAGTGATTATAATGGGAACCTGTCTGACTCATGTGTAGTCACCTGCATTCAAACAACCACATTTAGGTGTCGGCAGCCTGCAGCTGAATCCCACCACTGCAGCTCAACGGAACCTCATCCATGTGTCCAGTATCTCACTTTATTCCCATGCTTGGCTCTTGAGTATTCTTTCCTGAGTTGTGCTGAGGACTGCTGGGTATTAATGTCTCTGCCTGTCCATTTTCAGTTTTTATATTAAAAATCGGATTGTTTTCCAGAGAGCTCTTAATAGAAAATAATACCCTGAAACATTCCATTTTTAAACCTGCTTCCTTCTGAGACAAAAAGATCATATAATCCAAACAACTGAAGAACAGGTTAACCTTCGCTATTTAATTAAACTGATTTCGATAACAGAACAGAAGATTATTTTTTGGCTGCCTAATTTCACTTTGGGTTTAGAGAATTTTCTTAGGAGGATGTTGTCTTGATAATAAAATATTTTCTCAGATGCTGAATAGCATAGACCTATTCTACAGTGGCTGTGTTTTGCTCTTCAGTTTAAAAATTCTCTGCTGTTCCCTATCACATGAAAAATTATTCTTTTTTCCTCCTACATTTTACAATGGGCAATAGAGCTAACCTTAGATCAGTTAATCTTTATATTATCAAGCTTTGCTCATTAAATTTTGTGGCATTTATTTGAACTAACAAGATAAATGATGTGAAACTTCCAAACTAAAAGCTATCTAGACATACAAAGTATTTTAGTAAGGAACAAAATGTAAAATATAGTTCAATTATTTAAAAAGAGAAGGTTTTAACTATTTATCAGAATTTTATCTTGGCAGCTAATTAGGAGCTACTGTGTTATTCCTAATTTAATGTCAGCTCAAATTAGGGAGATTCATGGGAAGTCCATTTTCTTGGTGCAATTGATTCTCCCATTGATGAGTTATCAGGAACCATGAGACAAGTCATGAATAATCAAGTCAGCAGTGAAATTTAAAGTATTTCAAAAGTATTACAGAAAGAAAAAAACGTGCATTTTGCTTTACTACCATTCCGAGACCTCTTTCTTTTCAGGCCATCATTCCAAAAGTTCACAGCTGAACTCCTTCTTAAAAGACTTAAGAAAAAATGTTCTTAACTTCAATTTTTCTCATACTAGCAATTAAGTTCTGAATTTTAGAAAGACTATCAGTATCAAGAATTTAAGACAGCATGGTTACTGTATATACTTAAATAATGTATGGCCACCAACAGTAATAAAGTACTTCAAACTTTATTTGCACTATCTACAGGAGAACTGTAATTATATTTTATTCAAATGACTCACCTCAATTTCTTTTCGAAGCTTAGCATGCATTCTTTTCTCTTCTTCCAGCAAATCTGTTTTTTTATTGATGAACTCTTTCAATGTTGTGATTTCTCTTTTTAAAAGTGTAATTTCTTCCTGCAGTTGCAAGTCAAGATACAGAAATCCCCTTCTTAAAAAGTTGCACAGTACATCTATTAAACATTTAAAATGTCACATTTTAAGTCTCACTTCATTAATAGAGATGCAATAAAGATCTATAATAAACAATTCACATTAAAATAATTAATAATAGTTAAATTAATAACAATTTAAGAATTATAATTAAAATTAGTAATTAAAATAATTTATAACATGGCTTTAGATACTTAAGAAGACATACTCTTGATGTGAAATATGCAAACAACTACAACAATACAGGAATTTGAACACATTTTGGTGATCTGAATTTTGTTTAAAATGTAATTTATTGCAAAATCAAATAATATTTAATGTAATATTTGAGACAGATTTTTCTTTCTCATAAGGAAATACAATGTTAATGAGTCTTTAGTATTTAAAGATTTGCTTGTACAACCAAAGTTTCATCAATTTACGTGAATAGAGTAACACCAGATTTTCAATAACACAAGTTGCATCAGAGTTGAAATCTGTGACCCCATTTCAACTTCATACTTGTGTTTCTTCATATATTGGTAAAGTTTTGTGATGAAAAATTCCTACATGGTAGTTTTCAATAAGTATTGCAATTAGGATCAAGTGAAAACAACAGTGTTAGACTAGAATACCAAAACAAATATATTTTTCCTCTCTCCTTTCTATCGCGGCCTCATCAAATCTACCTCCTGTTGGCAAACAGCTGAACTGTAGTTTGTTACCTGACAGCAAAGTTAAAAGAATACTGTGCTCTTACATGAAAAATGTAACAACATGGCAATGTTCCACAGAATTCTGAAAAGTATCCATGTAAGTTTGTCCAACAACCCAAAGAAGCCCACAAATAGTTTGGCAATGATATAGTTTAATTTACAGCTCTGTAGTTTTTTTCATAAATGAGTTCATTCGATCACATACAATGAACCTGACTTTTACAATAATATACAGATAACAATGGCTTTTTTTTACTGCATAGTGAAGTCAAAATATCTTCAATTAATGTAGCAATATAAATTATCTACATTCCCTGTAGTCAGTCCCTCATGAACAGTGAACATATTAGACAAAATAATCATATTAGCTAAACTACGCCAAAATTATTTCACACAAAAGGAAAAGAATCAAAGAGGAAATGTAGTACCTGCACTTGTTTTATAACAGATCCTTCTGGATTCTGGAGATCACACATTAACTCCTCTTTCTTTCTCTTTAATTCTTTAACAACAGCTTTCTTTTTAGCAAGCTCAACCATAACTGGCATTTTACTTTCTATCTCCCAAAAGAGATGTTTATGAGCCTTTATTTTTTCCCGATATTCATTATTTCTTGCAAATGTAATCTCAAACTCTTCTTGTACTGTTTCTGCATCACACCTCAGCTTTAAATTTTCAGAATATAGGGCTCTGACTTGGGCCTCCAGATTTTCACAGTGATATTTTGACACTTCTATGGCATCATCTTGCAGATATATTTCCCTTTCTGTCATCTTCGTTTCTAACAGAATAAAATCCATTTCTTTTTCTAGTTCCTGAAACTTTGCCTGTAAAATATTTCAGTGTTCACTTAAGAACATTTTTGAGAGGATACTAGGTATCTAGTTAAACACTGTAATTTATATTTATTCAACAGTCTTCTTTTTCACCTGTTTAATGTGGCTTGAATGGAAAATAAAATTAGAGTTCCATTTCCTAAAATCATCACTTTAGAGGCACAACACAAGAATGCTATCTTAGGCTTCTCCCCTTAGATTGAGTCTAAAATATGAAATAAAGTATCCTTGAAATTACTTTAAATTCCTCATAATAGCAAGATACATAGAATATGACAGATCAAAACCAATCCTAATGTTTGTTTAGAGCTGAAATCTGGTTAAGTCCTAATTAGACTAAACATAACTAATGATGCCAAAAATGACTTACAAACCTACACAAACACATAGATGGCTGTTTGGGGTGATGGAGCTTAACTAGCCTGTTCTACTGAAGTTTTTAATCCCGCCATCATCACAGTAGTATTTGAGAGTAGGATTAATTCCAGCTATTTTTAACCCCCTCAGAAATATGCATCTAGTCCTAAAAAAGGCCTCTATGTCTTCTCACTGATGAGAAGTGAACAACTCCAGAAAGTAGTACTTCAACACATCATAAGAAATCATAGAACCATTTAGGTTGGAAAAGACCTTTAAGATCATCGAGTCCAACCATTAACCTAGCACTGCAAAGTTCACCACTAAACCATGTCCCTAAGCACCACTCTACACATAAATCTAAGATGGGAGGGCTGAATTGCTGCCTCAGAAATGTTTCTCTCTCTTTGATGACTACCGAAGGAGCCTAGATGACTAATACAGGCTTAACATCTGACTTGTAGGTGATGTAAGCTAGCTATTATGAATCCCACCCAAAGTAACAGCCAGCAGTAGTGCATTAAATGAGAGAATTAGCATTGTGATTTATGTCACCTATTATCTTTTCCCTAATGGAAGCATTACGAGTGCTAGGAAATCTCTTACTCAATGTCTTGAACAGATTAAGATATTATTAATTGTTACGAACAAAAAGTTTCTGCGTAACTTCTAATTTGGAAATCTTGGGCTACAGTTTTAGCAGGATTTGTATCACTGCCAGCCACCATTTATTGAGGACAAGAAAGCAAAAGATCTTAATGGCAAAGATCTTCAATTTTGGAAAGGAAATTATTGTTTTCCATGTCTTCTGTGACATGCACGCATGGGAAGAGACGTAAATATGAAAAAGCATTTCTGCATTCTGGCTTTAAGTTCCTAATTATCTAACTTTACTGTTCTGCTGACATTAATGTTTGTATGGAATTTCCTAGGGTCTGGGCTTTTTTGAAAGAAAAAGGAAAAGGTGTGGAAGAAGAAAATAAATGTGCTAACTTATTTACCTAGGGTTCTAAAGTTCTGTGGGGTTTTTTTTTTTAAAGATGCCCTTGTTTAAATTGTTTGATCACAAATTAACTGTTGCAGCATCATCATAGTATATTATGGGATGGTATATAATTAGGAGAAAGCTTCTTGCAAGTTGTAGGAAGTCAATTGACATTCCTAAGCAATAAAAGTTTTCACTGCTCCTTCAGAGACTTTATCTTTGTACAAAATTTTAAAACTCAGTTATTTCAGTTGTAGGGCTATTCAGACGTTATAATTGGAACTCCACTATTTCCATTTGCATTCTCCCATGCTCAAAAATGCCTGAATGCTATTGTGTCTTTCCTCAGACTTAAATGTAAGTGTCTCAATAGGAATTTGATCTCAAAGGTTAAATAATAATTGAAAGCTTAATAATTTCTGTGAGAGATTAGAACAGAAATGATTACATAGTCTTCACAAAAACTACATGTATCCAGTGTTCTACAAAATATCACTAAATAAAACCAGTATTTACTGACTATTTAGGACACCCACTTCTAACACACAGAAAAAAGTATTTTGTATGAAAAAGATGCTAAGAAAAATTATAGAGTCTGGTGAAAATTTGCCAGAAAGAATGCTTTTAAAATTCTTTTTTTCTCCATTAATTTCTCAGGAAACCACTATGAAAAATTCAGAGAGTTCTAGCTTTGTATCGAGTTTTTGTGGGTTTGCTATCTCAGTGTTTTTTGGGGATTGGTTTGTTTTGTTTTTTTCCAAACAAAAAATAAAAGCCTCTGTTATAACCTGCTCTAATGAAGTCTTAACTATGTTGCAGCCTTACAAATAACAATCCACATACAGTTTTGGCTAAGCCTAAATGCCACACACAGGAACAGAACAGCTGCCTTACACTTAAATGCAAACACCCAGAAAAAATGAAGTACCATCAGCTTCTCTTGTTCATAGGAATACTTCCTCCTCTAACAAAAAAATTAAATGAATTAAACTACTCCAAACAAGGCTTATTACCTGCAATTGAAGAAGAACTGTTTTGCTTTTTTCTATCTCTGATGCTTGTGAATGCTGCTGCTCTGCAACTTGTTTTACAACTTCAATTAGTGATGGAGAATTTTGCTTGGCCATTTTAGGCAAAAGTGCAGGACTATATGGACATTAAAAAAAAGTGAATTTTTTTATCATAATTCTATTTAATTCCTAACTGTTAATGAAATCGAACAATATTAAGGCCTTTCCTATGGGATCCCAGATCAATACATTATTTCATTTGGTTCATTTTTTATTAACAAGAACAGGTTACTGATGGGTGGATGCTCAAAGCAAATGACCAAGAATTAGAATGTTTTCATGCAGAGTTTTATAACATAAAGTACTGCAATGTTGTTCTGGCTTCTCCACAGGTCAGATCCTTAGTTTGTGAAAAAGTCAGATCCTTAAAAGCATCTTAAGAGCATCTTAAATGCATGAGCATGCTCTCATATGTAGCCTGAATATTTACATTATTGTAGTTACCATACTGCAACTGCCTACTATATTAACTATTAAACTATCCTTAATGTAAGATAAATGTTGAGAAACCTGTCACATTGAAAGTCACAAACTAGCATCACTGTAAAGATCCCGCCCCCCAGTGATTAGAAAACATTTAGTACTATTTTTGTATCACTTCGGATAGAGTAAGTTAATGAAGAAAATCTGTATGGTTATATTAAGTGACACTGAACTCTCAAGAAAATGCAGTGAGTCTGGCACAAGGGCATCTTCAGGCCCAATATATTAAATGGCACTCAGATGACCCATGAACTGTGCCTGAAGGCTGGTAGTCTTGACTAGGAAACCACATGTATCATTTTACGTTTAGGGTTGTTCCAACGGTTGTCCTGGCACCCCTCACTTCTCCCCTCTATCCCGCTCAAGCACTCCACACCCCCCAACACCAAGCAGGCCTGCCCCTGCGGCACACAGCCCCAAAACCCCCAAAAGGCACTGATAGGCGAACAGAGCAGAGCCAGGCGCGCCGGCACGACCAGGCCGCCTCCTTTCGCTACCAACCCTGTCGCCACTGGGCGAGGAGGGCGAGCAGCGCCGGCCACCTCCTCACGCAGCCTCACCCCCGCGGCGAGCTGCAACGCCCCTGCCCCTTCCCGCCCAAACCGCCGCGCCCGCCAACGGCCAAGGGAGCGTCGGCCAAGGGCCGGCCCCGCGGCGCGGCGTGCGGGGCTTAGGGAGCGTCGGAGAACTCCAGCGAGGGAAGGCGAGCGGCGGAGGCGGCGTGAGGGGAGCGCGGCCATTAGTGTCGGCCAAGGGGCACAGAGAGCCGGGAGAGGGCCGGGGGAGGGGGCTGTCCCCGGCAGGAGACGGAGGAAAACGGAGGGAACAACTCATCCTGTCAGAAATGGGTGGGTGCTCCGTGGTGGGGCCCATAGCGGTAGTGCAGCCTGGCTCACCTTGTGGCTGAGGCAATTTTGCTTAGCTTTTTTTCGCTTCTAAGTTCCCCGAGTTACCTAATTCATTGTATTAAACTGCATTTTCTGTCATAATTTGTTAGTGTTTGATATATGCTGCAGAGAATATAAGTTTTGCTGAGCATCATTGGGTGACGAGGAAGAAGAAACGTGGCCCAGTTTCTCCTGCTCTACACCGTGCCCTGTTTTATAGCCACGGACTTGTCTTGTGCCCACTCGTATTCCTCTGAACTCCAGGTTAAGGAATTTTCACCCTAAATCCCACAATTTTTATAATTTAATTGCTCATCTCTGCATACTATCTGTTTATTTCATCCCTTTTTTGAAATGGCAGAAGCTGAATATAATACTTCAGCCAGAGACACAATATCAGTTTGTCATTTTTCAATAATGTTTTGTATCCTGGATATTTTCTGACCTTTTCCTTATCCTTTCTCAGCATTCTGCACCAAAAATAACCCCAGTAATTATTTTTTCTTAGTCTGGTTGAAGGAAAGAAAATGGTTGTGTTGGTCTCTCTCCATCAAGTCCCCCTGTTAATTTTTAATGATCTAGTTCGGACACATTTGACAGTGAGGTAGAAAGACTTAGAGATAACTGATTTCTGCAAACTTCCTGAAAATAGATGTCTGGGTGGGGAGGGACAAGATACCCGCATCGGTTCCCAAGATACTCCGCATCGGGAGGGAGAGGCAGGAGGATTCAGCTCTCATCCCTCTGCCCAGCATATGCTGGAAGGAAAAGCAGGAGGGGAAATGGCGGGGGACTCCCAAGGTGTGTTCTGGACCTGGCAGAAATGTAGGTTTACTGGAGCTGAAGGGAAGGGAGGAACAGGGGACGTAGGACAACAATTCACAGGAAATCCGATTTTATTAATTCCTCTGTTCATGAAAAAATTACTTTTTTTTTTCCTTGTACTTTAGTTGTCATATACTTCTCTGTCATGACTGATTTTAGCACAGTTGAGAAAACGTATTTATTATCATATGATTCTTGGACAAAGCTTGATACAAATCCCTAATACCTCCACTTGCCTTTTGACCTTTGCCTTTTCCTGTCAAAACATCCAGACTCTTTTACAGAGCTCTGCAAAATTTCTGACTGCTCCAAGGAGAAATCGGCATCCTCATTTTGGGCCTGTGGCCCTGAAGACTGGCCTCTCGTAACCTCTCTAGCTGGGTCCTTCTGAATATACTTTTTCTTGACTGACTGCCAAATTCTTCACTGGAACATGCAGTTACAGCTCAGAAAAGGAAACTCTTTCAGTCTGCACAAGTTTTCCTTAAACTTCCTTGTGTTCTTGTTCTGTTTTGCTATGCTGTACATTTCTGAATCTGTTTGTTTGTGCAAAGCTGATGCATTAGAACATGTGATTACAGCAGCGAGTTACATGGCAGGGTTAATGCTGCTTCCGGGTTTAATGCTACCCAGGCACTTAATCATGTAGGTGCCTTTCAGTACAGTTTGTTATTTCCTGTGGATACTGACAGCAACAAAGCAGGGTCTCATCATAAAGAAGAAATACAGGTTCCCACTCCAATCTTACGTAGAATAGGGATTTCCATCTTGTACAAATCAGCTGCAAGACTGACAGTGAGAAGTGAGATATATAAAGCTGGTAATGTGTGTTTATACCAGATGATATCTTTCAAGAGTTTAAAAGGATTGTCAACCTGTGTAAGTAAATTCCTGTGTTTTAAACTTTGAGTTTGTTTATGAAAACTGCATGTACTTCAGTATTTTCATTGTAAGTGCTGATTTCTGTTTCTTCAACCTTGCCTAAATATCCCTAAATTAAGAGAGGCAGAATATTTTATTTTAATCCAGTTTAAGAGGTTTTTACGTACTTCTTTTTTTCCCACATTTTTTTTTCGTTGCTGTTGTTGACATTTTATTACAAATGTGCTCTTATCCCTGTTCATTTGGGCTGCTTTAATGACCTGTTTTCTTTCTCTGGGCATCTCTCTCTGGCAGATGTTAAATATTTCTTGCCTTTTTAATTTTCCCAAAATGATGTCAGTTCTCTGAGTTTCTGTAAGAAGATAAAGTGACCAGTAGGATTCAAAGGTGCAGGAAATTGCCAGCAATCTTTTCTTGACCAACAGTGAGCTTTTAGAATTAGATTTCTGGGGGTTTTGAAAGTTGCTTTTTGGATCTTTTTTCTACCCTGAGCTGTCTCTTCATTGCAGCCTGGTTTTATTTCCATTGTTTCTTTTCTGTGTTCACTTTGCCTTTCTCCTTTTCACTCTTGTTAGCCTCCTCACCTCTCCTCTCTTCTTGTTATCTATCATTTTCTTTGATTTTCTTGATATCTGTGCAAGAGAATCTTTTTACCCTCCAGATGTTTGTACTGACAGAGTTTCAGAGAGTGAGCGAAACAACTCATGGGTGACCTTGGCTTCAAGTTTGTGCAAGTATTTGCCTTGCATTGTGTACTGAAATGAGAAACTCCTTAATAAATGCACTTAATCTTTCCTGATGCAGTTACTTGCAGAGAGACTTTCTATGGAACACTGGGGCTGTAGAGCATGTTACTTAAAACCTGAGTAACCGTGAATGCATTTCTCATAAGCTAAAACATTGCTGTGCTTGGCAAGCCTGTATTTTGAGAAGGGTTTTGTTTGGGGGACTTAGAAAGCAGTCAAAAAATGTTATTAATTATGACTGTAAGCAAATTTACTTCTGATACCACTGACCTCAGTAGGACTCCGTGATGCAAAACTGGAAGGATACAAGGGTGAATCAGCCCCATTGTTTCTTTGTGTACATCCCAATAATTGCTCCTGTGGACTTTCTGAAATACACACGCAACTTAATAACAAAGTAGGCAATTACCTCTCCCTCCACAAACACTTTACTTCTACCCTTTCTTTGGTGGTATTTTTCTGGGGAAGTGTGAGGACAGCAATGAACTCTACTTACCTTCCACTACTGATGTATCTGAAGTGGAACAATAATCTGTTTTTCCACTACACCCCTCTGTTGTACTGTCTCTGCTGGGGTTATTTGCTATACCTTGATTGGGATCATGTCATATTCTTACAGACCTCCCACAGAGAGTGTCAGGGAAGGGAAGGAAATATCCTGATTTCCCAAGTAATGGTCTTTGACATGAGTCTGTTTCGACACTGTTTTCTTAGCAAGCTGTGTTCTCTAAAATCTGTTCTCAGCTGTGTGTAAATAATACTTTGAGCAAAATCAAGAGTCGTAAATTCCTTGGCAGATGCTTTTATCTGCTGTCACTTTTTGATACTTTTAGCTCACCTGTTTTGATAGTCACTAATTAATCTTTGTAAGTGTTCAACTTGCAGAAAGGAAAACATCACTTCCAGTCAGGATTGTTTTTCTTCCAGTCTGGGGGAAAGAACAATGAAGAAAGTACAGTATGTTTTCTGTAAAACCTACTCTGAATAAAATGATCCATTAAAACCAGAAAGGTCTTTGACCTCTCATTTGAGTGTATAAACTCTGGGAATGCATTGTCAACCATAAAATGCCAAGGAGGACACCAAGTCCACCATAGTGATAGGCCTCAAGTACACACAGAAGCAGTATTTTTGCAGGAAAATAAAGTGCTGTGAAGCCTTGAATGTAGTTACAGGAGAATGAGGGCTTGGGGCAGGAAAATAGTGCCAGGCATTATCTGATACAGTAGTTCTGGTAGCAGAGCATTGATTTCAAAGACTTAAAAGATTCTCAAGTCCTTTGTTCCTGCAAATATATTAATTTTCCTGCAAAGGAATTAATATTCATGCATGATTTGTTTCTGTGCAAAAAAATGGTAGTGTTAAGGAATGCTCTAAATGATTACAACTGGTGATAAAGCTGCGTATATACCTCCTAGATCAAGCACGGTGCTTAGTCATGAAATCTGAATAGCCATCTGTTCAAGGTTCACAAAGCAAAGGGATCTAGTCTTTTATAAGGTCTCTCAGACCTCTGGAGGCTTGCACTGAAAACCAAAAAATTATCAGAGACAGAGAAAAGAAAATAAGACACTTCATAGAGGATATTTAAAATAGGCTTTCATAGCAACAGAGAGAGGAAGAGATGGATGGAGGTACCTTTCCACAGGTAGGCAGCCTAGCTGGGCTTGGATCAACAAAGTCCAGAAAAGGAAAAAAAACAACCAAAAAATGAACCACCAAAACTGGCATTACACCATGGGCCACAAGATAAGCTGTGAACTACAGGATGATTTTGGACAAGCTTAATGTGTTTTGATTTCAGAGCAAAGAGTGCAGCTACCGTAGTGAAAAAACTGAGGCAGGAAGTGGTGCACAGTATTATATTATTTTCATTTAGTGCTGTGTACTTCTTGCATTACTACGGCAAGTTTCAGTAACCTGTGCTGTGTTCCTGTGCATCTTGAAAAGAACTGTACCGATCATATGCCCCTCCACACAGAAGTCAGAAATTAGCAAGTCAATACTTTTGGTAACGCAAAAGGGAGAAGTGCAAAAAATCCTGTGAAGGCCTGTGGGAAAGATGTCATTGTGCTCACAGCCCAGCACCCCTGCTGCCAGGAGGGGTAGCAGACATGAGCTCCACCTCAGCGATAAGTGTGTAAAATGCCTCCAAAAAAATTGTTACAGAAACGCCTCCAGTCCCAGCAAGCTGAGGGACCTCTGTATTTGGTTCCCCTCGTTGGAGCTGGAGGAGGGCCCAACAGTCAGAGGTCAAGAAGATCCATTAGGCTAATGTGGGTTAATTGATTCAATAAATCTAATGTTATGTACTAACCTTTTATCATCCCTGACCTGGGAAAAACCTGAGGTAGGCGGGGTGGTAGGGAAACACCTAAATACTTAAATAAATACATAATAATTCCCATTTCCGCTACTTTTCCTTTGATGCAATTTCTTTTGATGCAGTGAGGAAATCCTGAGACTAATTACTGCTCTGCCACCTTCTCTACACAGTATCATTGAATGCATTGCCTTAATAACATAATTTTGTGTTTGGACTAATTATGCTGTCTTGCCTTTTTGTTCGTTTTTCATGTTTTCTTACTACTTGGCAGTTGTAGGAATCTTTAAATATCCTGGAATATGGTGGAAGCAGTACTGATAGATCTGTTCAGCCTACCAGCCCACTTGCAGAACAACATCCAAGGATTACTGCGTAACACGCTGGAAACTATTGAGAAATGTTCTTCCATCCCTGCTCCATTTGTTTATGTCATGTGTTGCCAGAGGCAGGGGAGTGAAAGGAATGGTGAACAAGAATCCTTGCTTCCAGCTCTGAGAGATTTTCAGAGTCTGAAGGAAAGACTGGAGGTGGTACATGCTCTGACTACAGCTGCTGCTTTGTACACCATCAAACAAAGACTTGATGAAAAAGACCTAAGCATCATTAAAATTATTCTCCCTACTGTAAGAAAAGACTTAATGAAAGTATATATAGACCATCTCTTTACAGCAGTCTACCAGTTTGAATTTGAGGATTTACAGGTGGCATCTGATTGTGAAAACCTACAGATAGCTGAACGTCAGAGTGAAGAGCAAACACTTCCTACACAGGATGTGGCACTCATCCAAAGTGAGATTCAGATGTACTTGGAAAGCCTGCCGAGCCTGAAAGGGGAGCTCACCATCCTCAGATCTTCCCTGATCCCAGGTAAAGAGAATCCCAGCTAATAGATTTTACAGAGGCTGTTCCCAAGCATGCTTATTCAAGGGAAGTGCAGAATGGGTAAGATCTGAAAATGTCTTCAGGCAGCAAATAACTCCATATGATGTTGCAATAGTGTATCATGTCTATAAGAGGGGGAAGTGTCAATAGAGATACAGCAAAAGACTGACAAGTCTGTTCCAGGCCTGGGGCAGATCAGATCTGATCAGAGAAAAGAGAGACCAGGTTTAGCGAAAGCATTACTGCAGACAGTGAAATCTCCTCCCCTCTCTGTTGGAATTACACAATTTGAGAGTTACCATGATCTTCTGGAAAGGCAGGACAGGATTTTCTCCTGGTTTGCAGCCTCATGCATGCCTGGTCAATCAGACTGATGTCTTGGTGTCCCTGCCATAGCATGACCCAGTTTACTGCAGCATGTCTCTCAAGCGGTGTGATCATGGGGTCTCATGGTTCAGAGGATTCAGGGGAAAGCTGAGAGGTTTGCTACTGCAAAAATTTGGAACTGTCTTTCCCTAAAAATATGTCTGAAATTATCCAGAGCCTGACAGGAACATGAGTTACTTAAAGCCATCTTTGCCTTCATTGTGCTTCAAGTTTTTGACTGTGACTTTGAAGGGATCACACTACATAAAAGAGATTTTGAATCTCAACTCTGATTATGTCACTAAGCTTGTCAGCTATTAAGATAGCAAAAATACCCGTTGTGGGACTGTCTTTCTGTGTTCAACTTTGCCCCCTCCCCCCCCCGCCGTTGCCCCCAAAAGCAGTGATTGCATTTGGTGCGTGAGGCCACAATAAATGATCCACGCTGTAAAAACAGAGGATTTTTCAATAACACTAGAAATTCTCAGTGCTTTCAGTGTACTTTAGAAAGATGTTTGAGATTCTGTGAAGTCTTTAGGGCTAGTACTTCATTTGCCAAAAAAGCTTGGGAGATGCCACCCTAGAACATTTGTTTAAAAACCTACTCTCTTTTTCCTCAGTGAGTTACCTCTTCTCTAGGGTTTGCACTACAACTCTACAAAAAGTCAGTCTAAATCTGCCAGGACTCCTTCTTGCTCAAACCCCTCTACCTTGGCCTCAGAGGATTATGATTAAGAGCAAGAAGGAAACTTAGAATCCTTAAATTTAAATGCCACAGCTAAATATGAGGTAAAGCAATACTCAACTTGATTGGCTGATTCCAGGTCTCTTCAGTATAAAACCATGTTATATCTGGACTGGTCTTGTGTTGAAAGCAAGGTCTTGTTTGTTGTCTCTTTTGCCTTGCCAGATGATATCTTCCTACATGGCTTCACCACAAGGACAGGTGGCATCTCCTACATACCAACTCTAAGCTCCTGCAATCTCTTCAGCAGTTCCAAGCGGAGGGACCCACAAGTTGTTGTTAAAGAAAATCTCCGCAGGCTAGCTAATGCTGCAGGATTTAACCCAGAGACTTTTCACAGAGTCAAGGTATCTTATCAAACAGTGAATTTATGTAAACAGATCAGATCTTCCTTCATGTATCACTGGCTAAAACTGCAGGCATTATTCTTATCTTTCTCAGCAAGAACTTGTGAGAAGCAGGACAATTAAAACATTTATGCTGGCAGTTTTTCTGTGGGAATAGCCATCCAAACTATCAGCCAATTGGCACTATATGGAGAAGAAGCACTGTTTCTTCCAATTATATTCTAACATTTAAGTTACCACAGAGTAGAATAATCAGATAAATGATCAGAGCAGTTTCTCTTAAAAGAAAAATACACCACCACTTCAATGGTGGCTTTCTACTGATACATCTGCATGACATTTGAACAAGGGAGTGCCTGATTTCCATGCATAAGCAGTTGGTGCAGAAGAGTGTTTCATACCAAAGAAAAATCCTTGCATTAGTCAGAACTGGGGTTTTTTGCTGCCATATCACTGTCCATGTTCTGGTTTTGTCTTGACAGATTGATCACGCTAATGCTGTGTGTATTATGGGAAAGACAGAGCCTGACAGCTATGATGGAATAGTTACGAATCAGAAAGGTGTTACAATAGCAGCTCCAGGGGCTGATTGCATACCTGTGCTGTTTGCTGATCCTGTCAGAAAAGCCTGCGGTGCTGCTCATTCTGGTAGGAATTTTACATCACGGAGATCAAAATAACTAGGAGACCACTGGAAAGGGAGTTTTGGACTAAGGATTACAAATTAGCAACCAAAGGAGCACTGAGTGAGAATGAATAAATGCAAGATCACATAACAATATAGACCCTGACCTGTTAAGTTTGTATCCTGCCAAAACAAGATTAGTCTTGAGAATAGTTTGTTTCACAAGCTATGTGGGTTTTTTTAAATTTTATAACTGTAATAATTATTATTTATGTATTTATACATTTATTTTTCTGATCTAGTAGCCAAAACTAAATAATTTTTTTGTGCTCTAACTTCATATGTAAAAAATGTCTATAAAGCCAATGCCCCCAACAATCATTTTGGATCAGAAGAAGTATCTGTCTGACTCAAACCAAATGAGAATAAAACTGAAGCAGGGATGATTAGCACAACCTGGGGTTATGCCTGACTTCAGAAGCTGTCCCAGCTGTTAGTCTAGAATACGTATCCTGTGGTGAAATTTTCCTGCTGGGGCTGTTTCATTTTATAAAAAAGTCTCTATTTATGAGGTCAAGGAGAATGCACAGCTGAGAGTTTCTCCTCAGCTTTGATGCTAGTACACCCCTTGATATGGTAGGAAGCTTCACCTCTGCCTAGAACTTGGGAATACCACCTAAGCCTTACAATTCTTCATGCATTCAATAAATAAGCCAAAATAAATTCAAATTTGGGAGTCATCATAAGATAATAAAAACTTTAACGTTCCTTCAATAAAGCTGTTTTGCCCCCCCCGTGCCTAGCAAGCTTAGGTTTGAGAAAGTAAGAGGAATGAGAATTGTGGCATGTCTGTCTGGGAGGAGAGGGGAATGTTGTGGTTTTTAATGGGGAGAAGGGATGGAGAGAATTTTATCGACTCTTGAAAGTTTTAAGAGTTTTACATTGTAAGTGTTCAAACCTAATTATTGTAAAATATTTAAATCTGTAGTTGTTCCTTTCTCTGCTACTTCTTCATTTATCTAGTCCCCGACACACCACAATGTTGCCCCAACCCACACCGCTGCCGTCTCCAAGCATACCTCCTGGATCTAGCCTAAACTCCTACCTTCCATCTCCCAAGTTTTGGCCTTCATTCCCACATCACAGTCCTTGCCAGGCTTCCAATTACCTTTTCCTAAATCCTTTCCTTCCTGTCCAACCCCACCTCAGTTCAGTTTAACTTGAACACATGTTGCTATGTATACAAATTAGGTATAAGGTCATCTCAGTCTTTGGATGTAGAAAAGCAGAGGAAAAGTCAGTAGCATATCCTATCCTTTGATATGACGCACCTCTTGTGCAATGCAAAGACTTCCTGGGACTCAAACTGAGATACGAGAACTCAAAGCTGGGCTTTCTTCTATCTATTCCAACAATGCCGAAGTGCAAGGCTTGGCTTTCTTCTATCTATTCCAAACAATGCCTCTAGCTGGAGCCTCTTTTTTTTTTCTAAAATAACACTAAAAACATTTTCAGCATATTATAAAAATACACTTCTGACTGTAACGTATTTCTGTTGTCATATTCCCATTTAAATGTTTCAAGCACAGAGGAGCTGTAAGGTATGCTCTAGTTGCCCAAACCAGGACACTGGGAAAAAGGAATTCTGGAATCCTAATCTAAACTCTTCTCTCTAGTTTCCATCTCCACAAAATGATGATATCAGCAAACTGACAGTTGTTAATGTGTTGGGTTGGGTTTTTTAAAAAACAATTATTTCTTATTGGATATAATGATTTGGGTTTAGATATAAATATATCTATTCATTTGTACCTTTAATAATAGCATATATTTTAGCTACTATAAAATTAAAGAGACAATTTATACAATTTTTTAAATTTTTTTTTTAACCTCTCATTTCTTACAGGATGGAAAGGCACGTTGTTAGGAGTTTCTATGGCCACAGTAAATTCTATGGTATCTGAATATGGCTGTAATGTGAAAGACATCCTTGTGGTGCTGGGCCCATCTGTGGGACCTTGCTGCTACAAACTTCCTCATGAATCAGCTAAAGAATTTCACAGAATTGATCCAAAGTGTGTGAGACTATTTGACTCTGCATGTCCTTATATTGATATTAGAAGAGCAACACGGTAAGCCTGCTGAGTGCATTTCCATGACATACACTTTTTTTTTGTGCTGAGTAGACTCAGCACAAAAGAACAAAAGGCTAATTCCGCATTAGTTATCAATAATTATATTGATATATTATTATCCAGCATTATTATGGTGACGGTCCTCACCATCTTAGAGTACTCTCTAGTACTTTGAAGATCAGCAAATGATACCTTTGAATGAATAATATCTGCTCACCTTTGCTGGGTATCAGTTATTATTTTACTGTTATACTTTTAGTTTATGGATTATAGACAAATGTTCAAATTAAATGTGGTTTCATTGGTTGCAGAAAAGCAATTATTTTAGTCTAATACTGGAAAAAAGGAAAAAAAGAAAAGCAAATAAAAATCCCAACCACAATATTGGCACAGTTTGTTCAATTGGTATTTGAGGTGCTGTCTGAATGATAGTGTCTTAAGGAATGTGAGGATGTACAAAAAATACTGTTTTCTATTTCTCTTTCTTTCTTTAAGGATTCTTCTTGAAAGTGGTGGGATTCTTCCTGAGAACATCCAAGATGATTCTGTCACAGACCAGAACCAAAATATCACTTTCTGTACTGCATGCCACCCTGATAAATTTTACTCTCACTTTCGTGATGGCATTAACTTCGGGACACAGATTGGCTTCATATCAATCAAAGACTGAGATGGTATCTC
Organism: Ciconia boyciana; assembly: GCF_034638445.1. Taxonomy (NCBI): domain Eukaryota; kingdom Metazoa; phylum Chordata; class Aves; order Ciconiiformes; family Ciconiidae; genus Ciconia; species Ciconia boyciana. Next base: position 187,131,571 of record NC_132934.1, read on the forward strand.
TTACTCTCAAATAGTATTTAGACAATAAGTCTGGTGCATTGCCTGGCATCCTCCTCTCCTCGTAGTTCTTCCTCCTTCCTTTCACAGACTTGCAATAGGGAATTCACAGGTCTTGAGATTCTCTTGCTTCTTCCCTTCCCTGCCATTCTGAGGCAAGAAGAAATGTGTAGGGTGTGGGGCCAATAATTCTGGTGTGAGACAGGGTCTAAAGGAAACAAGGACAACCCACACCAGTGACAAAGCCCTTTTGCAAGACCAGATTCAAGCTCCCATTATCTTGCCTTCTTGACCAAATGTATCGCAGAAACCTCACTGTCTTGAGGTGGTGAAAGCACAAAAAACCAAAGTGTTCATTAGCTTCTGGATGAGACTTGTGAATTAAGTTAAGTATGACATTACTGATATAGGAAAGGAAGCCTGTATTGCACATTAACTGTTTGAGAACACCCAACTTTGGTAGTATCAGCTGAAGGTTAGACTTATGGATTGTTTTTCTTCTTTGGATTAGTTTAAAGAAGAGCTGCAAAACACTTACAGGACTTTTCCTATGGAGAATAACTTGAAAGGAAGGGAGAAGCAAGCAAGCTCCTTTGGGGCAGACATTGAAAATATATGAACCCTCACCATTCTGTATTTTTTGATTGTAAAAAAAGTAGGACTAAGACTGTTAATATGATATGACATGTATGTTAATATTTCCTTAGGGTTTTTTTTTCTTTAAACTATTCGTGCTCTGCTAATGTCCGTTGAAACAGTCTCAACAGTGCCCAGTTATTTAATAAATATCTAAAAAGGGGAGTGAATTAAACCTCAGTTAATTTAGCATCTGTTAATTTTACTGACCAATAGTTGCCTTATCTGTCTTGTTAAGCAAATTCTAAGTGTGCACTGTTTTATTTTGGCCATATAAAATTTGCCACTAGACATTGCAATAGACATGATAGCTCCTGACATACAGACAGTGAGAGCTTCCTGATAGTTCCATCCAACAGTCAAGTCTAAAACTATGCTGACTGGAGCTTGCAGAGTTGCCAAGCACAAGCTTTGGGACAACAGTCCACATGACATATTTTCTGTTTTGTAGTCAACGATCTTTACCAATTCTGGACTTTCACGTCCACTAGAGGTCAGTGCTCGCTCACGCTGCACGTCCATCCCTGGCTGCGCTGTATATATGGGTTTTCAAACCATGCATTTTGCAAAGCACTGTATGGCATACGCTGCTACTTTTGCCTACATAATCATCTGCCAAGTTATTCTGGTATCTGTGCTTGAAGAGTAATCTATTTTTCATTTTGTTGGGCTGTGATTCAGAGCTGACCAAATTAGAACTTTCCTTGTCCTCTGGGAGAACAGACTTTTTAAAAAACTTTCTTTTACCTGTGAATGGTATTTCTCAGAGAAGAGCCTGGTTCTGAGCATGTTACCCTCTGACTGTAACCATCTACCAAAAAACTACTTCTTCCAACTCTCCTACTTCTTTTTTAGAAATATTATTCCTCTTCTGCTGTAGCACTGCAGTCCTTGACAATATAAATTCTTACATTTTCAGTTAACTTTTAAAAACCTCACCATTGTTTTCATCATTCTCGGTTTCTTTTGTAACTTCACTGTGGTGATGTTCACAGCTGGGTTCAAACTGGAGGTTCAGGTTCCAACAGGGGCAACACTCACACTCCTCAAGTTAATGCTGGCAAGCATGTTACTGCACACTAGCTGATGGTGTGTATGGTATGTATATGTGTATGTGTGTTATTGACTTATTCCAAATAGAATATAATATAATTATATGGACACTGACAGGCTTACCTCATTGCACTAAGTAAAAAAACCCCACAACCTACCTTCACCTTTTAGTTCTGTACCTTTGCCCTGGCATGTAAGTGTGAACCACTTCATGGGCACTGATTGACGTAGCAGTGAAGTGAGTAAGGTGCCTTTCCTTCTGCTGTTTCTTCTGTGGGGGCAGTAGCACCACGGTCTTCAGTCCCTGCACCTGAAGCTCAGCCAGAGCTTATCTGTCAGTGCCCTTCACTTAACCCTCTTCCCTTGTGGATTAAGAGCATGCCGTCAAAAGCAGCTGAGTTCCTCGATTTTGCAAGGTACTGCTTGACAGCTGAAGCATCATAGGTGCCCATGTGCCTGCTGTTAGCCCATCTCACCTCAAAGATGGTTTTAAACTAATGCATTTAACTTTGCAGTAAGTAGAAAGACCTTGCAGCCATGCTACTTACCGCAGTTCAAATGCTCAACAGTATATTAAGTCACAGTAACATGATAGTGATAGTAAGCCCTGGCTTGTTCATACCTGCTCAAGAATGACAGCAGAGACTTTCTGTTTAGAAAAATACCATTTACAGGTCACGGTAGGACTGTGCAAGCTGGAGAGCATGTCAGAATGAGCAGGAACACCAAAGGCTTTACCTTTTAGAAGACAAATCATTACCACAATCACTGTTCATTATTTCTTTTACACTGAATTACCTAGAGTGTAAACTTGTCAAGACAGGAAGCAGCCTTTTGTACATGGATTACTGAGGTAAAGAACCCACGACCAATAAGAAAATAATAATAATGTTCAGTCCCCAAACAGATTAGGCTCTCTATCATACAGAGTTTCTTTCAAAAGTCCTTGCTTCAAAGGCATTTTCATTCCGGTATGAAAAAAAAGTTTAGAGGAAGGGCATGATAAAAAGGAGACAAGGCTGTTTCGCATATCTATTTACTTTTCATTCCTGTTGCTCACTAAAGGAGCCAAGCAGATCAGCCCTGATTCAGCATCTCTAGGAAAGCTCTTAAAATGCTTCATAAATTGTTCAGTTGTACCTACCTAATGATCAGATCCCATTTATTAACCTTGCCCATGAATTTATAAGCTGCATTTGCCCTATTATTATTATTAAATAACTTTATTAATTATGATTGTGGTATGCCCTGAGGCAAGCATAAGATATGATCACACTGCATATTGGTTTTGATAGCTATTACTGTGCAATTAACATTTGTTGCTATTGTAGATTCTGAATATGGCCCCCTTCATTTACATTTATATATTTGAATGGAGTGTACCAAAACATGTCTGAGAAAGGCTTTATTCACTACTCCAGTAAAACAGGGCAGCTCCAACACAGGCTTCTGGTTCCAGTGCCTGGGGAAGCAGTGTGCAACTTCAGAGGCAGAGATCAAAGCCTGAGATAATTAGTGGAATGTTTATCCAAACTGTGGCATTTATTGCCACAGGTATGCCAAAGGTGAAAAATATGAAGGAGGTTAGATTAAAAATGTTTTTAATAAATTTGTAGAGGTTAGGTCCATCAGTGGCTGCTAGTCTCTTTCTACTGACAACCCGAGGAGACAGGATGGGGGCTAGACAGTTGCTTGGTCTGAGTTCTGCATTTGATGGCTGTGTTTGTGAGTGGCAGCAAACTCGGAAGCTGTGAGCCTGGACCTTCAGCAAAACATTTGGGCACATCTCGACTCACAGAAAGTATATTATTCCTCCCAAGTTACAAGCATTCAGTTACAGGAAGGTGTCTCCCTTCCCCAGCAGTAACATAGTTTGCAAAGTGGTCGTTTTTGCCTCCAGTCTTGTTTTCCTCATGCTTATGTCTTGTGCATTGCTGTCTTTCTGTCCAGCACCGCTCACAGTCACCCTATAAGGTTTGTGAATCCAGTTGCAGGGTGTTGGAGGAAACAGATACCATTCTGTGCAGAGCAGCACCAGTGCTGCTTTCTTTTGTATGCATGTGCTTTTTTTCTTTTAGCAGCAGTGTGAAACTTCTTGTCCTCAGCACAGGATCTTTATCAGTATCCTCCAACCCATTCCCATTTTACAGGTTTCCGCAAGAGCTCCCAATTTCCAGCCTACACGACAAAGAAGTCAATATTCCTAGATTCCCTCATTGCTGTCCTCATTTCCACTCCATGCTCAGTTTGCTGCTGGGTGATGCAAAGAGGGAGATGAGCCGCACTCATTTGTCCCGAGGCTCAGAGGGGGTGCGCGTGTGCGCTCGCTTTGATGTCATGTCTGCGAAGCTTTTGTTCTCTGCGTACCAAAGTCCTCCCTGAACTCCAGCCTCTTGTGCAACAATATAACAGGACAGTGCACTGATGGGAGCAGTAAATCCTATATGTGACAGAAGAAATAATGTATTGACCTGCTGAGGGATTTACATACCTCCGAAGACTGACAGCAAGCTCTGCCTGTAAGGCTGACTTGTTCTACTTTCCATTTCCAGCAGATACTATCCAGTGTTTCCAGATAAATGATTCAGATAGAAATGTACGTGGATTTAAGAACTGTCCTAATTGGGTATATTCTTATATGCAGGATGTTACTAATTGTTATCCAGTGTCACACCTTTTTATAAGACTAAGAGATTTTGCTGCTCCGCTTGCTTTAAATACACAGTGCCTGTGGCTGTGCTGCTAAAATGCATGATTATGTATTTCCCAAAGGCATGCAGAGAAATAGGAAGCTGGCTTTTTAAAGTGATCCCTCTGATCTTTCATTAGTAAGCGTTTAATTTACAGTAGCATCTCACATTACAAATGCTTGGCTGGCTTTCTTTGTCTGTGAGCTCTCGGGGGTCAAAGGAGGCCCACAGAAGTATTTCGGGAGTGCGGTCCCTGGAGGACAGCGGGGCTGAGGTCTCTCTCTTCCCCTTCTGCGAATGTGGCATCATGTCTCCAGGGCAACCTGAATTCTGACAGTCATGGGAGCAAGGACACGGCATGGATTTCCGTTTGATTCCTGGAACAGAAACGAGATCTGAGACAAAAATCAATATGTGACTAAACTATGAGAGTTCATTTTCACAATTAATTTTACCTAAGGGTTCATTTCCTCTCTTGTGCAAATGTAATTCACAGCTACTAACTACTCTGTTTGTTCTTCTGGTATTGCCTCTTCTACATGTAGCAAAGGCCTAAACATCTGAAATAAATGGGTTGCAACATAAAAATTTGGGGTGTACCTGCCATAAAACTGAACAAGCATTTTATAAGGGAGGCTGAAAGCAATGTTTGCATTTCAAGATGTGTAATTTCACTTCTTCTCACGTGATGCAATTTTTTTAGGCAGCAATTCATAGTTCTGGTCAGATGTTTCAGTTCAAAGTGATTTTATCAATGACAACTATAGAAAGCCATGCCTATCTGAAATAAATATCTTAGCATTTCTCTTTGAGGCACTGAGCTCTATCCTAAAGGAATATTCAAGTGTACGTCGCTGCTAAAGGAAAACATTTCTGTTCTGCTTTGGTTTTCTTTGTTTGAAAGCTGTGAGCTTGATTTTCCTGCACAAGAATGAATCACAAAAAACTCAGTTGTACAAAATGTTGTGACAGGTGGCTCAAACCTTTTTGGTTGGTTTTAATAGGTGCATTTAGTAAGTGCTTCATAAAATTAGGATTAAATAAAACAGGGTTATGCAGACAATTTTATTCTGACTCTCTGCTTTCTTCTTTATATCATCCCCATAAAAAGCTTTCAGAACATGAAGGGTGAGCAGAGCAAGAAGCATGTTAGAGAGGCTCCTTTAGGCTTGCAGATGTTTCTTGCTATATTTGATGCTTCAATCTTCCCCAGTTCCTTCAATTACCCTGCAACTTTAAACGTCAAGTTCCCCCAGCACTGAAACATCCCAGCTCACGTAACTCTGTGCTAGCAATGGCAGAAACAGAGATGTAGACTTCATAGTGATGTTTACATTGTAGCATTTCTTCAGCCTATCTGGTGCTGGCATAAATGACATTGTGATAAAAATATTATGCTACAATGGTAAGATAGTTTGAGAAAAATCTCCTGAGCAGCGCTGCTTGAGATTTAGGGGCTGTAAGTCAGTAGCAACTTTTTGCTTTTCATAAGACCAGGAAAGTTAAAGATAACTTTGCACGCTCTCCTTATCTAGTACATGTCTTCATCAGAGCAACATGGTTTGGGTTTTAGAGTCTTTTCCACTGTACAATTATATTTCTGTAATTTCCTTTAAGAATGGCTTCTTAAGAAGAGACTGACTGCATATACATAGGCCAGGAAGTGCAAAATTCAGCTGACTTGTCTTCATTAGTTTATATTACTATTTAACATAAAAGTCTGTCAGAAAGTGCAGGTGCCACAAAATGGGGAAATCAGACTGCTCGAGCTAAAATGTTCTCGTAGGAGAAAGGGTAACGATTCAGACAAAGCTAATGGCTAGTTTCAATCTATCTTTTGGAACAACTCCTCATTTCCTGTTTTGAATATTAAGAGCAATCTGAAATAAACCATTTTAAACTGAAGAAGTGCCATTGCAAATTAAAACAAATATTGAATTCTCAATTCATGCTGAAAAGAGAGAGCCTATCTTCCACAGAGCTCATCTTACTATTTATGTATATGTGTCTGCATGAGCCAATCCTCTTATTTCTTCAGTAAATATTTCCTTCATAGATTGTAGATTGTTATGTTCCCTTCAGTAAATGTTTAGCTAAGTTTTACATGCAATATTTAGCTCCATTAGTCTTTCCTAAGAGCTTCCAGCTCTTAATTCTCTAAATTCTACCCTATTACTGTCAATTAGGTGATAATCAGTTTTCACTTACACGCTCTTTTAGAAGGAGAGTGACATTTGAACTTTGTACAGGGACTGTTTTTTCTGGTAGGCTTGCAAAGCTTCTCAGTACAAAAAAAGCTTGAAGCAGCCTTAATTGAATAACCTTGGTCTCCCTCTATTCCCTCTTTTTCAAAAGAGTCATAGTCTATTGCACTTCAATTAGGATTTATTTTAGGCTTCCTAGCTATAACTCATAATCCATCACATTGTTCCAGAAGCAATCTTCATGAAGGAGGCTCAACTCAGAAAGTGAAAAATATTGGCATTTTTGAGGCTGGCACAGGATTTATGGGAGGAGAACATTTTACACTTAAGCAAAAACTTTTTTAAAATCTGATGTTGGAAAGCTGACACAAGGAGACTCAAGTACGGAAATAATTTCACAGTTTTTGCAGGGGGGGAAAGTTTAACAATGTGTGAAACTGAATATTCATCCCTTGAATTATATTCACATCAGGACTGAATGCCTTTGTACGTACTGATTTATTGCCAGTAAACTGGGCTGAGGCTGGAAGAAAAGGGTGAGGTTGTTTGCCTGCTGTAATAAATGATATCAGAAAAGAGGGATACAGCAGCATTCCTTTTAGCAAGTGAGTTAAAGAGTGCTCGGGCTAATGATGAACCACTTTCTATTGAGCCAATATCTGAGGCTGAAAAAACAGCCAGTCATTCCTTGGCTCTGCAGCAGTCTTGGAGGCTGTTATAAACAAACAGAAGCAGGGAACAAAAAGCTCCTTTGGGATGCAGCTACCCTGAAACAGATATCCATGGTGAGATACTGTTGGGTAGAAGAGGCAGAAAAAGACAGCATCATGACGATGAAGACATTTCTACACCTGCTCATTAAAGATTTAGTGCAAGAAGAGTTTATCCATGTGGAAACATGGCCCCCTACCATATTGTCCAAGCAGAGAGCAGTGCTGCCAAGCATCTTCCTATGTGTAGTTACGTGCCACAGTTGCTACAGCTATCAAGGCTTCTTTGTGTGGTCAGGATTTTTCCCCATAACCTGGAAAGGTTGGAGTATTGAATGCTTATGGACATGTCGCTGTTCTCCTCTCTCTTCATCCCTAATTTAAACCCTGCTATAGGCATATCATGCACTCACAAGCTTCCAATGTATGCAAGCAGGGGGAGGGCCACAGTTAATTGTGGGAGGCAGATAATGACCACTGTATATATTACCTATGTGCAGGACTCTGGGACCTCACTGGGTCCAGAAAAATTGCAACGATGTGCAAATCTGCCCTCGCCCACTGCAGCTGTATTTCTGGACTGAAAATATGGAAGAGAAGCTGCTTTTTGAAATTTCACTCAGCTTGGCTAACAGCCCAATTCTGCAGACTTGGAAGATTTTCTATCATAATATTTCTCTGAAGCTAGCTGTGAGAATAAATGGCATGAGGTATGTTTGGCTCAAGAGCTGAGAGTTTAAAATTTTTGAAGAATCTTTTCTTGTTTGTTATGGAGCAAATCCCAAACTTCTTGCTTAGAAGTCCACCCTCCCTGCTGCTATGGGGCCCCATCTGAACATCTTGACTAAAAGGGAGAAGTGCCCTCCTGTGTGAATACTTACTATTAACATTTCTACTCTCAGCCATACTAATTACTGTGGCAGAAGTAATTTCGCAGTGAACAAGGCAGATTGGCCTCGTGGTCAGTCCTAGGAGGGCAGAGAGGACAAGGGTGCTAAATAGGGTGAAACTACTCCTTACTTACACAGCAGCCACCTAAGACTCTGGGCAAGGCTGCGGTGCTGAGAAGAGGCAGATCATGAAGAGGAATGAACCAGTTATCTTGGGTTCTGCTAGAAACACATGGGACAGGTCAAAGTAGAATTTTTGCACACTATCTACTGTATATTTTGCTCCAGTCTGCCCAATGGGAAGTTACCGAGCATCTTGAGCACTACTTCTTTTGGAGCAATAGAAATTTCTGGTATCCTTGATCCTACCTAGCTCTTGGGGAGAAGCTCAGACATATTGGTACTAGTAGATCCTTCAAGATTTGGAATAGTCAGTTGAATATTCTGTTGTTACCACACTTCTCAGAAGAAAAAATTAAGGAGAAACTTCTAATCTGTGAATTTACAGTGTTTTTATTCTTCTTTGTGGACAATGCCACTAGTAGAGACAGCAATGCCATTAGAACAGCTCACAAGATGGGCAACTCTGCAGACATAGCACAAAGATCTGAAGGGATCCTCTTCTAGATATGTAAGATCTACAGACCAAGAGGCCTGTAGGGTTGTGCCAAAATTCCAGGCCCTGAAAGCACCATCCCAAAATTTCAGAGCTGTGAGACACATACCAGATGCTCTCAAATCTGAGGAAGGAGAGGGAGATTTCTAGGAGACACCCAAATAATGGAAACCCCACGGCTTTGCCTAAGGTGTGTTTGGGTGGTGTCTGCAGCTGAGTTTGTGTCTGTCATAGGGCACCCCAAAAGCAGAGCATCTGCAATGAAAAAACAGCCCCTTTTCATGAGTCACGGGACACAGAGTTGGTTTGGAAGCTGTGCTGCAAGAGCTTGTGACCCTCATGCCTCTCAAAAGTCATAGCTGTCTACCCTTGGACACTGTAATGCCCTTTCACATTTTTAGACTGGCTCCAGCTGCTGTTAGAAGGCCCTTTGTGTGGATTTTCTAAAAAAGTGAAGTGCACACTTTTTTAAGGGATAGGAATGTCAGGATACACTTTTGTTCTAGCAAGAAGCACTCTATAAAAAATTTCTTCTGTAAGCAGTCAAAATTTCCAGCCATAGGTGAGACCCTTTGTTTCAATAAAAATCAGTGTTGTTGCAATAATGGAGTAATTACATTCTGAGTTACCATTTTCACAAATCATCTGGTTTAATGAAGAAAGCAAAACCAACTTTGACCATTTTGTTCTCAAATTCTGTCTGAGTACGCAGTTTCTACAGACCATCTCAGGAAATTTTGGACTGTTTCCTACTTCCTGCCTTATTCACTGTGGGAAGTAGCATTTTTATTCTTATTTATTTATGAAGTAAGCAGAGGGAACAATTTGAAATTGCTGTAGCATTTTTTTCTCCTTTTTGCAGATTGCAGTTTCCATAGGTGTGTTTTGAGTTGGAGAGTATTTAAAATTTTCAGCTTTGAGGATGGATCACAAGCAAATATTTTGTGGAGGTCATTGTTTGTGGTTTAAATCTACTGATCAGCTGTTATTGATCAGATCAGTCCTTTGACTGGAGGAGTGTAAATTACCTTTCCCCATGTGTAGCTGCTTGGGAACTGGAAGTGTGGTTATGGAGTTCAAAATCCTCTGATGGGAGCATAAGTGCCAAAAAAAAAAGAATAAAAGCTTGTAAAAACAAGAATATAAAGAGTAAAAATATTACCAAAGAGAGTGTGTTTAAATATTGAAGTGAATAATCCCAGATAATTTGGAGTGGAAAATTCACTTTGTTTATATAGAACGCAACACCTCCCATAAAAACAGGAGGAGGATGGAGTATTGTTAGCCAAAAGCCTAATGGTGGCCTGAGGATCTCACAGGAGAAGGGCAGTGCTGTGCCTTGTGCCCTTAAGAGTTTGCAAAAAGCACGAAAACCGCAGGATGCAAAGGGCCATTTCCTTTCTCCCTCCATGCAGACCCTCATCTTAATGCAAGAAGTGGAAGAGAGCACTAGCAGTACACTTGATCCAAAAAGGGTTGGGGGTAAAATGTATTCTGGTCAAACTTGGAGGGCAGCAGACAGTCTCTTAAGGTACCCAAGCTTGCCCAGCGCTGCCTCCTTCTACAGGAATCACGGAGACTCGGTGTGACCCCTTGGGTAGGTGGTGCAAATATGGCATGAGTTTTACTAAATGGGGAAAAATGGAACTATATTGGACCAAAGGCTGGTAGTTCCTCTTGACTGCAAAGCCTTATAATTAAGTCAGCCAGGCTCTGGTCTTTCAGCTACCATACAGGATGCATACTCTGAAGTTCTTTGGTGCACTGGCTGAAGATTGGAGTTCATCACTTCCCATGGGAGACCTAATTAGACTGATGGCTGTGAGGGACTTGTGAAAGGATGAGAGGAGGGGAAGCTGCAAAATGAAGTGTGGTTTAAAAGATGAAAGCCACCTTCTGGATACTATCCTCTTGAGTTTGGCTCGTGACCTAAGGCAGAAGAAGAGAAAATAAGATCTCTTTTGCAAAATAAGATATTGCAAAATAAGATCCCTTTTAAACACTCTTTTCTGCCCTCAGAGGTTATCCAGGAGGATTCACAGACTGAGATGACTATTAGAGATGAGATTCTGATGAAAGCTTACCCTGATTTATCAGTTATACTGTGGGACTGCTGCACTGGAACTACTTGGGAAATTGCTTCATACTGTTAATTTAATGAAAGAAGCTTCCTTCGTTTCCTATCACCTGAATGTCTAGATCAATATTTAGCTTCTAATTCAGTGTACCTCTTTGTTTGAGAGTAAAGTACTCTGATGTTTCTTCCTTTTTCGTTTGACAGTGTCCTCAGTATTCCTATCTGTTAAGACAAATTAGAACAATTAGTTCTTCAGTGTCCCTGTACATGCCTGTGTTCACATTTTGGCCTGCAGAACTGACAGTGACAATTACAATATTTTATTCACAGTTGAACATTGCCAGTGGTTCTGATCTTTTCTTACCAGAAACTCTCGCACATCACTGTGTTACATTTCCTTACCATTTTTAAAGTGCTCATTTTTTCCCAGCAAGTCATCACAAAGAACTCTCCCATAGTCTCTCTCTTATTATTTCTTTCTTTCATGATGTGCATTGCAGTCTTCATTCTCCATTATCTAGTATTAATTTCTAATTTTTTTCAGCATATCTGGTATAAATTGAGATTATTCTGGTTTTCAGTGGCGATGCTGATGATACAATTCAAGCCACTACACTGGGAACTAGACTTGGATTTTGAAGGGTGCTCTGTGAGCTGGACCTAGAAAACCTATAATTTCATCAGTCTATATGGGGACATCTTCAAGAGGTCAAACTGTACTCCGTACTGATTACCATAGTTTCTTAATACAATAAATTAATCCTGAATGAAAACAAGCATTAGTACTGTTGTGGAAGAATATGGTGGTAAGATCAGTATATGAAAGTCTCGCATGGGAAATATTTTGAGATGGAGTATAGAATTATTGGCAGAAAATGTGAAACACAGCAATGAAGCTGAAGGTCTCCAGTATCTCAGAAGAGTTTGTTTTGTGCTTGAGAATATGCAGACAAGTCCAGGAAGAAAGATTCTTGGAATTTAAAGGACATCATGGAACATAGAGATTTCTCTGCTCTTTGAATAGAGGTGCCAACTCATTTGAAAGCATATGCTTCCATCCATATTTTTATCACTTATTTACATGCATAGGCACACACTTTCAGCTATGCATCTGTGTTTAAAAATGCACACAAGAGCCATGTACGACTCCAAGCTTGTTTTTGTTAATATATATATATATCAGGCCAGCCAGACAAATAGCAATAATATTTCTCCTGCTTGCTCATTCTTGGATGTCTCATTTACATATTTATGCAGCTCCTATTTTCTTTTTAAAATAAAACCCTATGAAATGATCTGCCTAGGCTTTCACAAGGACATAAATCACCGAGCTTCTGAATTTTTGATTAATTCTATCCACTTCATTTTTGCAATTCTGGACTTTCCTGAATGGCTATGCTATCATTCATTTGCCTTCAGCAAAGGCACAACGGCTCCAGAATGAACTCTTAATTATGGTCAGCATTTATGGCAACACCGTCCATAACAAAACAAAAATTGACTGAATACCAGCTTTTTTATATTTATCTTGTAGAGCTGACTTACTGTACTATCATACCTAACAGAACAGGAAGAAAATAAGATGAGTTTTGCATTGTTTTTATTTGTTTATTAATTTTCTTCAAAACAACAAGCAGATCACAAAACTGCTAGAAGAAGAAGAAGAAGAAAAGAAATGTAACTAATCAAAACAGGCTGTAACTTAAAACCTAAGTACATACACAGGATTCATTACACAGTCACATAGCCGTGCAGTTGTGACCTATGTGCTCTTTCTGTCTGCCTTGTACTCAGTTATGCTGTGCTTTATATAGACTGAAAGACCTACAAGGAAAGAGTTATATCCTGCGTTGTGGGACAGCCTTTGTGCTATGCCTCCAACAGCAAAACACATGCTTGTACCAACATCAGATTATACCAAGAGGTGTAAATCCAGCTCAGCTACCAAAGGAAGGATGAACCCAAAATAGAAAATAAATTAGTGGCCTAGCGTAAATCTTCCTACTTCAGCACTAGTGCTGGATATAAATTTTCTGATGGAGAAAAAAGCTTTTCTGGGAAATCCCAGCATTTGAGCATGCAATACTTAATCTGAAACAACTTGGGGTTTGCTGAGTTTTCAAAGAATACACAGATGATCGTTGCCCCATGACCAGGGAGCCAAGGATGGGATTTACTCCCGCCTTTATAGCCCTCCCTAATGGAGGATTATAGAGAAAGACAGAGACAGACTAATCCCGAGTGAAAGGATCTCATGCTGCACAGTGAAGGCACAAGGGGCAGCAGTTAGCAGTTATATCAAGGGAAATTCTGATTGCATATAAGGATTTTTTTTTCCTTCCCAGTGAGGGTGTTGCCCAGAGAGGCAATGATATCTCCAGCCATGGATATTTCAAAACTCAGCTGGACAAGGACCTCAGCAACCTGATCTAACTTTGAAGTTAGCCCTGCTCTGAGCAGGGCTTTGGAGCTCCAGACTAGCCTAAATCATTCTGTGACTCCTTGACTTCAGACAGATGAAATATTGATATTTCCACTTGATTTAGTCAACCAAAACCTCCTTTATAGTCAGTAGAGAGAAGCTGGGTGCCACTCATTTTCATCCTAAGCTATTTAGGTCTGACAAGTTGCACCTAGAAGGGCCTGTTTCTTTCCATTGGCTACAAAAGGCATCTAAGCCACCTGGCTCAGGTGTGGGCACCTACATGGCAGACAACTGCATTTAGATAAGAAGAACAGCACCTATTTTACCTCCTGAGAAGATGTTTTGGCAATGGGGATCCAGAAATCACAGGCTGCTTAGCCTCAGAGGAACTTGGTGGGATGTGGGAACCATGAAAGCCTTCAGCAGATGCTCGGTGAAACTCATGTTCTCACTTACATATTCTGAATATTCATTTTCTATATCTATATCATGATAGATCCTGAAGGGCTCTGCAAAGGTCCTTTTATTGAATGAATTCAACTAAAACTGATGTTTTAACAATTTGATTCAGCTGGTGCATCCTCTGAGGAGTTTCCTGTTTGGTTTCAGTCTCATTCAAACAAAAAAATTTTTAAAACAGAGTTCTCATGAAATTCTACTTTTTGGGAAACTCACAGTGCCCAAGTGAGGGTTGAATGCTGGAAACAGGTTCTTGAAGCTGTTATATTCATATTCGAGTGAGATGATCACTATGTTAGTCTTGCTACCAGCTCTGCAGGAAAGGGAAACTGAGAATAAGAAATATTTGCATCGCAGTCAATCTGTGAGCCTGACTGAGAACGTAATAGCTGACATAGGAGGATCGCCCTGATTTGTGCATGGCTGAAAAAAGTCATTATATTTAAAGAGGTCTTCCCAGTGCAATGAAAAGAAGGGTAGAGCGTCAGTCCCTTTACCTAACAGACACCATGCTGAACGTGTGACCTACATCTGTTACCTCTGAAATGCCGTCTAGAGGGGCCTTCTTACCAAGCTGGTTGTGAAGTGTAAGGTTATTTTCTGCAGCCAAGGGACACTCTGCCAAGAGGAGGCAGAGTCCTCTTACTGTCTTTCCTCTGAACTCTGTTTTGAGTCTGACAAATGGAGACTCGGCATTCACCAAGACAATGACAGTAACAGGCATTTCTTGTCAGCACCTGGGAACAAAGCCATTAAGATCTGTTTTTTCTAGGAGGTACCAGTATGTCTCCCTCAACTGTACACACAGTTTTAATTAAGATGTGATGTTTACTACCATCTTTCTGAGCCAGAACAGATGTTGTGCTCCAGCTAAAGGCTCTTCCAAGACGCCTGGAGAATTCAGTGACATATGGAAATTAATGGGATTTTTGTGGTCAAATTTATGTCAGCATCGCTTGCCACGAGGAGGTCTTGATTCGTGAGTGCAACCTTTGGGGCTATTCCACCACATCAATCCAATGGTATTACTAAAAGTAATGATAAAACCACTTCTCTCAAGGTGCTTAGAAACATTAGTGACTATAAATAACACCTCCGAGTGGTGAAAAAACATCTTTATGCCAATAAGTGAATTCCCTTTCTCCCAGGTGAAGGGAAGTTAACTTGCCTGAAGTGTTGGAACAAGCTGGTAGGAGCAGCGGGAATAGTCTGGACCAGTATTTGAGCGTGGGTGGATGCCAAACCGTGCACTTCCCACCAGTGGATGGGCTGAGACCTCCGCAAGAGGCCAAGGCACCACGCTGTGCCGGGCTCTGTATCCTTTGCTCCCTACATGGTTAGCCTGCACCAAAAAGCGTACGCCTTAGCTCAGCCTAGCAGCCTCTGTGTTGGTAGGACCAGCGCCAGCTGTGACCTAAAAGCTGGGGACTGCGTCAGCGCGGTGCTGAGCTCCAGCTCCCCCATCCCGCCTGCCAGCAGGACTCCTTGGGGTGCATGCGCCCCGGATACGTGGGCTGGGGTCTCCCAGAGCACAGGTAGCATCGGCATGTGTACACAACATACCATGTGTGCCCATATCTCGGGAAACCTGCCAAAATCAGGGAGAATTTGGCCTCTTCTCTTTGTGGACTCCATGCTGAAGGAGAAAACATTTTATGGTATTAATAAGAACAGAGTTTGGGCCAGTGGTTCTGAAGCAGACAAATGTCAAATGTGTAAAACTAAAGGAGCACTTGTTTTGAAGACAGATCAGCTGCAAAAATGAATTGGCTTTGCTTTCCAGATCCTCCTACGAGTCCCCAGAATAGTTGGTGCGGTTTGCAGTTACACCACCCTGCTTCTGAGCATGTTTTCCTCTCTTTTGTGCTGGCAAAAAAAAGTCCTTCTCTGCAACAAGAGAAACAAGAGGCTCCCTACATTTAACGTGGTTAAAATCAAAAGGGGAGTACACGCAGGTACAACTGTTTTCACAGCTACATGCATCTCTGTCGCAGGATAAAGAGGGGTTTTGTAAATAGCCTGGTGTTCCTGTATTGACATTTCCTCCGCGGGCAGCGCTCCGGCTTTGTGCGGGCGCCTGGCACTTGCACACAGCTCTGCTCTGTTATGGAAAGCCAGGCATGCGTGAGCTGATTGTTGGAGACAAGCGAGGAAAAGGGGGACCTCAGCGAAGATGAGTCAGTTGGGGACAGGGAACACTGCGTCTTTTGTGGAGCGGTGTTAAGAGGGAGAGGGAGGCGAGAGCGATGCTTGCGCGGCATCCCCAGGCCCCCCCCCTCGCTCCCCAAACCGGTGATGGCAAAAGACATACCTGCCGGAGCACGGTGAAACCATGCAGCAGGAAAATGAAAGCCTTGGGGTGAAATATAACTCCTGTGCAATTGTGGAATACAAGTCCTGGGGAGGAAGGGGGGAAAACATCATGCCATTGCTGCTATGGAAACCAAATCCTCCCCATCACAGGGAGGAGATGTGCCAAAATCCTGGCCAGCCTGGCTGCTGCTCACATCACAAGGCAGACCCTCCTGCTGCCCACCTCTCCGCACTCTCCTAAGAGCTTAATGGTTTCAAGGCCTTGCGTACAGAAATGAAAGGTTACGAAGCTGGAACGGTGTTCAACCAACCTTCCTGGCAAAATATATTAAGGTCTTTCTCTGAGAAATGCCAGAGGCTTTCTAGTTATTATTTACCGTTACAGGAATGTGCAGATTTTTTTGCTCACCCCTGAATCAGATGGAGTAAAAAAAAAAAAGGGGTTTAGAGGGATCACCTGTGTTTCATGTCTCCCTCTGGGGCTTTTTCCACTGCCAAGGTTGGATGAGAGATACTGGCCAAAGAATTCATTTTGGAGTGGGGCTCCTGGGTACGAGCAATCCAGCGGAGGAAAACATGCTTCCTGCCCATGTTATTTCTGCTGTGTCCGTGTCTGAGGAAATGAGAGCAGGGTTTACTGGCAGAGGCTGGGGGGGGGAGCGAGGACCGAGGAAGAGAAAGGAAAAGAAAAAAGGGTGATAAGGGCTGAGCAGACCTCTCATTAACTTCTCTTGGTCTGTGCCTGCAACAAGCTGTGGGATATGAAAAGTCATTGCTCTCCAAGCCCTGTATATAGAAATATCTGGGGTTTGGTGGGTTGGTTTTTTTGTTTTGTTTTGTTTTTTAAACAACAGCTGTGTTCATTACAGTGTGTGTGTTCATGGCAGTTTTGTATTCATCAGTTTTCTTACATGAGAGGGTTGTTACTCAGTGAGTCACTGCAGATAGGAAAAGCTGGTAGCCATATATTTACTGCACCATCTATATACAAACCCTGTGTTTCAGAGAAACCTCTTAAACAGGCTAATCTGCAAGTATGGGTGAAGTAGAGGCTGTGACATAAAATGATCACAGCAGAGCTTGAGAACTCTGCTCAGAGGGAGCCCCGGTACCTGCTAGGATGAGGACAGGAGTATCTGCTGAATTCCTCCGGAGGTAAAAGGACGTTCCCTATATTAGGAGCCAAAATACCAGGTACTGCACCAGTGGCATGGGATGTTACTGGAAACTGGGAAAACACATCAGGGAGCTATGTCTACCCTATTCTTTTATTATTCCCTTTGTATCCATAATTAGCTGCTGTTGGAAAGCCTGGGTGTGACAGACTTGCTATAACTGAGTACAACTAGTCTGCTAGTTCCCTCTGCGAGGAATAGTCCCACTGAATAAATAGCACCAGTCATGGGTATATTATTACGAATGATAGGCAGGTATTTACAGGATTTTGACTTCATTGAGGTTCACAGGGCTTCTGCATTGGTCTAGCTTTTTGGATATCAGTGGAGATATCCAACCCATTTATGTTGTTGCAAATGCCAGTATCAACCCTGCTTGCTGCTACCAAAAGTTTCTGGGGGCACACTGGCAGGCCTGCAGTACATGTTGTGTACATGGCTGCAGCGTATTTTAACCATGGCTAAAAGAAAAAAAAAAAGCATCTGAAGACAGAAAGAGAGGCCTGGCCGAGTCCCAGGAGAGGGGCTGGAGCTGGGAGGAATTTCACTGCTCTAATGATCAGCATTTTCTTCGATGAAGGGAGCAGGAAGAATGTGAAGCATTTGTTGTATCTGCGTCGTTCTGTGACAAGCGATTCACCCTCTGTTATGAGCCCATTTCAGTTACAGTAAAGCTCCTGCGTGCCTCACTTAAATGATTTTCAGTGAAAGGTCAGGAGGGGGTGGGCACTGGAGCAGCTAAATTCAGCAATTGTACAGTACCCACTCTTAGATTCTTGGGGTTTTATTCTGTATTAAAAATAAGAAGCTGTTGTTTACTCCGGGATTACTGAATGGCCTCTGTTCCCATGATACCTAGAGGAGGTTGACAATTATTCTCCCTGGGTTCTCCCTGGAGCTATTTTCTTTGCTGGCGGGGAGGAAATTGTTCATGTTTCATTTGCGCTACCGTTGTTCCAGCTGCCAGAGCAGGAATGTTTGTCCGCCAGCCTGCATCAGTGGCAGCGGCTCCCCTTCAGACCTGCCATCTGTTAGCGTTATTCCTATTATCATCTGCGCGATGGCAGCGCCTAGATGGATGTCCCTCTGCGCTAGGCACTGCTCCAGCGTGTCAGGAACGGCAGAGGGGGCCCAGTGGAGACAGGTAAGGGACACAAGGGGCTGGAGGGGGGGACTTGTCTGTTCCAGTCCTCTAGGCAAGCTGAGAACAGGGCCTCGAACTGCATCCTCCTGTCTCTGGCCCCTCTTGGTCTCTTACTGAAATACCTCCTTAAATATCCATCGTAAAGACCAGCTGCAGCGCAACATAAGGGTCTGCTAGTCCCTAGTTTACAAAACTAGGCTTCTTATAAACATCTTCGTTTTGGATCCTTTTATCATCTGGCAAGATAAAAAAAGGAGAGGAATTTTCACGTAATTTCACCATGTTCTTAGTCGACTGGGGTCCTCTGCAACATGGGATCCTCACTGCTCTGCAGGGTATTTTGCGCTTGACTCGTGGGGTCCAACAACGAGCCCTTTCAGGCCTGCATTTTCGGATGCTGCAGTCTCAGCTTGAGCCCCTTCGTAAGAAATACGGCCGACCCCAGCCCTTACCAGCCCTTGGCACGTTGAGGGACTGTGCTCTCATAAATACTTTGAGCCCGGCCATGCTGAAACCCGCCGTTGGGAGATAAACGCCCGTCATGTCACCTCCCAGCCTTTCCCCGTTCCCGTTGTCCGGAGCCGGGGAGGCTGCCAGGGCCGCCTTCACCCCGCGGAGCCTGCAGTGCCGGCGCTGCACCACTGAGCGGCACCGTCCGCCCGGCGACGCGGGACACGCCCGGGGACAGCACCCGCGCCGCCCGGGGACAGCACCCGCGCTCGCCCGTGGGCAGCACCCGCGCCGCCCGGGGACAGCACCCGCGCCGCCCGGGGACAGCACCCGCGCTCGCCCGTGGGCAGCACCCGCGCCGCCCGGGGACAGCACCCGCGCCGCCCGGGGACAGCACCCGCGCTCGCCCGTGGGCAGCACCCGCGCCGCCCGGGGACGCCACCCGCGCCGCCCGGCGACAGCACCCACGCTCGCCCGGGGACAACCCCCGCGCCCGCCCGTGCGCAGCACCCACGCTCGCCCGGGGACAACCCCCATGCCGCCCGGGGACAGCACCCACGCTCGCCCGGGGACAACCCCCGCGCCCGCCCGTGCGCAGCACCCACGCTCGCCCGGGGACAACCCCCATGCCGCCCGGGGACAGCACCCACGCTCGCCCGGGGACAACACCCGCGCCTCTGCCGCCGGCACCGCCAGCCCCCGCGGGGCTGCTCCGAGCGGGGAGCAGGTGGCCCCACACGTCGGCTGGGGACAGCCCCCCACCGCCCCATTTCGCGTAAAACTCAGCCCCAAAAGTCAAGGGGCTCTGTACACAAGTCTATGAAATGCGAGTGTTTGCATCACCGGTGTTTGTGAAGGGTGGGTTGATAACTGAAAACACTGCTACGCCATCCGGGGTTGCATCCAAACACAGCACCAATTGCCAAGGAGTTTTTTCATCATTTACAGCATTTCGATTTGGTAGGAAGTGTTTTGATTTTTTTTCCCCCCTCCTGTCTTGTTTTTGTTTTTGAAATGACATTTGTGCTTCCAGATGTTCAAATGATTCAATAGTAAAATGTTCTCAGCAACCCTGTCTTTTTTTTTTTTTTTTTTTTTTGAGATGAAACTTAGGAGCAAAAGTTTTCAAGTTTAAAATAACCAGTGTTTGCTGTTTGCCATGCGCTGAATAATATTTCTAGCAAATGGCTTTATACAGGTTGATGTCTAAATCATGTCTATTTTCACTTTTGGAAGATTATGACTGTTTTTCTACCTGGAAATCTGGGTATTTGATGATTAGCAGTTAGGTTTTTAAGCTAATTTAATAAGTCTTAGGAAGGATATAAAAATAAACTGTTAAAAAAAGAGAAACATTTCAAATGCTGTCGAACAGAAACAGTATCTGCACTTTCCATTAGTTCAGTTCCTTCATTTTCTGACTGCGCATCATTGCCATAGTCCTCCCAGTTCTGATTTGAGCACTGCTGTGGCTAGCGTGGGGCTACTTGGGGCTATGTAGGAAGACATGCTGGCGTCCTGGCCTCCACATCGTACAGACTGGGACCCACCTGCAGGATGCCACATCTCCTTTCCAGAGGAGACTGAGGTGACGGGAATGACTGCAGGGCTGGCCCTCCATCTCACCCTGGTCACCATGTGTGAGTCCAGCTTCAGGAACTGGGAGTCTCCCAGATTTACCAGTTTCTGTGTGGCTACTCTGCTTTGCCTGGTGGAGCCACTTCCCTCCTCCACCCTTCCCAGCCCAGAACTGCAATTTCTGTCCTCGTTTCTGTGTGTGTTTTGGAGAAGTCAGTTGGGCATGACGTTTTGCCATTTTGGAGAGCAGGCTTGCCCCTGCAGTCCAGCTCACCACTGGTGCATTTTTAAACAAAGGACTGTAAGTGCTTCAAGCAAGAGGGAGGAGGGTTTGCCAGTTCTTTGGTAACAAAATGGGTTTAGCTTACATACATTTGAAGAAGACGGTTTTGTGGTTGACAGCCAGAGCTAGAAGAAGCCTGAGGAATGTGTATTTTTTGTTGCCAGATGACTTGATATATGACACCCCCCCCCCAGTAATCAATAGCTTTAAGTCAGACACAGTGTTTGGAGGAGGGACTCAGAGCTACAGCACCTAGGGAGACCCTCAAACCCAGCTTCCTAAAGTTACATAGGGTACCTAAATCCCACTGAAGTCAGTAGCCCTATATAATCCATGCAGACCTTGCATGAAGATCAACTGCAATGTTTTAATTATTTTTGCTCTCTCTTTCAGCAAGTTAAAGGTAGACTGGCCCAGGCTGACCCCAGCAGTCACGAGCTGGATGGACGCCCTAGAGGCATGTGTGGGAGTCCATGGCTGCACATCCCTGCTGTATAATAATGTACGTTGTTTTCTCTGTCTTATGTGTTTAAAAAAAAAAATCAAATAGATTGTGGCCTGCTTTCCCTCTCCTCTCCAGACCAGAGTCAAATTCTTGTAGCTCTGCCCTTCCTCCCTCAAAGGCCCTTGCCCCAAGACTGGTGGCACAACAAACAAGGCTTTTCTAAAGAAGTCCAGGCAGCAGAGAGTCCTTTTCTAGTCCCATCCTTTCACTGGCTTTGAATCCAGAAGGGCTGCTCCCTGACAGTTGTCCTGCCAGGCCTAAATGAGCTTTGTCAGCTCGGGTTTGGACACTTTCCCTCTCGGTCCCAGGCATTTTCTTCTGCAGTCATTGTAGGGCACAGGCCAACCAGGCAGCTGCCGAGGGGAGTTGATGGCCAGACCTGCAAAATGGCCCATCACCGCTTTGCCAAGGCTGCAGAGCCAGGTGGCCCATTGTGGTGAGGGCTGCACTTGCGCCTAGGAGAGGCAGCCTCTCCTCGCACAGCTCCTCATGCCCCATGGAGCTCCCAGAAGCAACCACCCCTTACCCTTCCCCTTTCTGTGGCAGAAGCAGACCCACGAGCTGCACTCCTTGTTCCTCACTGTCAGAAAAGCCAAATGAAGCCTTGTCTAACTTTTGACCCACCTTGAGCTTGACGTTCCAGTGGGGACATCCTCCCTGTGATGCATCACACTGTCTCTGAAACAGCACTGTGCCTATCGGCACCCCTCACCTGCCCTGGCTTGCTGGGTGGAGGATGAAGGCAGAGGAAGAAAGGTCAAAAAGATCAGATTAACAACATAGAGGCAGCCCCACATAACTTCATTTAGGAAAACAGCTGCCTTTTTTCCTGTGTGGTCTGAGCAATATTGAAAGCAAGGACCAAAGCGCTTGCATGCCGTGGTGCTGGTATGAAAGCAGCAACTGGCTGCAAAAGCCTCGCTTGCACAGGGATCCCGGTGCAAGAGTTGGAGACAGACAGGCAGCTGCGTCCACCCCAAGGCTCCCCTGCCCTCCTCATGCTCCAGCTCTCCATGGGGAAGGCGTGGACTCACCTCCCACACCCAAGCAGCTCACTGGCGATGGCACATTTGTCCTTTCTGCCCTCATATCCTGCATCTCAAGGGCTTCCTCCCAGCTGAAAATAGAGGGCGAGGGAATGACCTACCTGTCTGTCCAAAATTACTTGTGAGAGGAAAAGCCCTTTGTGTGTACCGTGGTTTTTTAGGATTTCTTTGCATTTGTGTTGCTACCATGACTGGAGGCCCCATTTGAGGCTATATTAAGGGCTGTGCCAGCACTTCATAAAAAGGTGGACACACCTGAGGACCCTCCCAGGAGTTAATGACAAATGGTATAAATTGATGAGAGCATAGACAGCATGTCTAATAAACACACTAAAATGAACACTTGCTTTTTGGCAGGGGTTTAGTGTAAATAAAGGAAGAATTGGTTATCTCTGATTTCTGCACAGTCATTGTTTCTTTCACGTATCACAACTGAGAAGGCAATTTGAGATGGGAGGAAAAGCTCATTTCTAATATTGTGGCTGAAACCCAGCAGTAATAGTAGAAATGTATTTTCTGTCTTAAATTTTCAGGTTAGGACTTGCTATCTTTTCAGAAGTCCAATGCAAGTCATTGGGCTCACCTGGAATTGCACAATCACGGGATAATTTAGGTTGAAAGTGACCTCACCAGGTCATCTAGTCCAACCCGCTGCTCAAAGCAGCACCAGCTACATCACAAAATCATAGAATCATAGAATCGTTTAGGTTGGAAAAGACCTAAGATTTCTCAGATCGGGTTGCTCACAGCTGTGTCCAGTCCAGTTCTGAGTATCTCCAAAGGTGGAGATACCACAGCTTCTCTGGGACACCTATGCCAATATCTTACCACCCTCAGAATGATTTGGTTTTTCCTGACATATAGTCAGAATGTAACATGTTGCAGCATGTCCTCTTCCTGGTTTTGTGCAGCTCTGAGAAGAAAGCCTTCTCTATACCTTCCCCTTAGGTAGTTGTAGTCAACCATAACAGTCATTTCCCCTCAACAAATCTCAGCCTTTTCTCACATGCCATGTGCTCCAGCCCCCTGACCATCTTGGTTGCCCTTCCTTGGGCTCACTCTCGTATGTCCAAAACTGGAGACAATACTCTAGATGTGGTCTTGCCAGGTTCTGAACAGAGGGTAGTGATCACTACCGCTGACCTGCTGGCTATGCTTTTGTTGACAGAGCCCAGTATGTGGCTGCCCCTCTTTGCAGAAAGGGCACACTGTTGGCTCATATTCAACCTGCTCTCCAAAAAATCAACCAAATCCTTCTCTGCAAAGTTGCTTTCTATCCAGTTGACCCCCAGCCTATACTGGTGCATAGTTACTCTGTCCCAGATGCAGCACTTTGGTTTTAGCTTCGTTGAAGTTTGTGGTTCTTGTCAGCTTGTTTCTCCAGCTTGTTGTTCTCCTTCCAAATAGTAGCCCTGCTCTCCAGCTTATCAACTGCTGTCCCTAATTTGGTGTCATCCATGAATTTGCTGAGAGTGCACTCTGTCCTATCATTCAGGTCATCGATAAAGGCACTAAACAGTGCTATCTAGCCCAGAGGGGCACCATTGTTCCGTGACCTGGCTGCCAGCTGGACTTTGTACTGCTCTTCACAAGCCTTTGAACCCAAAGGTCCAGCCAAATTTTAGCCCACCTTATTGTCCACTTATGCAGTCAATATCTGACCGATTTGGCTGTAAGGATACTATAGTAGACTGTGTCAAAAGTGTTCCGAAAGCCAACACCTGCTGTTCTCCCATTGTCTGCTGAGCCAATCATCTCATCATAGAAGAAAACCAGGTGGGTGAGGCATGATCTGCCCTTGGTAAATCTGTGCTGGCTGTTCCGAATCACCCTCTTGTCCCTTGTGTGCCTGGAAATGTTCTCCATAACCTTTCCGGGGACTGAAAGGAGAGACCTACTGGCTTGTAACTCCCTGGATCCTCCGCTTTGACTTTCTTCAGGAACACATTTGTGACATTTGCCTTTTTCCAGTCATGAGGAACCTCTCCTGATTACCATGACCTCTCAAAGATGATAGGGAATAGACTTGCAGTGACATTGGCCACCTCGCTCAGCCCCATCCGATGAATCACATCTTGTATGGACTTGTGCATGTCTGATTGACTTAGGTGTTCCCCCTTGCTGATGGTCCTGCTGCCACAACTTTGCCACCTTTGTTAACTCCATAGGCTAAAACCAGCAACTGCTGCCTGCCCACCCTACAGCTGTATTAGCAGGCCATTAAAATCAATGGGATTCCTTTGTTTGCTTTCACATTGTTTGGACAAAACTTCGTGGCTTACAAGTTTTTTGACGTCTAATCAGGAGTGAAAGTTCAATTATAGGTAGCAGTGGGGACTGTTTGAGTTTTTGCCTCCCGAAACTACTCTATGGCCCAGTGTTCATTTTTTGTTAACTGATGTCCCAACCTTTTTTTTCCCAGCAAAAGCCAGAAAACAGATTAAATACCTTAGAACCAGGGGATGCAAAATACATTCAACTCCTGGCTGAGTAAGGAGCCTCTTTGTCAGCTCCAGGCCTTCTATCATGTCATTCAGATGCTCTGTGGAAGTGTCCACAACCTTCATTGTCCTCTCACCCTGAAGATCAAATAATTCTGATGCCAATATGCTGGTTTTGAATTACTGTGGGATGAAGACTGGAGACCAGAAGCAAGTGGCAGCTAAAAGCAGAGGTATACGTGGGAGAAGAAATTAGTTGTGAGTTGTTAGCAAACACACATGAGATCACTTTCAATGTTCAAAAGAATACATGTTACTTTCTTCAGAGTGGAAGTGAGATTGAACAGTTCTTAAATCCATACAGGACAGGACTCAGTAACACCATATGGTCTTGATTAAAATTATTTTATACTGTAACAAAAGCAAAACCATCCCACTGAAAGGAGGCCTTGGACCACTTATCTGAGTGCTGCTGAGGGAGTGAGAAACCTGAATGTGATTTCCTGACCCACCATAGTGCGAGTCACTTTGTCAAGATACCTTATCTGTGTACTTTAATAGCTTTGAGAATGTGGACTTTCATTTCTTCATCTGTAAAATTATGATGTTGGTAATAACACCTCTGTGTTGTGAACTACTTGGATACTGTGCTACTGGTAATCCCATCAATACCATAATATAAATTAAATAGAAATGAAATTGCCTTACTGCAAAATGCTTTATCCTAGTCTAAATGTAGCCCTGAAGATCAATAGCTATTTTTGCTCATTTTTAATGTACAATTTCCTATTCTTTAGCTGTTTTTTTTTCCCTTCTTCCAGTAAATACTGCCAGAAGGGCCACACCTTAGAACCAGTCTCTTTAACTATAAGGAAAACAGGACTTATCCTGCCAGTCCCTGACTTTTTCCACTTTAAGAAGAACTACTCTGACTGTATAAGTGTAAAATAATGCAGCTTTTTGATACATGCCAGTGAAATATTACATTAATTTATATCACAGCTCAATGTCCTGACTGTATTTTACTATCAGGAGCATAAGTCTTTGTTCTGAAAATGAATTTCCAAAATTATAGCCACAATATTGTTGGCCATGGTTGGCTATTAGCCGTGACCATTGCTGGGCTTTTGAACAGGATGGGAACTATGCCAGGGAAGTAATTATTCCAAGTAAAGAAGAACTCGACTGCTTAGAAGAACAATTCCTATTGTAAAACTGCATCTATTATTTCTATGCTGCTATAATAACGTAATGCAAAAGCAATGGCGTGAATAGTGGACCAGTGGTCAGAACATCTGGCTTCTGTTCCTGGGTGTGGTGTCCCTTTCTTCGGCTCTAGCATGGGCGATCACTGTCAGCTTGTCTCCTTGGAGGGATGTTTTTTAATTAGCTGTGGGTGATGTTCTTGATGATGTGTGGAATCAGTGCTGAGGTAGTTAATAAAAAACAGCCTTTTTTTCTCTTCTTGAGGCCTGTTTCAGTCTTTGCAAAACCAAAGATCAATCTTGAAGCGTGGTTTGTGACCAAACAAAGTTCAAAAATTGCTTGATTAGACAAGTTTGAGAGTTATTTCTGTTATTAGAAGGGGGTTCTGAAGCCACTCCCAAACCTAATCCACTCCTAATATGGGGCTCCGTGCTTCTGAGTGAAGCATGCCAAGATTAATAGGCATTATAAGGTCTATTTTTTATTCTCAGTCATTACTTCAGTGTAAACAGATTGCAGTGCTTTGCATGGGGAGGAGCATGAGCTTCAAGAGCTGGTGAGCCATCAGAGATGGTAATTGGAGTTTCTGGCTGTGGATAGAGACACACACGCAAATCCCCACTGCAAATAGAGTATAGCCTAAGCTGCAAATATGAATGTCATTGCTCCGTGCTCATTTTCATTTCTAGTCAGTAAAATAATTCACTATGTCAATAGCACACGGGAGGCATGGATGCTAATTTACATTCCTTTGTAAAGGGTTTCAGATGATTATACTTCCCTCACAGCCAATCCTATGCTAATGAGAACTCTCTGATTCCAAAACACTGCCAGGATTAATGTTCGTGGACTCTGCACCAGGGTAAATGACCTGTGGCATAGCTTTAATTAAGGAAGACGGCCACATAATTAGAATAACAACGGCTTACTATCAATTTCTGCAGCAAGTCTCAGCCCCCGGGTGATACGTCATTTGTGTGCACCGCCTGCATGTGGGTGGACTACTACATGAAAGGCCCAGAAAGGAAAGCTTTGTCATTTCTAAATGGATATTACATAAACTGCACCCTTTGTAGAATCCCTGAAGCAGCAGTTGCAGCTTATTATTGCAAGAAGAGGAACAGAAACCAGCATTGCACAACACAGACCTGAGGAGAGATTCGTAGGAACCGATCCCTGCTCTTTTGGCTTGCCTTTTCAAGCAGATATAGTAAAAGATTTGGTGATGTTTCAGCCTAGGAGCTGGCAGCTCTGTGGAGAGCAGAGTACATGTCAAAATATCTGGGTGCCTGGCCCCACTCCCCTCCTCCATACTTCATATGGTATGTTTTGCAGTGACAGAGTCTACCCTAGCTATTTTAGGCTGTTTTTACTTGCCAACTATAAAAATTCCTGTGTCAGCAGGGAGCTGGTTAGAAAAATAAGTCACCATTACCCATTAACCATTGTGCTTTCCAGATAAAGCTTTGTATGAGGGTGATTGGCTCTCAACAGCCTGGTACTGAAGAAATTGGATGTGGACTCATCTCTGGCAGTGACTAGCTTCCTTTTGTGTGTTTGCATGGCACCATAGTCAGATAAAGGCCTGCTTTTCAAACATAGCCTGTGGACTCAAATTCTTTTACAACATTGATTCTTTAAAACTGCCTTTTAGAACCACCCCCAAGCCCCAGATCTGGTCCTATAGTAGCTCTTGTGGGCCTTTGCTGTCACCTAAGCTCTCCTGACATGTCATGACTAGAGCCTCCTGCCAGCTCCTGTCCCCAGTGACCCCAGACAACTCTACTGGTCTTCTGACCCTCACCCATCATCTCAGAATATGTCTCTTTCACTGCCTCGACAGCCTGCCCAGCTATCCCATACAGTCACGAAGCAGAAGGAACCTTCAGGGGTCATCTAATCTTATCCCACGGCAGCATCCACAATGATGGCAGATGTCTAACTTGCTCAGAGAAAACATTATCTGCAGTCTTCCTAGAAAGTCTCTTCCAATGCTTCACTGTCCTTGCAATTAGAAAGTTTTTTCCTCATGTTTCAATGAAATCTTCATTGCTGCAGGTTAAATCTTGTCCTATCTAACACGAATACTGGAAGGAAGATTAATTCCTTTGTTATCTGCAGCAATCTTTCATGTGCTTGAAAATGGTTATCATGTCCCTTCTCAGATGTTTGGTCATTCTCTTTGTTCTCCTTGATGTCTCTACAATTGATTTGTATCTTTTCTAAAGTGGACTCTATCTGCTTTTGTTGCTTTTTGTTGCTTTCAGCTTCAAGTTTCCCTGGATCTTAGAATTCCTTTTTTTTTTTTTTTCTGTCTATGCGCACAGGAGCTTGTAGACCCTACAGAAATAAAAATAAAATGCTGTTATAATTATAGCATGTAACAGTAACAAGGACAAAAATAATTATAGCAGTATCTTAGCTGTATAATAACACTTCAGTGAATAAGGTGGTACAGAGATAAATGAAAGCAGTCAGGCTTTTCATATGCTATCCAGATGAGTTGCCTCATTGTCAGGGCTTCGAACCTTAAAAAATAACATTTCAGAGATCTGGTTACAACATGACACAAGACTGACTGATGTTCTAATTAGTCTGGTGGACAACAGACTTGTTCCTACAGAACAGGAAGCTAATTATTTCTGCTTATAATAAACTCTTCAGATTTCACTATTAACATCTGCTCTTTAGCATTGGCACAAGCACAACACACAGACAATGAATAATTATGTTAACACCCCAATGTTACCAGAAGCGGGGTTTTATTCTAAAGTAAGACTTCATTAGTCAACACTGTAATAAAGAACAGAGTTAAGTGCAGTAAACTCAGTTATGAGTTGTGTAACTGTGATTGCTTCATACAGAAATTCAGGGAGCCTCTAGTTGGTTTTCCCGATCCTCTGTGACTGGGATAGTGTTTCTGCATGAGTAGGACAGGTCTTCACTACAGAGCCAGCCCAAACTCTCAATTTCTTCTTGGCTTCTCTGTCTACCTAGCATAGTAGATACTACTACCATGTAGTAGTATGTAGGTAGTATATACATACTACTGCCTACCTAGTAGAAGACAAAACTTTGCTACGAGCATGGCAATATCAGTGATATAGGCTGACAAATAAGTTTTTCCTAAATGATGTATTATATTATATGAGCTGCCTAGTACTTACTACCCTGTGTCAGGCGGTTACTCCAAGGCAGAGTCAGCAGTTTCATGATCTCAGTCTTGAGTGCAGTGCTGAGTAAGAGAAAGGATACGGAAAAGTACCACAGGTGGCAGTGCACCCATCCCCTTGCCTGTATGTCTGTAATAGAAATTAAGATTAATTTACGTGACTAGGCATGAGTTAGAGACAGAGCTCTACTTTGGCTTAGTTGAACTCACCTCCTTTTCAGATCACTTGGGTGATGATAGCTCTGCTTTTTCTCTCCCACAAAGGACAGACGAATTCTCCCCCGATTGCCTGGGCAGTACTCCTACAGGAGTGATTTCCAATTGTTTAGACCAGCAGGTCACCAGTAGCCTTCAAACTTTCCATGGGTCTGTGGCCTATCCAATAGGAAAATTAATAATATTTACTATTTAACATCACTCAGCAGATCAGTTACATGCCTTACGGGCTATGTGCCATCTGCTCAGTTTGTGAGCCAGCACCCCTAACCTCTCAGGACAAAAATCTGTGGGATGTGCCTTGCGCACACATGTGCAAGTACAAAAGCAGTGAGGATAACAGAGGGAAGGCTGTTTGCCACAGCCATGCTCACCCCTGCATCAGGTTATATCAGGTGTGAGCAGCTGCTCCCCTGGTTAAGTGGGAGATAAAAACATGTGTGCACTGTTGATAAAGGGGAAGGGAAGGGAAGGGAAGGGAAGGGAAGGGAAGGGAAGGGAAGGGAAGGGAAGGGAAGGGAAGGGAAGGGAAGGGAAGGGAAGGGAAGGGAAGGAAAGGAAAGGAAAGGAAAGGAAAGGAAAGGAAAGGAAAGGAAAGGAAAGGAAAGGAAAGGAAAGGAAAGGCAAGGAAGGGAAGGGAAGGGAAGGGAAGGGAAGGGAAGGGAAGGGAAGGGAAGGGAAGGGAAGGGAAGGGAAGGGAAGGGAAGGGAAGGGAAGGAAAAGGGAAGGAAAAGGGAAGGAAAGGGAAGGAAAGGAAAGGAAAGGAAAGGAAAGGAAAGGAAAGGAAAGGAAAGGAAAGGAAAGGAAAGGAAAGGAAAGGAAAGGAAAGGAAAGGAAAGGAAAGGAAAGGAAAGGAAAGGAAAGGAAAGGAAAGGAAAGGAAAGGAAAGGAAAGGAAAGGAAAGGAAAGGAAAGGGGCATTCAAGGATTTTCAGTTGTTTGTGTACTTCTCCTTATGCCAGCGCAAGCTGCCCTTCCCAAACTGAAGTTTGAGGTTTTCTTTATTGGGCTGTGTGTGCCTGTACCTCTCTTCTCTATGGGATTCCCCACCTTTCATCTCTGCGTCTTCCTTGCTTCAGGCCATATGTGTGACTAACCCGTCCTTCCAGCTCAGATATGTTAAACATGACTCCTCCCTGAAACCATCAGCTGCAGTCCTCAGACCTGCCAGGTCCTGTGTGTTTTAGCATGAAGCTCCCACCTGGCTCCCTCCCTATCCACCTTTGCTTAATGCATTTGTAATGCAGAGCAGTGGTGTCTCTCCCACCCCAGGATGTGCCATGCAGCTATAGCTGGTCAGATCTGCTGATCTGCTGACAGCTGAGGTACATAAGGCAGGTCACCCAGGCACTGCTCCGTTGTCCCGATTGCACCCTCTTCCAAGGAGCCCTCTTAGGGTGCATATGATCTGCCAGGAGCATCTGGAGCTCCTCACCATCCTGTGACCCAGTATGCCAGCAGGAGGAGATGGGCTGCGATGCCATCTCAGCTTGCTGAAATTCAGATATGTGACAAGTCAGACTTTGGGGTAGGTTGAGGGGCAAGCACATTCAGCCTCTTTGGTAGGCAGAGTTCACTGCCCCTGCAGTGCTTCTGGGCAGTGATAGCAATGCGGATGGGGACTTAGGCGGGATATCCAAGTGTGGATCTCATTTATAGACACATGACCCTGCCAGCAGGCTCCTTTAGTGCTAATTTGTGGTGCAGGGTAGGTGATGTTCAAGGGATTATCTAAAAAGTGTCACTTAGTGAAAGAAGCTGTCTAATAAAGTAAAAATTATCTTATCTTCACTGGGATACTTTATAGGAGATGGCATTTATTGGAGGCTCACTGTAGGTCTATCAAATGTTTTACCTCTTGAGGATTAGAGAAAAATCACCACAGGTGAAAGACACAAAAATTTCAGTTTGTCTCAGCCTGCAGAAATCTTTCACAATAGATCAGGTGAACGATGGCTTGGAAGTGCCTGTTTCTTTCCATTGACTGTAAAGGGAGCTTAGTCTGACTGGCTCACATGTGTACGTCAGAAGTTAAATAAGCTGTATCCCACACTAAAAGCACAATAACCAAACCTAAATCTAGGATATGGATGTCTCTATGTCTCCCACTGCTGAATGAAGTGATATGGTCCTTGTGCTGTGGGGCATGTCTATAAATACAGATTCATTTTCCAGTACTGTATTTTTAATCTGCTCTGTATTAGAGATCCATACCCCCTCATTCCTCCATCTCCAGATTCCCTGGGTTGACATGGACCACTGTAGCAGGGACCTGCTCTTCCTTCTCTCTGACCTCATGTGAAAGCAGAAGGTCCTCGTACATGGCAGACACATTTTCCAAGCAGGTGACTCACTCAGCCCCAAGCCAACCAGCCAGAGGACCCTTGTTTTGCTCAGTTCCACAAGAACTTGCTGTGGTGAGGGAAGGCATCAAGGAAAACAAGTTCATGGCACCCATTTCAGGGATACTCAAACTAAATGAAAAAGCCCAAATGCCATAAAAGTCTTGCTCATTTGTACACTTTAGAGCCAGGACAATGTCTGTTTGAACACATTTGTGGTGTGTTTGCTGTTGGCTTCTGTTCTCAGGTCCCCGCGGAGTCCGGCCATTCGCTCCAGCGCAGGCTGGTGTTAAATGTCACTGGCTCTTGAGGGGAATGTTTCACCCTCACTTTGTGCTGGGGTGGACGACTGCCATGGAGGAAGAAAGGGCCCCTTGGACTATTGCATTGTTCCCGTGGTTGACTCTGCTCTCTGCCAGAGGAACAAAACACTGGGCTGTGCTTGTACGTACAAAGTGAACTGACTGACCCCCACCACGATGAGACATCTTTGTGTTTCCCAAAGCTTGGAAGATATTCTTTACTCTGAATCAGGGAAGATTTTGGTCTAATGCAATTGCTTCGTGGGAAGCAGCAAAGCAAGACGAGGAATATACATTACTGAAGGAGGAGGATAAACTATGCTAGTTGTCGTGGTTTAGCCCCAGCCGGGAACTAAGCACCACGCAGCCCCTCGCTCACTCCCGCCCGGTGGGATGAGGGAGAGAATCAGAAGAGCAAAAGTAAGAAAACTCAAGGGTTGAGATAAAAACAGTTTAATAGGTAAAGCAAAAGCCGTGCACGCAAGCAAAGTGAAGCAAGGAATTAATTCACTACTTCCCATGGGCAGGCAGGTGTTCAGCCATCTCCAGGAAAGCAGGGCTCCATCAGCGTAATGGTGACTTGGGAAGGCAAACTCCATCACTCCAAATGTCCCCTCCTTCCTTCTTCTTCCCCAGCTTTCTATACTGAGCATGACATCATATGGTATGGAATAGCCCTTTGGTCAGTTTGGATCAACTATCCTGGCTGTGTCCCCTCCCAGCTTCTTCCGCACCTGGCAGAGCATGGGGAGCTGAAAAGTCCTTGACTAGTGCAGCAACAACTAAAACATCTCTGTATTATCAATGCTGTTTTCAGCACAAATCCAAAACATAGCCCCATACCAGCCACTATAAAGAAAATTAACTCTATCTCAGCTGAAACCAGGACAGTATCCACCCCTTATTCCATACCATTTACGTCATGCTCAGGTCTCACACTATCCAATACATTCTCATTACCCACCATCACCCTTCCCGTCCTTTGATATAATACACACATATAATTCCCTTAGTCTATGGACCACCCCTACAAAATATTTGTAAAATGTCCATAAATGTCCACAAAATGTCCACTGAGTTCATTTAGTCTGTGACTTTGGGCTTCATCTCTTATGGTTGTTACTCAGGACAGGAGAGGTGGTGTGTTTCTTGGAGTTATTGGGCACCAAAGCCAGATCTGGTCAGGTCACTGCTGCACTTGCACTGCTTCTTGTAAGGCTTCTCCTCCATTGGTTCAGGTGGTTCCTGCTATAGTAATTCCTATAACATGCAACTCAAATCATGGGTTACAACAATTTAAAGGTATTTCCATTACAATCTCCACCCCTGGTCCCTTTGCACCAGGATATAGGGTTTAACATTGCAATGAACTCCTCCCCTTGCCCCTGCTCCAGCTTGGACTTATCCACAGAATGTAGTCCCTTCAGAAGTAAACTTGCTCCAACATGGCCTCATGCACAGCCACAGATGCTTTGAGGTGTACCTGCTGCAGCATGGACTTCATCCACAGCCACAGATGCTTCAAGGTGCACCTTATCCAGCATGGACTTATCCTTGGGCCACAATGCCTTCAGAGGTATACCTGCTGCGGCACAGACATAACCATGGCCACAGACGTTTCAAGATGTACCCGTTCTGGCATGGGCTTATCCATGGGCACAGACGCTTTGGGGTGTCCTGCTCCCGCGTGGGCTCAACCACAGGTCACAGTCCCTTCGACTCGAGTTCACACCAGAGTCCCAGCCTGTCCAGTACAGCAGCACAGAAACAGCAGCGATGCCCTGGCCATCTGCCAGCCCAGGCACATGGCCACTGCTGTTATCAGAATGTTCCCAGGCACAGCAGAGTAAGATGATAAGCAGCACCGCAGCACAGCAAGCAGCGAAAGCAAAAAGCAGCCACTAACGAGCCCTAGACTCTAATATACAGTAAGGCAAGCAAGCCCCATTGCAAGCACAGAAGCCTGCTGATTAATAGCTAAACAGCAATAACAGCTATAAATTTGATCTAGCACATTCCAATCAAATCTGTCATTATCTCGAACCCTTTGAGCCCCATGTTGGGTGCCAAAAAGGACTGTCGTGGTTTAGCCCCAGCCGGCAACTAAGCCCCACACAGCCGCTTGCTCACTCCCCCCCGGTGGGATGGGGGAGAGAATCAGAAGAGCAAAAGTAAGAAAACTCAAGGGTTGAGATAAAAACAGTTTAATAGGGAAAGCAAAAGCCGTGCATGCAAGCAAAGCAAAGCAAGGAATTCATTCACTCCTTCCCATGGGCAGGCAGGTGCTCAGCCATCTCCAGGAAAGCAGGGCTCCATCACGCGTAACCGTGACTTGGGAAGACAAACGCCATCACTCCAAATGTCCCCCCCTTCCTTCTTCTTCCCCAGCTTTATATACCGAGCATGACATCATATGGTATGGAATAGCCCTTTGGTCAGTTGGGGTCAGCTGTCCCAGCTGTGTCCCCTCCCAGCTTCTTCTGCACCTGGCAGAGCATGGGAAGCTGAAAAGTCCTTGACTGGTGCAGCAACAACTAAAACATCTCTGTATTATCAATGCTGTTTTCAGCACAAATCCAAAACATAGCTCCACAGCAGCCACTATAAAGAAAATTAACTCTATCCCAGCTGAAACCAGGACACTAGTATAGATTGTGTTTGCCCCTGATTTCACTGATTCACAACAAGATGAATTACCTACCACGTCAGTAAGAAAATCACTCTCTCTTTCCCTGAAAAAGTTAACCTGATATTATGCTATGTGTGTATCAGGATCTGTGCCAAGATAGCATTGGAGAGGAATGTTGGACTATGTGATTTGTGAATCAGCATTTGGTACCTGGTGCCTTGTTTAAAACAGGTGCTTTTTAGGAAACTTATCTATGTCTATATTTTCTTCTACCCACAAATAGAAAAAGACAGTGGAAAAAAAAGGATAAGACAACATCAATCATTAGGAACACCAAAAACCTAAAAATAAGCAGCTGGAACTGATCCTTGTACCTAGTCCCTAACTGTCACTATTCTGCCATTGCCCAAAGACACCATTTCAACCATCCAATCCAGAGAAATGTGGTGGGAAGAGTTTTGGGGTTTTTTTCTTCACAAGGTAAGTGAAGTGGCCTCACTTGTGCAGGTGGTGGTCAGGAATAAAAGCCCCTGTGAAACGGCAGCCAGCGTAGGCTGTTCTGAGGATGTGTGCTCTTGCTCTGAGATGGAGCCAGGCAAAAACCTTTCTTTCTCAGTGGCTCCTTTTCTCTCAGCTGAACTGGCAGTGATATGAATGATAAGGCAGGACCAAACTGGAGATAAACTGGATGGAGTTTTTTTCTAGTTTCTGTCATTGCCAAGATGTTTGAACATCTTTTGCCATGCATTTTATCATGTAGAATAGCGCAAAGGATTCTGAAAACAGGTAAGAACTCTGTCAAACCAGAATGGTATTTTTTCTCTCTCATTCACTCTGAAATAAATCAGTCCACACAGAAACAGGGCAACAAAGAAGCAGTCCCACTTTCTAAAAGTGTTATTTTCTCTCCTTTATCTTGAATTGGAGTTGAATGAGAAACAATTGTGCTGCCTTTCAGGATGGCAAGAGTGCTGGTGGGTGGCTAGCCTGCAGTCTAGCACCCTCCTGGCTTTTCTCTTTCCTTGAAACAGGATACAGTGCCAAAGTCATCTCTGTTTGAAGAACAAAGGACAGGATGATAAGCAATTTATGTTATGAGTACTTTTGCAATGCTTTCTCATCCCAGTTCCCGACATCCCCACATGACTCATTCTGCCTTCCTGCTGTGAGTGCTACTGGTCCTACATGCGAAATTAAACTCTGGAAAGCATTTCACAGCAAGAGGGGTTTGCTCTTTGACTTCAAGCTCTTCCTTTTGTTAGGAGGCATGTGTTTAGTTTGTGTTTAAAGGCTAACTGGTTTCACTTGCTAAACCTGCTCTTATTTATAAGCAAAGCTGCTCTTGCAAAATATGAATCATCAAAGTCAGAGACTGAAAGGGTAGATGAGGTTACCCACTCCACCGCTTTGCCAGGGCAAGCTTGTACACAGCTGTCTATTCTGTGTCCGGTGTAGTAAACGTTTGAAGCAATAGGATATCCAGCACTTCTTTGGGAGACTTTTGGCTGAAGAAGCAAATGATGACTTCTGTCACATTTCTCCTAGTTTCTCCTTTTCAGATCCTGCAGCATCTGTATATACAAAACTTAATATTGAGTTAGTATAAATATGAAGCGTGCAAAGAGGAGAAAACAAATGGCTCAACAAGCCGCAGGCACTGTGTTAGGTGTAATGAAATGGATGAAAAGTCTGTTTTTTTCTGGAATCTACACTAACCTCTTATCCACTTAGACCTCCTTGTCATTCTTCCATCTGCAGCATTCACTGTAGTTTGTTAAAATTAAATCAGGCTTTTTGTTCCTGTGGTCTATCCATGAGGTTTTTTTCCTTCTCCTCTTAAATCAAATCTAACAGAGAACTCATTTTACTTGTACTCAGATCAAGTTCTCCTTTAGAAAAGACTGTCCATTTTTCAGTACCACTAATGTGGGTGTCAATTTACTTCTGTCCTGCTCTGCTTCGGATGCATTGGATTCCCTCTCTTTCAATACAGCTGATCTCATCTCCTCCTCTTCCCTGCTTGAGGCATCTGGGAGCAATTGGAATGAGTTTATACTCCTCTTTGGTTTCACACTTTTGCCTCATTTTCTGATGTTGGCTAGACGGACAGAGAGTTTTGTATTTTCTTTTCTAGAGCCCTTAGCACGCTGACAGCCTCAATTTTTGTGTGTGCTGTTGGTGTGATTTAGGAGTTTTGTATTTTTCCCCCGTTAGCTGTCAGTGTCAATCTTTTCCCCACGCCAGAAATGTTCCCTTCCTCCTATGACATTAGCTGTAATATATGTCACAGTTTGCATATTGTTTAGAACTGCGTTACAGCTTCATTCTCACTTGCTATGAAAACTCAGTTATCGCATTTGGCTTTATGACTTGATTGAGCCAAGCTCTTATGTGTAGATATAGATTTAAATACATGGTTACATTTAGATAAAACAAATGGTCTTAAACATACGTTTGAATATACAGGTAAAGAAGCTTTGCAGAATTGAGCCTATACACTGTAGTGACAATAAATTGTTTAAAACACAGGACCATGAGCCTCATTTCTATTTTTGCTCATCCCAAGGCCCTTTCACAAAACCAGGTCACTGCAAATTAGAATTTGCAATCCTTCATTTTAGCTTGAGCATAATCAAAAGACTCAGAACAATAAAATCAACCTCAGACATCCTGGGCAATAGAGATGTACAAAGAAGCATTGGTGAGGCAACACCAGGTGGAGTTTATTAAACTGTGACTTCTTATTGAGCTCTGGAGCAATTAGATGCTCTCAGCAGAGTGGCAGGGCTGGAGGGGTTTTTTTAGCTGATTTTTTTCCCTGTGCTGTTTATTAAATCATAAATCTACTGACAGGGATCATAGAAACCTGTACAGCTTTCACCACATTCAGTGCATCTTGGTTTGCAAGGGAAGGTCACCAATGGCTCTTAGATGCAGATTTGCATTGTACAGGAATATGTGTTATTAAATGTAGTCTGAGAGCCTACAGTAACTTAACTACAGAAATACATATATGCAGTAAATATATGCAAGCATATATGCAAGTCTCATAATGCTTTGAGAGAGCCAGTCTGTATCCTTCTGTTCTGTTGATGTATGAGAAATGTAACTCATATTTAAAAAAGGCTGATGTGTCCATTTTTGGCCATGCTGGATTCCATAGCATCCTGCAGACATAGATGGATTAGTGTTTGATCTTATTCTGTTTTCTAGGTGGCACTGGCAATCTGTGCTATAAATTCATGTGGTGCCTGGAGGGTCTCTTTCATTTTATTCATTTGAGTTTCCCACTAGCAGTTCTGGTTCAAGCTACAAACCTGCAAAGCAAACCAATTTGTAACCTAGACAAATTGCAGAACTGACATCCCACAAAAGGAGCCCAGGAGGTGGTGAACATATTCTGAAGCCCTGAAATTAAAAGAAGAGCAAAGAAAGAAAACAGGCTTAAAAAACATGTAAAAATGTTTAATTTCTTTTAGTGCTATCTTAAAGCGGAACCATCCCACAGCTAAAATAAAACTATTAGAAACAATTAGTCCGACAACAGGGTATACCATTTATCTGCAACTGTTTAGGGTTAGAAGCACTGCCTCTGTCTGCTTTGTAACAGATAGGGACAGAACCATGTTATTCATTGGGAGATTGTCTATATGTATGTATATAAGTACATACATGCATACACATATGTATGTGTATGAGTGGAAATGGATGTGTGTGTATGCATGAGTTTTTAAGTGTACATGACTCAGGTATGTCCTGACATGTATGTTTATATATCTAAGTCAAGTAAAATAAATTTGTGTGTGCACACATGTGTATATGAAATCCAAATATATAATTGTATATGTCCTCTTACTCTCCCTGTGGACATTTCTGTGCTTATTTTCCAAGATACAGTGTCAGTTAAAATGATAAGAGTTGCCTCCTCTTCTCTTGAAAGTAGGAGCAATAGCTCGATGCTGGCTTTGATACCCTATGACAAATGTGGTGGTGTATCTCTGGAGGAAGCACTCCAAATGCTGGAGTATGCAATAAAGAACAAGTAAAGATACCACCATCCTTAGTCACGCACTTACATACTAAAACTGTGTCTACGTCTGTAAAACAAGAAGCCCAGCAAAGTACCATCCAATCAACCCATCCAATGTACCACCAACTGGTGGCAACTCAGAGCAGACATAGCTCTCTCTCCATCCTCCACTGTGCCTGTACAGCTGGATAAACAAAACAAAAGCTGTGTAACATAAATGCTGCTCCCGTCAGTACTGCCACCCTGGGTAGTTGCCCAGACCAACTTAGTTCTGCCTGGAGGACTTCCCAGCCTTCCAAAGGTGCAAGCGCTTCTCAAAATCGCCCTTCTCTGCATTGTCCTTGCATTCACAGGGTGAGGAGGTCCAGAAAGAGCACACTCCTAGCCCCATCTTCACGCTCATTAGTCAAGACGTATTTGCCAGGCTTACTCAATTGTACAGGAGAGAGCTGGGTCAGAAGCTGATAGCAACATTACCAGGGAGTTTCAGAGCATCTATTCAATCAAAGGTTTACACCTGAGTTTGCAGGGCTTCAGGAACTGGGGGAATTGTTCTCTAAACATCAACTAGCTTTTTGTCACAACACTTAGCTGGAAATACAGCAACAGCGCAGATGCAACCAGGATCTATCAAAGGATTAGCAATAGCTTACACACAGCCTCAAACTCCCTGTGCAAGTACAAGCCCTGGCTGCAGGAGATAACACTAGCAATATTTTTCATTTTAAAATGGCCTTGGTGGTGTGACAGAAATTCTTACTGGTAGATAGTGCTGGTGTGTGATGTACTTTCTGACATTACTAGTGGGAACTGGATGGGCAAAAGGGCCACCCATTTTGAAGCACTGCCATTAATCTCCCAACTGTAAGCACCCATCTAATATTTTATCTCTCAGCTGGAGTTGCTCTGTAAGGGCAAACTCACTCCTGGAATCGTTCAGCTTGGCTCAGCTCCATTCAGATTCTGGACGAGCATGAGCATATTGGAAGGAGCATCTTATTGATATAATAATTCAACAAAAGAGGATTTTCTCCTGTGACAAACTAGGCTGCAGGATAAGCTAAATAGTGTATTTAAAAAACCAGAGCCAGAGGAAAGCAAGCCAGTCAGGTGAAAGTCTCAAACTCTTGAATGTAAATCAAGTCTCAGAAGGCGAGGAGAAATATTGACAGAGCTGGAATCTGCGAGGGATGGTCATTATGGTAATTGTGTGGCTAAGAGATGGATGGATAGCTGCATACTGGAACGACCTATTTCCACTAAATACCCTTTCCTAACACTGGGACAAAGTCCATTAACATCAACGGAAAATTTCCTATTAACACAATGAGCCTCAGAACAGGCTTATCATTACTAGCTATAGACAAGAATTAAACTTGTAAAGAGTTGGTACAGTTGTCTACAGTGATGTAAATAGGTACATGAAACCAGACATCCCGAGAGTCTGAAGAACCGTCAATTCTTTGCAATGGTTCTGTCTCCCATTAGAAATGAGTTTCATTTCATCAAATATCCTTTGGAGAGGTAACCCCAGGGGTCTGTTTAATCAGGTCTCATGAGTTTCTAGGGAAGATGAAACTACATGGGAGACAGAAGAGTCTTGCAGCTGGTTTCTAAGACATAACCCAGAGGATCAACTCTGCTGAATGCTAGCAGGGCTCAATACCTCTCCGTTCTGGATTTTGGGGCTGTGCAGCAAGCTGCTCCATTGCCATGGGACTGAAGGTGGGCAGAAGTGAGAAGGGCAGTCCCAGTTCCTTCCCAGTAAAAGTTCAGCCCATCTTTATTTTCAATTATTCCATCAACCTTCTTTGCCCTTTTGGCGGCCCTGCTTTCTGGAAATGAAAACGGAAGCTGCTGTCTCTTTTCAGCCAGGCCATTGGTGGCTCTCAATAAACAGTCCCTTCTACCAGTGCCAAATATCGTAAGAAAGGGCTATTGTGAAAGAGCTAGTCAAGGTGAGATCAGACGCCCTGGCTTAATTGCTGCTCCGGCTTTGCAAAGGCTCTCCCTACAATTGCAAGACTTGTTTTTAAAGCAGGAGAGTAGCTAGGAGGAAGAACTCTCCAGCTCATTTTCAGGAAACAGATGGAGGACTGCGCTCATACTGTAGTCCTTGATAAATTGTACAGGATACTGCTGAATGCTCATTTTGTGGACTGCATTAGCCTTGACAGATCGCTCTTTCCAACAGATGATAAGGCAGAGTTTTGCATCCCTGCTCTGCTTTGCTAGATCACTTCCTCAGGAGGGGGAGAAGCCCAGGAGAGCTGGCAGCAAGATCCTGACGGCCAGGGAGTTCCCGCAGCTGCCGTGCACACCACCGCACAGGTGCCCAGGGCTGCACAGCTTCCCCGCACTGAAGCAAGCCCAAGGGCAGGCACTTCTTCTCCTTGCAGCAAGGGCCAGATGGGGTCTGTAGTGCACGTCACCCCCATCCTCAGCCAGGCGGTTTCTTCCTGTGGTTTTGGAGGGCGATTATATCTTTTATCATAATAGAGGGTGGAGACACTTTTCAGATAGACAGGAAGTTGTTGTTCTCTAGGTTGGATAAGAGGCCCAAATTACATTCGGGCCCCTGTAGACAGTATCAGTGCAAAGGGACAAGACAGCACCTGCCCCAAAGAGTTTATGGTATTTGTGATGGTTAGAGGCTGGGTGGAAGAAAGGCTGTGCTGCTCCCTGCAAGCAGAGGCACAAAGATCTGCTGGGACCCTCGCACTCAACGTTTCTTTTAATCAGAAACTTGAACCGGGAAGTGGAGAGAGGGAGAAGGATGTGGGGGCTTGCACCCCATCTGGAAGTGGTGCACAGCTGGGGCACACCTGGCCTGGGGAACCAGAAGCCCTCCTAGGTCCTCCCTCTTCTACAGAAACAGCCAGAGGATGAGGGAGCTGCCTCAGAGGGCTAGACCTGACCCAGCTGGCCACGGCCACTTAGTGGTACCCAGCCCTTGTACTGGTGCTTCCAGGGGTTTCCTGTAATTGCTACAAGGATGTGCCCTTCACAGTTCATCTGCCATAATTGCTACAGGGATGTGCCCTTCACAGCTTATCTGCCCCCTTTTGCCAGGTACTTAAAAATGCTCAGATCCCGAGTGGCGGTAATGTAGTATATCCTCATCCCATCATCAGGATATCTGAGAGTTTCAGCCCCTCGTTTGGCACTGTTTGTTGTGACAATTTAATAAAATACTATGGTAGATTTTTTTTTTTTATGCTTGTCTTAATGTAATGCTGAGCACAACTGAGAGAACCAAGACATGAACTCAAAGGAAAAGTTCAGAGGCTAAGAACAGCTTTTAAGCCTTAGGAAATGCTGAAATGGAAACAAAGCAGGAATTGTCAAATATATAGGAAATTGTTTCTGCTTCAAATTCATTGAAGACATTGGAATTACTCCAAAGAGGAGCCAGTCCATTAAATCACATGAGTGGCTGCAGTGAGTCAAATCAAAAGCCCATCAAGACAGTATCATGTCTTTGACAGTTACCAGTAGCAGC
This sequence comes from Ciconia boyciana, assembly GCF_034638445.1. NCBI lineage: Eukaryota > Metazoa > Chordata > Aves > Ciconiiformes > Ciconiidae > Ciconia > Ciconia boyciana. Next base: position 187,173,661 of record NC_132934.1, read on the forward strand.
TGCTGAAAAAGAATAAAAGAAAGAGGCAAGCAGAGGGGACCTACCTAACCTCTAATAAAATCTGTACGTTAGGGACTTCTGGAGCTATTCTCCACAGTGAGTCCACCTTATCCTTTCAGGCCCAATGTTCACAGTCTCTTTCATTGACCTGTTTGTACTTTTGGCATTCCAAAAGTTTATGGCAGTGAAAAATTTATGGCAGTGACTCTCCTCGCTGAATTATGGGCTGTGTGAAAGAGTGTTCCCTTTAGTTTGCTTGAAATGTTCTGCCTGATCATTTAATTCAGTGTCCCCTGCTCCTCCCCTGCAGTGAGCAATTGCACACTTTCTGACCTATCTGGAAAGCTGCGTGATTTTAGATTTCACCTCATTCTCTTTTCCAGACCAAAGAATCCCAGCCTATTTACTTTCTCCATAAATAGGAGCTGATCACCTCTTTGTCTCCATCTATACCTTTCCTATAGTTCGACTGTAAGGCCCTCAAGAATATAACAGAGTCCTGCCTCATCCATATAAAGTGCCTTGTATGTGAGTGTTGCCTTCTTCTGACCCAGCTGACATTACAGTCAGGAGGAAAGCGCAAGATGCAGAATTTCTGTAGGTAGAATTTATGCAAATGGGTACAGTTTCTGCATTGCGGACTGGAAAAAAAGGTAATTTTGCCATCTCTGCCACTCCACCAGTGATATCATCTATTTCTAGTTACCACAGGCAATGCAGCAGTCTGGTGACATTGCATTGTTCAAGGTTGGACAGGACAGAATTAATAGCAGGAGATACTTTAATGAAAACTGAGCACCAGGAAAGGAGTGATGTGTTTGGATTTGCTTTATAGCCTAAGATGCAAAGCAGGTAGGAATACCCTGGACCGATTCCAGCTATATTGCACAGCAGCGTCCAAATATATCAGCACTAAAGAGCCCTTTTATTTTCTGAGCCATGCCTCAGTAGTCAGGATAACTTGTTCGGTGGGCCTGAAGCCAAAAAGCCCAACCGTCTGACTTTCCAAAGCTGATGTTTACTGTCCCTTGTATCACAAAGCTGCTGCCTGGAGAGCAGCTGGCCGGAGGTGTCTGGAACAATCCCAGCCACGGTTTCATAAGAAACTCTTTCTACGTCTCTGCTTTCCCACAAAGGCTCATATTTTATGATTGCTGGTGGGCAGGAGGCTGATGAAATGCATAGCTGATCTGAAAACATAAAAAGGCAAGAGGCAAGATTTAAAAATTATACCAGTCATGGTTAGGCCTGTGAAATAAATAACACACATAGTCATTGTGCAAGGAGGAACAACAAATTCACTGCCCCTTCCACCAGCTGGTTTCCTGTCTGTGGTGTAATGGGTGGGAGTCTGGGTGGTAAATTTACACCTCACTAAAAGCCAGATTATAAATTCATTGTCCTCTCCCTTCCTCCCCCTCTTCCACGTCCTCTCCAGAGTTAAGAGCTGGATTATGCCAGAATCATTTTAACTACACATGTATTTTTAAAAAGCCTCAAACTTCACTTTCTTGTGCTGAGAACTAAGGTTTTCTGAAACAGAATCCCCCTTTGAATCAGAAATGGGGTGAAATGCAGTGAAATGCAGTAGTGTCAGCTTTGGCACCCTGGAAACCGTGAACTCTACCTCTCTCCTGGTGGTCCCTTTCAGTTCGGGTGGAGGAGCTCAGGAGTGAAACCAAATGAGCCAACACCTTGCTGGTTCTCAGTCCCCATGGAGAAACGTGGGATTTGGATCTCCCATCTCTCAGCCTGGCAGACAAACACCCTCCCAAAAACAAACTGAAAAGCATTGAAAGCTGGTGAGTCAGTAACTACTCATCCCGGTCAACATTAGGCACATGCGTGCTGCCGTCTCTGTGCCCACCTCCTTTGCCCCTCGGTCATGGGTCGGGGAACCTCCTGGAGGGCTACAGACCTGTTGTGCGGCCCTTTCACCTCCGCTGATGGCAGCCATCATCGTATGTGCTCTATAGCCCACCTGCACGGATTTGTCTGGGGATGAACGCCGTGGCTGCCCCTTCTGTCTACACATGTTGGTAACATTGCCTGGGGGTCACTAGTGCTCAGGCGTATCTTGAGGCTGAGTTGAAGGAAAGCAGATTACAAACGTGATTTCAAAAGGCATGTTGTGAATGAAAGGCCAGCTCCTTCCTCTCTGACTCTTTTCTAATGCTCACAGCCCATGCCAGCAAAAAGAAAAGTATTGCTTAGGCTCTGAGTCCCAGGTGTACGAAGGCCAGTTTATCCCAATATGTCTGTTGAGGATGCCTCACCTTGCCATGATTTGAAAACAAAAAATTTCTAAATGCTTGAGAGCCACACATCACCTAATACATTTCTTGGAGAGCCAACAGGAAGGGAAAGGGCTAGTAGAGGTCCCATTCACTTTTTACAACATTGGGGTTGGTGCAGGTAGGGCACAGAGATGTTGGACTTTCTGGCTCACATTCTTCACCACAAGAGATACAGAAGACCGAGCAGTCCCATGCCATCACAGGGTGGAGGTATTTATATGGAGCAGATTCAGCTTGGGAGGTAGGTCTGAGCTCCTTGGGAGGTAGGTCTGAGCTGCTTGTGAGCCACCTTCACCTGCTGACCATCTTCTAGCAGATGAGAAATGGACTTTAGCATGAACAAGACCAGGGTCCCATTTTGGTAGAAGGATTTCCTCAAAACTTCCCAAATATGAGGAAATAGGTGGAATGAGGAAAAGACAATGTTTTAGAAGAACTCCAACCTCCCGGGGCTAGCTCAGCTACCTGAATATTGCCGTGCATTGCAATGGCGAGACAATTGTCAATAAGGCTGCTCCTCAGAGACAGAGGCAACAGTGTTTATTTCAGTGGTTATGGGGGCAGTCTGTATACATGATTCATGACAGATATGTTTATCTACTGGGAACTTCTTTGAGTAGCTAAAACATTCGTTCCAGTTGATACATTCACTGGTGATGATAAGTGTAAAGGGAAACCAAGCGTGCTATTTTTATTCCTGTCTGAGTATTCGTGTTTTCCACATAAAGAGACATGAAGATGCTGCTTTGCAACCTTCTCTCCTCCCGGGGACAGAATGAGAGTACAGTTGCTTTTAATCGAGTAAACTGTTGTCAGTGCACAGTGCAGAAGTCTCCAGCTACCCTGGCAAGTGGCCAGACAAACAAGATTGCTCCATTCTGAGCCTTAAGTGTCATTGAAGTGTGACATATTAGCAAGAATAGCCTTGGATGGAAAATATACCTCGACCTGTGACTCAGCAAGCTGGGCAGCAGAAGTCTCTCGCTCTGTCTTCTCATTTTTATAGTCTGGGAGAATCTCTGTTTCTGATAGCGTGGACCTCTTCTCAGCAGTGAAATTGCTCTCTGAGCAACCTCCCTAATTACATCACATACAGCCCTCTGCTCTCTTTCACTGATAATCACCCAAGAACCTTGTGGCTAACAAGCAGATGCAGCTTTTGCTTCTGTGGGAAGCGCCGTTAGAGAAGCATTAACGTACTTCAGCTTTCTGTAATATAATGAGGGGGTTTATTGTTCTTTGTATAAAGTTGACCATGGACGTCTGCTTTTATTTTGTATTTCATTCCAGCCCACCCATCTGTTCTCCTTCTCTGCAGTGGAAATAAAGGAGGTAGGTTGGCGTCTGATGAGCCAGCGCTTCACAGACCAGCACTGGCTCGTCTCCTGTTTCAGGATTCTTGTTCCTGTACACAGTCTTCAGATGTGTTCGATGCTACGCTATGCTATGTTACATTATTCTATTCTATTCTATTCTATTCTATTCTATTCTATTCTATTCTATTCTATTCTATTCTATTCTAATTTTCTCGCCCTTGCCTGGATGCCAGGTCAGGTGGCATGTACTTCAGACACTGTAAATCAGATAAATCAGATGTCTGTAAATCAGATATTCCATAAACGTGTTCACCATGGCAAAAAGCCTCCTCTTCTTCCCCACCTCCTGACTAAGGCCTCATCTGGAGCGTTCAGTGCCACCGTGGGGATGCAGGCATAGTCCCTTCCAGCTGGTGTGCTGCTGATTCAGTGGTACTTACAGGAGCTGCACCACTCATTGCCAACTATTCTGTGGATTAGATACGCAGGAATTGCCATGCCAGAACAGGCTGCTGGTCCATCTAGTGGCTAATGTAAGATTTTTAGAGAAAGACATAAAAGGCTTATAATGAATCCAATTAGTCGATATTATACCAGTGGGGGATATTTCTCCCTGACCTCAGCTGGTTGTCAGATTATGTACCCTGAAGCATGAGGATTGATAGCCCTTGTCATTTCAGTGTATGTGGAGTAGCTGCAGATGCTCTATTTATTCGTATTTATGTTTAGGAACAAATTCAACTTGTATACAAGAGCGTGCGACTCCTCTAGTTTCAGTGGTGTCAAACTAGCAGTGAATCTGATAAATCTATTGATTAAAGACGTGTCTTTGAACATGGAAGAATAATGTCAAGCTTTGATTTTTTTTTCTCCACACCAGAAAATAGATCTGTTCCTACAGAAGAGCATTGCTTACACTGCAGTATTCTTAAGCAGATTTTTTCAACATGGGCACAGCAATTTAAAAAAGCCCAACAAAACCAAACAGCTGACGTTTACTGAGGCAGACTTTACACAAGAGCGAAATCAATCTTAGGAAAGTAAACCTCAAGTGCCTACTATAATATTGATACATACCTCAGACTTCAGTGTTTTTTAATTCATTTTTAAGGAAGAAACGCTTTTTAGAAACATAGTGTACCCCTTCAAAATACTGCCATGATATTTTCTGCTGAATTCACCTGGCTCTAAAAAGTAACTCAATAGCAATGAAGGTAGGTATAAATTGCCCCCAAAATCCCAATATTTATTATGAATGTGACTTCCATTTGTGAGAAGGGAGTGTATATGCGCATGTGTGTGTGCAGTTATGAGTCTGGCATCAACCTGTTCTGCTGTTTATGATGAGAGGTTGCTGAGAGCTGTACACAGGGACCAGTTTCTCTGATGAATTTAACCAGTCCTCTTTGTGGTGTTCAGGGTGACTCACTGGCTGGTGTGTGGGAACATAATTCATCCACAGATTTCTCCTAGTTTTTGCTGTGATTATTACTTTGAGTATTCACTGATTTACAAATCAAATCCTGTACTGATCACCTAAACCACATGGTTTTATTTCTACTCCCTGATGGGGATTCCCCCAAGTCATTTAGAGGCTTTCAGGAGAAGCGCATGTATAATACATGCTGATAGTTTGGGAGAATATCCATTTACAAATTTGTGCATAGTATGTGTTTTGCTTTACTGACACGTTCATTTTTTAAAAGGTAGAGAGGCAACAGGAGAGGTGCTGTATAAATCAGAAGACGAAGTGTTTGCTATAGAAACTACCTCTCATGCAATTAATAGTGAAACATTTGTTAATATCTGATGAACACCTGCGTATATTATTCCTAAGAATAACATTTAATTCCAGTTTCTCCAGAAGAAACGTTACAGAAAGATGCCTCTTTCCTATGATGTGGTACATTTGAAAATAAAACAAGAGTCTGGTGCTTGGAAGAGTTCCTAAAGCTTTCCCAATTCATCATTTGTCCTTCTTTAATGTCTCTGAGTTCATTCCCCCATATGTCATTGTGTTGCAATGCTTTTCTGCAGCTGTCCCCCCCCGCCTTCATGCAGGGTTTAAGTGACACATTTCTTCTAAGGCCCCTTGCAGGGTTTCAGATGGTCATTTACACTTGTGCCAAGGGGATGCACAGGGTGGATATTTGCATCACCTGCCCTTAGCACGTAGGAGTGCAGTGTCCTCAGAATCCCCTTCCCTGCTGGCGGAGGAGGGGAGGCTATTCCAGAGATCAGCCCAGAGGCTGGACCTGTCCATGGGTGCATGGGATGGCATGTCCTGATTAGATTTACCCACCGCCCTCACTGGGGGCCTGTTCACAGCAGACCGTTCCTACCATCTGCTTTGGGTTGCCTCTCTGTGGAAAGCTGGGCGACACAAAAGCTCAGTTTGGTGAGCACCTGGACTAGGACATGTCTGGAGTGTGCTTCCAGATGAGGAACTTGGAAATGTGCCCACATACAGTAATGCAGATACAACTGTAGAGTATGTAACTTAAACTCCTCTTCTGAACTACCATCTGGAGGAAAGTCTCCCTTTCTGCGCTGCCAATTAAACCTAAAAGCTGGAGACAAACAATAACAACCCAGTATAACCTAGCCATGAGGAGAAGTAGGGTATTTTGACTTGCTGGAGTTGTAGACACACTTTCCATTGGTGTCATGCTGGGATAATAATCAACGTCTGGGATGCCCTTCCAGCCTATGACTCAGCTGTGCTGAATCCTCCTAAAAACTGGATGAACAATCAAAATATGGACTGAAAATCAAAGATTATGCAGGATGGTGTCTATCTCCTTCTCACAAGCATTAATCTTCATATGCTTTCTGAATATTTCAAAGTGTTTTGGCACGTATTATCCTGAAATGTTTGTTTCAGCTCCAGCAGTTAATGAAAAGTCATCAAATGCAGTATTATATTGACACTTAGATGCATGCTATCTATTAGTAGTTCTTCTCTATTCATTTTCATGAACATAAAAGTTGAGGAGTTGAGCCTTGGTTTCTGATTTACGTACTGCCTGTTCCTAGCACAAGGATTTCTGTAGAGGACGAACTGCAGCAAATTAATCCTGAGCAGAGTGCCAGTGAATCTATTGGAGTGACCCCAGACACAAATTTGTCCCCTCTGTCTACTTTGACTTTTTGCCTATTTACAAAGACTTTGGCTGAAAAAGCCCTTGGCTTGAGTATGTCTAAAGTTCAGTTTATTTTTACTGACTCGGGTCCTGCAGGACTCCTAAGGATTGCAGGTACCAGACAGCTGTGTTTAGCCTTGCCTTTTACAGTAACGTCAAGGAAACCTATCATAACTGGCAAGCCTTCTAAAAACATGAGTGCTCATGGATTACAAAAGAAGAAAACAGTCAGATTAAAATAAACTGTTACCAGACAAAAAGACACCCACCCTTTTCCCCTATGACTTCTTAAAAACCAGGGAATTTGCTTTGATCAGACTTTAAGGTGAGAGCAGATCTCCTGGAATTTATCTTCAAGCTAACAAAATAGTGATAAGCAAGGGAGGAAATGGAGCCAAAATACACCATGTTTGTTAAAAGACAAAAATCTGGCCATTGTGACAATCTCTTCCAAGATCTCCCAGAGAGGACATTACAGAAAGAGCCTAGCTGAGCCCTGAACAGGATTTCCATTCTTGCACAGTTGGTCTGTTTGCATGGCTTTGGGATTACACAGAAATATTCTCTGGAGGAAACACAGAGACACTTGAAAATTCAGCCACCTCTAGTTGGCTTTCCCCTTGGTGGGACAGTCAAGGTATAGAGTGCAAGTGAAAAAAAACCCCAAAAACAAAAAACCCAAACCAAACCAAACAAACAACAAAAAAACACCCAACAAAAAAACACCCAAACCCCTCCCTCACTATTGGTCTCTATCGAGTTGTTGAGCCACTGAGGGATTTCAAAGCCATTTCATGCTCATGCCCAAACTTCTTGAGACACCAGAAGAATGAGCTTCCCAAGGGAACACTTCATGCTATGGAAAAAAGGCTACAAAACCCAAAAAGTTGTGGAGAATTTGGACCACTTGGTCAATGCTACCCTAATGTGAATTACTTTACTGGGTCAGGCTGGACAGTCTGCTCGGCTGGAGCCAGGCTGCTGTAAACCCAGCTTCACCAGCCAGTCGACAGAGGGTTTGTGTTAAGCAGCTGGAAGACCCCCATGAAAATGAGCCTTTAATTTTCATGGAGCAGTTCCAGGTTTAAAATGGAGTGAGTGAGACAAGAATTTGCAGTGAAAGAGTGTGGCTCCATAAGCCTGCAGCCAGCAGGAGAGATGGAAAGTCTCCCTGCCACAGGAGGAGCAGCCAGGTCTGTCACCGAAGGGGAGGCACCTCCGAGAGTGAGTCACCCCATCCTTAAAAAGGCACCTAGGAGAGGTGGGATAAATCACCCTTGCGGAGTCCCTCCCTCTTTCCCTTGACTGCAAGAGAAGCACAAGCAACGTTTTTGACTGTTTGCTCAGCTTTTTACCCCTAAAGTCTGAGTCTGGTGGAACAACTCAAGGAAAATTGCTTATTGCCTCTGCAGGTGCCACGGCCGTGGTGCAGAGAAGCAGAGGATTCCACTGTGTTATCGGTCAGGGCTCCTCCACCCAGCTGTATTTAGAGTGAAGAAGCCCAACAGCACAAACAGGATTTGCGCGTGCGGTTATCTTGTTTGTCTGGATTTTGAGTAGCAGCAAATGGCTTGACAGGACGTTCAGAGGAAGGTGAAAACAAACAGCCTTCCATCTGGAGTTTCTCTGATAGTACAGATTTTTTAACCTGAGAAGCCAGCATAACCTAAAGTCACATGGAGAAAAGGTCAGAAGTGGTCATGGCTCTGAAAGAAATCGGACGCTCGTAAGCTGCACATCAGCAAGGACTTCTGCTTAGCACATGATTTCCACAGAGCAGTTTTGTCCTAGCTGTGTTAGATATAATGCTTAGATAAGACTTACAAAATGTAGACAGTAAAAGGACTTTCTATTTGAACTTGTGGTGGATACACTAAGGATAATTCAGGTCTTACATGGTGTATTCAGGATAAGGAAGAGAGTAAAAAGGAGCATGCCTTGCACATCAGCCCAGAACATTTTGATTTTATGTGCTGCTGGCCTGTGGCTAACCACACTGTCCTGAAACTATCTAAGAGAGGAGGAGACATGCCTGCAGGTAGTTTGCCATGTGTCCTGAGCACCAGGATCCTTCTGGATGCTGTTGGAGTTCAGGAGATGACCTGGCCTTTTCAAAGCTTGCTGTTTATTGGGTCTGATGCCTATCTGTAATTGTGAATTAATATGCTGACTATTAGTCACTTCCACTCTTGCTTAAAATTTTCTCAAATTCCACACAGTGTCTTGCAGCTCCTGGATCTTGGGATAAGGTAAAGAAGGACATTTTAGTGATGCCATTTGTGTACGCTTTGAATGTTACATCAGTCTTTGGCTTTGCTTCCCCTGACTTGGCAACAGCACTGTTTTGCTTCATTCCTAATTTCTCCCAAGCCCTCACCAAGCACTGAGACTGCGCTGCCAAGGAAGGCAGGAGAGGGAAATCACTAAGAACTGTCACAGGTGTGATGCACCACGGCTCTGTTGCCTCTTCAGGGCAGGAGCAGGGGTGAAAAGGCAGCATAGGCAGCATGTGCACTGGGGGAAGGAGTGAAATGGGGCTCTTTGTTCAGCCACACACCTTAGCTAGGCGGAGCTGAGGACAGTCCTCACTTTTCTTCACAATCTGATGGCCTGCACAGACATCTTGTAGTTCTTCCCAGAGTTTTCCAGCTGTATGTTCCTCCTCATGTTGCTACTTTCTTGCCCTTCAGGCCTGCCATCATCGCATCCCATCCCATCCCATCGCATCCCATCCCATCGCATCCCATCCCATCCCGTCCCGTCCCGTCCCTGCCAGCTGGCCCCAGGCAACTCAAATGACAGGCTCGTTGAGGACAGCCTCTCCCTGTCCAGGTGCGAAGCGGCTGCTGTTCCCTCACCTTTCCTAGCCAGCCATCACGCCCACATCCAACTGCTGCTAAGCAAAGCAGCACGAAGCCAGTGGATTTGCATACATCTGTGCAAGCTTTCTGTGAGGTCTAAGTGACTGAGTTTCACTTTGGGTTTCAGGTGTGTGTGGAGCTAGACAGTGGCGAATATCAGCAAGTGTGTGGAAATGATGTGTTTAGTCACTTCTGCTTGCCAGGGTGGGTACTCCGCTGCTGGATAATTACTGTCTCCTTTTACAGATATTCAAAGGTTCCCTTTGGTGTGACTAAAATTATTGTCAAGACTTTGCTGCTTTTGGCACTGATACCTGTGAGGGAAATCTCTGGGATTGTTTAGTCTGTGCAAGAAATGACCAAGGTGGTGGTGAAGGTGGTGGTGGTAGGGATATGGTACCAGTTTTCAAATAGAATAAATATTGCTAGCTAGGAGAAGGACAAAATGGAAGGGGCTTAAATCATCAAAAGAGAGATTTTGCTTAGGCAGTAGGGAAAGCTTTCTCATGCTAAAGATGATAGTACAGCCATGGAATAGCTTATCAGGGAAAATTGTGTAGCCTTCACCATGGTGCCAGAGCAGGAGATGGAAGAGGTCCAGCACAGATTAGATCAGTACCTTACCCTGTCGATTGACTGTAGAACAGGCAGATGGACCAGGTGACCCCTCAAGGTCTCTTCTAGCCCTGTTTTCTCTGACTCATTTATAATAAGTAGCACCAAGAAGCCTTTTTGGTTCTTGTGCAGTTTTGGAGGCTGTATTGAGATGATGCAAGAGAGGGCCTCTACCCAGGAGAACCTAGAGTTAGCAGAGATGAGACAAAATGTGCCTGGGGGGAGAGGGAGGCAGAGAGAGGAGAGCCAGGTTTCCCAAAGCTGACCAGTGGCAAGGCAGTGGGGAGGAATCTGTGCTTCTGGAGCCTCCATCTAGTGACTGATCAGAGGCTGTCCAGAAACATTAAGTTCCTGTATTGCCAGTGGGTCTGAAGTTTGGTGAGTTTTATACTGCTTTCAAATACTTTGAATATTTTGCAGCCCCTATCAGGAGGCTACAGAACTTCCTATTCTGCCTCTCAGAGGCCAATGTAATGCCCTGAAGTACTTAAAATCCCTTATCAAACCCTTAGCACACAAGGTTCTGCTCAGATAGCCCCACTGACAGATTTCCAGGTGATGCTTTTCTGCAGAAGAGCCCAAGGGCTGAGGCAGACATCAATCCAGTTTGATGAAACCGTGAAGTTCTCTCCATCCTTCTTCACTTTTCACCCTGGGAGAGCAATTAGCTGGTCATCTGTGAGCTGAAATCCCAAACCACATAGGATACTGGTTTCACTGTGAAGGGGCTGCCAAAGAACCTGGCTGCAGCAGCAGCTATAAAATAACTGAGGCTGCTCCTTCAGCTTCGTTTGTGGACCTGGGAGTATTTAATAAATTAAGGGAAATAACATTTATATTAATCATTTGATCTTGATTTTTTTTGTGCTCTAAGTCACAGTAACTACCTGAGGGACTTCCACAGGCTCAGCTGGAGCTGTCACGTTTGACACTTGAGTTTGGAGCACACAAAGCCAACACAGGCACACAGGCATGTGCACAGGGGCAAGCATGCCTGCCCCTGGTCATTCCCTGTCAGCAGCAGCAGCAGCTCCCAGAGTGACGTTATGTCTTGGGAAGAAGGAGAGGGGCTGGTAGGAAGCGTGAAGCAGGGAACCTGCCTCAGGTCTTCTTATTTCCCCATTCACAAGACAAGCAGTGTCCATCCCCGTGATTACCGGAGGGGAGTTAGAGGTAAGTCATGCTTCTGGCCGTGCTGGAGAGCCTCAGCAGGGCTGGCAGCGGGGCAGCGGGAGGCTGCAGCACGCTCTGTGCCGGCCTCTGCTCTGCCAGGGTGGCGGGAGGAGGGTGCTGGCAGGTAGCACAGCACTGCTGACATGGCACGCCGAGCCCCTGCAGCCTGGCAGGTGGGCAGGCTCTGCCAGATTGCCTGCGAGCCAGCAAACAACTCAAGCGGAGTCGACAGCATCTCCAGGCAGCTGAGCTCCCGCAAGCGTTGTTTTTATTTCCAACATCAGGGAAGCAGTGCTGAGGCTCTGCAGAGAGACGGGGGAGAGGGCAGCTTGGCTTTGTTCACTCTGATTTCTCGTAGAGACACAAGTACAGCCTTTCCTTACTGGCTTAATTGCCTTCTGCATGAAGAAAGCAAAAACTGCCTAATTAAGGAGTGATGTAAATAGATTTTTACCCTTTTTTTTCTTTCTAGGAATTAATCTGACTCACCAAACATGCTGTATGGTGATGCATTCCTTACAGACCAGCTCGTTTCTGTTTACCCATCGCAGTGCACAGCCCTGCACTCTCTTCTGGCTGCGAAACCACAGCACTGAGCTGGTCCTCCGTGATTTCCCAGTAGCTCTGCCAGCCGTCCCGGAGCTTCCTCCTCGCAGGGCCACACTCCCTCCCCAGCGGGCTGACTGCTAGGACCCCACTGCTCTCACTCCGGCTGCTCTGCATTTATGCAGAGAAGCCCAGGACAGCTGGAATAAACTCTTTTCGACAACAATTGATATTTCCGCTTTAGTGGGCAGTGGTGGCATTCTCTGGGGGATCTCACAGTCTGGAGGAGGGCAGGGTATCCTCCAGTCTAGCTGCTGTTTGCCATTTGGTATTTATTAGTGGCAATGAATAACAGGGGGAAATAAATCTATCCTCTCCCCTGTGAGCCATTGGCGTTATTTAAAATAGCAAAATGACCAAACCAAAACCAGGAGCAGACTCTTAAGGATATCATCCCTCTCAAAAACAGCACCACAGTAATCCTCAAGCCTTGCAAATAACCTTCAGCATCGTACATCAGCCTGTTTCAATGGACAGCCACCCTTGCAGAATGCCCCAAAGAGCAATAATCGCTGGTTATTTCCAGCGGTAAAAGTGTTTGATAAAAGTGCTCTCTAGGCTAAAGGGAGCTTGCAGATACAGTATCATAAGGCTAGAAATTAATCTAGTTGGGAAGCCTTTGACCCACCACAAAGTGGTGGACAAATTGGCGTCTGAGGAGATGACAACAGGTTGTGTCCCAGGAGTTCCCACAAGTAACTTTAGGCAGTGGACTGAAACAAGTCATCCCACAAGCCCATGTGGGATGGAACTGCAAATGGCAGTTGGTATTTGTATTATAAAAACTACATGGCATATGTAAACTTCCCACCTCTGCTGCTCTGCTAGCCAAGGTTTTCATGTCATTGAGAACAGGGAAAGGCCAGTCAAGGGCAGTTTGGTGATGTGAGTATGATGACTCTAGTAGAACACCACTGACAATTCATAGGAAACACACAAGACTTGACCTGAAGTCTCTTATGGAAGAAGAGCAATAACATCTGTCTGACTTCTTCCTAACTAGTGAATATGAACCCTGCATATGACCCAGAGACCACTGGATCTGGTCAGTCGTGGTTACAGATTAAGCACTGAGTGCTTTGGATGGTTCCCTCCTGAATGCTGAGTGAAACACATGCAACAGCCTGTGGGGTGAAGCCGTTGCAGTTCTCAACAAACAGGCTATCAACCTTAATTGCTTCAGATGTGAGCTGCTCAGGGTGGTGGCTGCTGGTATCCAGCAATGGATGAATGCCCATGTGCAGCACCATCTGGCATAGCTGGAGCTGGCCCTAGCCATTTGTTACTCCGAAGGAAACCTCAGAAAAATGTGGAGCCCTCTGTGTTTCACTGATCCATCAGGAAAGATGAACTGACAAGCTGAGGGCATCTTGGCTATAGGTACAACAAAATAGCCTCTGGGTCAACGGCTTAACTGCTAGGGCCATTACCCTTGGGCGTAACTTCAGAAAGGTGGGGGGTTTTTTAAAGCAGCTGAGGTAACAAAGTATTTTATTATCTTTGTTGCTACCTTGCTGTGTTAATCTCAGAAGTCAACTAAGCTCTAGCTGCACCAATTTCCAGATCCAGGGATTTGTGATAATTATGATACAATGATACGAAAATTGAAGTCATTGAGATGTGATCCAATTTCAGGCCTCCATGTAGGGCACAATCCGCATTATTTGAGTCTAATTGAAGATATTTGCTTGGCTACAGATGAAAAGGAAATGATAAGATGATAGTATTGACACAGATACTTCAAGAAGAAGTAGGGGGTAGGAATGGTTTAAGCTGGCATTCACCGCAGAGAAATATCTGTTAAATCTCAACCTAAGTATTTGTCCGTGTTGAGCCAGTTGCTGCAGCGGTAACATCTTCTTGAGGGGTGTTAACAGAAGTTATTAAAATATAAAGTAAATATTCACGAATGACATTTTCATAAACAGGCACAATGGATGCACATGCAAAAACTTGTTTGGGTGAAAACAAAGAGTAGTTGCAGATGCAGAGCAGCTGCTGGTACACGTGAGTAGCTGCTGGAATTTACCTTGAACACAAAAATGTTCATTTGCATGGTTAAATGTTGGCTTCAAGCAAGCACCTGGATTTGATGCAATTAATGGATCTGGTGGGTGCTATTCCAGTCACCCAAACACTCATGAGACAGACTTACAAAGTACCTGAAAAGGCTTAATAAAGGGTTTTCTTCCGAGTAACTTTTATGTTTTTATTTACCATCTCATTTTAGAGCTTTTCTGGCTTATTTGGCCATGCCTCTAGCTTTTCAATAAACCCACAGAAGTTCCGAATTCTTCTCTTTTTTTGTAATTACAACTTGAAATTCCATAGTAATCATTTATTCAAAGGAACTAGGCTTTCAGGAGTGATTGGTTCAGGGTCTAATGAGGATGGAGAGGGTCAGCAACCACCATGTCATTACTTATTTGGGAAACATTGGGATTAAAGCAAGGCAGGACAGTCCCTTCTTCCACGGCCACACTGGCAGCAGACCTGCTGTCTGTCCCAGCTGTCTGCATGTCTCAGGGTGGGAAACCAGTGTCTGCCCAGGGACCGTGCTTCATCCTGGCTCTTCAGGATGCCAGGTTATGCCACTGTGTAGAGGCTTCATCTTAAAAGTGCAACAGATAAAATAGTGATATTAACTTCCTGCCTTGCAATACTGGTTTCCACACACTCCACACAGACTCTCCAGAGAGTTGCAATTAATGGTTGTAAAGGAACAAAATGAAATTCTGAAAAATAAACTCTTTTCCTCAGCTCTAACTTGCCTGGCAGAGATTGTGATTATTATCTTCCAGAGAGGTGATTGCCAGCCACTGAAAGAAGTTACCACACATCTTTCCCCTCTCCACACCCCTCTCCTCTGCAGGCACAATCACAGTGGCTTGATGCTAAGGCTCTAAGGAGCTTGATGATGAAGATTTATTTGGGTTGAGCAAAGGCTACCATTTCACTAGCACACTCAGGCAGTATATAGAGCACTCTTCAGAAAATGTCACTGGAAACATCAGTCTGAATCAGGAAAAGTCTGTGACGTTCAAGAGATCTGAGGAAGTCTGTCCTCACAATCTCATCTTTATTTCTGGACATGACAAATTGTTATAGAGAGACACAATAGAAGGTGTCGATGAATCATCTTCTGCTTTTGCTGTTGTCCCAAGCAGGGAAATAGTCTGCAATAAACAAAGGTTTCCTTTTGGTGGTTTAAAGTGATGACTGTATGTTTAAGCTTCAGCAACAGCCACGGAAGGAAAAATTTCCACGTCCTGGAAATGGGAGGCTCCTGTATGGGTAATACTTGAAGGTGTTGCTAATTCTTACATCAAACACAAAAATCCCACCTCAACTGCACTTCGCAAGCCTGGAGAAATCCCAACACTTAAGGCAAAGCAAATGCAAATCTCCCAAGACCCTGCTTCCTTTTAGTAATGAGCCTGGGATTCAAATGCTGCCCCCCTGTAGGTAATATTAGTGGAAGGAAGCTGAATTCTGTATTCCAGGCATGGAGCTGACAGCAGACCTGGGCAGCACACACATGAGGCTTTCTGGGGGAAGAACGTGGTGCTTCCTAGTACTCAGAGGCTCTGGAAGGTGTTATTTGACTTCAGCTTCCAAAAAGCATTTTGTAGCACTGGATTCCCCCTTGCACATTATGTAAACCTTACTGCAAGATGGTCTTTTAGGGGATGATATTCTGCAGCTGCATGCACGTGGCTGGAAAGCTCTTCAGGGGTCACTTCGACTGCAGGGCCCATTGCCATGGGTGACCTGCACTGGGGTGAAGGGTTGCACATGTGTGCTAGATACAAAATAAATGGCTACAGCTGCATAATCACTGTCTGAGGCAGTCATGCTCACATCACCTGTATGCCCATATACCACAAGTGGTGGAGGAATGGGCAAATCTCCTTTTGGATTGAACAGGTGGCATCTACACAGCACAGTGCCAGGAGCACACCATAAACTCAAGGTATATCCTGTTGGTTTGCCTCCATCACCTACTCTGAGCAGATCCATCCTGGACAGATGATGAACACAATGTTTGAAGAGCCCAGTGTCCCAGGAGGACCCTGAGAAGTAGGTAGAAAACATCCCAACTCTCTGTGTTGCCACTGTGACCATGTCCTGAGCCTGTCGTGCACTAGGAATTGAGTAGCACCTGCCTGGTCCCTCCATGGTTAAGGCAGAGGCTCTCAGGCTCCACTTTGTGTGTGAGGAGAACAGACTTCAGCACAGAGACAAATTTAACCTGGAAACATTGTCATATCTATGCAGCTGTCTTTGAGCTCCAGTTTCTGTCCCGAATCTGTATGTAGCTGGTCCTTAGCATTTCATAGGCTCATAGGATGGTGGGATAATTCTGGCTGGAGGTTCAGAGCAGGCCAGAAGGCATTGTTCCCCAGCTTCACAGCTCTGTTCTGAGTCACGTCCAGCACTGTCTCCTTGTATTGCTGCAGGGAGGTGTCTCCTGGTAGCAGCAGCCAGGTGTGTTGGCCGTATCCAAAGAAATATCAACAAGATCTTGGTTTTCTTAGTGTCTGTTTCAAGGCTAAATAACCCTTTAACCCTTCATACTCCTGTTTAAGTGACGTACATGTGTGTGCAGGGGCTTGGCATGAGGTTTTGGAAGACCCTGGAGTCTCCAGAGCAGTGACGGAGGGTGATGAGAGGGTGAAGGAGCTCCTTGTGGCACTGCTTATGTCTGCTCTGTAGCATCCACATCACGATGTGGACACTCTACTAGCCCATGTCCAATTCACCCCACAGTGTAATTTTTAGTTCACTTTAGAAAGTACGTTGTGTGCAAAATAATTTATATAGGGACTGGAAGCCTGGCAAGTAGCAGGGGAGCTCTTTAATTTGACAATATAGAAACATCCTGTTAACGCCAGTTATTTTTTATGCCTTTGAAGCTGTGTGCCCAGCCTTAAAGAAAATAACTGCCCAATTTTAAAAATCAGAGGCCTGACTTTAAAAGTGACCCTGAGCAGTTCCAATATGAAGCTGGGCTTTCTGAAAGTCTCATGAGCCTCAAATCACTGTATTCTGAGAGGTCTTTTTGCAATAAGGGAAAATGATAACAGAGAGAAGATGCTAAGAAGTATGTTGCAGCTAGGGTTTACTAAAGATGCTCTTAAAACTTCTTTCTGGGGATCTTAAGGATAAATGTATCTTTTTCTCTGGAAGTGTCTCCCTCTGCAGAATGATGATATTGGAATTGAAACACTTGGTGCTACTTGCTTAAGAATTAATAACTGCTAGTCAGAAAACAAAATTACCTCCACCATCCAAGGATTTTCAGGTAAACAGTTTGTACTTCCCATCTAAAAAGAAATCAGTTGGTCAGAACCATGGGTTTCCCTGGAAAAAGGGGACATTTTATAAGCAAAACCAATCATGATGCTTAGCGTGGTGTTGGGGGAATCTCTTAAAATCACAAATATAAGCAAATACTATTCAGTGAACCCAGCAGCAAACTAAGTCCCCATTTATTCCTCAAAACCAAGTTGCCATTGCAGGACTTTTGGATTCCTGGCAGGAACTCCTGAATCCATATACACAGGACCCATGACAGTAAACAAGCTCAGGCCTGCCAAGTCTACTGGCTTTCCCAACAGAGCGCTAGTTTTGATCCTGTCTGTGAGGATATTGGACCAACTTAGTGCTTTTCCAAGGGGAGCTCCAGGTTTCATGTGGGTATTTCACAAAAGCAATGTGCTTTTTGTATGTGTGAGATGAGTAGCAAAAGAAAAACTGTAATTTTCTGTTCTTGCTTGCACTTTAAGCTGTTTGAAGATAAGCCAAAAATGGGTGCTTTTAATTTTTTTTTTTTTTTTTTGGAGAAAGGGAATATTTGCTTTGCTTTATATTATACATTCCAAAAATAACCTGTTTTTTTAATGGGGATGTTAAGAGCTGGGGACGTGCTTTTCCACCTACAAGGCTAAAGGTTGTGTTTGGATACTCATTTCGTTTAGTATTATCATAAGTTTTCTCAGTCAGGGAACTCTGAGTTACCTTGCCAGCTGCTAGCCTGGCTCCTGCCCTTCACAGCCTCTGCATACAGACCTTTTCTACCAGGTGCCCCTTAGATGTTTGGCCTATATCAGTGTGAGTACTTCTTTTCTCCAGTCCGCTCACCTCAGCACCATCCAAGAAAAAAGTGGTTCATCTCTCACCCTTCTGTTTCTGCCTGTGCCATAGAAGGCATAAGACTGGTGTAGCTTCCTTTGCACACCATTGCCCTTGCTGTCTCTAAGGGGAGAGACTTCCCTCTGTACAGCTATAGCAAGGGAGCTGTCAATCATGCTACACATTTAAAAAGTGATGGCTCAACACTCTAAGTGTGAGGACTAGAAACTGGGAGAGGCATCCCAGAAAAGTCAGGAAGGTAGTTAGAAGCTACTGTTGTGGTCAGGGGCAAAAGCAAAGTTCGTCAGCAAGTATGACCTTCCCCAAAGCCAGAGGATTTGGGTCTGTGAAGGAGTTCCATCTCCGGGATAAGTGTGGATTTCTGTTTTCTTCATCTCTCTTATGATCCAGTAGATCCAAATCCGTTTTCTCTCCACTTTCTCTCAAAAGAAATAAAGACTTGTTTGCTCTGCTCAGTTATCTTCAATGTTCATCCTGCTCAAGGTTCCCACTTTGCTCCAGTCAAGAGGTAAACAGTCTGGGAAATGTCTTTGAAGCAGCACTGGTCTTTAACAGGTTGCTCCTTGGGAACGTGTACAAAAAGTTTTGAAGGGTCAAACCTAGTAGTAGTAGAAAAAGATTAAAAATAATAATAAGAAAAAACTGAGTCCCCCAAATTGTTTTTAAAATGCTTAAAACAGGGGGGTCTTCTGGGGCACAAGGGAGCCAAGAGTTGAAAATGGATTGACATTTCTGCATTTCTTTTTTGACACTGCTAGGGTGGATTAAGTGATAATTAGGCTAGAGAGTATGCCAACAGTCACTGCTTCATCCTACTCCTTTACCCCCTCAGGACTTGTCACCACTGAATAAAGGGTAGAAATGATATTAGAAATGTCTGCAGTTTTGAGACTGTGTAAATTAAGAAGCTTGTGCTTTTTAATGCTTTATGGCTGATTCGAGGCAAATCAAATTTCCAGACTGATTTATTTTTTCCCCCAGAAATGAAAGGAGATAGGGTTACATGCTCTTTACTAGTAGGATCTAGAGTCCTCAGAGCTGGTGCATGAACCTTAGTTGTGTCTGCATTTCTGTAGACTTAATAGTGGAGGTACACAGATGTTCCCCACACACAGAGTGCAAAACAAGGACAAATGTCAGTGTATAATACTAGCTCTCCCAGAAGACAGACAGTGAATAATACAATACTAACAATCACACAAAGTATTTTTCAATGTATCTTCTGCTGCACAGCTGGAATTTCCAATCCGAGAGGGGGGGGTCATATTTTAACTTTTTTGTTCTGATTCAGAAAAACAAACCTTTTTTTGTAAAAATCTCACAAAAGGAAAATTCCATGAAAGATGTCCCCCACTGGGTGGAGAAGTATATAGTTTAGGAAAATTTTGAATATCCATTTTAAAATTCCCTAATCAATTCACTTGATTTCCAAGTGAATTTCATTTTATTTTAACATCTGTTACTTTATTTTACATTCTTTCATGAGGTTTTTAGCATAAGACTTGTAATTTTGTGACATTTTATGTGCAAAACTAATACTTATTTAGAAAACAACTTATTCTATAGAAGTCAAAATATTATAAAATATTCAGAGTGTAAATCACTATGATGGAATAAAAAACCTTACATCCTAGAAGTTAGTGTCTCCTGTTGATTTGCAAAGAAATAATTTGTTGCGTTGCTCAGGGAAAGATGAACTCTGAGCACAACATCCACAGGGGTTTTACATTCTCATTTAATTAAAATATGAGTTGGGGTTTTAACTTCTTATTTAATTAAAATATGAGTTAGGTGCGTGAATATGAATTATGTGACTGTATCTGGTAGCAGCTGTTTCCAATTTCCTAGCATTCGCTTCCTACCATTACCCATATAGCTTGGATAACGTCATAAGCTCCTAGGCCATTTTCATCCTGTCTTTTTCAGGTAAACTCTATGAAAAAATTAAAGTTAATAATACCTCTGTAGCTTCTGGGAGAGAAGAACATGGGAATGGCAAACAGAACAGAATATGAGTATGGCCTAACTAAAGGCGTGATAAAATTTGAGCAAATATTTGATGGAAGTGTCTAGTGTACTTACCTGACTCTGTTTATGCCCCATCCCTGGAAAAATTCAAGGTCAGGCTGGACAGGGCTTTGAGCAACCTGATCTAGTTGAAGATGTTCCTGCTCATTGCAGAGGGGTTGGACTAGATGACCTTTAAAGGTCCCTTCCAACCCAAACTATTCTGTGACTAATTCTATTAGAAAACATGGTAAATTCACCACTCATTAAATTAATTTTTATATATATATATATATTTGTGTTTGGTTATCAACTCTGTAGCACCTTATACTCTGACACACAAAGATGAAGCTCATTTCCTACCTCCCTTCTGAAATGACCATAGCCTAATACCGAAGCCTTCCCTCTGCCCTGGATTGCACATGCAGTCATCCTCAGGAGGAAACACAGTTAATATAAATCATATTTAAAGACTTTGGCCACAAAGATACAGCTCCATTCACATGATACAAGCTCAGAAACACTTTTGTAAAACCAGGCCAAAAGTACTGGGAGCCTGACTCCTCTTTATCCCTGGCTTCCCATTGATTTTGAAATGTCAGTTTTCAATGGCCAGCTTCAAGCTGACCTTTGCTTATATGTCACATTGCCCATGAACAGCTGGAGGTGGGACTCATCTCAACTGATTTCTGATGTCTACAGCACGGGATTTTATCTCCAGGGTCACCAGTGAATTTTCTTAGAGTTGATGCAGAAAAACAGGTACATCTGCAAGCGTGCTTTGGCTCATCCTCTCTTGCCTGCATTTACATTCCCCTGCTCTTGATGTGTTTTGTTCTCTGAATAACAAATGTGAAACACAGCAGTGCAGATGCTGCGTGTACCTTCCTGACAGTTCAGAGGAGATGGGTCATATGGCCCCAGCTACAGAGCCTTGGCTGCTACCTCGAGCTGTATTATTTGGGGTCTTTTTGTCCAAGAGGTTATCTGATTCGATCTCTTGTGCATCGGACAGGACAACAGCCCACAAGTGCCCTGACTGTAGTGCTTGCTGCTGGATGCTGCCCCACCAGGCTAGCAGAGCTTCTGAGAGGTGAAGGGAGACATGGAGCTTTAGGAGCCTCCTGAAAGTGCCTCCAGCTACCAAAGGGTATGCGCAGCACCTGATGCCGCTGCTTTCTTTACTTAACCATGATACAGACAGGGCTTGTAACTCGACAGACCATCAAGAGGCATTTTCATTTAATTCCCCAGCTCTTTTCAACTGTGAATTTCAATGTTAAGCTATTACCATGCTGAAATGTGAAAAATATAGCCAAGAGGTACCTTCAGCTATTGTAGCTGTTGGCTCACTCCTGGGAGAGGCAGGACTGCATAATTTATCTAATGTTTCACCTGAATAAGAAGAACATATTTTCAAAATCGAAACTCAAGATAGGTTTGTGGTAACAGTGTTGAGATTCCTGAGATAGTTCTGTGCTAGTGCCCTGGCCATCTGTCTGATAAACCCCACTAATATTGCTCTTGGCGGTCTCCGGCTGGCTGGCAAGTGGGCATATTCCTCTCAGTGGAGCATTCTTCCAGTACCAGAGCTGAACTGGAAAATGTACCTGGGGGCACAATTCAGCAGCAAGCGCCTGTGGAATTTGAAAGGAATCCAGACATTTAATTCCCTGGTAGCTCTCTGGAAAATCCCTGCCTCGCTGCTCTCAGTAGCTTCAGCACGTAACCCTAAGCAGCCAGCGTCACCAATGAGCACCAGAACAGCTGGCAGAGCGCACGCTCACGGAGTGTTTCCCTTTGCAAATGCTTTGTCACGCAGCAGAGACGCTGTTCCAGGGACCTGCTATTTTCCTGGCAAACCTGTGGTGAACACTACTGATCTTAGAACTTACAAAAAAAAAAAAAAAAAGGAGGGATATAGTTGATGAAATCCTCTGTAAAAAAATACTGGTTGTTTTAGCAGGCATGGCACGTTGGGTTGTGATCACTCCTGTTGGTATCCCACAAAGGGGGCAAAAAGCACACGCCTTTGTATTTCTCTCTCTCAGTGAGACCCCTTCTACAACCCACAGGGACCCCCCAAAGGGCAGTTCACCCCATCTTGGCATAGTATCTAGGAGTAGCAGACTGCTTCACTCTCTGCGGGGCCCTGCCTTAGATCCTGACATGGAAGGAGCCAACACCTGGTTTTAAATTACTACGTTGAGGTGAGATGAACCCACCCTCCCACGTATAGAAATGTTTAGCTCACATGGCTGAAGTATATGGACTGTTGTGTTTTTAACTTCAGTGCTCACCATACACTAAAGAAGGCAAGTCTAGTTAAAATATACAGAGAAAAAAGGGATCTTTTTCCTCATGTCACCACCCCTCTCCAGCACCACTGCAAACACCGCAGATATCACTGCATACAAGTAGCTCAAGTGGCCCCGAGATGTCGCAGATTTACTCTCACCTCCAGCTACAGAGTATTAAATCAGCAGCCGTGCCTCTGAAGCCAAGGTTAGCCATCACTCAGCAAGCTCCTGATGGGTTGCCGGTGGCTTCTAAACCAACAGTTTCCCTAAAGAAAAAGAAACTCTTCTAGGAACAAGCAACTCCTGTGTCGGCTGATGCTCAGCCAGTACACAGACAGATGCTAATGGCTTCCAGCAGGGAGAAGGGTCAGACTCAAAAATCCCCTAAATTTCCTGACCTAGATGAGACCAGTCTCATCATGGATGAGAATGGTATCACCATTAACATCCCAAAATAACGATTATTGTCATGTCTAGGACTGGTAATGAGACATATCAGTTGAAGCTGTTTATATTTTTTTGTATAAAGTATGATTGTCAGTGTGTGTGTTGTAGGAAATGCCTTATTTATTGAACAGATTGCAATGTGAGATTGGAATATGACTTCACCAGGTGGGAAAGCATTTTACCCTAACGAAGGTTAATGACTTGCTGGCAGTTCAGCCAAGTCATTATCAGCGATATCTGTTTGCTACCAGGATGGGAGAGGATGGCCCCTGCCCACCAAAAGAGCCATCAGCATCCCTCGAGAGCTGAAGGCAGACACTAGCCTTGGGGCAGGAGTGTGGAAAATGCTTCCCGAATAAATTAATACCGATAATCCCGGGAGTGAAGAGTGACTTGAAGTTGAAGAGAAGCCCAGGGGACCCCAAGGAAGGGGAAGCAAATGAACTGAGGTTTTCTGTCAGGAAAGAGTATTAAAGACATGAAGCTTAGGTAAGAAGTGGGTCCTTAGGCATGGCTCATTAGGTGAGAGTGAGGGTGAGAGAAGTCTTCTTGGAGCTGATCTTAAGATAAGCAAATAAGGGCTTGTGCTTTTGTCTTCTTCCCCTATCTCTAGGTCCTTTCAGGGTTTTGTTTGCATTTAGGCTCTGTAAATAAGCACAAGTGTCTGCTATGTGTTAGACTGGCCTTAAGGATGATGAGAATGTGTCTGAGGCACCTGGCAAACAGCAAGCTATTCCCCATTGCATGGCTGTTGCAATCCTTAACCTTAGACACTAGTGCCCCAGCTGTGTGGTGAAGTTCATTTCTGTGGGCATTTAGATGGGAAAAGAAGGCTTCCCCACGTAAGTGGTGCTGAGGCTGTTTTAGGAATGAGAAGGAGGAGGATCTGTTTGGAAGAAAAGCTTTCTGATGAGCTGTATTAGCTGGGAAAGCGCATAGCTCTCCAGCAAAACAGTAAGAGAGTGTCCGTACCCCCAGGGTTTTAGTAACAGACACGTGTTAGCAAATAACATTACATTTCAAGTAACAAGACTCCAATAAAATGAGTAATCATGCAAAAGTGGAAGATTGGCTGATTTCCTTTTGCTATAGCAATTTTACAGACAACAATTCTGCATGATGCCATCGTTTAGCTCACCAAGCATACGACAACATCTTTAAGGTGGGCATGGCTTCCTAAGTCTGTAAGAATGCCTCTAAATAAAAATACTCTCCTTTGCAGTCATGAGGAGTACGTACAGCTCACATGGAAATGCCTCTGAAAAAATCCAGCTCTTCATACCTGTATTATGAGTTTTTGCATGCACACAGCGTGGTGTTACGCTGACATTGTGTTCCCACAAAACTTTAAACTAGTTCCTTTCCACCTCTTTTGGCAGGGACACATCAACACATGCCAGATGAAGTTGTCCCACATGATGTAACCCATGAAACCATGTACTGGGTCTGGCTGGGATGGGGTTAACTTTCCCCATAGCAGCCCATATAGTGCTGTGCTTTGCACCTGTGGCTAGGGTGGTGTTGGTAACACACCCATGTGTTGGCTGCTGCTGAGCAGTGCCTGCAGAGCACCAAGGCTGTCCCTCCAACACCCTGCCCACGGGCTGGTAGGCTGGGGATGGGCAAGAGGTTGGGAGGGGAGTCAGCTGGGACAGCTGACCCCGGCTGACAAAGGGATATCCCATACCATATGACATTGTGCTTAGCAATAAAAGCTAAGAGAAGAAGGAGGGTGGGGTGTGATTCGTTATTAAGGTGTTTGTCTTCTGAAGCAACCACTATGCATACTGGGGTCCTGCTTCCCAGGAAGTGTCTGGACATTGCCTGCTGATGTGAAGTAGAGCATACATCTCCTTTGTTTTTGCTTTGCTGCTGCACACAAACTTTGCTTTTTTCATTAGGCTGCCTTTATCTTGACCCATGAGTTTTTTACATCTTATTTTCTCCCCCTGTCCTGCTGAAGAGGGCAAGTGAAAGAGCAGCTGGGTGGGCACTTGGCAGCCAGCCAAGGTCAGCCCACCACACCAGCTATGGTACTTCTGGTCCTGGATGAATGAGTGCGGTATTCGTCATGTTCCCAGAAAAGTGACTGGGAACAGTCCTTGTTCAGAAAGCCAATTTACAGTTCTTTAAAAATTAAAGCAAATGCATGGGAGAGAGAGAACTTCCATCCTGTGTTCAGTGGAGCAAGACTGTTTATATAGGATTGTGTCACAGTGACACCTGACTGTATTACCCACTGATTTCTTCTCCTTACGGCAACAGTATGAGTAGCCACTTGTGCTAAAAGGGCAGCCAGAGCGGTGACATGAGGGGGAGCCATCCCCTCCTGCAGACCTCTTCTTGTGACCCCATGGGAATTCTCGAGCACCCACCTATGCCCATGTGTATTTGCCCTGACCAAAAATATGAAGAACATAATGAGATCCATTTTTAGCTCAGTGCAACTGAAGCTGTATATATCTAATACTGTTAGTGGCAGTATTTAGTACATTGACCTGAAAACCTAATCCAAATTTGTCATTTTGTTATGGGTTGTTTTTGCTTTTTGTAATGCAGCTTCTTTAACCCAGATGAATTGTTATGTGATTAAGGGACCTGCTCAGAGACAGGAGATGAGAAGTTTGCCAATCCCATAGCTAGGTGATGTGCGATTAACTGAGTAATTTTAGCATCTTAGTGCCTCAGGTCCTTTATTTATTCAGAGATGGTGTTTTCCCCTTCCATTCTCAGAGGGAGTTGCATAGAATGCAGGGAACACCTGCAATGGCCTTTGATGATTTCAGCTGCTATAAAACTCGAAGTATTAATGGACCCTCAAAGTTTTGGCTCAATGGAATGAATTACTTACTTACTTAGAAAAAATAACACTAGGAAGTGCATGTTCCAGGCTCTAAGCTGTACTTAAGGTCTATATTAAAGACTCTGTTACGGTCCTATTGGTCTTATTGACGATTTTTCTTTTCACTCAGTGGGATTGACTCCATATGCCTTGTACTCTTTTAGCTATTATCACAGGCTGGAAGAGTTGCTGCTCTTTCCTCTTTGTCATATGTAGCTGGAGCCTACTTGTGAGGTCCTTGGCTGCCTGGCAGGCCTTCAAAATGAGGAGGGCAAACTGGGGAAGTGTAGTTTCTTCCTTGCTCTTCTTATGCAGCCTTGCCTGTTTGGATTCCCACAGCAGAACCACTGATGGTTACCAAGTTTTTCTCTAGTACAGTGGTCCTCACAAACACTGAAAGATGCCAGCTGCCTGCCTGTGTGTCTGCTGTGGTGAACCTCACCCCAAACTTTTGGGTGCTTCCCCAACTCCCTAGACCTTTTGTGATTCATAGATGCTCATGGAGAGTAAAACCCTAAATACAGCAGCGCTTTGGAGATGAGGTTTCAAATCCACTTCTGCAAAAAGTCACTGGCCTTGTCTTCTTAAAAGGCAGTAGAAATACCAAGGAAGTTCAGCTCCAATCTCAGTCCTCACATCTCAGGCTCACTGTGGTGTGATAAGTCATTTGAACACGTACAGCCTTGGAGTAACTAAGTGGATGTGAGAGTGTCTGCGGTGCCTGGGCACCTGTTGGTTTCAATGTCAGAAGCAGAAAAAGCTTATTAAAAGGCATGACGTAGTCCATTTATTTTGGTCGAGAGTTTTCAGCTGTGCAATTTGATTTGCCTGTGGGTGACAGGTTATATTGGACAGTTCCTTATTCAGCCTCAGTCTTTTAATGTTGTAGACCACAACCTTATCTTGTTTGTTCCACAGCCCTCCTCCCAGTTCACCCTCCTGCACCAGCACACAGTTGCTTTATTTTTAGATAATTAACCTTTTCTTTTGCCAGCAGTAGATGAAGTGCAGGGCTTCATAATTGGTGTGCTGTTGTCTCTGACTTCTCTACACCACCGTGGGGGCTTTCAATCATTGTTAGGGCTGCAGTCTTGGTTTGAATCCATGACACAGAGCTGCCCTATTATTTACCCTGAGCAGGAACACAACAGAAATCAATGAGATGAATGATTACTATTACCCAGAACTGACTGGAATTCAGATGCTGAATGATGCACCCAAATGAATTTTTAAAAAGGCAGAGGTGCACAGAGGCTGTGTAACACCAAGTTACACTTGAAGGCACAGCTCTCATTAGGAGGTGAACATCTGACTGTAACTGGATTTTCAGTGCCTAGTTAGCAGGAAAATGTGAGAGATTTTATTGACCAAAAAATTTCTCAGGAAGTATGTTGGTTGTGGGTGTCAGTCTCTTCTCCCAAGTAATTAGTCATAGGACGAGAGGAAATGGCCTCAAGTTGCATCAGGAGAGGTTTAGACTGGATATTAGGAAAAATTTCTTTACTGAAAGGGTGGTCAAGCATTGGAACAGGCTTCCCAGAGAGGTGGTGGAGTCACCATCCCTGGAGGAGTTAAAAAAACATGTAGACGTGGCCCTTCAGGACATGGTTTAGTAGGCATGGAGGTGTTGGGTTGACAGTTGGACTAGATGATCTTAGAGGTCTTTTCCAACCTTAATGATTCTATGATTCTAAAGCAGCACCTAAATATTGAAATAAAGGCAGTGCCCACGTCTTCAAGTAGAGACAAGAAGATAAGCCATGTCCTAGGGAGGTCCTGTCCTGCAAGCCTAATTTCAACAAGAAGGCCTTAGAAATCAGTTTAAAGTATTTTCCATGTGGATATTGGCTGAATACAACTTTTATCCTGGGGCAAAGGGGCTTTTAATCTTCAGATCATTGCAGGGCTGGGTCTTTATGAGAGCTGTAAGTAGGATGTGATTCATGAATGCACATCATCACGTCTTAGCACTCATGAACACTTGGAAAGTCAGCATGACCTGAGTTTGCATCTGATTTTTCTAGAAAACGAGGTTCTGTACTATAACTATCTCAGAGTCTGGCATTGCAGGTGTAATGTAGTATGATGTGCAGCTACCGTAAGATTTGCTGCCAATTGTGTTCCCTTAATTTGAGTTAAGCTACACTTTGTTTATAAGTAAACAAACAATATGTGGGGGAGAGGGGGAGGGAAGTAATTTCCTTTCTTCAGCCATGGAAAGGGGATTTCACAAGCTGTGCCTGGATTCCTTTTCAAACCTATGATCGTTCCCAGTCCTCTGGACAAATACATTACTTTACTGCAGTGGTCAGGACCTGTGTAGGCTCACAGGCTCAGTTTACTGAAAAACCAAGGTGAGATTATGTCAGAGCAGTTGCTGATGCCCAAGAGACTTAAGTGCAGTCTTTGTTTCTGCTGCAGATGGTCATTCCCTAATGTAGGGAAGAGAAAGAAGACTGTAGTCATCGGGCTGACCCCATAATGCAGCTGAGCCCTCGCGCCGCACCCGTAAACTCAAATGCTCTTTACTCTTGCTCTTTGCCATGCCTCTGCAAAGAGCTCAAGAGAACTCTGCAAGTTCACCAGCAGCAGCCGCAACCCAGCAAAAGTGCTAGATGGGAAAGTGAGCAGCTACATGATCTGTTCTCCATCACCTCCGAGTCTCACCACCTTCATCCCTCCTGCTCTCACCAGCCTCATCTCAGCGACAACGTGCGGTGACAGGGAGCGACCGTGCAAACGGGAAGGGGGAGAGAGGCCCTTGCCTCAGCCTTGGTCTGCACAGCCCCATCTGGACTTTTATTGAGCCATCCAGAAGCATGCCTGCCTACACTGAGTAATTGCGTTTTGTTGTGGCTGTTATAAAATAGATTGGAAACATGTGTGGCTAGAAGGGCACATTAAACTCCTGCATCTCATTGTGCATTTTTTTGCTGTTTTGTTTTGATTTAACAGGCCAAAGGAGACATTTCAACGAGGAGCTGTGGCTCTCTTGTAGTTTTCTGTTTTCTTCAATGGGCTGCAAGGCATGTGTATCAGGGAGGGAGCAAACTCAGGGTTGCTACGGGTTCAAAGGGAGGGTTATGGTCTGGCTAAGTCACCCCAAATGGCAACCCAGGCTGGCATCCCATCCCTATAGGACATTTTCCAGGAGCTCGTGAAAGAGGGGGTTCATCTCTAGGGGAGCATTTGGTGTCAGGGCAATACCTGATGAGAAACAGCAGTCTTTCTCAGCAGTGCTTTGTGGATAGTGTATCTGTCAGTCATATTCCCATTGCTACTCATGGGACAAGTTTGCTGCATTGCCCAGGGCTCCTGGCTATCTATGTGAGTGGGTTATCTCTTTGTTATTGGCAGTGGAACTTAGGGCCTGATTCTGTATAAAATACCTAGGAGCTACCTGAGGTTTTGCAGGATCAGTCCCTGAGTTTATGGACAGGTCCCATTTCGCTTTTGTTGGGTTCCTCTTTGTGCAGCCCTGCGATCAGGAGCTGATCAAGGAAAGCAGCACGATATGTCAGGTTTCATTATCACCCCGGTTCCTGATAAAGAATGAGGATCAAGCAGCCCGGTTCTCACAGTTTTCAGCTTTCATCGGCCTTTGTGCACAAAGCAGTGTTTAAAATGTTGCTACCGCTCTCCCCTGCAAATAAGAGAAGTCTGTGCCTCCAGCAGAAGGTATAAAGTATTTTGTTTATTCAAGGAAAGATAGCAATCAATCATGAACGTTAGGCTGGATTTAAAAGCCTTGGACTTTATTAGGGTAATTGACTGCAGTTTAATAGGAAAGAAGGGAAGGGGTGGAGGGGGTGAGAGGAACGAGAAGGAAATTTCAAACAAAAATGTTCCAAGACCTCTTATTCATTAGTTTAGCTTTTGCCTGTTGAGCTTAAACAACTTTCCATTAACATGCCTTATTGAGTACTGTAAATGGAAAAAGCAAATAAACATTAGTCCGTGGCCTGATGTGTTGTCAGTGATACTGTTCATGATTTTTTTTTTGTTCTGTCAGTGAGAGGGAAGGTGCCAGCAGCACTGCTACTTGCCAGCCTGATCAGACTCTGCACTGCATCTCTGTGCAAAGCAGGCAAGAGAAAAAGCTTTGTTTCACCTTCATGCTGCCCAGACTGGGGGCTGATGTGGGGTCTTAAAATGCACCCTAAAGTAAATTAACACTTGTCAAAGACGAGCCTTCTGCCATCACATCCTACACTTCCTTTCCTGAGCTGGTCAAGCTCTGTTTTGCAAAGTCAGTAGGGTTTTCAGGAGTCTACCATTCTCCTCTGCAGAACTCACAGTTGTAATGAGCAAGGACATCTCTTTAATTTCCAGTCTGTATTTCACTGGCCTTTTTCTTCTTATGCCAGGATTCTCCATAGTAGTTTCCCTCCCGCCCATATTTGCCCCCTCTACCTCCTCACTGGCTTGAAATGCATAGACAGACATCAGTAATATCCTCTTTCCAGACTTCACAATGAACTAGCTAAACTCTTGAACATAGCTAAAAGAATGTCTCAACACCATACCCAGCTCCCCAGCAGGATTCAGTAGACTCATTTCACTAAGTGCTTTACCCACCATTCTCACAAATACTTGTACTCTTCATCTCTTGGCTGGGTATTCATCCTACCACGGACATTGCTTTTTCCATTGCTGCATCTTCCTTTGCCTTGCTTTCTTCTTGCACTCTGCTCAAAATTACATGTAGGAAAGACACTTCCTTGCCCTTTCGTCTCGTAGTTTAAATTTCTTCCTATCAGAAACAACAGCTGAAGTCAAGTGAAAGAAACTTTCTTATGCAGAAAAGATAATTTTTAGGAACATCCCAGACCTGTGTCAGCGCACAAGTTGTTTTTAACAACCTGTTCTTCAGAATTCCATGCCTGCACTATGCCTTTTCCTCTGCCTGCACAGACCAGAAGTATTCCACTATAGGGCACCTGAGGGTGTTTGAGCTCTTTTCCTTCCTGGGTGGACTTTGACAATCCCAAATTTCCTGGTAAGAAGGATGTTCAGTTTCATGAATTGGCCTAACTTCTTGTTTCATACAAGCTCTACCACAGGCTAAAATCATTGTCAGCTTTACCAAACAGCATTCATCTTTGGCTAAATTCAGTGACAAAAGCTGGGGGGGAAGAGGGAGAAAAGGCCACTCACCTCACCCTTACACTTTTTCTGTGTCAGGCTATCTGGAGGGAACTCTTGCCCCAGCATATCAGGTCTGGCTGGACTTAACATGAGATCAGCTACATGCTGTAGTATTACTTGGGTGCAGAACACAACGTCCTACCATGGGGTGAGGCCAGAACACCTGAGGCTTGCATGAAAGTGCATCATCAGTTCTCAGATGATCTTTCCACATCTTCTCAAATGCCAACGCGCAACTGACCAGGCAGGCCAGCACATCTTTCTATACTATTTCGATTTTCAGTTTATTTTTTGTTCCTAGCTAGTAATGTACTCTAATAATGGGTTCATACAGAACTTTCCCTCTGATAAAACTCTTGCCCCAGATTCAGGACATGAGAGGCAAAGAACAAGGGAATCTCTCTGTTTGTTCTTGATCATAACCTAAGGAAGCCAGAGTACTCAGCAAGTAAAGTATGTGTGCCTTTGCTGGAAATGATTATACTTTGTATTTAAAATACCTGCTCTGCATTATTTAGCAAAGTTTCTATTTTAATTGTTTCTATCCAGTGGGGAATTATAACATCTTCTGAATTCAGGCTTCTTAATTGGAGGTGGGAGTCTTTTCCAGACTCTTGACATAAAAATTTAGGCATATGAATGTAGGTGTCTTCATGAGAACAAGGTGACAAAGCTCCCTATATATTTAATAGAAAGCTGGAGCTTGATTCAGTTGCTTAAGTGTAGGTGTGTGATACTACTTATTTTGCCAGAGGTCATCTAAGACATCTGCACTAAGCTTGCAGATATGACACAGGACCTACAAGAGAGCCACACCTTTCTGGAAAAGCATCTCAAAAATAGGTGGTATCCTCAAGGGCATCTCAGTGACCCTGGATGCCTACGCTTCAGTAACAGAATTGGAGCTATTCAGGTCACCTACACCAGGCACCTACACCTGTCCTCCAAATAGCTCTGCAGACTCCACTGACTGTATTAATGAGCAACAGAAGCTGTTGTATTGGCGATGTCAGGAGCTCTGACACCCAGCTCCCATGTATGTGTGCGTGTTGAAGGCACCTAAATAACCTGCGCCTGGGGCTGAATGTCAGTGTACGTGCTTAGCTTAGGATGGTGGGGTTTGAGGGGGTGGTTAGGAGCATCCATTAAGTGGGTAAGGAATCTCTGCTGTTGAAATCAGATGCTTCCAGGGAGATGGTATTTCTATGGAGGAGTGAATGAGGAGAGGAGGAAGAGAGAGAAGAAAGCAGGAATGGAACTGTTGTACAGGATCTTGGGTTATTATAAAACAGCTGGTCATGGCAAGTATTTGTGGAGTGATCTATTATGAGTTAGATACATTTCAATTAAAAGACAATATAGAAAAAGGTAGGCTGGTAAGTAAGGTTATTATTTTTTTATTTCAAAAGAGGAAGCTTTGGTGAATTGAAGGAACTAATTAGCAAAGACAGCTATCTCGGGGTTTGAATGTGTATGTGTGTGAATTTTAACCAACTACAGAAAGTATCTTAGACTTCTATTCCAAGAAAAAAGAGGGGAAAACAAGTAGAGAAGGACTGCAAACATAACTGGATGAATAACTCAGGGGTAAAGAATCCTAGGAAGAAACAGGGAACAAAGAAAGAAAAATGGGAAAATGGAAGCAAGGAAACTCTCTTAAAAGAATAGAAGTAAAAGCAAGATTTTGCAAGCTCCAGGTGAACTATAGGCTTCAAAGTTTGTGAGAAAAGGATGAAACATTCACTGGTTATATAAAAAATGAAGAAGTAAGGAAGTTGAGCATTATGGGGTGAACATTAAAGATATTATAACTTTGTTTCCAAAACCTAAGTGAGTGTGTTGCCTCTGTTTTCAAGAACATGGAGAGAAAGGCAGTGGTTAATGCAAATGAGGTTATCTACATGGAGCTCAGGTGCTTATGAAACGATGAACAGATAATCTCCATCACAGGACTTTGAAAGAACTGGCAAATGACACCAGGCTTGGTAGCAAAGTTTTTCAATAAAATTCTGAAGTTAAAGGTGATATTACAGAAATGGAAAATAGCAAAGGTAATACCTATGTCTTAGAAATGTGAAAAACGTGACATGGGAAATCATAGGCTTGTTAATCTGATCTCGATCAACCACAGAGGCTTGAATGAAATAAAAGAATATCAATAACATGTAAATGAGAGAAATGCATCATACCAGACTAAACTGACCTTTCCTTGATAGGATAATTCATTTTCTGAGACAAAGGAAATTAAGAAAATCATCCCTATCTAAACTTAAGTGGAGCATTTGAGAGGGGACTACATGAGCAATTATTAGGTGAGCTGGAGAAGGGGATTAGCAGGAGAAATGTTATAGAGAACTGGCTAAAGATAAGACAAAAATGGGGCTAGTATTGAAAGTAAAGGTATTGTAGTGGAGGCACTCTCTCTGACGTAGCTGGTGATTTAAATATTTTTTGCCAATGCAGAGGGGAATCAGAGTATCTTAATAAAATGGGATGTGATTCAAGAATACTTAGGTTCTAATAACAAGAGTTTCTGCTGTCAGCTGAGACCTTTTCTGAAATGAATGGCTGAGAGAAAAGCCAGGTGACTAGAAGCCGCTGAAGTGAAGAAACCATGAAAAAGACAAACGTGATCTTAAAAATATCAGTATGTCCAACAAAAATAGGAAAGAAAGTATGCCACTGTAAAAGACATCAATGAAATTTTAGGTGCAATATCTCAATTAGCTACAACTAGGATTTTTTTTTTTTAGCTTAGTTAGAGCAGGTCACCAGGATGCTTTACAGCATGTTAGATTTGATTGTTCAGCCAACGGTGGTTTCGCTCACCCCAGTTTTCTTCATGTGACTCAAATTCTCTCCTTCACACGCACGTCCCAGTAAGTCCTGCCAGGACCTCCTGGCGATAGTCTATCACCTTTGTCCCACCTCTGCTTTGTGTGTGATTTTATGTCCCAGATACCAACAGTGACTTGACTGGGTGATGGTAAATCATAGCTGTGGAGTGACACTTCATATCTGTAATTGCAGTTATTTCAAAAGTGTCCCTGCCTCTTCCACTCATTTCATTACAGGGGGGGTGCAGATTATAGAGCACCTGAGGCATGCTAGTGGCAGTGGGCTTGGCTTGTTCCCACTCAGGCTTTTGCCCTGCTCATTTTCTCTCTCTCACCCATCATATCCAGATATGACACAGCAGGAAAAAAAATCCACCTTGGCTGGCTTTGCAGACTGTTTGACTTGATAATATGTCATCATAAAATCACCCTAAAACCTTTGCTACCGAAGGTTAGTGTGTGAATTTGTGTTAGCTGTTCCTGAATAACTTCACAGAAGAAAAAGACAAAGGATGTTTTCAGGTTTTAGGCCTTAAACTGAGACTCTTGAGATCAGGCCAGATATAGCTATGAAATCACTACAGATGAAATTAATGGCTGGCACAAATTTTGGTGTAAAGGTAAATCACAGGAGATTTATCTGCAGAGACCTGGCTCTCCTGGTACACCAGGCTTCTTAAAACAAAAGGCATTAGAATAGAAGCCAAGAGCAAAACGTGGCAAAATTTAGCTACAAGAAACACAAGCCCCACCTAAGAAATGGAGGACAGTGTCTTGGAAGCAGTGACGAGCTCCCATTGCAAGTGTGTGGTAAGGAGAGCTAAAAACATAATTATTGCTTGTATAAACAGGCAGGTGATGAGTAAGGAACATGATTTCCCCCTGCGAAAGTATATCTCGTGCTGGTAGTCACAACTTCAGCGTGGATGTCATAAGGGAGGAGACAATAAAGAAAAGCAATTAAAAAATATTCAAGGCCTGGGAAAAATGCCTGCAAATGAGAGGTTGAAAGTTTAGCAAAGAAAGGACTGGGAAGTGACTGTACTAGAGTGTGCAATTACGTGGAGTCACTAATAGGTACTTCCATCTAGTTGCAACACAAGATGGGAAGAGATACTTGAGAGAAGTGCAGGTCCCTGACCCCAGTGCCTGCGTGTATGGGTGATCTGGTGTATACGGTGCACAGGTGGCCCAACTATGTGATCTAATGGTTCCTCTTCATCCTAAATTCTGTGAATCTTTGAATCATGCTGCGAAGACCTTTCTCCATTCAGAGTTCCCATCCCTCACCAGATGACGGAGCAAAAGTCCTCTGGAAGGCTTTCTGCTGACTTCAGAGGCTGTGGGCCAGGGCCACAACATAGCGGTGACATACAGAAGGAAGTAATAACTCTTTAGAGAAGTATCACATAACAGTAGTGGCCTGAAAAATATCTGTGCTTCCTAGGGCTGTGAAATTAAGATCGTGAAAGACAGATCAATGCTGTCTTTCCAACCAAGAAAGACTTGGGAAACCTCACCCCACCTATAGCAACCCTTACTGGGGTGGCTGGATGGCATGCTGGAGCTCTGCTGAAAAGACTATGAGCAGATCTGAGGGAATTAGCTCTTCACTTCAATTTTCTGGCAGGCAGCTTAGGACCAATCTCTTCTATACATTAGCTTTGATCTGCAATTTTATGTTTTTGCCAGGGCTTAGCTCGCTGCATTGCCATTTCCTCAGGCAAAACCGTGTGGACTCTGTTGTGCTGCGCAGCTGGGGAGATGTGCTTCCCCTCTCGGCCCTTGCACAAAGCCCAAAGGTCAAAGCAGTTATGAGCTCCTCACTGGGACTGACTTGCTAATTATCAACTTCAATTTCATGCACTGTTTTTATCCATTTATCTGCTAAAGAAAGACTTTCATGCTGTATTTAACAGAAAAATTCCAGTTCACGCTCACCGGCTCTTCAAATCTCCTTCGCCACAAGAGAAGAGATGCATTTTTCAGGAGGCTTTTCAGGAGGCTTTTCATGCATTTCTCTGTGCTGAGCTGTTACATTCACTGTTAGGTGCTATAGCAGCAAGAGTACATCGCATCTTTGACCGTCAGGGCTTTAAAACAGTTAGGTACTTCTACCTACTACAATACATATGTGCCACAGAAAAAGATGAACATGAGGAGAGTCAGGCCCAGATTTCTCCATCCAAGTCCTACACCACAGTGGGACACAGAAGGTGGGCAAAGTGGCATGCAGCCCCTGCTGTGGTCAGTTGAGGGAGGTGACGAGGGAGGATGCTTTCTGGAGGTCTCTCACTCTCCACAGCCATTGTGGAGAGGATAAGCTGCTGTGTTTTTAAATGACATGCCAAATTTAGGCAACTGAACTAGGTGTCAGAGGTAAGTTGGTAAATCATGCAAGGACAAGAACAGAGGCAGCATTAGGAGTCTAGTGCATCCCCACCCCATAAATTACACCAGAGTTTCGTCAGA
The DNA here is from genome assembly GCF_034638445.1 of Ciconia boyciana. Lineage (NCBI taxonomy): Eukaryota > Metazoa > Chordata > Aves > Ciconiiformes > Ciconiidae > Ciconia > Ciconia boyciana. The sequence goes on from NC_132934.1 coordinate 187,209,881, forward strand.
CTTGCTTCTTTGAAGAGCATCTTCTTAGGACCATGCATATGACAGGACAGACTGTTTAATCCTAAGTATGTAGATGTTTTAGCCCTGTTCCCTGGGTGCACCAAGGAGAAGGAACTGATTCCCTGCAGCACTCTGGTGGATGTGGCCAAGAAAGATTATGGGTTACCTCTGTCTGGCAGCAATCACCATCCAGGCTTGTGACCCTGATTTTCCTCCATTATGTCATCAGGATGATTATTTTTTCCCCCATTCTGCCTGAAGACACATTTCAGATCCAATCTGTCCCAGCTGAAACAGCTCAGCTTGGTCTGGCAAAGAGCAGCCAGAGGATTTCATTACACTGGATGTTTAACTCTGATGTTGAGTATCTGAATGAACCCTTTCTTTCTCTTTATGTCTGCAAACATAATGCAAACTCATTAATACCATCCTCCTCTACCTCCCCACCACAGCACTGCAAAAGGAGCCCTTGCCAACAACATCATCAGCCAATAGTGGGAAAATCGCCATGGGATTTCTCCAAATCAAGAATATGAAGGGGCAGAGAGGCTTCTGCCACTCCCAGGAGGAGCTCCTCAGGTGCTAGTGCATCCAGAGGCTGAGACGTCTCCGCGTCAGAGTGGGATGGAGCTAGGCCTGGGGGGCTTGGAGCTGGGTTGTGTCTGCACATACGGCACAATGATGCCACCTCTCTCTGGTGGGTGGTCTTTACTGGGGGTTCTTCCCAAGGAAATGTCAAACAGAAAGCATCAAGGGTTTGGCTCTTTCTGTCCCTCACCACAGAGAAAAGGGTCAAGCAGCATAGATACATGAATTAGCTCAGTATCAAGGCCTCTGTGGTTTCTTATTTTTTTAATCAAACCTCCAGACTTTGGAGGCTTTAGTAAATCCTCCTACTTCAGCATCATTTCAAAGCAAAAGTAAGAGTCCTAGGGCTTACCTATGACCTAACTGCTCAAAAGGGCAATTTCGTTTCCCTTAAAATTCAGACTAAACAGTTTCAAGCCTCCAGAGAATTTACCAAAGCTTTGCCAGGTTCTGAATTAATCACATTAAAAAAAGCTAAATAATCTTTACTAAAATGACTGCCCATCCTGGTGCCTGGAAGAGAGGTGTTACCAGGGGCAGCCAAAAGCAGAGGTGTAATTGCCTTGGGGTAGTACCCCCTCGACACCCCACAGAGCACCTTTCCCCTCCCCACTGAGTAACACTATTTGAGAGCCTATTGCATTCTAATTTTCTGTGTATACTACTGGGGATTAAAGGATGAAGGAGAGGCAAAGTGTGATGAACTGCTCCTGAAGATGACAGTTGAAAACTGCAGTCAATCTGCCGCAGCACACCTTCCACGCAGACCTGCAGCAAGGGTTAATGAAATCAGAGTAGATCACAACAGTCCTCTGGAGTTGAGTGCTGAGTACGTGTGTGCTGTGGTTCAGCAGCTGCAGCCCGTGAAAGAAAGGTTTGAAGCTTTAACTACAACAAGAAAATCTCCCCTACAAAGAAAACACAGAAGCAAAAAGGTGAGGGCTTAAACTCTGACAGCAGTGACTCCTAGCCATGTCTCAATAAGGAAGGCAGATCGTCTGGCCAGCATGCTATTCAGAGGTGATATCAAGTATTGATTTATTTCCAAGAAACCTTAATTACATTGTTCAAAGTCTTGAAAAAGAAGGGCAGTCTTGGAGTTATCAGCAATCCGAGACTAGGCAGTAGATAACAAAACCCATCAGTGATTCTGAGCTGTTTTAATACACTTCTTGATGTGTTTCTCAGAAAAAAAGAGAAGACAATCATCACCAGATACGCTCTTTTAATCTAACTAACCAGCGCTGTATGCTGGCATCAATTTGTTCCATTACCTCCTCACATTGTTGAGGTTTTATGCTTCAGTTATCTGAACAGATGAGCAGATAACCTCTACTTCCAGAGCATCCTTTGGATTTTTATGGTGTTTTGAATTAGTGATGCAAATCTAATTTTGCTGAAACAGACCTGGACTCCATTACTGAAGGAGCACTTTCTATTGGATTAACAAGGCTGCATTGTGTCACTGCCTGATGTAAGGTGCAGGAGTGCCCAATTTATCAGAATATTAAATGCGAGAGCCTGTTGTGGTTTCTCTCTAGCCTACAGAATGTACATTTGCAGGTCTGCAGCTGAACTCCCTTCATCAAACACCTCATTACCTTGGCAAAGTGAAGGGAAATAGCAACTTAAATTCTTCAGGAATATACTGGTTATACATTAACCCATGCATCTGTAGCTGTAGGAATCAGACAATCACCACAGCGAATCTTTTGTTTAATAGAAAATCAAACCAGAAAAAAATATAGTCCTGCTGAGTTTGGGATGTTGCTCCTGACAGAAATGAGCGTGAGGGAGGAGGAATGGTGTTGGTAAGGAATTCAACTTATATCTGTACTGGGATACCCAGGAGCATTTCTGAGGTGTGTGCTCCCACTCCGTGTTGAAATGAGACACGAGCATGTGTCACCCACCCCCTCCAGGGTCTGGTGTCCCCAGTGGGTGTGTGGGCTGGACACAAGCTCTGGCATAGTCTGAAAAAGTCTCCCATCTGCACTTCCAAAGGAATACAATCCCACAGTATCCCACACACTATCCCACTGGCCAATTTAAACAGAAACCAAAAAATCAAGGTTTTCTTTCTGGCTGAGTAAAAAGCTTTCTGAGTGACCTCGTAGAGTTACTTGTTCCTTCATGGCTGGTCTATCTTATGTAAATCAATGTGGATAATTTTTATCTACTTAGCAAACATGTTTGAGGTGGAACAAACATTGGAAATTACAGATGGATACTGCAATAGGAGGAAGCACCCAAGTACACAGGAGCAATCTTTGGGGTCTTTCAAACCAACATGCTATCCCTTGTAAGGCTCTGTCCATTTGTAACTAACTGGATTGCCAAAGAAGAGAGAACTAAATTACAAAATATCTCTGTGTGGTGGGGAAAATGTGTAATCCTCTTGGCACAGAGCGACAAGGAACAGGATACAGGTCTATTGAGGCTTCAGAACTGATGTTTTAGCTGTAAAACCCTCCTCTTCCTCAGAGGAATCATTACACAGAAATTCTGCACATCTCAAAAAAAAAATGCTCCCAAATTCATCTGGAAAGCCTTTGTAATTTTGAACATTTTAGCTGTGACCAACAGGGACTTGTTGCCAACAATCAGCTGAGCAGCTGCCCCACCAAACGAAGAAGCTGGGTAGGATGGCAAACTCTGAGATTGTGGCTCGTATGCTGTAAAGCTCTGCTGTGTTCAGGATTGATATACCTGCCACAATGCCTAGGGAATAACAATGCAGTGGACTGCTGTGTGCAAACCCAGAGCTGTTATGCAAGACTTACTTTTCCAGAGAACTGTAAACTTCAGTGAACTGTGTATCTTCTCTGTCTGTTGTTGTTTATGTGCCTATTGATTTATCTATTCATCCATCCACCCAAAAGTAACGCACAGCTAGAGACTTCTCAAATGCTGTACAAGTGTTTCCATGTCCCTGTTTCCATTCTCCCAGGAGTTATTATTCTGGCAGTTCACAAAACTCTTTGTCAGTCTCTATAACGTAAAGAACTTAATTGTGCAGAACAGATAGTTATTTGCTGGTGGTACTCTGCCTACCAGTTATGAAGATGGCCAAAAAATACCAGCAATTTACTTTTAGGGTAAAGTTTGCAACATGAAGTTGCATTTTTATTTCACTGGAACAAAAGTCACTGCATTTTCAAAGTGTGTCTTCATTTGTATGTACTGCTAATCACCCGCACAACCAAAGGGGAGAGCTACTGCAGCAAACCATGTGGGGCTATAAACAACAGGAAGGAAAAGGGGCTTCTTGTTACAGAAGTGATGGGAGTAGGTATAGTTCAAGGCCCTTTGTTGCTTCTAGTCTGCCCTACAGCAGACGCTATAAAGGAGCAGAGTGGATCCTCAAAGATGCTCAAATCCCACTTTAAATCCCTTAGAAGTTCCTTACCAGTGCAGAAACATTTTCGCATCCCAAGAAGTCCTGCCTGCTCCAGTGAGCTTTGAAGACCTGACCTTGAGGGTCCTTGGCCCAGATCTCAGACCCATATAACTCCTACTGAAATGGGACTAAACAGGAGTTAGTGAGGTGATGAAGTGAACATCTCGTGTCAGTTCCTCATCTTTACTAACTCAAAAAGGTATGTGGACATAAAATTGGGGCACTACCAATCACAAATCATTATGTGAGATCAGCAGTGGAGGCCAAACCTAAGGCAGGCACATCTAATGATGCATCACTCAAAAAGAGTGGGCAATAAAATGTTCTTGATCTTTGAAGATATTATATGTTCATATACTTGCATAAAAGAGTGCCTTAAAGGGGGTGCAATTAATTTAATGATGTCCCTAAACTGGATCTGGGCAGGTAGAAGTGGCAAGCTGTATTTCTGCAAGTGCTTCAGATCTTTCAAAATAATATATTTTTGGAATATGTGATTATCCTGAGAACATTAACTCAGTTGGTATCCTGGCAGATCGGGCCTGAATAGAGTAAAATCTAACGACTGTGGAGGTTGAACAAAGCAGTTTTAGCAATTTCTGCTTAAAGAAAGGAGCCCATGGAGAGATGCAGTCTTTTTTTTGGTGGTGGCTAAAGATGCATTTGATCCTTAGGCAGGCTTAATCTGTCTGTGTGGGGGATTTCCCTCAAGACCAGTTTGTAGTATGCAGAATTGACTAAGCGTGAGCTGGCTCCTCTTCTTTCTTGTACCTGGTGTGATTTCCATTTGTACCTATCCTGGGCAGATGTACAAGACTATCCAAGCAGCAGCACAGCTTTCCTTCACTCATTTGGTCTAAGTGCAAATGACTGTATGAAATAAAAAGTCAGAAGAGTTGGGCCATATATCACATTTTGTTCCCAGTCTTAAGGCTCTGAAGAATACATTAAAAAAATTATGTTTTCTGAAACCATGACTCTTATCACAAATGCCCAAGATGAATTTCTCTGTTCCCTTCCTTCCTCCCCTACGGCCTTTTGGGCTCAACTGCCTGAATGTTTCTTATCTCTGTTCCTAAAATGGACCGTATCTCCTTCCCGCCTCCTCTTTCTCACAAGCACTCTCACAGCCGTCCCTCCCCCAGAGGGGTCTGGTCTCATGATGATTGGCAGAAGAATCAAGCTGTTTAATTTCTGGTCTGAATTCACTGTTGACCCTGCTTTGACGATCTCCTGAGGTTCCTTCCAACCTGAGTGGTCATCTGAGACGACAAGGGGAAGCCCAGAGCCACTGAGCAGCCTATCTGCAGGGAAGCAGTCACTTCACAAATGAGCTGCAATCGCACTCCGGCATTAACTGAAAATGTGCATGCAGATCATTGCACACAGAAAGTGCAGGCAGAGGCACACCTGCCTAAAATCTGCCTTTTGGAAAGGCAATAGTGTCAGCCCTGAGGGAAACATTGCCTGGCACCTTGGTCTCGTCAGTTCTTTAAACACTGGAGAGCTGCCTCCATTGCAGTCCTGAGAGAGCTGCAAGATGGAAAGACGTACAGGACTTCTCTGAAGTCAGCTACATGTGGATTTATTGCAATATAAAAGTCTGGGACTTGTACTGGGTGCTGTAGCATGCATGCTAGAAAATAAAAGTGGCTGAGGGAAACAGTCCACTTGTAAACACTCATAATGCCCCTGCGTCCAAAGCGGTCAGGAACACATGCACAGAAACCACTTAGCTGTGGAAAGGAAAGGAAGGAAAACAAATAGCCTCAGGGCTTGCTTTCATACAGTTTAGAAGCAGACTTCCTGTGCGATAAAGGAAACTACTGTGGAGTTTATGGTTTCATCCTGACCTCCTCATACCTCCAGGTTCCCAGGGACTTCAGCAGTGACTTGCAGAAGGGCCCAGCTCCTCTGTCATGGCCCAGGTGTCTACGTTTACGTTATGTTAATTAACACATTCGGTGCCAAGACATTTTTCAATCACCTGTTCTGCTGATGGTATAAATATTAAGTCAGAACTGGAAAGGCACCAAATTAGCTAAGTGGTTCCCTTCATTTGAGGATGACCTGTGATTCCCGCTCCTGTGACAAAACACGGCATTCAGTAGAAGACTGAGAAATAAGGTTATATCAAGTCATTTGCTAAAATCCTTTTAAACTCTTGTTAAGATTTGGAACTGAGAAGCCAATTTAAATTCATCTCCTTTCACCCATTGCTAATTTTATTTATGTGCAATACTTTCAAATAATATTTAACCGGCATGAAAGCAATAGATGTGCAGATGGTAGGTGGGCAGAAGGATAATTTATGACCTAGAGCAAGCTATAAGCCAGCTTTACCACTTGTAAATGATGCCCTATATGTTTCAGACCTTTGACACTTTAAACTCTAGTTAACATATATGATGATTTAGCCCACAAACCAATTCCACTCTGAAACAATGCATTTCCTTGATTAAAGGGTTTCTTAAGGGAATATTTAATGTATCACATAACAGTAAAATCCTTTTACTTAGCAAATAATTCCAGATTTCCAAAATTGCGCCAAACCAAGGTTGTACTGGCAATCCCATATCTGCTTCATAGGAACCATATTTCTCCTTTTTAAACTAGATTTTTAAAAAGTAATAATAAAATATTGGAAATGCAAACAGTGCATAGAATAAAAACACTTAAGCCTTTCTTGGAAAAATAAAAAGACCATATAGGTAGCTGGACATATTTTCAGGTATGTGGATGCATGCCTTTATTTCATGGAAACTGGGATATGCAGCACTAGAAGAGATCTCAAGACATTTTCTGAGCTGAGTGTTCCCAGACTGTGGGACATTCATCACTGACAATATATAAAGCCATTTCTAGGCTGTTCATGAAGGCAGCTCACCTCTTTCTTGAGATACACCCATCCATGTAGGCAGTTGCAACAAAACCACTAGATAATGTCAATTAAAATGGGCAACATTAAAGATACCAGGAGTGTGGGAGAGTGGTGGGAAAGTAGAGAGCATGGCACTGGGAACTTAATTTGAATTGAGTGGGTATATGTGATAAGAGGAGGCTAAAAGGCCAGAGGCAGCTCTCTTGCTCATGACACTGTTGCGACACCAGCAAATTCACCCAAAAATCTCTTAGGAGACTGGTCCCTAACCAGTTCTTAGAAAACCCAGTGAAGGTGATTGCTGTATTACTTTAGCCTCTTTCTTTGTAATAAGTTTCCTGCTGATGCCCTCTTTCTCAGAGCTTGACGCAGAAAAGTGTGATGCAGGGGACTCAAACAGGTTCTCTGCAAGAGCCTGCCTGGATGGCATCAATTTTTCCCAGCTCTACCTGTGCACCAATGAGCAAGTGATTGTGGCTGGTTTAGTCTCTGTGCAATGACAGAAATGGAGGTCTCCTGACCAGCCCACGTCACAGCTCTCCCCTGCTCTTCCTCATCTTTGCCCCAGGCTCCTGTGGGCTCTGTTTCAGTCATGTCACTGGATTCAATGCCTACGCTTTTCAGGGCTGGAAAACTGGCTCAGGTCAGTGTGTTCCTCAATTTCCATCTGGGCATAGTGATATTTAAATGCTATTATGTGAATCAGCGGCACTGTGCACATGCTTTGCTTACAGAGGAGACACCAGACAGAATGACAAGGTGTGCAACACCTTTGCCACATGTGTGGAACTGCAGCAGCAACCCCAGGTCTTAGTGGGTGCTTTGGAAAACCCATGGTATGTTACCCTTGCTCCCAGTCAGCTGTGAGATACGATACACATCCACGTGGAGGGACAGGACCAACCACCATGAAGACAGACACAGCAAGAGGTCAAGTTGGTCATTCAAACCAGATACAAATGTTTTCTAACCTCTGCCTCTTCTTTACCCTATTCTCCTTGCATTAACAAATTTCTGACGTCCTTTTCTCTGCTATTTTAGTCACCATCTATGTCTATATTTTGTTTAAGCACCTATTAGTGCCTTTTTCTTTCTTTAAAGAAAACCGTATTGATATCCAAGCCTAACTGAGGGGTTTTTTTCTGAATTTCTTTTCTTTCAGTGGCTTTTAAGTATAAGCCTGACTCTCACTTCATCCTTTGGATCCTCTTTTCATTCTCCAACCCTGATGTTTTCAGACATTTCTAATTTTTTGCCCTCTTAACATTTTGTGTTGCATCTATATGTACTGAACTGGAGTCTGCTGGCAGTACAGCTACATTTCTTAACTACATTTTGCAGACCATGTAATATTAGTTTATGAGCCATAAGCTGAAAGCTGCTGCAGTACCCTCTTCTCTCTGTTTTACTAACAGCAAAATTTTACTCATTTGCACCTGAGATTGTGTGTGTTACAAAACGCCATGGGAACAGAGCTTGTCAGAAAATGCCTGGGGAATCCAGAAATTATATGGAACAGTGTTTGTTTTTGTTTTTTTTAAAAATGTAATTTCCAGTCAGTTTTGGTGCTGTGAAGGCTTTACCCAATTTACGCTGTGCACCGTTATTTCACTCAGTCCCACGTGTTTTCAAAAAGCCCCATTCACAGAAATCTAGGGATGAGAATGCAGAGATCATTGCTGGGTGCTCCTTGGACCTGAGGAAGGTCGGTGACAGCTCTCGCCATGAGTCAGCCTTACTGGAAATGATAGCCAGGCTCTTGTCTTGTCCTCCCCGTGACACAGCAATCCAGGAGGCAGAAAAGCCAGCGTCACTCATAAGTCCGTGTTCGTCGTGCCCATCCTGAAGTGGTTGGCGCAGATGAGATCGTTCAGCTCAGCAGCTGCCTTTTTTTTCCTGTCAAGTGGAAATGGGCCCTATGGCTTTCATGCAGGAAGGCTTTACCTTGACTATGTCCCTTTAAATCAAAGCATTTGCAATTCAGTAAAAGCAAAGTATAAGTACAATGAAAGTCAGGAGTTCCTTTCAATATGGAAATGTTTCCCCAAGTGACTCAAATTAAATTTCATAAGAAGAAATCCATAGTTCCATGAAATTTATAGATGCATTATAAAAAAGAAGTATATTGGAGGTCACTTGATTTACTGTTGATTCTTTGGGCAGCACTCAGCAGAGTAAAGGAGGAATGTGATTTGGAAATACACTGGAGGGGATTCAGCAGTATGCTGGCAGCATCAAGTTTCATCCAGTTTGAGGGGATTTTCACTCTCCTTGGATACTGTAACTAGCTGGGCTTACTATCAAATTACATTTTGCTGGATCTCCTGTAAATCTGAGAACTAGTGAAAATAAATGCAAATATAGTGACTTGCCTCATTTGCGCTCCCATTAAGCTTTCAGTTATTCTGACATAATTTGTTTCTCTTTTACTGTCTCTGTTTTTATGGGTTGTGTATGGAGACCAAAGCTTCTATACTGCAGGAGGACACACGCAAAAACATACCACGGGGGAGTAATCAGAAGAGCAACTTTATTTGGATTTCAGATGAAGCCTTTTGTCTGTGACAAGTTACTAGATCTGTGCATGTGCGGAGGTGAAGCTGGCCTTAGGTGTTAGGGCTAAAGCAAGGCTATGGGAGTTTTGAGTGTATCCAGGCCCTTGGTCAACACCTTGTGTTTGAAACCAGCACACCCCCACTCAGGAGCTGCAACAGGCTCACGTCCTGTGTACTGGGCACAGCATCGGATGTAGGCACCAGCAGGTTACACGGTAGGTATTGCTGTCCCATATGGTGTAAACTGGCATTAAAGGTAAGTGGGAGCCTGGGTGACTCTTCCTGCCCACTGTCGTGGCTGCATTCAGGGGAAAAAAAAAAAAAAAGAAAGTGTTTCTCATTCATGGAAGGTACCAGGAGGTATCTGTGTGAAGAATGAGGATTATGGACAAAAGGTCCTTAAGAACTGGTACTGTCCCAAGTTATGTCTACAAAAATGGTGCAGATACTTGAGTATTGGTTCTTTCCATAATCCAGAGTGGATGGACTAGCGCTCCTTGTGAGCCTACCATTACATCCATATGTATGGAAACGTCCACCACCCTGGAGCAGACTTATATGGGCTAATTTGGATAGAGAGAGCAAGTGACCATCTTCACTTGTCTGACCAGACACATCCTCCGGCATCCTTTCTTTTTTACAAATGCCAGAGATTTCTGCAAGCCTTGCAAGCCAAGCCAAGCTCACGAACGGCAGGCTGAATGCACCCTGGCCACAAGGACCACCCTCTAATCGAGACGATATGTATCATTACCCCCTGTTTTCTCTCCTCCTCCACTGCAGATTTTGTAATGATGCATTTTTGCATAGCCACTTGGACCACCTGTCCTTCACACCCACAGCCAGACCCATGGGCAGCAGACAAACCAGTGGGAAGGACATTGTCAGTGAAGAAGGTGTGGTTACAGTCTCACTATTCCTTGGATCTTTCTATTATTCCTTCTGCTTTCCCTTTCATCACTTAGATGGGAAAATATTAGTGCTTTGGAGGCAACTGCAGCCACAAGAGTGCCGAGCTTCTATTTTTGCCTCTACAGAGTTCCCTAGTGAACCTCAGATTTATGTTAGCTCCTTGCTGGGAGAGTAAATACGGGTCTGTCTGTACTCCATTTTCATCAAAAAACTGTCCTGCAATGTCATCTGCAAACAGAGAATGGGAGATGAACTGCACTTTAGAGTTTCAAAACAAATGATCAGCTGTGGCAGACAGGAGCATGTGGAGCACATGAAGGCAAAGTACCAGGAAGGCTGTGAGAGATGGTGAGACCATGAAACCAGCAGCCTGCCTTTACTGGCTCCCACAGAGCCAAAGGAGTCTTATCCTAGTAATCGCAGACAGCCGTGCTTGCTTAATGTAGCATGCAAAAAATGTGCAAAAACAAACCATGAAGCCTGCCGCAGAGATATTGGTAAGCAGACACATGAAAAGGCTGGGTGCTTGTTAATGTTTAACAAGCGAGTCCTCATTTGACTCAGTGGTGTTGAGCTTTATTGATCTAATCCCTAAATTCACCAAGGGAAAAAGAATTCTCTTTATTGGCCTACGATAAATAAGTAAAGAGGAGGACCTGGAAGAATCTCGCTGAATTTATTCTGTTTAATAGTAAAGGAGGAACCTGTTCTACATAGCCTTCCCTTCATGAGATGAAGCAATATTTTAGTGATTTAAGCAAATCTTCTTACCTCAAATATGATGGTGAAAGAGGTAAAATTTGTCTGTCCTGGGATTTACAACTGTATTTGAGAACTGTCTCCAAATTACTGTTTCTGCCAGACTCATCTGTGGCAGAACCCAGGAACAAGTGAGGAGGCACCTTTTTGAGCCAGAGTTAGTTTAATTTTAGACAGGGACTCATAATTCAAATTTAAGGCCAAACCATGCTTTAATGGAATATTGCTGTGGGAAATTTGTAGCTTTTCTAGCTACTTTTTAATAATCAGACTTCTGTCCTATTCTGTGGAAAATATAGGCTTATCCCTTCAAGTGAAAATAATTTTTGTGGAATTCTACTGGTTTGTTCTCCCAATTTAGGCAGCAGGGCAAAGATACTCTCCGTGTGGGATGACACCAAAATTCTGGCTGACCAAAGAGTTTCTTCCAAACTGAGTTAGACAACAAGTCTCAACCAAGTCTACTCGAATAGGACCCAAAGTGTCGTCTTCAGGGCTCAAATTTTAGGGTTTGTTTCAAGTCTTGCTTTCATGGCCCAGCTCAGACTGAGTGAGTGTCACAGCTGTTTATAGCCATGTTTCATAAAACCCATGTCAAAAGCGGGACCAAAAATGGTCTTGCTTGGAAGCAGTCTGTGCTGCGGGACACGGTCCCCTGCGAAGCACGATGGAGAAACCTCACCCCTGTCAGAGGGAGAATCCTCCATTCCTGATATCTGCTTTAACAGGGGTTTATAAAAGCCATTGCACTTAATGAAGCTGGGAGTGCTATTTTTAGTCTACGGCACTAGGAATTCTGCTAGGTTTGTTTAATACAGAACAGTCATTTCCTTTAGAAATCCGTGCATGATTTTACAATCTGACTGCCCATCCATACCTCAGCTAATGTTGGGGGGTTTTTTTGGGTTCTGACTTTCATCTTTTCTGGTTGCCGTGGTGATAGCAATACAAACACCTCCGAAGGATGAGCTACTTCCCTTGGAAGAAGAACGTCTTACTGTATGTGCCAGGACTGCAGAAATGTTTAATGTAATTTTGACCACATGGTAAGTTAGTTTGGTGGGTCATAAAGCAGAAAACGCCATCTGGGGCCAAGGTCGTGTCAGCTCCATCGAGGGAACATTTTATTTTATCCTCTTCCATTCTGAAGACCACATTTTGTTTCTCACTCAGGCCAAATCAAGGGTATAACTTATGAAGAGTATTTTGCAATCTAAATAGCTGTTTATAGATTAAGCAAGTGGAATATTTACTGCCAAAAGAAGTTTCTCCTCAGATTCAGATCTAAATCACCTAGATTATGTACTTTCAGAAAAGTGTTCCAGCCCTTCATCCTCCTGTTCATAGTGTTTTCCACATAGGAGGATGAACAAAACATCTCAGCCCCTCCGGAGAGAACTGATAGCTGTTAGCACACATCATAAATGCAATTCCACATCTGATGAAATTGGGAGAGACTGTGCAAATAACTTGATCAGAGATGAGTGCCAGAGGCCCGAGAGGGCCCCTGCATAGGCCACATGGTACCCAGTCCCATGCTCCGACTGCTTGAACACAACGCTCTTTGACAGCAAATATGTAATACAAAATGCTGGTCTCCAAAGCACCTCTAACATGATCAACAAAGATCTTGCAATGTCCCTGGCTGGGAATAGCATGCCAGTGTTGGATACCAGATGGTACAATGGCAACATTCCCTCCCCTAGAGTCTTTACAGGTTTAAAAAATCTCAAACTCTGGGTTTCTTCTGGAGCTTCTGCATTACTTTCCTGTGGGAGGGAATCGTTGGACTATAGTCATACCTGGAAGAAAAAAATAAGTTTACTGCAAATAGATATTCAAGTTGGAGTCAGGAGAAAAATCCTTGCAATATGAAGAGAGGCAGCCTTATCCATTGTAATTTAGAGTCAAACCCAGGATGCTGTAACTTCTTTTCTTCAGCATGTAAAAAGTTAAAGCAATGTTTTCAAATGCCCCTAGCTGCACTGTCTCACCTCCTCCCTGACTCTGGGTCCCTGCCCTATATTCTGGCACTGCAGCTGGTGACGGAACACTCTGCAGGAAAAGAGAAAGAGCAATATTATTAGCATTTGGAAAATGTAAGAATAAACTTTGTTCCCTTAGGGAATCGCTTGAGTGACACAATGGAAAAAAGCCCAGGGGCATGTCTTCCTGCACCTTCTGCCTCCACCAGCAGTGCAAAGGCCCCTGGGCTTCCTATGGAATTAAGTCTACATTTCGTGTTGCACAAGCGAGGCATATCTTGAAGGGATCTTTCTTAACCATGAATATGTCCCAAATCTACCTGGTGCTGCTCAGTAATAGGGAATTAAGGTCACCCTGTGCCAGTTTGGCAGCAAATATTCTTCATTTATCTTTGCAGTTCTGAGATTTATAATTTTATAATAAATTCTAAAAAACCCTAATAAGTGAGATGTTTTATTCAATATTGTATCCAAGATAGACAAAAAACCTGAAACAACCTTCTTGGATATACGTACATGCAAGCATAGACTGTATATTACTAATATATTTACTGCCTGTATTACATCGAAGCAGATATATAGGGTAAAAGTGAACATGCTACTCAAAGGTTTAGAATATTTTGAAAGTTACTCTAAAGGTAGCTCCAAGAAGGTTTCAGTTTGACATTTACATTCTTGTAAATCTCCTTATATATTTGTGAAAATGGCAGTTAGAAGGTGGCTTTTTTAAATTTCCTTGGCAAAAGTTTTAATAGCAGCAGCTGTCCAAACACGCTGCAAGACCCCTCTACACAAATATACAACATCTACTGAATTTTTGGATTGGTATTTTATTTACAAGCAAATCCAGTTGCTCTTGCACTCCCATCACATACTGCATTTTACAGACGGTTGGGGTTTTTCTTTTAAAGAGCTTTGGGGATTTCTGAGAGGGGAAATGGCAAGACTGAAGCAGAAAAGAGAAAAATTGATGTGGCAGTGCTCAACACAGCAGTTTTGTAACTACAATCTGTTCACTGCTTTTTAAAGATCCACAAGAAAACTAATGCAGGGAGCGCATAGCAGTTCAGGGCAGAGAAGTAACTCTGATGTTGTATGCATGCAAATATTTGAGAGCTGTGTTACAGCAGTACAGCTGGTGACTGCCCCCAGTTTAACCACACCAAAGGCCACCTTCTCCATCAGTCTCTGCTCCTCACTGGCTCTCATGGCCCCAACCCCAGAAAGCAGCAACCCATGTCCCCAGGCATCACGCTGGTGTGGCGCTGAGACAGCCCTGCACAGGGGCCCCTGCTGCGTGCTCATCCCCAGTACAGACCACGTTTCCCGTTCTCTGGCCAGCTCTCCTCTGCCACACGTAACCATTAATTTGGGCGAGGCGAGAGGGGCCAAGTCATCGTCACCCTGTATTTGATGGGCTCCTGACTCTTACCTTTGCCAATGGGAAACACAAGGTACTGGCAGGTGGGTGGTAACTAACTCAGATGATATCTAGACCTATTTACGTGTTATTGCGTCTTTGTGAGCCTTCCAGGACAATGAGCATCTTTATTTAATCAGTGCTTGAAAAAGGCCTTGAGACCGGGCTGGATATATATGTGTTGAAATAGGTGTCACTTAGTCTATACCCTTCACACTGCTGCTGGGACATATTGAAGCAAGTCAGACCATCACCAACTCAGAAGTACTGGAGTACCCACGCTGGCCAGAAAGGGCTCCAGGCTGTTCTGAGAAATTGGCTCTGGAAATCAGCTAGTTTTGACACATAGAGCTGATTAAAATAATTCCCTCTGATATTCTCATTTCTGTCTCTCACACAAATGCTGGCTTTGGCAGAATTTTTTTCAGACCTTAAACTTTCATGTCAGTAAGATGTACTAATGTGATGGGAACATTTTGCACCTGCTGGGGTAAGCAATGACTAACACCAGCCGTACCACAAATAAGCACCACGCAAAAATCCCTGCTGACATTCTGCTGCTGTTAGTGGCTCCTCTAATTCTTACAACCTCTTTGCTATCCAGCCATACCATGCAACCTCTCTGCTACTCTAGCCCAGGCCCTAAATAATTGCTGTACTCAGGAATCTTCCAGAGCTGAGAAGGGCTGCAGACAAGACCTAGAGCCAGGTGGCTATCCTGGGAGTTTTATGGATCTACTGGATGGAAAGGGACAGAGCGGGTAGGAGACTGTGTCCTTTCACAGATAAGGGCCCTTAGCTTTCCATGGTGTGATCCTTTGGCAGCAGCGCTACAGTGGTCCCTTCCTCATACAGCAGCCCTTGTGCCTCCCAGCTGGAAACGCTCTATCTATCTCCCACAGCCTCTTGAACAATGGTTTGGGGAATCACCCAAGATCTCTTTTTAGGGGGGCTGGCTGATGTAGAGCTAGTCCTGTGCATGCCAAAGGAGGGCCCATGCTCAGGCATCTCCCAGGGGATCCATGGAGTGAGATGACTCTTGAAAGAGACTCTGGTTCTTGGACAAATGTAGTAAGAAAATAACCAGCTTATTCCCCCATTTTCTAAGGGGCTCCACTGAATCAGCAAGACCACATCCAACTATTCCAGTAACCACTAAGAATATAACTGCTTTAGGAATAACAGAAAAAATGAACTTAAACAGGGAAAGGGGGAAGCAGAAATGCTTCCAGAAAAAACAGGAAGAGAACAAAGCGGTGAAGTCTGGAAAGAGAAGATGAAACAAGTGAGCCAGAGTCATACAAACATCAGCATTAGTCAGTCTGTTGCTGAGAAACTGAGACTATGTCTGGTCTAACTCCCACTAGACATGAGTGGTGGGTTTCACAGGAGGAAGGAAAGCTCAGTCAGAGGTAGCATTAGGTTGAAGAGTAAATTTTCAGATGGAATTAAAATTAAGGCATTGAATTGTCTCCCAAAATGTCATTTTGTCCACACCCCACTGCATTTCCCACACTGTCATCCAAGGTTTTTCCTATTTGAAAGCAAGAGCTGTCTGAAGACCATCAAGTAGTCAGCCTGGTGGCATTTGAGCACGGACTAAATGTGATCCTTCACATACTTTTCTTATCCATGGAGCTGAGACTCAACACTTTCAAGGAAATAAAATGATTTATGAATTAGACATCCATATATGTTCCCACTCAGGTAGCTCTGTGTTCCTTCTCAGCCTTGTCTCCACTGAGACACCTTGGAGAACAGCATTGAGGTAACCATGGTGACAAGTGCCTTAAAATGGTTATAGTCATGATCATTTAAAACAAACAGCTGCATAAGTCTGGCCTAATTCTAATGAAATCCTCCCAAGTCTGGCAACCTAAAAATAGAAAGGCAAAAAAAGGAACAAACAAAAGCAAGCCATCCACCTACTCAAAATTAGTTCTGCCTCAGAGAGGAGAATTTGTGCTTTGCAGCTAGATCTAAATTCTGCTTCTCCAGGAGACAGGGCCTTTGTGTCACAAGTTCATTGTTATATTTATAGACCCAGACACAGAAAGGTGGGGCCCGAATATAAACCTCATTGTACTTTGGCAGCAAACAGGAAGCAAATGATACCTTGCAAAGGTCAAGCTCAATTCGAGTTCTCTGGAAGGTTGGGGTTTGTTCATTTGTTTGTTTGTTTTGTTTTTCCCAGACATTATAGTTTTCTCATTACCTTCCTTCACAGGAAGTTTTTAATAGCTCTTCATGTAGCTATTATGGTAGTCACAGTGTGGAGGGGTTTAAAGGCTTTAAGTGACTTTCTGGAAGAGCATCAAGGTTGAGTTAAATAACCGCTCTGCTATTTTAACCTGGGTCTTCTGCTACTGCAAGCCCAAATTCATCCTTTGTGGGTCAAGATGTCAATATCCACAGCTGCACTTGGCTTTTGAGAAAGGTGCTTGCACACCTGTCAGCACTTGCTGTTATGAATAAAACAGAGCTGTACGGTACAGAAACAAAAAGGAGATACTATGCAAGGTCTGAAGCAGGAGTTTGTGTGCAGGACCAGCTCCTCCTTACCACGTACTGGCAGTACAGCCATGTCTCTGGCTATCTAAGGAGCTGTGTTTGTGAGGGGATAGCGTGTTTTCCTGTCCTAGGATCCCACCAGGATCCATGCTCTTTCCACCTCCCACCTCCAGCTCTTTCCAGCTCCACTTACTTACTTACATATTTCTTATGTCCTGAGCATACAAGAGGACCTTCAACTTCCCATGTGTGAAAAACAGTCATCATAATAAGGTGTTGATATGTTTGGAGCGCTACCTGCTACTATAATAGAAATTATTAGCAGTGATAGATCATTTTCCACACCCACATAGCTAATAGCATCTCTCCTGGGATGGCTGACAATCTAATTGTGGCAGAATGCAGGGAGGCCTGAAGCACATTTCATTAGCAGTTATTGAGTGGGGTACTCTGTTTTGTCCTTCAAAAAAAAAAAAATCACATAAACCACCTGACAGGAAAAAGGAAAAGCGTGTGCAGTACTTTTTAAAAATCAGCGCAGACATAATTAAAGATAACAATGCTGCAGCAAGTCAGTGCAACCTATTGGCATTCTCTTGTTCCACCGTGCACAACAACATATTTTCCCCAAGAGACATTTTTGGAGGTGCAAAAGTTCACCTGCAGCCTGGTAATTCACTTTGAGACAGGACTGTGATCACTTAATGGACTCTTGTGCTGGCTGCTATGGTAACTGCTGCATCACGCTCTCCATAGGCTTGTTTTCAGAGGAGAGTATAAACTGCGAGAGTAAATCTCAAATGGGTTTGTTACTGGAATCAAAATCCCAGGGCGGATTTGCAAGTCTACACGTGGTCTTGGCCCACTGTGCTCTCCTTTTATGGCCATGTTTGCTCTTTTGGCTTAA
Source organism: Ciconia boyciana (assembly GCF_034638445.1). Classification (NCBI taxonomy): domain Eukaryota; kingdom Metazoa; phylum Chordata; class Aves; order Ciconiiformes; family Ciconiidae; genus Ciconia; species Ciconia boyciana. The sequence goes on from NC_132934.1 coordinate 187,227,799, forward strand.
TTTTAAACCCAGTCCTTCAGCATTGTGTGCTCAAAAGAACTTCTTAGAATTGAAGTCTTTTGGGTTTGGGCTGGGTTGGAGGCACATGTGGGAAGTCTAAAAAAAAAGCACAGACAAAATCCTAAAAGATGAGACAAACAGAGCAGAGATTGGGTTAAAACACTCAGCCCATCTGGCCTGGTCATCAAGCTCAAAGGCTGCAGAAGCAAAGACCTCTCCAAAAACAAGCAAAGAAATGTCCTCAGGAGCTGGGAAAAAGAGCTTCCAAGTCTTAAACAAATGTAACCAAAGGAGAGGTGAATAGGCAAACAGTCTGGAGCAATGATGCAGAGACTGGGGAGTGGAGATTTCTCATCCACTTCCTTGGTGCAAGCTTTACCATGAAAGGTGACATTCACCATCCCCTGGCTGATCTGTCTGCAGAGAGGAGCAAGGCTGGGTGACAGGTCCGGGGCAGGATGGAGGATTGCACTGAGTGGGAAGAGGGAAAGTGCAGGGAGAAAGAAAGGGAAAAAGGCAATGGGGGAAGGGACAAGACAAAGAGAAGAGGCAAAAAATGAAGGTAGATGTCAGCGATCTGCTAGAAGCTGGCAAACATGTTCCTGCAAAAGGGTGAGTGAGTCTCGGCTGAGGTCAGACTGTGGAAGACGCGCAGGATAGAGGTAATGGCAGAGGATGCAGGTTCATGTCTGGGCAGGAAGCAGACTTGAGAGCTGGAAGGGGACTCAAGAAATCAAGAAGGCTATTCCTGTGCCCACAGCGGGACCCTCCCTGTCAGGGTCATTTCTTGCAGATGCATGCCTGACCCATTCTTAAAGATCTCCAGCATCAGATGCTCCAGGACTTTCCCAGACCTTCCACTGCAGTGGTTCACCTTCCCCTTCATTAACATGTTTTTCTCAGAGCTAGTGTTGAACCTCCCCATTCTTTCCCAAATGAATGAGAACAGATTGATTGTATCTTATTTTCAGCAGTGTCTGAAAACTATTTAGTCTATTAGACTACTAGACTAATAGTCTATTAGTTTATTTTAGTCTATTTAGAAGTCCCTGGGTTCTTCTCTAGGATTTCTTAAAATATAATGCCAAAGTATTCCAGCTGATGCCTTGCCAATGAGCTTCAGAAGGATTGTTTCATGGAAGCTATGTTCATCTGAGGTGATTTCAGTATCGTGCCAACCTTTTTGGTAACAACATAATGTTCCTGACCCATGGTCAGCTTGTGATCCACCATTACATTCATATGTTCCTCTCCAAAACCAACCAATTTTCTGCCACTGTATAATCATATAGTTGATTTTTCTAGCCTGAATACCGTACCTTTTGTACCTGCTGAATACCATTTGGATTTTTCTTTTCAGGCCATTTCTTCAATTTGTTAAGGTCATTTTGAATTTTAACTCTTTTCTCCAAAATATTTGCCATCACTTTTATCTCTAAAGTTAATGTGCGGCCTTTCTAGTCTCTCATCTATTTTGTTAAAGGAAGCACTGAATAGACTTGATTCAAGACAGACCCTTACAAAACCTTATTGAATCCCTCAATTTTAACATGGATCTAAGGATAACATCTTCCTGGAAAAATGCAGAAGAAGAGATAGGAGAATGAAGAAGAAAGTGGGAGTAGGTCAGTTAGTTAGGGTGAAAAATCTGTTGGGGTTGGGGGGGGGTGGTAGAGTTAAATACATAGGGAAATGGACCATAGTGGGATACTACTCCTCAAAGCCATAAGGTAAGAGACAGAAGTGAGTGAAAGGACTAAAACAAACAGGCTGACAATCAAGGGAGTCATAACGGAACTGGTGGGTTCCCACAGCATTTGATAAAATCAGTGAATGAAATCAAGTTTTAAAAAAAATCAATACAACCTTCAACAAAATATAGAAATTATATGTGGTGACTGTTAAATCAATTAAAAGGAAAACACTGTTTAAGAACAGGCAGACAGGTGGTGGTGGGCTAGTCCTACAACCAAATCAGAGAGATCTGGCAAGGGTAATAGCGCTGAAGCAGCAGTTCATGCAGGACTCAGTTGTGCTGTTCTCTGATGCCTGCATCTCCGAACCACTCCAGTTACATCCATGGGACAAGCCCAAGAAGAAGGCAACATGGTATGAGCAAGTATCCAGCAGAGCAGAGGAGTGAATGACTGAAAGTCACCTGATATTAGCCGTCAGCAGAAAATGATGGAGAGCTGCTTTTCTCCTGGCTGCTGCATCTCTGCAACCTGCCATGTGTAAAAGCGGGGCTTTCAAAACAGGATCAGTGTGCATAGCCCTGAGTAAGACAGGCAATGGAGAGATAGGGTGGTGTATCTCACATGCTGCCCTCCCCTGCTGCCCCTTTCCCAGCTGAGGCTGTCACCTCCTGGGTCTGCTGTGGGTTTGAACATCAGCCCTTAGCTAAGCTGCAGTAGCTGGGACGTCCTGACTGTCCTCATCACATGGCGTGAGCTATTTAGGCTTTCCACCCCCTGTCCCGTATGATGACTTCTGAGGTGGCAAGAGCAGCCCAGTGTGAGTGGCAGGGCTGGAGGGCTGGCAGGGGTGGACCACCACGATGAGGTCTTCCTGGGGTGCGTCACCACATCTGTCACTGGGAGGGTGTAATGATGGGTCACCAGGCAGGCATGAAGGTCATGGGTGGGGAAATGACCATCCCAGTGTTCCCAGTAACATGCACCAGCTCCTGACTGTCCCAAAATGTGATAACTCAGCCAGGACAGACCTCAGCCACTTGGGCTTGGCCCCACGCCATGGTCACTGATGGCAATTCACATGCTGAGCTCCTCTTGCTCACCATGCACATGGGTCTCGTTCTGACGCACATTATCCAAAATAAAAAGTCCTGTCTGGCAACATGGTTGTCTCTGGAGTCATGTTTGGGCCTCACTCAGCTCAGATCCTGAGACAGGAGGCTCACCTTCCTTGGAGACACAAGGCATCTCTTCTTCAGGCTACAGGCGCTGCCAGCATCTCAGGAAGCTTGCAGCTGAACAGAGCAGACAAGCTGTGATAGCACTCTCTTCTCATGTATTTTGCCAATTGGCAGCTCTTCCCAGGTGCCACGTGCAATGGTTTTGCTGCCATGTCATCCCTCTGTGGAAGCTCTCCTGGAGGGGTACAGCAGGAGACGTGCCTGAGCCCTGGTCTGCAGCTGTAGAGGGGTCTGTGGGTGCAAGAGGTGGTACACAGAGGTGAGCAACATGAGAACGATGCTGAGAGGGCATCTCACGTAGTAGTGAAAGATATCACCCTAGCATTGAAGTCCTTTAAGGACTCTGCTGCTCTATGTCCTTCCAGATGAACATACAGAAGGAGCTTCACTCTTGATTATGCTGGCAACTGCCTACCACCAATTATGGTTGAAAGAAATCCATACTGTTGTTTCAGATTCCTTGAACTTTCTATCTTCCACTGTCCTCCAAAATAAAAAGCATATATAATTATGCAAACAAACAAGGCCTAGGCTTTTTCAGCCTGTCTTTTATGCTTTTATTCATGAAGTATACCTCAATGTGCCAAAAAGAAAGAGACAAATTAGCCTGAAGCATCCATTTTTCAGGATACCTGGGCACGGTTTTCTGCAAGAGAAATATGAGCCTGAAGCCATCTGCTATTTCCTGTGAAATATCTCCCCTGTCTGACGGGGCTGACTGCTGCACTTCTTACTTCCTTTGCACATGGAGAGAAAAAAAAGGCAGCTCATGGCCACCCGCACTTTCAGCTCCGTTTACTGATCTCCACAGCTTCCTCATGAGACTCTGCCAGAAAGGCAGTTTAGCTGACTACAGGCAGTTCTCATTAATCCCCCCTCACTAAACAAGATGCAGAATGGAAAATTGCAAAGCAGGAAAGCCAGCAAATTGCATGAAAGCAACATTTTAGGAAACCTAAGCAAGACACTTTTTGCAGCACGCCCACATTGATGAGCAGTTGTTTCTAACGAATTGCTTTTTACGAGTCCAAAGCATACACATTTGTATGCCTGCAAGGCCATGTGTAACATCTCTGGAAGGGCCCTTCCTTCCTCCCGTGTCCGTGCTGCTTTTTGATAAAGTCTCCGGTGCCTACAAAACATCAAGGGCACTGACCCTTCTTCTTTCTGCCTTATTTAAATTGTTTGCATTTCAGAGGAGCTAATAAAAGGCAATAGTGGCAATGCTGTTAACCAGGAGTGAAGCTATGACATCGCTACTGCACTTCTTAATGCTTCCTTTGGGCTGCTCTTGTGTTCAAAAGCACAGCAAGAGGGATGGGAGGCCCCTTTTTCCTCTCCATTCCCCTTAGCCAGCACTGCTATGTGGGAAACCTTCATCTCGGCCGGTTGGGGGGCTGGTTCATTTGCCTGTTTGCATAGCTTGCGGGTGAGAGAACATAGGAGGAAGCACGTTGTAGCTGCTACATTGCACAGGCAGCCTGGAAGGCAGGCTGGGCTTCTGCCCTGGGGGAGGTGGAGGAGCAGGCAGACCCCTTGGCAGGTACCCCCGACATGGCCCTGCTCCACTGACTCCCACGAAAAGGGGGACTACCCCCTCTGAGGAGGGGCAACAGCAAAACGTGAGGTGCACAAGCTAGGGTCTGGCTTCATTTTATGGGATCACAGGATAATAGCTGAGGTTGGCAGGGACCCCTGCTCAGAGCAGGGTCAGCTACAGCAAGTTTCTCAGGGCTGTGTCAAGTCAGGTTTTGAGTAACTCCAACACTGGAGACCACAACCTCTCTGGGCAACCTGTGCCAGTGTTCAACCACCTTCTTAGTAAAAAAGTTTATTATCCACAGGAGTTTCCTGTACTTTGGTTTGTGCCCATTGCCTCTTGTCCTGTCACTGGGCACCACTGAGGACAGCCTGGCCCTGTCTTCTTTACTCCACCATCTGGTATTTATGCATATGGATAAGAGCCCTCTGAGCCTTCTCTCCTGTGGGCTGAGCAGTCCCAGCTCTCTCAGCCTCTCCTTGTATGAGAGATGCTCCAGTCCCTTCATCATCTTTGTGGCCCTTCATCATCTTCGTGGCCCTTCATGAGACATTGCTAATGAGGCTGCCGGTGACTGGCAGTTCAGAGCTCTCTGTATTCTGCCTTCTGATCAGCTCCTCTTTTGCTATAACCACTCTGTCAGCTTGGATGAGCCCAGCTGAAAATTGCTCATATGTTGATGTCTGTATGAAAGATCTCCCAGCCCGTGCACATGACGCTTCCCTGACAGCATGCCAGAGTCAGATCACTCGACTTGCTTTTTGTTTTCCTTTCTCTGCCAAACTCACAGACTCAGCAGCCACAGAAATACAACTTCCAAGGTATGAAGTCAGGTTTTTGGTAAAGGCATAGAAATCAGTGTCCATTCCTTTATTCTTGTTTTGGCTAGTGACGTTACCTGTTGCTCATATCCGCTACTACCTGTCTCCACTGGCAGTATAACGAGCAGGGAGCTGTCTCCCTACGTGCTCAGAAACTCATTCCTTTTTTGAGCTTAAGCGTTGCAATCACTGAGGCATCTAAGTCAGGCAGTTCTTGTAGATGGCTTGGAAACAGGTGGGTGATCTTTCTGTGCTTTATTTCAGTAGAGGTAACCATGCTTCCTTCTCCTTCATCTGTCTTGCTTTTTTTAGGTCGTAGTTTCTGCAGAGCATCTGTCTTCTACTCAGTGTTAGCCTAATATAATAAAAAAATCGGTGGTGATACATTATGGGATATTGTCGTTTAATCCCAGCTGGCAACTAAGCCCCACACAGCCGCTCGCTCACTCCCGCCCAGTGGGATGGGGGAGAGAATCAGAAGGCTAAAAGTGAGAAAACTCGTGGGTTGAGATAAAGACAGTTTAATAGGGAAAGCAAAAGCCGTGCACACAAGCAAAGCAAAACAAGGAATTCATTCACTCCTTCCCATGGGCAGGCAGGTGTTCAGCCATCTCCAGGAAAGCAGGGCTCCATCAGCGTAATGGTGACTTGGGAAGACAAACACCATCACTCCGAGTGTCCCCCCCTTCCTTCTTCTTCCCCCAGCTTTACATGCCGAACATGACGCCATATGGTATGGAATATCCCTTTGGTCAGTTGGGGTCAGCTGTCCCAGCTGTGTCCCCTCCCAGCTTCTTGTGCCCCCCCAGCCTCCTCGCTGGTGGGGTGGGGTGAGAAGCAGAAGAGGCCTTGACTCAGTGTAAGCACTGCTCAGCAATAACGAAAACATCCCTGTGTTATCAACACTGTTTTTAGCACAAACCCAAAATATAGCTCCATACTAGCTACTATGAAGAAAATTAACTCCATCCCAGTCAAAACCAGCACAGATATGTATGATATATTAGAAAGATAGACAGACAGATAGTTACATACTTACATACATGCATACATACATACATACACAGTATGAAGACTAGCAACCAAAACACAGGTTCTTTTTCCCTCAAGATATTCCTATTAGGGGCATGCAGAGTGACTTCTTCCTGCCTTTTCTTAAATGAAATTACCAAAACAGGCTTCTAAATTTGTTGCCTTTACAGAATAACGGTCATGAACCAGGGGCAGCTTCAGGACCTTCCAGGCTTCCTGTAAGCCATATCTGCATGGGTTGCATCATCCATAAATGCAGGTGTGCAGTGAAAAGGGCAGGATGAAGTTGCACATTGCTGAAAGTTCAATCAAATCCAAGTCAGACTGATCTTCTAAGAGGATGTAACTTCACAGCATTCATGTGTCAAAGTTTCCAGGTAAAAAAGGCTTGGCAATTTGGTAAATAGCATAATAGCCCTGTAAAAACCTGATGGATTTCCCCAAGTTTAGGAGAAAGAGGGAAACCAGGATGGTTATTTCAAGTAGAAAGTAAATCCCTTACTAGTCAATCTTTCTGATGGGAAAGGAAATTATTATATAGACCTGGCCAGGGACAATCACATATTCCGTCAGAATAATTTCTGTGGGCAGAGACCCACAAACCTACAGTATGAAGGTACAGATGAAGAGACCACCATGGCCGCTGGAAGGATTACAGCCCACTGCTTTGTAGCTATACGCTGCTTTGCCAACCCATCTGAAGTTACAGCATTTCTGTAATCTACGTAATATACTGAAGAGTTATTAAGTTTGAGTAAACCAAACAGCAGTGGGCGTGACAGCCGTGTGGTAAGTGCTTGACTCAGATGTCTACCACAGAACTTAAGTTTCTCATATATTTCTGTCCTCCTCAGTGAGGACAACAAGCAAGGCTGGAACTTACTGGTCAAGGGCTCAGTGGGGCTGTGTCAGGATGACTAAACACTTGTCCTGGCTGTGGCACTGATCCCTGACTAATCTCTCCATGCCTGAGGTTTCAGTCTTTCCGATTGCTTTGTTCTCAGGAATCGCTCACAGCAGGATAAGAGTAATATTGTTTCTGGAATAATTCCCTTAAACTTCAATTGATCCAAGATTCAGCTAAATGTGTTGTTAAGTGATATAGTAATACAAAAACATGAGGAAAAGTGGGAAGTTGGTTAAATTTGCTACAAACTACTGCTGTCTGCGGCCACAGTTCCTGACGGGATGGATTGAATGTGTCCTGTCATTCTGCAGATCCAGGTCAATGAGTCTTGTAGCATAAAGTGACACACACGTGTAGTTGTTCTCAAGAGCTAGATCTTAGCTGTGATACTCGGAAATGCTCAGATGACTGTACTATTATGTGGAGCCATATAAATAATGAACTTCATGAAGAAGTCCAGAGATCTTGGAGACAGAGCGAAGCATAGCACAAAGGCGCTTTTGGATGTCCTGCTGCTTATAGACTGTGTCCATCCAAGCACAGCAAAGCCTCTCTTCCTGGGGTAACTGTTACTCTTTAAGCTCGCTGGCGTTACTTGGCGTTAATAATTAACTCCACTTATTGATATAGCTGTTTTGGTTTATTTACTTTAAAAACTGGGGATTTTTCAGATGCTTCTTCGAATAGCAGCTCTCTGCTTAGTAAAGCATAGGGTAGTTGGTAGTTTCCAGCTAAATGGGCTCCGAGCTTTGACCGACTTTTCAGGGAGACTTTGCCATGCAAGCAGCAGCAGAATTTGTGCAGTGTTTGTAGGCTGACCAGTCCCCATGTTACAGTATGAAGGTTTGTTTGGCTGATACTTCCAAAACTGTGGCAGCAGGAGAAAACGCATAAACACGACTCTTGTTTTCTTGTGTGTAGATGACGTGTTCAATAAAGTATGACCCAAATTCAGCTGTTACAGTACACAAGCTAAGTACCCTAAAAGTAACTAAACCTCACTCTATTTCAGACCAAAAGAAAGGCTTCTGAGCCAAAGAAGCCTTTCCAAATGGAAATTGTCTTAACAAAAGATGTGACCGCTCTCTATAAGCATTGTTTGTCTGTGTTTTTGAATCATCACAGCTATAATAACTCTGCTAATAAACTTTATTTTGCATTGTAAACTCTGGTGTCAATTTGAATCTTGAATTGAGATGCAGAGCCTGGAGTGAGTTGAACGTTAGCGAAGACAGGGAATGTCTCATGATGAACTAATGCCTATCAGTAACAGCAGTTACTGATTTAGCCATATGATTAGCTGCTATCTGTGAGGAACTACCTTTCAATAAGTAACTAGAAAGAGGATTCAAGCCTTTGTCTGTGGTTTGTTTTGCTGTTATGCTCTAATGTTTTTGATTCTCCTCCCCCCTTACACATACCAGCTAAAAAAAGTCTTACTTTGACAGTTGCTTATTTCTTTGCAATGCCTTTCAGCACACATCTGGAAATGATGGGGTTAAAAAACTGCAGTTGGGGGGGAGCTATTATGCTGACTTTGTTCTTAAGAATTCTTTGGTATTCTTAATGAAAGATGAAGAAATACTAAAATAAGAAGCAAAACTGTTCTGAATACATTCACATCTGCAGGTCCCCCTAGATTCCTCCTGCAATATGGGAACGCAGAGAAGACACTGAGTCTGGGCCATCAGACACCATTATGCTCCTCTGTTATGCAAGAAAATGATTGCAAGGCATGTTCATAAGGAGATCATCATTATACAATTAAAGTGAAACTAAGCTCGTGTTTGGGAGCATTTAAGCTGCTATTAGAAACTGCAGCTCAAGCTAATATCATATTTCAGCAATGTTCTGACACAAGCCCTGAAGGAAATTGCCCTAAGTGAGTTTTGTCTGGATATATATGCTGGGATATACAATAGAGCTGATTCCTGGCATTGCAAAGATGCAATACCAATAACATATGCAGAAAAAGAGTATCTCTGTAACACAGATACTTCTATTTGAACCTCCAGGCCTGTTCTACTTACATTGCAGTAACTTCTAGCCTAAGCTGTATCAGGCACAAGTAAGAGAACTTCCTGCATTCACTCTTACTTAAAGCAAAGAACATTTCTTTCCGAAAACCAATCCAATCTTGATTTGGAAATTGCCAGTGATGGAAGAATCAACCACAAGACTGGATAAATGTTTCCAATGGTTAATTATCTCTGTGGTTAAAAAACATTCCTTACCTCTAGTCTGAATTTGCCCAGCTTCCACTTTCAACCACTGGATCTCATTATATCGTTATCAGCTATGTTAAAGAGTCCATTTTCATATTTCTCTCATCCATGTAGGCATTCACAGGTGGGATTCAATTTATTCAGCTTTAGCTGTCAGGCGTTCACTGTATAATCTAAATTAATTCAGTAGGTCCCTTTGCACTCAATGCAGAGAAACAGCCATCCCTCATCTACCCTCCTTGCTGCTGGCACATCTACTTTATGTGACATAGCTGGGCGTTGATCCACCTTCCGTCTGCTCCTGTTTGACATTGTATGCGGACCCTGTGCTTGGATGACTCTTGCTGTGACTCCTCCATGTTTGGCCATGCACAGAACAGAGGTTTTCAACAGGTGATGTCCCTGATAGGGCAATTACACCTCCAGGTTCTTGTCTAGCCTCGTTGAAATCCCAGATATAGTTGTCAGTGATCTGATTCCTGTGGCCTGCCCGCTCAACATTTACTCCATATCCCTCTCCCTCTGTCAGGTTTTCTCATAACTATGCAAGTCTTGTGATGACAGCCAAGCTGTCTCCCACATCCTTGCTAGTTTTTCTGTTCTGGACTGCTCAAGGCCATTTGGTGATGTTGGGCCTGCCATTGCCTTTGCAGTGTCCCCCTCTTTTCCTCATACGGATGTCATATCCAGTGAAATGGTTGATGAAGAAAGCTAATCTCGCAAATTTCAGGGCAAACATGCTATTCCAGAAAGGGTGACTGAGCTTCCTCTTGAGGAAAGAAGCATGATTTCCTCTAGTGGAGTCCTCAACCCCACGGTTTCTCAAGGCTCTCATTTTCCAAGAACATCAAGAGCTATTGGAAGAATTTCCTTCTTTTCACAACCCACTCTGGCCAGCTCAGCACCCAAACCACTTCCATGGTCTGCTTCTCTCCTTACTGAGAAAGCAGTATGTTTTCTAGACTTGTCCGCTTCCATCTTACAATTTCTTACTGAGCTAAAGGGGAAAGAGTGGTGGTGTTCCTTGACTCCATTAGCAGGAATCGTGCTGTTTTAATATCACTCTTGCAGATTCACAGCAATTCCACTGAATCAGGTCACTAAGCCAGAGAATATCTACAGTAAGGATCTGAATGACTCTGGAACTAATGTATCCAGCTCAGAGTAGCATATTTTTGCTTTTGCAAAAATAAAATTTAAAAGATGAAAACAATGAATGGAATAGTAGTACCACAATGAGAAGAAATAACTCAGTGATGAGAACTTGAAGGTTTCTACCACCTGTAATCTTAGACTGATGTGAACCATTTGTACTCTTAGTCTCAGAGATACAGCAGACACTGGAGCAAAAAATTCTTTATGCATGGAAGAATTTCCAGCCCAGGAATGCTGAAAAAGTTTAGCTGAGGTTTGAGTCCTTGTGTGTAAACAGAGTGGGGTCTACAAAACACTGGTGTGGTAACATCATGCTTCACCCAGTGGCCAATGACAAGGATTTCCACTGTAGCGGCAATGTGGCCCTTGAGACCCCACTGGAAAGATGCTGCTGTTAACAGAGAAAATCACCCTGAATCGGTGAGTGTGCTTGTGTTTATATGTGTGAGATCACAGGCACAGCTCATGGTGGATATACGATTAGCAAAGTACTTTCACCACTGCTCATAGAAGCACAGATGTGCCAAAAGCTGTGATCCAGAGGGAATACGTCAAAGGTTGAGTGAGAACAGTTAATCCTTCACATCTATCCCGTCTTTTTCCGCTGTAATTGCCTGCAGGAATGCTGCCTATCACCAGCTGTGGCAGTGCGTGTAGGTGAAAACTGAGCCAGGGGATCTCAGATCACCACAACTCCCTCCATGAAAGCAACTGCACTGTGATGGTAACATCATGCACTTGACGCTAGCCCAGCCTGGATTTGCATTGCAGTCAGATGCCACGTTCAGATGGCATAATTTGTGACAAATCTCCACCCCTGTTCCCCAAACAAGTGTCAGAGCCTCTGCTCCGATGCCCACAGCGTAACATCATTCTGGGTGGCATCATGGTTTGGTGGTAGTTCCCCAACAGGCTCAAAACAGATCACCTGGACCACTCTCAGATTTAAGACCATAAAGTCCACCAGAACTGGGATTTAGGAAGATTTCTGGGGAAAAGCTGAATATGGCCTTTAGACCTAAGCCTCTTCTAATTAATCTTCATAGTTTGCTACTGAAAGGCAATACACTGGGCAGAAGGTTTCCCTCTTCACCAGCAGAGATCTGAGTTATGGGTCTGTCCCCTCCTCACAAGAGTATTTATGCTTCACATTTCTCCAGAACAGCTTCTTAGCTTACAAATATTTGCACATGATGGAGCTGGAATAAGACTTTCAAAGATTTGTAAATACTTCAGGCAGATAACTCCCATTCATTTAATGTAATTCTCTAGGAAGCATTAAAAAAATGTCAGTCAGGGTTTTTAGGAGAAATTTCTTTCTGTGCCAGAAAACCTTTACATAGCTACTGCCAATGCTACTGTGGAAATAATAACACTGTAAGATTTCAAAATCATGTTTATAAGCAGGAGCCACTATGGCTCAGAAAACTCCAGTGATTCATCAGCACTGTTGTTATGGTGAATTTTCCTGGAAAAGTACATTATTGCAACAATTCCCCTTTTTTGTCATCACAGTGTTTATTTCATTATCTGTTTGTTTTTACTTCTGATCTTAGTTTGGCACAGAGATCCTTGTATCTAAAAAGGGGTTTAAAAACCATCAGCATTTTGAAACATATGCAAATTGCCAGGGGATTTTATTTTTGGCTTTTTGAGTAACATTGTGTTTTTGTACTTTTTAACAGCAACGAGCAATCGTCCCTCTCAAATAGCAGTGTTTTTAAGTGACGTTTCAACTTTTGTGGCTGCGGTCCACTCTTTTATAATGTGGGAAATGCCCTGCCTCTGAACTGTGTAAGTGATACGTCACATTCTCCACCAGTCTGCTTTTTAGCAGAAAGGAGTAAACACCTCTGAGGTCCTGAGGACATGTTTTTAAAACAGTGTCCGGTACTTACAAGGATTGCGATAACGATAGCTGTGGAGTTAGTAGAGAGAAAACACCAGATCAGGAGAGAGATGCTGAGGACAGGGCAAGAGGAGCAACTTCAAGTAATAGCATAAAATGGAACAAAGGAAAATTACAGCTTAATTGCCCAGAAGCTGCTAGGCTGCCGACTAAGCCTCGTGGGGGAGATGGTGGGAGTCCCAGAGGATGAGTGGTAAACATGGGCCTGGACAAAGCACTGGAAAATGTGCTGCTTGCCAGCAACCCTCCTGCTACATGATAGAGATAAGATAGGTGGCCTAAAACGTCTCAGAAGACATCTGTGAAACAACTCTTGAGGCAGATAGTGAGCAGGAGTTGGTGGCCAGCCCCTCCAGCCCTTCTCGTTGCTCCAGCCCCTGCCCTTCTCTCCTTTTCCCTTCCCTTCTCCTGCTGCCCTACCTTCCCCTGTAAGGCTCCTCTTAAGCAGCTCTCTATGTTTGTTGTAACTCTTTCCAAGAAGTTTGATAGCATGGCGACAGTCTGGGTTATCACAGTACACAGGAGGTATCGAGATCACTCATATTGTCATCACTCAACGATACTGGCTGTCACAGCCCTTCATCACCTGCAGCTTGTAAGATGGCCACAACTCAGCTTAAGGTTTTCCTGAGAGAAAATGGGGATGGACTTTTGGAGGAGGGCCCTGCCATCATGGGATGGACAAGACACATGGGTGCAGCGTGCTCATAACCTCCTCACTGTGTACATCTGGATCTGTTCTCATGGACAACCCAGGCCAGAGTTTTCAGTTTTGTGATGGATTTTTTCAGACATCCATCAGAAGGTTGGTCCCACGTGACATGGACACCTGGGGCGCTTGGAATGAGGAAAGATGCAGGATAAACATCCTCCTTTTCCATAAAGAACAAGGAAGGCACAGAGAGGAGCATTTTAAGAGTGACGTCAAATTTTTCTCACCCAAAGGCAATCTCTCTGGGTCAGATTCCTCTGAACAAATAAAGACATCTACGTCTAGTCATCCTAGGCCTCCCAGCATCAGCAGGAATAATGAGCACAACTAAAGGTGGTACTTCTCATCTGTAGGTACACATTTCAAATGCACCATATATTCCTTTGCATTGACTCAACAGGGATCCAAGAGTGATTAGCTCAGATGTAAATAGTTTTATTGTAGACATACAATGACAGGTGACACGGATCCTGCCTCCATGCCTTGGTTTGCCCTGCCTTCGCTCTTCACCAGGGCTTCAGGCAGCGAAGCTTAAAACTGCTTCAGCTTCAATAGTTTAATTTCCCTTTGTCTTACAGTCCACTTTTGATTCATGCCTGGACTTTGTGACTTCTTCCATGCCACTCCCTATACCCAGAGCATTCCTCCAGTTGAGGTTTGACAAACATCCTGATTCTTAAAACAGCTCAGAGCACACCTGCTCTGCGAAAAACTGAAGCTGCAGTGGCCCCACCCTGAGCAGGATTTGCTCGGTCCTGTGATGCACTGCTGGCATTGCTAAGGGAAGACCTCCTCTCGCTCGTATTTCACCAGTTCCTCATTGCAAGGAGGTGCTGGATCCCACAGACAAAATAATAAATTCACCTCTCTAAAACTTGGACGGTCAAGTCATTCCCATGTACAGAGTAGAAGACGGGGGGAAAATTGAAAGGAGACACAAGAACTGTCTTGTGACTGTCATTAGGTGAATGACTTCTGCCAAAATGGGGGAATAAATTGCTCTCTGTGGCCACCAAAGGTAGGATGAGAAGCAATGTACTAAAATTGCAGCAAAGGTTAGCTGTTAGGGAAAGATTTCTGAAGGAAAAGATAGTGGGGGTCTGGATTATATTGGTTAGATGGCAGACACTCTGTTACAGTTGTTTTTAAGACCAGGCTTGAGAAACATGTCATACTGCGGTCACAGCTAAGGAGCAGGGCAATGGATTACATGGCTGTCCATGACCCGTTTCCCACGAGTAGATAAGTATCCAAATGTGATGAATCACAGGGCAGGAATCCCAGCTCATCCTGGGGCAGGACAGGAGCAGCAGGGCCGGGGCGGGGGGGGGGGGGGAGCTTTAGCATTTGGTGATGTAGTTTTGTAGCCCTGGGGAAGGTTGTTGTTGGGTCATGGCCCTGTTTGGTTTTTAATGAAACTGCTTAATTCTGCAGAGCTCACAGAGAAAACTCCTGCAGAGGTTAACAGTAGTTGGAAGTTCAGGAGAAGGTACAGAGTTGGTGAAAGAATAAAAAAAATTCAGATGCATTTGTTCCTCCTAGCTGTTGCTCCAAGAGACACTTGAAAATATAGATCTGCCAGGTGATGTTCTTATTTGGAGAACAGAGAGTTTTCCAAGTATACTTTGTGTAGTTAAGAGTCGCATCCCATTCCTACAAGCCACAGAGCTGCCGTTTGAACAGGCTCGCAGGTAGACTGGAGAAATATCTGGTTTGACATGGGAAATCCAGGTTTAAGGTAATCACAGGAGGTGAGATGCTACCAGAGCTGCAGTAAAAGCTACAGCACTAAGGCAGAATGGTTCCCTGGGGACACAGTTGGAAGATCTGGTGAGTGCTGTCACACAACCTGTTTCCTACTCCCAGCCCAGGAACCACTGCAAGCAGCAGCTCTTCTCAACTTTTTCCTGTGTCCTCAGCCTCATGAAAATTCCTAGGTAGGTTAAATGCTCTGTCAGGCCCTGATATCCCTCCTGACCAAAGCTGAGCCTCAAAAGCAAATAACATTTTCATCTTCTTTCAATGGCTTCTGCAGCCTACCCCAAACACCATATTGCCGCAGCTAAAGTGGTAGCAGTACCAAAGCCAGGTGGGATGACATTATCTCTGATTTATCTCCATGGACTTCAGTTACAGCCATATGGCTATAGATAGTCTTACCCTGGCCCATACAACACTCTTGTCAGGTGTCTTAGATATCGTCTATGCCCCTGTGCTATCCCAATGAAGATTTAATGAGTATGTTTTCTGTGACAATAGAAACTTGATGACATGAAGAAAAGAAATCTTTTCCATTCTCTTTTTCCTCAGGGACCTCCAAGACCCATTGGATGTCTACCCCATGGGGCAGGCACATAAGAGACATCTCACACTTCCGGTTCCCTCCAGTCACCAAGACCAGGAGACCTTTTTGAACATGTCCTAACTTCCTTCTAGCATATGCTCAGCTTCTTTCCATGGAAACACCTTTGCTGAGTCACATCCTTGCGCTGAGCTGGAATGTGGCCAGGGGACACACCTGGAAATATAAGCTGAGAAACGTGCAAGGATACTGACCCAGCAAGCATGCTTCAGCAGGGTCTACACTTGCTCTGGCACCCTCTAACTCTGTCAGATGGTTATTATACTACTTTCTACTGTTTAGGCAGGTACCCAGTTGCTCAGCTTCATCCTGCTGTAAGGTCCAGTCTGGCCTGTCCATTTCTACAAGCTAAGGGGTAAGGTCCTGGCACTGTTCCAGAGGGGTGTCCTCTCTGGAGGCAAAGCTGTGCTGCTTGTGTGCAGGGGATGATGTGTGATGTCCCTCACATGATGTCAGTGCTTGACTGGACAGGGAGTCGGATTGCCACATGCCATAGCTGTCTCCGTGGTGCTGTGGTGGCTTGCGTAGCCCAACCTGCACGGTCTGCACCAAGCCATGCCTCTGCCTCCTGAGGCTCAGAAGGTGACATGGAAATACTGTGTGTGTTGTCCTGCTGCAGAAACCACACTGCCAAGAGGAAGCCATCGCCCTGAGGGAAACAAAAGCCTTGGGACTGGCTGGAACAAAGCGGAGGGAGGCATGCCCTAGGCTGGACCGGTGCTTTGTCTTTACGTGTTAGGGCATACACATCCTTGGATGGGTGCAGTCAAGCTCATCCACATAAAACAATTCACACAACCTCTTAAGTTAGTGGGTTGTAAAGATCCCAGGGACCCACCCTTTCACATCACATCTTCTTGGGTATCATCTCATGCATGGAGGTCTGAAGCTAGAGAAGTAGAAATGGGACTTGTTTCTGCCATGTGCAGAGTCAAACCCAGCTTAGCCCAAACTCATGGACCTGGGCAGGTTCAAGCACTACTGTAATTGTGCACCCTTCTGTCAGTCCTGCCAGGACTGGCAGGAGAAAGCCCTATGACAAGGGTGTGTGAAGCAGCCTCAGGAGAGGTGGAAGGAGAGGGGAGGACTAGCTAGGGAGTTGACCAAGCCACGCAAGTCGGGTGAGGTGGTGAATCAATGCGTCATTCCCTGAGCAACCACAAGACAACTCCCCAAGTGGCTGCCCTTCCCAGGCAGGAGCGTATGTCTGCACAATGTACGTGGATTGCTGCTGGGGGTGAATCCCCTCTCAGGACCCAGCAGATGAGTCAGAGATGACTCAGGTCTTTGTAGTCCTCCTTGCTCAAGTGGTATTGGGTAGAGGAGGGAAAATATGAAGCCTGTTTGTATTTCTTCTGTGTGAGTGTGACTCCTAGTCTTGCTATAAACCATAAAAACTCACAGGGGCATTTTTTCTGGACAAACTTGCCTGCTGGGTGCACACATTAAGCTGTAAATCCAGTCTTTCATAGGAGAAAACAGCTTCATTTATAAGTGTCCCATTAAGCAAGAACATGCTTCATTATTTGTGGGGAGACCATTCTCCTGCCCACATGTTGAGGTATCTTGGAAGCAGTATGTAGTTCTTTGAGGACCTATTATTAATTTGAATTTATTGAGTGCTGACAGATGTGCTTGGGGCTTTACAGTCACATAAGGGAGCCCTTGTGGCTGCACTGTTTCAAGAGAAAACTCTCACGAAAAGGTGGAAGCCCTTTTGGTTTAAGGAGGCTGAAAGACACTGTTCTGATTTTCGAAACGCTGGCCTCAGCAGCACTCCACGGCAAAGTGCTGATAAACACCGACGGGAGTAAAAAGGGACTCTCTCCTCTGCAATCGGCTAAGTAACATTTGCTACACTGATTCTGTCTGCCTGAGTTATATCTGAGGAACACAAAGATGCTGACTACATAGAAATCAAGTTTGGTTTGTTTTCATCTGTGTAACCGTGAGAAGACTGTAGCTTCTCATTCTAAAGCCAATTTGTGGTTGCAGGTTTTCTTTGCTCTTCTGCATTGTGTTCTCTCATCACCCTGTCCTGGCAAAGGGAATGGTATCTCCTGTGAGTCTGTGGTTGCTAAAGAAGGTGTAGTAATAGAGAAAAAACATATTCCCAAACTATTTTATTTTTAATGATACTTCTGTCTTTCAGCAGTGATGAGTCACAACTCATCACTCAAGTGATGTGTCCCTCCACATCAATGGAGGGACACTTGATTATAAAATTCTGTGTCTGGGCTTGACACTACAGAACATGGAGAAGAGTTGTGAGTAAACAATACAGACTCACACAATGTAGCAGTATTTTTCTTCTTTTTTCTTCTGACTACTCTATGTGAGTAGATAAGTTTGGGTTTCCAGGCTGTCTGTTTTTGGTAGACTTTTTTGGTAGCTTCACAAAGTAAAATCTCATGACACCAGCTTTGAGATACTGACAATACTTAAAGTGTTGTAAAGGCAAAGAGTGAACAGACATGCTTCCTTGTTGCTGCCGATGGCAGGAGAGGTAAGACCCAAAAGGCCCACACGCACATATGCTCTTTAAAACTAGTGAGTCAGTAACACGTGGGATGGAATCTGGGAAACCATCCCGCTAACCTTTTCCAGGTCCTTAAGCTTGGTGTGTGATGGTGAAGGTGATAATGATTAAAAGAATAATCTGTCATGTTTAGAGAGGTGACATGGCAAAACACCGTTGTGTTTTTTTCTTTCCCCTCCCACAGGTTAGATTACATTATAGAGAAAGAATTTACCCAAAGGCAGATAATGCTTAAACCATTTAGAAATAATTAATAGACATTAGAGTCATTGCATACTACAGAAAACTGTGTCCTGAAAGGCTACACAATAACTTCCCTTGTTAGAGTAAAGGATGTTTTTTTAGGCTCAGTTGGTGCTTCCGACTACCTAATTACCCAGAAATGAGGTAGCTTTGCTCTTAAGGAAGTCAGAAATGCACATTGGTGAGTGCTGGGCAACATAGGCCACATAGCTTTCACAAAACATGGTGCAGATATGTTGGCAAATTAGTTTTGCAGGTGGGGGCAGTGGGTCTCTCTACTTCTTTAAATGTCTTTCTCTTCTGTTTTCTAAAAGGTCAAAATAGCTTTGCATTTCATCTGCAGAATCGATTCCTTCCTTTTGTAGTATCATGCATTAAAGTAGCACCCTAGATACAGCTGATGTCTCTGCTCGGGATCCACAAGGACCATCATCCTGGCCATGGCCAGCAACAGGACCTCCCTTGTCACTCATGGGTGATCACCATCCCCTGTTGGGACCATGGGAGCAGCAGGAGAGAGTGGATTCTCTCTAAACACCAAGCGCCCAGGGCAGACCCCTAAAACATGGAAAGTCCCATCTCCTCACCCATGTCTCGTGCTCGTTTTGGCTGCCCATTTTCCCAGGGCACGAGAAGTGTCTCAGCTCAGCTGCTGGCAAACCTCGCATCCCAGGGACAGTGCAGCTGGCAGAAAGAGAAGCTAAACCAGCCCCAGCTCCTTCGCTTGTTAAACAGCACCGTGGGGGAGGAAGGGGATACATCCGCTCCCGAGGTTTTGCAGAGGAGGTTGGGAAACATCCTTTTTCCCCTGGGACTCCTTGCAGCTGCAGGCATAATGCCCTACCGTGTCCCACGTTGGTGGCACAGTGCAGCCGAGCATCTTTCTGATGGTGCCGCTTCCTACCTCATGCTCCTTGCAGCTCTGGCACACGACTCTTGGTTTGGCTGGAAATGGGAAAGGTCTGTCCCGCTGAGCTAAGATGTAAACGGGGGCTTAGCCTTTCAGGAGCTGGAAGCCAGCTTTCTGGATTTGCTCCTGTTGTTTGCCAAATACTCCCTATTCACAGGATGATGATGAAAAACATTTCTGTGAGTTTGTGGCTGTCTAGTTCCCAGCAAGCCATTAATATGAGGGAGGGGAGGAAAACCCAACCCCAAAACCCAAAAACCTGGAGAGAGTACAAACCTTCTCTATAGTTTAAATAGAGGCTTGGTCTAATAATTCTAATTGGCTGGAGCAGCTCCTACCATTTCCCAGACGGTTACTTAAGTGCATGTAACCACTCTAACTGCTATGCCTGTTATTGTGCTGCTTTCCTTTCTTCCTGGCTGACACGGAGCAATGAAACTACCCAGGTTTGCCATTACAAACCAGGACATTGAAGCCAGAGCATGAATGTAAAAGGCAATAAATACCTTGCTAATCTCTCCAGCAACACAGAAGCAATAGCAGCAACTCTTTGCTCCAGAAAACTCAAGATGGTGTTTATTAAGGGTTTTTTTTATTCTTTGAGTTCACGTCATTCCAGTTTTTGAATATGCACATACTTTTGTGTGCAAATGGTTTGTACTGCTATAGTAGGACCCTAGCTTTTTCCTTGGACATCAGGACTGTGATTGCCTGTGACTCTGGCATGTCACTTAGCATCTCTCTGTGACTAAAGTCCCCATCTGTGAAATAAGGTTGACATACTTTATTGAATTCTGGCTGTTTAGACTATCAGGCTCTTCAGTGTTAAAGGACTTCTACTTTTCTGTGGTATCCAACATAGTGACTTCCAAGCTTGCTTCAGGTCTCTGAGGGAAAATGTAATACAGAGAATAAGCCACAGAGCTCCCATAAATTAAAAGTTGAGCTCCCCCGACAGACAATCAGGCATTTTACCAGTCAGTTATTAGGAAGATAGCAAATGTTGTCTCCATTCTCTTAAAAATGCCTATTTTTATGATTTATGCAGTTTAATATTTTAATATTTCATATTCAGTCTGTCCTCAGCCTCCTCAAGTACTCCTGTCAACCTCAGTAAAACTTCATCTGTTCGTTAGAAGGCAAATCAGGGATGCTGAGGCAATATTTTCATTCTCACACCACTTGAGCAGCTTCCCAGTTGTTCAAAGAAAGGTTTCAAGCCAGGTTTCACCTGTCTGGCCCAGTACCCAGCAGGACTGGCATTGCAGACCACACAGACCGCCCTGTGAGAGGAGAGCACAAAGAATGAAAATTTGCATGATAGCTGCAATCTGGATCACTACAACATCAAATTACTTTCTCCACAGATCCAGTTTTGCGATTTCCAGACACAAAGCAGCATTGACGAGTATGATTTAGCCAAATGCATTCATCTCACTCAGAGCAAGGCCCTTTGCTGAGGCTCTGAGTTGGAAGTGTACCATCTCAGCATCTCCAGGGAGCGATTCATATCTCTGAGCTGCTGTTCAGATGTTCCTCTCTCATTCCTTTGCGTATAAGGTGGTATGGGAAGGTCCTAACTTTGGCACCTCAGCTAGGTGAGATGACTTCAGCAGAAAACCTCTTCCCTTCCCTTCCCTTCCCTTCCCTTCCCTTCCCTTCCCTTCCCTTCCCTTCCCTTCCCTTCCCTTCCCTTCCCTTCCCTTCCCTTCCCTTCCCTTCCCTTCCCTTCCCTTCCCTTCCCTTCCCTTCCCTTCCCTTCCCTTCCCTTCCCTTCCCTTCCCTTCCCTTCCCTTCCCTTCCTTTCCCTTGCTGTTCATAGCAAGGATGCCATACTTCCCCTCATTGCAATGATTTACTGTTTTTCACCTTGTCCCACTGGTTTCTCTTTTATTTATTTATGGCATTTATTTACTTAAACCTGCATTTAGATGAGAAACAACAAATGATTGCCAATAGTTTATACTAGGAGCTTATACTTACAGTATTTTAGCATTCTTAAAGAGAGACCAGATATCTGTTTCTCATGCTCCTGTAGCAAATTAGATCTGTTTACAAGCTACTACTTGTATTGATATCTTGTAATGAAGACATCTGGTCTCAGGGCATCAAGTTCCCTATTCTCCTTTCAGCATGGCACTTTGGTCACAGAACCAGAAATGCTCCCTTTCCCATCACCCCTTGAAATTATGATCTCTCTGAAGGACGTCTCTGCTCCTGGACCATCCAGCTAACCACCGATGGAGTCCCCCAGCACCCTACTTACCGAATGGCTTTGAGGAGTGTAGCTATGCTCAGGTGGCTTTTCATGGTGAAGGTTTCCCTCCCAGTGGCTGGGGTCCAGGTCCTGCTCCCCATGCCCCTCAGAGCGCTCTGGCATCCTCCTTTCCCATCCCGCTGTAGCCTGGGGCAGGAGCCTAGACTAAACACTTGCCTGGCCGAGGAAACAGCTGGGGTGTCCGTCATCTGCCGCTTGTCCAGAGCAGGCATGCTTGTGTGTGAACCCAGCACTGGCTCGCGTTGCCTGCCCCTCTGCCCCTCCTACACCAACATCTTCATTCTCTCCTCCAGAGTGTTCGGAAATGGAAAACAAAGATTCAGGCTGTCTTGGATCCAGGAATGGGAGCACGGCAGGATGACGTCTATAAACATCCAGAAAATAATGGCATCATTTAACTTTCAGCAGAAGGCTTATTTATCTCTGAAGAGATTACAGCAAGTGTTTCCATGCAGAGCAGAGCAATGGAGTAGATGTAAAACCATAACAGGAAACTTTTTATACACGAAAGGGGATTGTAAATTTCTGGCATAAAGTTATGGATTACATTCATGAGACAGTAAGTCAGATGGTTCTGCTTTACATCCACTAGAGATTTGCCCTTTACAGCCATTTGGAGTAGCGATGCTTAAACAGGCTGGTAAAAGAAAGTGAGGGAGAGCAGCACGCTCCATCTCCTCAAGACCCAGCCAGTGTTGGGGGGCATGGCAGGGGAGCCCACCCTGCCAGAAAGCCCGGCTTCCCATCGCAGGAGCTGCACCCACGACCGAGCACAGCACCTCAGGAGCAAGGAACGATGGCTGCGTGTAGCCTGGCTGCACTGCGTGAGCTGCTGTGGGCTCTGCAGCTAATTCTGCATGGCAAAATAAAGAGCAGGAGCAAGAGAAAACCTAAATCCACTGAGCCTGAGGCTGCAGTTGGCACTCTGGCATGTGCGTGTGTGCCAGGCATGCAGAGGGTCAGCAGCTCTCAACTGGAGAATGGTCTGGACCAGGCTTCACTGGCAGAGCAGATGCACCCTTGCCCCAGGCACGGTGAAGGTTTCCAGGCAGAAGGAGATGGGTAATGCTGGTGAATAACCTTCAGGATACAGAGCTTGATTCTCATCCCATTTGCTGCGGTCAGTTAGCAGTAGAATGTGGCCCCTGGAAGCCCAGTCACTCAGAGTCACTCAGAGTCACTCCCAAGCTGGTGAAGAACCTGTCCCCAACCTCCTGCTCCAATACAAAGGTACTGAATGTACGGCAGCGACTACTGGGTTTCTCAGACAGAGAGGGGGGCCCTTGGCAGCATGTAAGAGGAACACCAGGCCAACTCTACTATTAGAAGTTAAGCAGACAGCAGATTGACCAAGGGATACTGGAAATGCCCCCACACAGGAATGGACCAAGAGAAGTGCGTTGCAAGTATCTCCTGCTCCTTTCTGTAATATGACTTCCATTTGCATGCAGTAGCAGCAAAATCCCATCTCCTGGTATTGAGGTTGATGTATATTTGTAGGAAATTCCTGAGGCAAAACCACCCAATCCCTGTGTTTGGGGTGGGAAAAAAAAAACCAGACAACTGAAAAAAACAGTGATGCCCTGCCCTGTGGAGCAGCAAAAGGGTGATGTGAGAAACACCATTACAACGTCTGGATGCAGGTTGAGTGGATAAAGCTTTAGGTGTTTCTGCTGAGCCATCCCGGCATTGAGGGCTCTGCGGGAGGAGGATAGATGTGCTTCAACTGAGACACTCTGGAGTCAGGGCAGGCAGATGCTTCACTCACTGGGTGGGTAGAAGAGACAGTGAGACAGGGGCAGAGACAAGAGGGGATCCTGCGGGGGTTAGCAAAGCATATGAAGAAAGCACATGCTTTGGTCTCCTTTCCGGGATGTGTTCAGTACTTTTAAGAAGGACAAGGAGCCCATGTATAATGGAACTTCACAGTTATTGTAAGTGACACTCATAGGCCTGCTTTGACTTAGAGATGAATATACACGAGTGGGTAATAAGACACATTTCCTGTCCTGAAGAGGTTGTGGTCCAAATGCACACGGCAGAGCGAGGGTGGGAAGAGAAACAAAGGCCAGGCAAGCCTTGTGCCCACCACCCAGCCAACGGACACGGTATAGTTGGGGTAGAAGAGAGCCCTGCTGCTCTCCTAGTGCCGGTGCACAGCTACAACCCCCCCTGCCTCCTTGGGAAAACTCCATGGTTGAAGCAGTATCTTGCCTCTGAACAACTCTGCAGCAGACGATGAGTCTGAGGTCACAATTTCGTGCACGTCTGTCCAGACAGTTTTAATATCTGTTCACTGGAAAAACATGGAGGCAGCTAAACACATTAATTGAGCTACTTCTATTGAGTGAAAATGATACATCTACAGACACCCCCGCCCCGGGCACCTGTCATTGCTGTACCTGAGCAATACAAGCGACTCAAGGCTTCCAGGGCCCCTTTAATTTAGTGATGGCTTATCAGCCCTGAATTACAGTGTGGGAAGTGAAGGACCGGGAGGGAAAGTGTATCTTTTTAAAAGCCATTTAAAGCAAAGCAGAGCCCTTCTCTCATCTATTTGCACTCTGGGTTAGTTCTCCAGGCCCTTGGTGTAATACTACTCTCTCTTCCCACGTGTCTTTTTCAGTACATGGCAAAAGCAAGCCTTTCCCTCCTCCCCTTCACTGCAGTTAAGCTCTGTAGAGATTAGGGATCACGACTCTTGCTTATGCAGGTGCGAGCCAGTGCAGTCAAAGGGAAGTGACTTGGGTCTTGGCACTGCTGCTATTTGCTCTGTTGTGCAATTGGGATCCCAGTACGCAGCAGACTTCCCACTCCTTATTCAGTTGGTGGTTTGTCCTGGGCTGACCTGGATGTATCAAGTGAGAAAAATACCGGACGAAGCCTCGTTTAATCCTAGGTTCTCTTTTAACTACTAACCAAGCCACCTCTGTACCAGCATGTCACATATTGAGAGGATGTGGACAAATATATCTGTGCTGAGGAGTGGCAGAGGCTGTAGTCTGCATTTAGAAATGCTGAGCTGCATGTTTTTCTAAGCTAGCTAATTAGTATGGGCTTGAAACTAACGGCTGCGTTTAACTGACAAGGCAATATGCCCTTCACCCATCCCTGGAGATGTCAGGAGAATTATTTCTTTTGAAAAGCGTGCCTGTTAACTCATTCCTCTCTATCCACTTTGATCTGTTCAATATAATCCTTTCCCTCTGCACTCCTTTTCTCCCTACAGAGGAGACCATGAAAGCAAATCGTACTGATTTGCAACTGGCTCTTCCTCCCTTGCCCACTGAGTTGTATGGCTGGGTCTTCTGGGCCAGCAGCAGCAGACGGGGCAGCTGTGCCACCTTGGTCTCACACAAGGACCTGGGGAAAAGACAGCACTATGGTCTCAAAGTGTTAGCACTGGTGCAACCACAACAAGATGCTGTTAGAGAAACTGAACTGCTGCAGATGCCTCTGTCCTTTTCCAGGGCAGTGGGGAGATCAGGAGGAGGCAATGATTCAGCAAGTCACAGTTTTCCTCCCAGGTTGCTCCCCTGGGGACTGGACTAAGCTAAAAAATTATGACCTGGCCTTTAAATGAGAAGGATGATAGAGTTTTCCAACAAATCTCATTTGGATCCAAGTACCGTGCAACCCTAGTGCATACACACCCATACGCCCAGATGCTTGTGATGTTTCCCCATACAGAGATGTTTTTTAACACTTGACAAAAGGAGGTCAGAGTCTAAAGATAAATGATATTTCCTGGAAAAGAAAAAAAGAAATATAGCATTAAATATACACTGATACTTGATCTTGCCCTCAGTTTGAAGGTCTCTCTGCAAGGGTAGGAAATGTTTGTGCACTGTTCAGTGTATCCAGGAATCGAGAAGTTAATTGCCAAATTGGCAAATACTACACTTCTCAGTCTTGGTAGTGGTGGCAAATCTGGCCTTGCCTAGGAATCAGAAGGGATTTCAGTGTTTAGGTTGCCCTTGGGATATGAGAGGCATCATTTTGCAAGATAAATGTTTATCTCTTGAATCTCCAGAAATATGCTTGAAGAGACTCTCTTCCCTCCCGCAAGGGTCTGTTTGGCACTTGAAGAGACTCACTAGCTTTGCATTTCCAGATAGGCATGCCTCTATTTTGGCTTCCACATTCAGGGAGCAGGCTAACAGTAGCTGCATTCCAGGAGTGCTGAGCACTTTTCCACATTATTTACAGTTACTGCAAGCTGCAGATCTTTAGGACTTCACAAGGTCAAGTCACCAGGACTTAAATCACTGCAGCATGGAATTACAGTCCTATTTTGAGCCACCAACATTTAAAAATTTTGCTCCAAGCCAGCACTTGCCTGCAGTAGAATACCAAATTAAAAAAAAAAAAGAGGCAGAAAAAGGGTAAGGGAGTAAGAGAGGTTTGGCTGTGAATACCATCATTACACATTGTGCATCAAAAGAAGATGACTTCAAGGATAAATGACCCTTGTGACTGACTTCCCCAAATCACAGGATGTCAATTTGTGTTTTGAAGGCACCTACTATGTATTGCAAAGGACTGATGTGAAAAAGTGCATGCTGTCCCCAGACTAAATAAGTGTCGCTTTGTTTTCAACTTAGACAAGACAGAAAGAGGGAAAGGAAGGGATGGAGAGAGAAAGCATGTCACAGATGAAAGCATGTTCTCAAAGGTCATGCTAGAGTGTCCTTACCTCAGCAAATGCTCTGGCTTAACTTCATAACCAAATAATCCTGCTATCTGATACTGCCTGAGAAATAAACACTGTTCTTTAAAGCTCTTGCCCATTTCACAGCACTTCCTTGTGACACTGTAATAAAGTAGGTTGCAGCAAGTATCCTGCATGCCATGCCTCCAAATGTACCAGTTAATTACTGAGCCCTTTAAACCTGCTAACAAGACAAGCCTTGTTCTTTCACCCTATTGCTTTTTGCCAAAAAAAAAAAAAAAAAAAAAAAAAGTCTGTTGGGCAAATAAATCTTTCCAGAGAAAACAGATTTGTTTCCAAATCAGTCAACTGTGCTGAACTGGAAAGGAAGAAATGTTATTTTTTCCAGGATGAAAGCAAAACAAGATCTCTCCCTGTTTACCCTGTCTCACCCATTTCTAAAGAAGGTCAGTTTAATTCCTTCATTACTTTTTCCTGCTGTCTTATTTATCTTGAAGTCTTCTAGTCTTTTTCAATTTCACTGGCAAAGCCCAGCCTAGTTGGTCCAACATAGGAGTGCACTGTGCTTTGCTCTTCACAGCCATGTGAAGATGCTGAATAGAGCTGCGTGAGCTGTAAACATCCAGAGTTTTTCCTTTCTTCCTCGCTTTCTCCATGTCCTGAAAAAACATAAATCTCAAGCGCCTATTGTTGATTTGGTTTCCTTGTAGCATCTTGTTCATTACAGATTCTCCTAAGCCTGTGAAAACAATCACAAATTCAGACTGCCCCAGCCCTGTGTGTTGTGCCACGCTGAAATACAAACTGTTGTGCTATAAGCATCTTTTAGTACTGATGCCTGGGACTGAGTTTGGAAGAAAGGAAGTAGAAATATGAGGCAATATAGTAAGCCAGAGAAAAGAGCTTTGCTATCTTCATAA
Source organism: Ciconia boyciana (assembly GCF_034638445.1). NCBI lineage: Eukaryota > Metazoa > Chordata > Aves > Ciconiiformes > Ciconiidae > Ciconia > Ciconia boyciana. The sequence continues at coordinate 187,254,959 of NC_132934.1, forward strand.
CAGATAGCTTTTAAGCTTTAACTCAGATGGAGCTTTGGATAGCTCTGAGGGGTGACTACAGTTCAACTACAGTCAGTAGAGGCCATCAGGTTTGCTTACACCAGCCCAGCTAGCATGCAAGGTGTGTTTTGCATGCCAGAAAGCCAAAAGGCAGAACTAGATGTACATTTCTTTAATAGTCATGGTTTGTAGGAGAGGGTCATTAGATCAGTTAGCTTGATCTCCTAGATGACATCTTAACTAAAGGAAAATGCACCCTCCTGAATTCTCCTGTAAGTGCTCTTATTGTGCTGGGTTGGTTAAACCAGTTTAACCTCTTCTGCCCTCATGTACACTTCATTGACCTTAGAGCATCAGCATCTGCCTGAAGGGAGGTATATGTTACCTGCCAATACGCAGGTTTTAGCATAAAAGGCTCAGACACATGATGAAGTGCCCATGCCTTATCTTCAGCCTCTTCTGCAGCTGAATTACCTCACTCGTGCCTCAGGCGCTGAGTGTGCAGACGCAGCTACGGCAGCTTCCCTGGGACACCAGGAGCTGTGAAGTGATGACTCAGGCACGGTAACCTGACCAGGTGCCTGTGCCCCAATGGGGCTGGGCAAGTCTCGAGGCAATCCAGGTTCATGCAGTGCACACACCAAAGAAGCCAGCAGAGCCACCATGGCTAAAGGCTCCATGTGAAACTCTCCAGCGGTATGTTGAACCCATAGCTGGACTTCTACACCAAGGTCACAGCCCTGTTGTACTATAAAATATGCTACTTTCACAACCAGAAAACAATAGGATATGATATATGGCAGTGCCTACATGGTTCCACAGCTTTGCTAGTAAAATGAGCAGTAATTTCACGTTTTCCAGGGCAATTCCTGTTCATGTGCCAATGTTAAGTGCAGCAGCCCTTGCAAAACAAACCAGTGCTCCCTCTTGCTCCCCTTTAGTCACTAGTCAGATTTTATCCACTGTCCTGGAGCTGCCAGTGGTTTTATTTCACCGTGTTGTCTTTCTGCCCAGACGCTAGAAGATTAGTCAAGCGTTTTTCTCTTTTCTGACTTTGGTAGCACAGGAGGCAGATCTTCTGACACCCACTGTCCCATCAGAAGTGTTTTCCTTGTTCCAGTGTTTGTCCCTTTCAGAGGTGGTGCAGGGCTTTCTGAAGTTTTCTAGCTGCTCCTGCTGGAGGGAGAGCCTTACAGGATGAGGTCACCTGCTTATTTCCAGGGAAGATGCCAGCCCAGGAAGCACAAGCAGTCTTTCCTGGAGTGCTGCATTTCCTAAGGGGCAACACCTCTGGCAGGGGGAGGCACATCTGTTTCTACACACCCCTGGCACATGGGTTTCTGTTAGATCATAGAATCATAGAATCATTAAGGTTGGAAAAGACCTCTAAGATCATCTAGTCCAACTGTCAACCCAACACCTCCATGCCTACTAAACCATGTCCTGAAGGGCCACATCTACATGTTTTTTTAACTCCTCCAGGGATGGTGACTCCACCACCTCTCTGGGCAGCCTGTTCCAATGCTTGACCACCCTTTCAGTAAAGAAATTTTTCCTAATATCCAATCTAAACCTCTCCTGACACAACTTGAGGCCATTTCCTCTCGTCCTATCGCTAGTTACTTGGGAGAAGAGACCGACCCCCACCTCTCTACAACCTTCTTTCAGGTAGCTGTAGAGAGCGATAAGGTCTCCCCTCAGCCTCTGCTTCTCCAGGCTAAACAACCCCAGTTCCCTCAGCCGCTCCTCATCAGACTTGTGCTCTAGACCCTTCACCAGCTTCGTTGCCCTTCTCTGGACGTGCTCCAGCACCTCAATGTCTCTCTTGTAGTGAGGGTCCCAAAACTGAACACAGGATTCGAGGTGTGGCCTCACCAGTGCCGAGTACAGGGGCACGATCACTTCCCTAGTCCTGCTGGCCACACTACTTCTGATACAAGTCAGGATGCTGTTGGCTTTCTTGCACCTGGGCACACTGCCGGCTCATGTTCAGCCGGCTGTCAACCAGATGTAATTGCCTTGGTGGCACTTTCTCCATACTGGATCCTGTGATGGGAACAAGTGATCCCATAGTACCAAAGCCATTTAGAAAATGCTACCTACCTCATCTTAGCTCAGGCACCCACTGTTGGGATATACAAACTGTTCCTAAATGCCAACTGATCTATTCCGCTGACTTTCATGGGAATGGATCCATGCTCCACCATCAGTGTTTTCAGTTCTCTAACCCCCTCAGACTTCTGGGGTTTGTCATTTTGAGTCATTGTTAATACTAAAGAAAGTATTTTCGGAAAACCAAATAGAGTGGCTGTGAAAATCGTCACACTCCCATTGAAGTCAACAGGAGTTATTTGAGTGGGAGCAGATGGCACCTGCTTTTTCTTTATAACCAGTGTTTATTCACTCACTCTAGATGCTCCTAAATTCTTTACACTGTCAGCCCTTCTCTACATAGATCTAGTCCAGCCTGCGTGAAAGCAACATTTGCCAGCTGTGCTTCCAAGAAATTACACTGTGCAAATAATTACCCTAGAGGAGAACAGTCTTGACAGCAACTACCTGAGTACTGGAGAAATGCAAGTAGTTAAAGGGCAAGGCTTTGGAGAGTGCTGCCATAAACTATCTGGTGGAACGTATTAGGGAGACATTCAGCAAATGTGACTGAGACCTCTGATTCTCTGCCAGCTGTCAGGTTTGGAATTACAGCCATAACAATTAGCCATGATTACTTCCCGATGTTGTTAAGTACAGTGCAAAGATCACCACTTGGAGTAGTTTCTTTCTGTGATATTTAAGTGTGGTGCCAAAGAAGAGTATCAGATCTCAGGGCTGAAGACTAGTGATGGATTGGCAGATGTGCTTAGGCAAGAGACAGGAGGATCAATATTTACTGTTTATGCTTAGCAAGTCTCCCTCCAGACATGTACTGGCAAGGTGTGTTAAAACACAGCTTTTATTAAATAGACAAATAAAGATAATAACATCCCCAAGCAGTGCTGAGGAGGCTACAGTGTCATCCCATGACCGTAGTAGTCCAGCTAGTTGCCCTGTAGTTTGACCTAGCCAACCTTAAGCTATTCCCTGATCAAAAGCATGAAGAAAAGATCTATTCTGTTGCACAGTCAAAAAGATCAAATGTTAATAAATTATTGGGCTTTACCTAGAACTCATGTCCACCATTGGAAGACCACTGGTTTAGGCTCCTAAGATCCCATAGACAAAAGTCATGAGCAAACGCCAGAACTGAAGACCTTCTGTATAAGCACCCTTGATTCCAGGTAATCAAAAGAAGCATCTCCAGCTGAGTTCCTCTGGCAATCATAGCCAAATTTGGGACAGAGACCCTCTCTAGGCAGCTTGGGATACCAGTTACTAACTGCATTCATTGGTAGTATCTGATAGCATACCCTATGCAAAGGTATTGTGATTTGAAGCAGGATTAAACAAAATATTCTAAGCTTGCTATACCTTAATTTTGTATTTCAGTTCTACACTTTCAGTGAGTACAGGCTGAGGGCTATTTACCCTGAAGGGATTGGGTAACCTTACCACAGCCAGTCTTTTCTCTCTTCATTTAAGTTCTCCCATACTCCTACCTCATATCCTCAAGGCTTTCCTGAAGACTTTAGAGAGTGGATTGAAAATGAGGTTTGTGTGGAGAGATGAATCAGTTCAGCAGACCAGCTTGGAAGACTTGCTTATCCTTGTTGACCTCAAAACCTGGTATGATGTCAAAGGGTTCACCTGGAGATGTCATGACTCCAGTCATAAATAGTTTGCAAAGTCTGAAGTTGCGGTGTTTGAGCCTAGGCTACTGTGGTCTGTAAAAACAGTTGATGCATACAGAATTACTATTTTTAAGACCCAGAAATAATGTACCATCAGTAACTAATTCAATGCCTTCTTGAGTACCTACACTCCCGTCACCATGTCCTAATCAGTGTTTAGTTCCTGGCTTGGCTGCTAGACACCTCCTATCCAAGAGGTGTGATATGGAGCTGTTCAATTATAAGTGATCATGGGAGGCAAAATCATTGTTTACCTTCCCTGACAGAACAAATGTGACTCTTACAATCAGACTTCGGTTAAACACTTAAGGAAAGAGCATTTCTGCCAGATCAAACGAATGCCCATGGAAACCAATTGTGGCAAAAATTAGTTTGGTTGAACATTTGAACTAATCCTCTCTGAAATTCTTTTGGCAATGTTTATTCAGCTTTAATTGTTTCATGAACACACAACAGTTTAAACAGGGTCTTAGAACCTACATCAAGCCCATACGGTTCATTTGATACAATTTAATTTGACCACTTGAGAGGCATAAACATTCTTAACATGTGAATTAAAGGTGTCTCTGGAAGGCATTCAGCTTTTCACTAAATGTTGTTAAGAAGTAGACAGAAGCCAAACACAGGACTGTTATACAGAGTCGGTAATCTGATATTCTGCTATCATTACCATGAAGCTCTTTTTCACAGTAAAAACACCTTAGACTTGAGATTCCAGGAAGAGGGGATTTTTTTAATATGAAAGAGTAGATGCTTTGTTCTTCTATAATTAATGGAAGAAAAATCTTGCTGAAGTTTGCATAAGTTTAAGTTATACAAGATCTGGAGTTATACTGCTCCCTTACAGGACACAACCTGGTAAGTTATTGTTCCCAATGTTGTTAAAAATTGTGTGGTAGTGTAAGGTTAGCAAGTATACAGCAAACTGTTTGATCTTCTGTCTTCTGTGGAGCCAGTGGAAATTAGTGGGTAAAAAAATAACCCTCAAATATTCCCTCAGCTCAAGCAGGAACCTTTTAACTCTACATCAAGGTGAAGGCCCAAATTTTCATTAAGTTATATTGAAGTCAAAGGCTTCAAAGACATCCATGATGCTTTATTGTCTAGGAAGAAATAAGCAGTGTCCTATGGCTTCCCAGAAAAGTTTGTCCTAATGGAGGAGTGGGCATACACAACTTAAGGCAAAAACCTTGTGCACATACTAGGAAGTACAGGACCACCTTCACAAGGATAACACTGCCTCCAGGTTCCTGATTTCCTCTTAATTTGTCCCTGGTAACAAATGTAGGTGGAGAGATACAGCTGCTTCTGAAAATCCCAAACACCTGCAGAGTGGAGGTGCCAAAAAGTACTGACATTTATAGGGTGTGAAGTCACCTGTGGTCCAGCCTCATTGAGGGTTCTGGATCTGCTGAGGAGAAAGATCTTGGGGGGCAAAACACCATGCAGCAAAATGCACCTTGTATGTTTGGCCTCAGGTAGATTTGGGTCTGGGAGAAGAGTGACATAAACACATCTAAAGGGTGTTTCAGCCTTAGGCAAAGTTCTCCCAGAACTCCCAAAAGTACCTGTGCTCCTCCAGTGATTAGTGGGGGTATCTACGGGCAATTAGACTACTGGCTTAAGTGCCTAAGCATGGGCTGAAAGACAAGATGAATCTCGGTTCCAGAGTCCATAAAAATACTTATGTAAGCCAGTGGTTACCACTTAGATTTATTATGCAAAGAGGAAGAGAAAGGAGGAAAACAGGAAAGAAGAATAATCTGCCTTCTGAGCTACTTAAAGTAAAGTAAAAGTGAAAGGACATTTGTCAGTCAGATTTTTGAAGAACAAACTCAGCATGACACTGAGAACTGAGAGAAAAAAAAGTTAGAAAAAAAATTGCTTGTGTTCGTCCCTTTAGCTGCTGTTTGCTTCTGAAGAACCTTTTCTTGCCTACTCTGGAGTGACTTATGACTTACAGTTTGCTACCAACAAACACTAGATGGGTGACAGCCGTGCAATTTGTCCACAGAAAGATGGCTGTGGAGATGCTCCAACACAGTCCAGACTTCCTAGAAGCTTATTTAAACAAACACATGATGACAACTAAATCTTGATATAGCACTTCTCATCCCCAGATTAGGGTCACCATTTTCTACCCAGACGTGTTCTCTTTTGCTCTAGACCCGGACAGGTGGATTTCTATCCCTGGAAAAGCCACGTAAAGGAGAAATGTGTCATTTGTCTACTTTGGCCAAGGGGAGAGCAGCAATGGAGTCCTTCAAGGATAGGTAACAGGGTGGAGATAGAGGGATAGACCTCAGGGAGCTGCAGAAGATATGAAGACTCTAGCTTTGAGGGTCCGGGACAGCCAAGGTTGGAGGGGGTAGGTAGAAAGAGTAGGAAGTGAAAGGAAGAATAAAGTTACAGAGGTTTGGGAGGGGGTGGTACAGCAGAGGTAGGATTGAGCGAACTCTGAGACATGTTGGGAAGGGCAGGTGGGGATGGCAAGGGCAGGTCGGGAAGTTGCAGGCTGTGGCTGGGACTGGAGGAAAAGGAACAGAAAAATGAAGTGCTCTGGGGTCTCAGAGGTGAGAGGCTGACGATGAAGAAATCAAAAGGTAGCTCTCTCCTCCCCCAGCTTTAACAAGAATACTTCTTATGAGCAGAAAGACATGAATGCATAGGACCACTCTATTCTCTCCAAACGCATGACAAAGGGATGCCCACCTACAGTCTATTTTTACTTTGACCAGTGTGTTAACAATACTTTAAGTCTCAAAGGACTTCACAGGAAAGCAGTACTACTATTGGCCTATGGGAGCAACAAGACTAGCCATAGGTATTTATCACTTCTTCAGGGTAGGCCTGCTCTACAGACACCTCTGAGACTGCAGGGGATATGTGCTTGCTGCTGTTAACTGCAAACTCACTCAGCAACAAAAGCACAGAGCTCAGTTCAGGCTGCAAAAACTCAAATGAGAGCTTGAACAACTGGACCACCTTGCAGCACAGACACACAGGGGGTCTTGTTCTTTAAACACAGCCTTGTAGTGCCATTTCAGATCCCTGAGGGTACCCAAGAGATCTCTGCAGCCTGTCAGATACTACAGAGGTCTTGTGTGCAACTTTTCCCTTTGGAACAAACAGGTGAAAGCCATACAGGATTTGTTTTGGCATCTCAGATAGTACTAGGTCCCTCTGCTTGAGTAAGCTGTCCTCATAGTCTCTAGAAGATTACAGCTCTACTGCTAAAAAAAAGAAGGCAAGGACTGCTGCCAAGGCCAAGCGGCACATACTGACTCCTGCCCATACTGCTTAGGGCTTGCGCTCTCCTGTCTATGCTGCTTGGTCTTGGATCACCTCCTCACGTGGTCTCCCTGTGATCCTGAGAGAGAAATACTGCTTTCTGCCTGCTTGTTGTCTTTTTCAGTAGGAAGTGTGTGAGATACCCTGATGGCTGTGCCTCAGCTCACCTAAGTGATGTTTTTACAGAATGCCCACAAATGTACATCACATGCCTGGAGGTATGCTGTTAGAGCATGAGTGTGAGGACACAAAGGGAGCGGTGGAGGGCTGCTTTGGGTAGAGGGAGCCAAACCTGATGCATTCTTATCCATACTGCATTTGGGAGGGATCCACAGGATTTTTTTCAGAGCAATATGTATCTGGGATCACCATGTGCATGACCATTGGTCAGCTGACACAGGCCACCACTAACATCAGATGACATTTCTAGCTTGAAATGAGTCACTGCCATTGCTGTCCACAGTTTTCTTCTCGCAGTCAGTCTCACTAAACAAACACTCAGTTGTTTGGCTAGTTGGACAGCAAAAAAAAAGGGGAAAAAAAAAGTAGTTGCTTAAGAGCTACTGCTTTTTGAGGGCTTGGGATTTCCATTGCTTTTTGCTGATCAGCAAAACCCGCTAAGCAGAACCAGAAGGCTGCGGCCCCTGCGCTCTGCTGTCGGTTTGGGTTGGAACATGCTACCTCGGCGTGCGTAACCCAGCCGTGAGAACAAGCCTCACTGCCCTGCAAACCCCGCCGAGCCTGCGTTTTAATGCTTCATGTAATTCTTGGCCCGCTGTCATTTTGGCAGCACTTCGACTGCAGACCTCAATTTAATACAATTATTAAATGTAAGAAAGACGAATACCACGTAGGATACATCAGTCATCAAATCCTAGGCTAGAGATCTGGATCTCTGTGTTCTAGGTTATGTTGCCAGTCCCTGTGCTCAGAGAGTCAAACACAACACATGCTACCGCAGGGTGATGTTTGTCCAACTTACTTATTCTTAAAAACCTCCAGCGACAGAAGGAGCTTTGGTAGCTCTGTCGGTCCCAGACCCACAGCAATGACACAGTGAGCCACAGTGCCCCCGTGCTCACAAGGCATTGACCTGGGAATCAGGAGGACTAGGCATTACTTCCCAGTTCTCTTGCTGACATATTTGGTGACCCTTCTAGACTGCCCAAACTTATGAAAGAAGAAATGATGATATTGGGTTTACCTGACAAAGCACTTGGATGAAAAGCACTTTTGATAAAGATCTACAGCCTAAAAAGCCCCTAATATTATTAGCATTTAATAGTATTATTAATAATTTAAAATAATCACTATTATTAAAATCAGATAATAACTCATTTTAATATCCTTGGGAGACAAAGCCTCATCCAGCTAAATGATTTTTTTTCTTTTGTGGAGGGAACAATTTAGGGAATTGGTCCCCTTTCCTTGACATCTGTAAGATTTGGGCTGCAGGTTGCTGGATGGTGAGGGAGGCAAATTTCTGCTCTTTAGTGTCTTGTTTTCACCCCATCTGTATAGGACTTTAGCAGGAAAGCAAATGGCTTTTTGTCATAATCAGCTTACTAAATTCCCTCTCTGATGGAGACCCTGTAGCCAACTGACTCCAGGTAAAAGCTGATGAGCATGGTGGGAGCACAGGGTCACCATACAAATAGTCCTTTGCCTTTCAGAGTTGGAAGTTTTGCATGGCCCTGGGGATCCTAGGAGTGTTTTCAGAAGGGAAGCATCAAATGCATTCCTGACTCCTTTTTTGAGAGCAAAACACAATTACATGGGGAAAGTATAGTGAAGGTATTTGACTGGCAGGCGCTGGAGAGAAGATCTGCAGGAACACTTGCATTTGCGTGGCTTGGGTTATTTAATCTGGAACGTCCTTTGACTCGTCTCCCCTGTCCTCCTCTCCTCCAGCACACACAGAAGAATGGGGCTCTTGGGGGACTTCCATCTCCCCCATGAAAGAATTTTGCCTCTGACACATAGGAGGAGTAGGAACAGGACTGCAGCAATAAATAAATACCAACGTGATTAAAAACAAATGTATGAAGCATTATTAATGATACACTGGAGAGAATGGAAGCGTGCTATGCCAGAAACACCATCAGGAACTGAACGGATATCAAGGGCTACATAGCCTCATGTTAAGGCAGCAGAAGGGGGCAAAGCAGTGATTTACTATGCAGACAGCAATATCTGAGCCTGCAGCTGGATATTTCCTGATTGATTAGTAGAGTTATTTTGAACTAGAAGGACAGATCAGACGCAGGACTATGCAGGTAACCTGCCTCTGTCAACAGGAACTGCCATGTTTTCTCTTGGATTCGTTATCCAGCACACCCCCTGCCCCCCCTTCCATTATGCCTTCTACACTCACAGCTCTTGGAGAAGTTTTGACAACCTGCAGCCCATCTGTCCTTGCTTTGAAAGCATTTCTGGCAAGGCAGCTGGATTGCCTGGATGCCCAGCAAAACTATCTGCTGTGCAGGTAGGAGGCTGAGAGTTTGGTGATACAGGGGGGCTCTCACTCTAAAAACACAGCTCTTTTACAGCATTTTTCCCATTTTTGCCACTGATGCATCTGATATGCAACCACCACATGTGCAGTGCTTTACTCCAGTGAGTAATTATCTGACAGCTCCTATTCTGAGCGCTCATGCAATCGCGTGGAGACAGAGAAGGAAACAAGTAATTTGCATACAGAGCAAATATTTTGTCATCACCTGCTGTTCATCCTAATGAGATTTTGCCAGACTCATTAGAATGATTCCACGCTTCTTAATACCCACTGGGATTGCTTTATTATTTGATAGAGTCAACAGTTGGCATATGCCACAGTGTCTTTGTATTCAGCTCCCTTGAAACCTCCAAAGGCAGCTAAACAAAGGCAGTGAATAACCAGTTTTATTTCCCTCCTTCTCCAGGGATGTCTTAACGCTGACACCAGGGACTCGTAGGCATCACGGTTAAAGGGATCTCTTTATCAGCCCACTCCCACCGGCTTCTGAAGCAGTAGCTATCTTTTCACTAGGGACTGGCTTGTCTCTGCATGGCTGGAAGCAAGGACCCTGAGGGTACCTGCTCCCTGCAGAGGACTGATGGGGATTTCTGTTTTTCTACTTCCCCTGCTGATTTTAAAAATCTTGTTTCTAAATCCATTCGTGGTGTTTTTTTCTCTTGTGTTACTCTATCAAAAAGCTATACAAACAACAGGAAAAAGCTCTAATATACAGACAGGGAAGTGATGAAAGTTGAAAAAAAAATCAGCAGTGGATTAGTTCACTTCAGTAAGAAACTATGGAAGATTTGGGCATGGCCCAAATTTACATGGCCAGTTTTGCATGTAGGCTTTCCATACAAGCTGGTGATCATGGACAGAGCACTATCAATTGCAGTGAAAACAAACTGAAAAATACAGAGAAGTGCTTTTTCTCTAGTCTGTCAGCTGTAATAATCCGAGGTGTTCCAATGGCATTAGCAGGATATAATTGGTTTGGGTGTTACTTATAACAACATGGAGTAAAAAAAGATCCTGAAGTGTGATATTTAAGTTGACAGTGTCACTTTAAACAAATCCACTCTAGATGATTTTTGCTTTGGGAGTCTCCTTTTACAAACAGACCTTGCCAAGCACCAGAGTAAACACTATGTTAATCTTAGATCGGCCTTTAATTTCTCCTACTTCCTTTCCCTTCCCCTTTCCTTTCTATTTGCTTCCAAGACAACAATATTATAGACAATTTAAATCAGACATGTCCATAGTCGAACAACAAAATCACCAACAGAGAACAATGAGAATAGCAATAAACTCAACATAGTAATTATTTTCCCGTCACACCAGCAATTACAAAAGCAAAGAAAGAACAACTGAGTGCTCTTAACCTGATATTGATCATTTAATTTTCTCATGCCATGTAATATTAAACAGGCTAATGCTACTACAGGGAACCCTGGCAACAATTAAGCGTAGCTATGAAAAAGTCAGGCTCATTGCAGGCTTGAGCAAGGGGGATAACTCACTATTCATGCCAATGGTAATAATTATGTGCAATGGAAATAGTGAAATTAAAGACAGATTAATACTTAGGCACGAATTTACCATTTCAGTGAGGTTCGTATCTGGTCCAGTTCCTGCCAGGTTTATGTTAACGTGATACACATTGCTTACTCAGAGCTCCTGCAAGGTCAGCCTGTTGGTGAATGGTTGGCATAGGCTAATCGGGAATTGTAGCTTCTGTCTACAAGGTGAAGAATGAACTTGGCAACAGGTTAACTCACGAGCATTAAGACTCACATGCTTTTCATTCACTCTGTGTGCTGAAACCTCATCATAGCTAACACAGGAAGAGACGAGTTTGAGATTTTTGCTGTTGGGCAGGTTTTAAACTTGAATCACCTGCTGTTCAGTCCACGGAGTGTGTGCCTGTCTTTAGACCTGGAGATTTGGTTGCCAAAACATAGATGCTGGTTGGCTTAAGTATCCTACCTGGTGTCTAGCTGCTCCTCCTAGAGACTATTAATCTCCCATCAGTTTCGAATCATATTTTCCAGTCCTGTGTGAATACCTTAAATATAGGAGGATATCTCAAAACAAAATTGATACCTATGTTTAGGCAACTGAGTTACACCTCAGCATTTGGTTCCATGAATAGCTCTTCACATGATGCTGACTGCACTGACTAGATTTCAGTTGACTACATTGGGAGCTTAGACACCTGGCTTATCTGTAGACAGCAAGTGTATGCCACAGTTTCCAAAACACTGGCCATTGGAGTTGTCCTGCAATAGTATGGTTGGCCTCCAGTGGATATGTGCCTCCTGTAGATACTGTGCCATACCTGTCAGCCCAGCCTGAATACCTCAGCTATATCATGGCATCTCAGATGGCTCTTGGTATCTATGTGTGAGCTTAACTGACCTCATGGAGTATATCTCAACTGTTTCCAAACAAGGTGACCTTCCAGTGCTGGCCTGGGGGTTTATACCATGAGTGATGGACAAACAAACTTATGAGAGCAAACTCAGACCTGTATTTAATTGAGAGCACAAATAAAACCACAGAGTCACCATGGGAGGAGAAAGAATGGTGAACAGACACTGCAGGGTGAGGTTTTCTTCTCCATGCTTTCATGGCGGGTGCAGTAGTGGTTCCTCAGAAGCATTCTTGCTGTAAGAATGTTGTCAGATACAGAGGAAGCACTGAATTTGAACCATATGTGGGGGCCCTGCACAATGCAATCACATTTACAGCTCCATTAATTTTAGTTTCTGTTATTTCATGTTGTACCACTTTAAAGTCTCTAGGCAAATTATCATCAAAGTCCTACCCAAATTAGCAAAAGGTTGAGTTTTTCCTTTCCTGATTTATGTCAAGGAAGAGAGTCCTGATTCAGACAGGTTAAGAAACTCCACCTCAAACCTTCCGCTACTTCTGCAAGACTTTAAAGAGAGTTCAAAATGCTTGGATGGGTTTGCTTTTGTTTCCATTTCCTGAGGGAAGCTGGAATCATTGACGTTTGCAGTATTTCTGACCATCCCCAAATCCTCTAGCCACTGAAGGGAAGGAGGGAGAGAGAGGATATGTCAGAGAGGTCAGATAATCAGACATTCCCTCCAGGAAAGGATCATTAGTGAAAGAGAAATGGATTCTGATGATGAACTCATGGTCTTGTAGGGGGCAAGCACGGAAAATTCTGACAGTGAAATTTTGTATTAGTCATTTTATATTTTTTTATTTTCCTTTTATTTTTCCTAGTTTCCATATAGATCCCATAATTGGAATTCCATGTTTTTCATGATAACCTAAAAACAAAGAAGTCAGAAGAATAAAATTTGCCAGTGGCACAAAACATGGGCAGATATAGAAAAGCATGCCCTCTAGGAATTCCTCCAAATGCAGAACCTGCCTGTGGAAAAAAGAAAAATAATGCAAGTGGAAATATTTTTTCCTTTAAATTGGAATTTGGTTTATTTTAAAAATGAGCCATCTGAAGTTGTGATGGACGTATGTTAAAGCCTAAATTTGCTACATTTAATCAAACAATTCGAGTTATAATGAAAGAACATTTTTTGTACTAAGCACTCTAAGTTAATTTACCAGTTTTGAGGAAAGGTGAAAAACGCTGAATTTGTGAAAGTCATCGACTAAGCAGAATCTATGGGTGTGCTCAACTGGCTTTGAAGGAAAACTGTTTGCTTTGTTTGTTCAGCTCGAGTGTCCTCCACATTATCTGTGGTACTGCAACAAGGACATTCTGGATCAAAATAATAACAACAATAACAGTAAAAGCCGCTAGCCAGAGCACGTTCTCCAGAAGAGAGCACACCCTGGACCGTGCGGCACAGGACACTTAGGCAGCTCTGCAGGGAGCCAGGCTGGGCCCCGCAGAGTTTATTAGCTTAGGCTCAGCACTGTGCAAACACAATTATACACCTCCCGAACCCTCCCTGACCTTAAAATCCTAATGCTGCCTTCACATGGCACTGCACCTGAACTGATAAACCACGCTGTACTGAGCCAGCTCTGGTCTCTACATCCATGGGATAGTTAATCTACAGTCTAGATAGAGTGACCATGGGTATTTGACAGACGAATGAAGTTCAGTCCAATATCTTATTCACTTTCAGCTGAGAGTATATTTAAGAGTTGAAGAACCAGGAAAACTTGTTTCTCTCTTCCAGTCTCTGGGGTGAGAGGATGAGATATATTCATCTAAAACCTTGAAAATCCAGGTGACCAGATCAATTCGATTGCCACATTTTCACAAATGCATCCTTTTAAAATAAATGTATTATAGGAATTCTGTCCTTTTCACTTTTCATTTAATTCCATTTTCTGTGGGAGTAGAATCTGACATAAACCAAATAATAAAAAAAAAAAGAGTGAATCACCCACCATTTCCTGCTCTAGTAAAAATGATAAAAGTTACATTTCCAAATAAACATATGTTACGCTACATGACTGTTTAAATCAGGGGCCTCCCATGCTGTGTATCATCTAGTACCTCTTATGCTTCTGGTTAACATTAACAAAAAGAACAAAACGTAGTTTAAAGGAGACATACCTTATTTAAGAGATGTAATTTAGTATTTACCAAGCAATGAGAATATATACTCCTTAAAGACAAAAAACAAGTATGAATGCAAAACAAGATTAAAATAGCTACTACAGGCCAAGGTTTCTTGCTTGATGATTTAAAACATGCTTACATTTATATACCTCATTCTAAAACTATTCATTGTGAAAGCAATCCACATAGGTTCAATCACAGGATTTCTTAATTATACCTGCTGCCTTATGCTGAGCCATGGATGGTCTTGTCAGTCTTGAACATCTCTATTACCCATCGCTGTCAGCCTGCTTCTTGGAGAAAACTATCTCCATTCAATGTGACATTTCAGGAGAGAAGGCTCCACACAGGCTCCTTATTGACCAATAAGTCAATACTCTCTTCCTCCCAATTCAACCCTTCTGCACAACGGAAGTATGGGAAAGTCTCCAACGAGACTCTCCATTGCCGTTGTCCCTTTCTATTTTGTCCAGGAAAAAAAAGTCAAAGCAACCTCACATGAGATTATTCATGCTTTCTTCCAAAAGAGACATCTAGCCTCCACCTAAAGCTTATCCTTATTATTTAATTGTTGCTTTATGCAAGAAAATTCTCTCAATACAACCCAGTATCTGATCTCACTCTGCCTTGAACATGATAAAAGCCCTGGAGAAGGGCTGGTCCTATCTTCATCTCAACCCTGCAAGGATCCTGGACTTCTTCCAGTTCAGCATCTAGCTGGCATGTAAAACAGAATCAGTGCTAGTGCTAGTGTGAATGGTCTGCTCTTGGCTGTTGCCTGCATTCACACTGCTGGATATCCCTACAGCATTTGATTGCATAAACCACGGAATCCTTTTGTCCACATTAAGGATTGTTTGGTCAGCATTACCAGATCTAAATAACAATCTCTACAGAAGAAACTGGTAAACTTGTGCCCAAAGTAAGCAGACAGAATGCAGAGAATTCAAGTTCATCCGTTGAATGAACTCACCGCTCTCTCAGGGCTATGGCAATCACAGTTGTGGAATTATTTAAACTCAATTAATGATTTTAAAAAAACCAAAACTTAACAGATACTTTTGGCAGCTACTCTACAGCTTACTTGTTATGTAATTGAAATTATACAAGCAATTAAAGGGCAATTATAATCAGCAAATGAGAGAGTGTGGAAAAATGAGGTGTGGAAAGACAGGAAGGCTGTGGATAATTCATTCTGTCTTAAACAGTCGCTTGTCTCAGTGGGTTCCTTCAGCCAGAGATAAGCCAAATTGCAATGCAGCTCTTGGCGGGAAGAGAAACCACCAGCTCCCCAAACCAGGTGAGTTTCAGGGATGTGGACACCTGGGAGAGGCCAGGTGCAGCAGGCAGGAGAGGCTAGGGCTGTACTATGAGGACCTCGCCTTCTTGGCGGTGGACACAACGTCCTCAAAACCCTCACAAGCTAAATCCTGTTGTCCCCAAGCTACTCTTCCCCCATTTCTACACCAGGTTCTCCCTTTCCTGCCCTCATCCACCATGCCATGGGGCAAGGAGAGCTCTTGAACCAGAGCTTTCCTCCAAAGGCTGCGCTGTATTTGTAAACCCATCTGATGTCTATCACAATGCAAGTCCACCCCCCGACAACTGCCTGAAGGCTGCAGAGAACTTTTTTAGGAAAGGGGAGCAAACAAGCAAACAGAGACAAACCCTTCCTCCTTCTGCATCTAATACTTTTTAATCTGCTTGTCATCACATGTATTTTGGAGCCTCGAAAAGCCGCATGAAAGAGGTGGATCATTTCTGCATGTCAGGCTTGCCTCGCCGCACGAGCTGTGTGTTTGCTGGCGCAGTCAGCAACATGGCAGTCCCCCTGGCAGAGAGGGCTATGCCCGAATGCAGTCTGATGCAAGGACATCATCTTCCCTGAAGGGTGTGAAAAATGTATCATGACCCAGGCACGTCCCCTCGAAAATCAGGGCAGGGGCAGGAAAAGCCTTTCGGTAGGAAATGGTCAAAATCAGAGCAGGAGAAGGAATCTGAGCGTCTATCGAAGTTGGTGGTTTTTTTCACACCCTGTGCATCTCACGTTACAGGCAGTGTTTGTCAGTAGCTTGAGGCAGCCATTTTAATAAAAAACTAGGCAAAGTTTAGGGAAGACATAGAGAAGGAGGTGCATGTGTGTGCATGCTTTCACCAGTGCTGCTGCTGACAAACTGAGTTGATAAAGTACATTTCTTGCTTGGGGGGACCCAACTCTCCCCGCCTTTGCCACTGCAGAAAGAAAATGTAAAATATGTCTACAAAGCCACAATAAAAACATGCTATTGCATCAGGGGGCCTTTTTCTGCACTTCAGACTCTGAGAATCTGCCTGCAAAAATACTTCAGTAACTTCTGCATGAAGGTTCCCAGATGAGTTACCCCAGTTAACAGTGGAAGGGGTTAAGGATGAAAAAATCCCAGATGCAGCCCTGGCTTTAAACCTGTCTGTTTAATTTGGTCCTGGATGCCTAAGCAGGTGTGCCGGGTATTATTTTTTGTGCTTCTGGGCTTGGACCAAATGCCTCTATTCCAGAAGGCTCCCATCTTGTCCGCTCCTCCACAGTACCAGTTTCTTTTCTCATCATTTCTCCAGCCCATCTCTTCAGGGTGTTCTCTGTGGAGAGAAGGAATATCTAATCCCTGCTTGTTGGGCCAGGTATGCGGGAAGGTATTTTTTTTTTTTTCCTGTAGAAAATCAGGAAGCCTGTGTGGAGAAAAACAGTTTGCTGCTATTAGATAGCAGGCAACAAACCAGAGGGCAGTGGCTTTCTGGACAAGTTTCTCCGGGGAGTTGCTACAAGCCACAGACCCACTGTGATGTTGCTTTTGATTTACAGTTTCTCCAGGCACCAGTGTGTGTGTGTCTCTGCTCTTGTCAGAGTAAACAATAATCAGGCTATATTTTACTCCATCCACAATCTATTTTTAGGGCTTCACTTGCTATTAACCCGCTGCAGAAGTGCGAGGAGCGTGCACCCATCTCAATGCACATACAGGAATGGTGCATCCAGCATCCCAGCCCTGGAGATGTCTGTGGGTAGGAAATAGTAGCACCAGAAGTCCTAAATTTTCCTTCCCACGATGGAAGAAGAAATGTCACCGCACTGACACACTGCCCTCTCCTGCCTGTGCAGGCAGCATAAGGCTGAGGTCAGTAACTGGAGCCTGCATGGGGCAAAGCATGTCTGTCATGATGGGTGATGTAGCCAGCATGACCAGGATAGGGTCTTTCTTCTCAAAATCTGCAAAAATGGGACTTTGGTTTACTTTAGCTCTTTACTTGTATTTTAGCTTTTGATAAAACATACAACATCATAGCCAGGAGAGCCTGCCTCTCCCCCCGAGACGTTGCCCAAGGAGTAGACAATAACAAGTAGCATTGATTTATTGCTGCAGAGGAGGTAGAGAAAGAGGAATGTAATAAATGCTGAGGAGATGAGAAATGCACCCGTTCCCTCACCCCCTACACATGCACACACACTCATAGGCGCTCGCAGCCCAGAGAGGGAGAGGAGGTTATCTGCCACGAACCAGCACATTGCTGAAATTCTAATGAAACAAGAGCCAAAGCAGGTAGGTGGTGGTAGAAATGCTGAGCTTGATGTGCATTTATCATCTTCAAACGCTGAACCCAAGTTGGTGAGGAATGTCAAGAGAAGGGCACCCTACCATTTACAAAAATATTTTGTAAGAAAGATAGAACTGGCTATTTCCTACACAGAAATAGAATAAATACATTTATTCCAAAACAAATCAAAACCCCGCTTCGAAGGAATACTAATTAGCTTGACAGAACAAGCACATGAACATTAGAAAATGCTAATTTAAAATTACTTTTGCTACCTTAATTCAGCCCATGCGTACGTGTATTATGCAGACACAGTTTGTACTGTCTGATCAGACAGTATTTTTCCACACAGCTCCTTCCTTCAGTACACAAATTAGATCCACTCTGTGGCTGTGGCAGGATCTCTACTTCATGTTATTACAAAAGCTAGAAGTGAATGAGGAATGGGACTGCGGGGAAGAGAAAGTACAAAATTACATCCTTGGATACTATCTCCTCCTTTGTTCCAGAGCGCTGGGAAATATTGTGCAGCCAAGCTATTCACAGATGGGTCTAATTGTGTCTTTTTTATCTTCTAGGTGCCTGACTCCCAAGCCCAGTGGTTTGGTTTGCAGAAGTGCTGAGCTCTCAGTCTCAGCTGAGTCAGGGAAAGCGATGCTTTGGTGATTCACAGCATCATATCATATAGTAAGTGCTCTGAAAAATCAAGTCCTGGTGGGTTCAAACTGGGCAGCTGCAGTGCTGACTTAGCTGCCCATTTGCCAAATGACGACAATATCGTGATATCTCATCACGAAGAAGTTTTGCTAAAATGAACCAACTAATAGTTGGGGAGCTCTTGTACTGCAGCAGCGAGCACTATAGAAAATCCTGTGAAGAAAATATTTCAGGATTCAAAGAGCAGGGTATAAATCAGGAATATACTGGAAAATAACAGACTGAATAGGTGCTTGCCAGCTGAGTCATGTCCTTTTAGTGCACAGTATGAGGCTGAAGGACTTTGGATACATGAAGAAACCCCAAGTATGTGCGTGCAATTAAAGACAAAATTAAAGGGAGTTAACTAAAGTTGCATGACATCCGCATGACTTATCAGTAGGGTAAACACCATGGTGTTGAGATTTGCCAAGGGAGCTAAAGGACCACACCTGTAGGGTGAGAGCCTGCTCTAACAGTACGTGGGACATGAAACACGCTGTCATCTGTGGTTTCACACATAAGCACTGACAGCAGCGGACTGGTTAAATTTAGGAAAAAACCCAGTCCAGGCTATGGACTAGTGCCTTCTC
The DNA here is from genome assembly GCF_034638445.1 of Ciconia boyciana. Taxonomy (NCBI): domain Eukaryota; kingdom Metazoa; phylum Chordata; class Aves; order Ciconiiformes; family Ciconiidae; genus Ciconia; species Ciconia boyciana. Next base: position 187,273,964 of record NC_132934.1, read on the forward strand.
TTGGGTGCAAAAACTTTAAATGTTGTCCTAACCCTCTTCTGCCTCACCCCTTAGGACTTGCCCCACTGTAAACTTTCCCCAATCTCAGCAATTCAGTTCCATTCTGTAAAGTCTGTGTTTTTTGGGCTCGTCCTCCCAGTTTCAGTCATGGTACACTGCCTGTGCCAGTTCACCCCAACCAGGTCCTCCACCCCTCTCCCCACAATAGCCATCAATCTGAGTTGTCCCCATAGAGCCCAATTCCTTGTCCGCTCTGTTTTCCTTTCCCTCACACAACTATCTTTTCATTCACAGAGCACTGGAGAGTTTCAAAGGATAAGTCACAGCATTTTTTACATATAAGCCTTTTCCCTCAGCCTGAGTCTTGGCCACGAGGAACAGCTCTAAATGAAATTCTCCTCCCCACCCTATCTGAAATAATTTGGCCTGAGGCAAACACCTGGATTGGAAAACTTTACTCCAAATGGTCAAATTTTGGCAACATTGTAAGTGACTGAAAAATGAGAAATCTTAATAAAATGCAAAACTGTCAGAGCCACCTGTAAAAACCTTGAACTCTAGACAGGGTTGAGCTGCCCTGGTGTCCCCAGTCTCAGACGTATGTCCTGGTCATGTCTTGTATATCTTCAAGTCAGAGCTGGGGATGCACCAACAGCCCATGTAGCCCTGTCACTCTTGTTTCCATCAAAAGGAAAGCTGTCTGCAAGCTGCAGTGTGAACTGGATGACTGTGGGACCAGGACCTGCCCAGCGCTGCTCCCTGAGTTTGGTAGACATGGTCCCCAAGAGCTCCTCCTGGACCCCTGGGAGACCTACTGATGTGCCCCCATGAGGACAGCAGTGGAGCCACGGACCTCCATCCCCGTCCTGAAGCAGCCCTACAGGCAGGCAAGAGATGGTCCTTCACCCCCCCAGCGACCTGCTGCTCTGACGTGTCCCAGCGGGTACATGGTGGTGACCAACACGCTCAGCAGGGGCTTGCCTCGCTGTAGGCAAACTGTGGACTAGCCTCTGAAACCAGTGCCCGTCCACTTCTGACAAGGTGAACACCTAGTGCTGTCGTGCCTTCAGCACACTGTGTTAAATGTTAATGTTAAACATTAAATGGCAATAAGTGAAGGTCTCCAGCACAATCCCCCAGCTCTTTCTCCTTGCTGTGGACCTACTCTCTGGCCTTGAGCAAACTGCTAAATCTTTCTGGGAAGCAATTTCCTCAGTTAATAAATTCTGTGGTGGGATGCAGTGAAGATCGATTTGTTAATGTTTGTGTAGCATGGGAAGGTCCTTGAGGGGAAAGCTCATGGAAGAGCAGCATTGTTACTCTTATCTCCTCAGTGTTAGCATCTAACACATCTGCTCAGGGTGACTCAGTCCTATGTCTAGCCTATTGCTTACTAGAAAGTATAGCAGAGTTTCTATGCTACAATGAAGCATTGGAAATAAACTGAGACAGGGATTTATAGCTGCATTTTCTTGCAATGTGTTATAATAGCCAGCATTATTTAATCATGGAAACATGATCTGGCCAGAGCTAACTAGCTTTGCTCAGGTGTGCTTGTAAATTTAATTTGACTTCTTCTACCTTGTGCAGAAGTTGAATGCAGGCTAATGTGTGTGCTGGAAAAACAACAAATCGTATTATGGTATAGAACAGGAAACCTTTTAGTTGCACAATAAAATAGTACAATTCAATGCATGCAGTATTTATATAGCACCATTCAGAAATATATTTCAAAGCTTTATACAAACAACTTGCATGCTACACCAGAGCCAACATGTCAAATCCTACTAAAAAGAAGAAATTGTAAAAATAAGTTTTCAATATACATTTAAACAAAGCATTCATTGGAAGAGGAGTCCACTAACAATTGGACAGAGGTATTATTAATAGAGGTCCTGGTAGGAAACTGAGTCCATGGCATAAAACATTTACCCGTGATGCTCTCTATATAAAGGCTGTTATAGAGTGTTTTATGTAAAAAAAAAAGTGCCTATGTGTCCTGAAAGCCGGACTGGATGGGTCTGGATGTTCTTTTTCACTTGCATTATCAGAGCAATTGAAAAATGAAGAAAAGGAGTGAGGAGAAGGTGGGACAGAGGCAAAATGTATGACAAACCGAAATCCTCTGCCCTGCTCCACTCTTTTTTTACACAGTATTCAGAGTCTACCATGCTTGCTGCTTACTCCGTTATGTTCTCTCACCCACCCACTGACACATTTCCATTGATCGCACATGTAGGTTTAAGCACTTCTACTCCCCTTGTGCTGCAAGCTTTTGCCATGCAGCTGAGGTATCCACCACTGTATCAGGTCATGTGGCAGGAGGAAGCTTGTTTTGGGCCATGCCGATCCCTCTGCATCAGCTCTGGGGTCTCCAAGACCCTTCACGGGTCACCAAGTGGGCCAGAGACCCCTGTTCATGCAGACAGAGCATGCTGCTCCAGGGCTTTGGCTGGGAGAGGCACAGGCTCCCTGGCTGCTGCATGATGCAGGCTCTGCCCTTCTGCCTTGGGAACTCATCTGCAGGAGGAAACATGGGCAACAGCCCAGAAGAAACCACTATAACTGGCAATGTGCTGTTTGCTAGTATTATCAGCTGAGAGGAGAGGACAAAAAACTTCCCTTGAAATCCCATCTTGACTTGGTTGTAGGCCCATAAACCCTCGAATCATCTTCCTTAACTTTAAATGTCTTTAAAATGAAATAATTTGTAGTTTGGAAGTGCCTTCTTGTCACCGTAGAGTTATAGACAGGGACTAAGGGCATGGTTTCTCATGTAGGTGTGCATGCTGCTTTGCAGGACGCATATGATCCCAAAATATTCAGAAATATTTTTACAGTCCAAAATGACTACAGCATACCTGTGTTGGATTTACCATAAAAACTCAACAGAGTGTGCCAAAATAGTATGTCTAGCCCTGGAAACAGAAATGATCAAGCTTTTCACCAACTCAGAAGTTGGTGAATAGTATACAAATATTAAGTATTGCTGACTTTTTTTCAGATACACCTTATGAATAAGACTCTGGATGCTGGTTTTTTTGGGTTCCTGGAAAATCTGCTTATCTCTAAATTGTAATGTAGAATTAATACACTAAAGGAATTTTTAACATGTGCTTCTCAGTGGTTGTTTAACAGCTTGATAATTTTCCAGCAATATTTTGTCATTCACTGCTTCACACCAGCATTATCTTAAAACTAATACCAAAAGCTAGTCGTTCCAGACAGCTGAACTAAAATATACAATACAGGGAGCTGCGGCCAACACACCAATTCCCATGTCATGTGCATTTCTAATTATGCAAGAAGTGGTGCTTATCGTGCAGAAGACTGTACCGTCAACTCTGGTGCTCTCCGAGATGACTCACCTACTCTCACTCTGCTATGCAACGCCAACTTTTCCATATATATTCTCTGTCTACATGGATATCCAGACTCATCCTCTCTAACTTTGAGCTTTTTGGCTGGGATCCCTTAATTAAAGGCTGCCTTTGGTTTAGGCTCTTCCTATAGTCAGAGCAGGAGAACATGTGCCTTGGGAACGTGGCTCTGCTCTTCTGTGGGCTGAGTCATTGCCGGTAGGCTGCTCGCCTTCTTGCTCCATCGACTGGGGAAGGAGCCTCAGGCAGGGCTGGCAAGCCCGCAGTGTGCATGCCCCAACCAGCCCGCCCTGCTGCTGCCAGTGGCCTGAGAGGAGACCTTGCAAGGTGTGAAAGGCTTACCGACACTCATCTGGGGTGACTCGGCTCCTGGCTTAGGTAATTCAGTTAAATAAATGCATTTACACGGCCAAGCCCGCAGTGACTTAGGCAGCAGCCCCGCTGTGAGTTGGAGAGGTGCCCCACCAAGCCCCGCTGGCTGCAGTCAGGCTTTCCCAACCTGCAGTGGCTGCGGTGGCTGACGAATTCTGACATACCCGTCCCCATGCAGGACCATTCCCAGGCCAGTTCCACTGACAGCCCTCATTTCACCTCTCCTTCCATCACTGCGTTTTGCCTTTCCTCTTTTCCTGGGTTCGTTCCCAAGTGCTTACCACCTCCCTGCTGCCTGTTTCTGCAGCTGCTGCCTCACACATGCTTCCTCCGCTGTTGTCCGGGTACACCCTCTCCCTCGAGCATTTCTCTCCCGCAGAGCTGCTGCTCTTTCCCACCAAACACGGCTTCACCCCGGAGTTTCAGACAGCACTGCAGACATTCACCAGACTCCAATTCTCTGGGGTCATGTCCTGCAGAAAGCATCCACTGCCCCCAGGGACCTCGAGTCCCTTCCTCAGTCACGGGGAAGATAAGAATTAATCACAGAGCTGCGGCACTCACTTTTGACTCCAGCTGCAGACCAGTCTTTGGTAGGGGAAAGGGACCGGAGCAGCCCAAGGGTGTTACAGATATTTTCACAGAGTAATGGGTCCCCAGTGCCCTGATATATGGAGTTATCTTCTCTAAGGCTGTTAAACATCTGATCTGCCCCGTTCCCCCATACTGCGTCTCTTGGGGGAGAGGTAGAAATCATCTTCCTTAACTTTAAATGTCTTTAAAATGAAATAATTTGTAGTTTGGAAGTGCCTGCTTGTCACTGTAGAGTTATAGAGAGACTAAGGGCATGGTTTCTCATGTAGGTGTGCATGCTGCTTTGCAGGAGGCATATGATCCCAAAATGCCAGCCAGGTTGTGGGGTGACATGGCAAGTGTGCTGGTCTGCAGGGGGTAGGACACTCTTGGTCCGGCTGCAGGCATGTCACAGCCTGGTCCCCTGGCCCCAGGATGCAGCAGGTCCTTTTTCACAGCAATAACAAACCAAACCAGGTGCCCCTTCCACCCCAATCCTTGCCCCTCGTGTCCGTCATCAAGCCTGGAGCAAGCCAGATGCTCTACAGGCAACCTCCTGTCCACGTTAGGGCTGAGTTTATAGCCTCAGCATTATTTCTTTCTTCTAGTCTGGGCAGGATTTCCGTCTTCTAGTCTGAAAAGACTAGAGTCAGACTTTTCATCCTTTCTGAGGAGTCAGCTGCTGTAACTAAGCACCACAAGGGCATTATTGAAGTTACAGAGAAGGAACAAGGGCTCAAAAGTTTGAGGAGCATTGCTCTTAAGACTACGAGGAGCTCTGCATGCCCTATTAATAGGTTTGGTCACGGCCCATGCACCTGTAGGCCCACTGAGTGGGACAGTATGTCCTAATGGTGTTTAGCTGGCTGATTACACCCTCAACTCTTATTTTTCCCCCCTACGTTACTGCCTCGTTTCCCTCCTGCTGTTTCTAGCTGCTGATTGATCCAGAGCTGTGGGTAGAGGAAAGAAATGTATTTATATTACAGCACAACTACTCTATATTGCCAAGTTAAAGGTGTGTAACTGAGCAGGGCTGCGGACGAAGGGCAGGTGTATTTCACAGCTGCTTCATCTCCGTTGCTCTGCTCCGATGAGGAGCAAAAGAGTGTACGTGGGTGGGTTGGGGAGTGGGAAGGAGCAGGTCAAAGCAACTGTTTGTGTGGCATACCAATGTGTGCCAGCCTGCTCCAGCACCCACATGCTGACCTCAGGCTGTCAGAAGCACCAGAGCCTGAATAAAAAACCCCAAAACATAACTATTTCTGCTCTAGTAGGGCAAATGCATAGGTATACCACTTAACACCTCACATAGCAGAGGAAAAGTAAAGTTTCTCTCTCACTACTGATGAAACCAAACTAGTAACTTGTGGTTACTAGTGCAAAAATGGCACAACATGGAAGGTCCTCATTATCCTGATTTGTTAGAAATATATACATCCTCCTCACTCATCCCCAAACTAGCTTTCCAGGCTTGGAAGGTCTCTCCATGCCCTCAAAGGCCAGCCTCACCCAGCCTGTGCAGAGCGTGTGGAAAAGCCCAGTGCCACCACCGTAGAGCTGTGGAGCTCAGGCTGGGATGGCTTGGCAGTCAGTGATATAAACAGAGGGTGAGTCCAGTCGTGCAAGGAGGCTCGGGCACGCAATTCACTGACAATGTATGCCGATGCTTTGTGCCTTATTGGGTCCACTCCCCGCACAGGCAGAGCCAGGTAATGAGAGTATCTCGCAGCTCAGAGGAGCACGCAGGGTCACGCAGAGCAATGCTCTCTGAGCTGTGCGTGGCTCACCTTCGGTGCCGCAGGCTCCGTAATTTTCCTTGGTGCGTCAGGACACTTTCGCAGGAACCTCTGACTCAGGCTTTCACCCTGACTGTCAAAAGCCTTCTACTGAATGTCATATTTAGGAAAACAGAGGTTTGGTTTGATCCCAAAACTGAGAAATTTGAATCCACACGCCTAGAGTCTTCCGATAGCTGTGCTCATGGTGCGAAGAGCTGCAGCGCCCAACAGTTACCTTCTTACCACTGCTTGCGTGTTTTGAGTAGCACCATAGCATCAGGTTATGGTGAAATCTTGAAGAACAGCTCCAAGCTCCTTTTGCCTCTTCAGAGCTGAAGGAGTGGGTAGAGCAAGACAGTCAGGAAGCCATGGCAGCGGCAGAAATGCATGATGCTGCTGTGGTCCCACAGTAGCAGAAGCATCAAGGTGCACGGCAAGGATCTGGCTCTGGCACAACGCCGCTGGCACAGCAAGAAGGCACAGAGTACAGCTTCTGGGCAAGCTACCAGTAGGGGAGACAGGATGTGGCAACACCATGTGTTAGCCATGCTGTGATAACTCCGTAGTTGCATGCTCCTACCCTAAGATAAACACAAAGCAGTTTGTTAGTGGACGTGGGATAAGCTGCCTCATATTTTCCATGGAGTAAGAGTAGGAGACCCGGCAGTCACGCTGGGAGCTGTTGCTGTTTTAGAAGGTCACACCCAAGTTTGCCACAAGGTCAGTTTTTCGTGTTGCCAAGCCCACACAGGGGAGAGGAGCCAACCCAAATTGACTGAAGAATGCAAACAGAGTGTCTCAGCCTGGGCGTCCTCGTAGCCACCTTGGCATAACCCCGTGGGTGAAGAGTGGATGAGAAATAAGAAGGGAAAGGCAGAGAAAGAGAAAGTCTTCTGTAAAGTAAGAAGGGGAATACATTTGGGGTTTTTTAAGTTGTTGGTTGTTTTTTTTTTTTTAAAGGTAGTTATTTTTAAAATACAGCTCTGCAGCATGAGATAAATGTCCTGTTGTTCCTGTGGGATATTTACAAGTGACTCATTAAATATTTCAATAGCAATGTATTGTTCCTGAGATGGAAGGATTGACAGTGAAAGAGAGCCATTGCTAAAAATTAGGAACAGGCGGCAGTGTGACTGAAAATGCTACTCTGCAGCCCAGTAGGCATCTGCAAATTTAGCTGATATGTGTTTTTAGAAGTTTGGCTTTATTTACTGGTATAAGTTGGCGGTGGCCTCTTGATTTCCACTGAAGTAGACTGGTTGACACTGGAAGAAGGAATGAATTTCATTATGTGCATTAAAAAGAAAAATAGAAAAAATTGGAGTTTTGATGTGGAAAACATCTTCTCATTGACATTAAGAAATACCGTAACACTGCCCCACCCTGTAATTCCTGTACCAAGACCACACTTTGTATTTCAGGTATAACATGAGGTTTGGAAATACAAAGTTCAGAGACTTCAAGAGGTGGCAAATTCATCATATCCCCTCAGGAGTTATTTCAATGCTTAATCGCTGTTAAGATGCGCACCTTATTGCTAGCTGAAACGTAGCTAGCTTCAGCCTCCAGCCATGGGATCGCGTTACATGTTGCCTGCTAGATTAAAGAGTCTCTACTATAAAAATCTGTGAAAAAAAATCACTTGTTACAGAATAAAAATTGGGTGAGGCATATCAAATTGCAGGTTTATAGGTCACGAGAAGGTTTGCAGATAATTTTGTGCTGGTTGCTCGTAACAAATGCTGATACCACATTTAGAAAAGAATGATAGTTCTTCCTCTCAGTAATTAGGGAAGCCTGAAGCGTCTGAATATGATTACAGTTTCGGAAGGACTGTAAGCCTTAAATTCAGAGGATGGTTTCCAGCACTGTATTTTTGTTCAGAGGTTCTTCTGGGTTTCTTATCTTCTTTGCCAGGTGAGTCACTTCCAGTGAAAAGTACAATTGTTGCAAAGAGCTCAAGGAGAATAAACAAAAGGCATGGGCTTGTTCTTCTCTCCCTGAAGTGAGCTAAAATCACAGCCTTTGCCTGGTCAGGGTTCGGACACATTTGGAACATATTCACTCCTCACGTTCTGCATTCTTCTTGCAAATAATACATAATTATGGAGACGTAGCCCCAAGTGGAAAAGGCTGTGTACACAAGCTATCTACATACAGACAATAATACTTTTTACACGCCTGCTTTAGAGATATTTAACAAGTTAATTTCTTTTTATTTCACTTGAGGTCTGTCCCAGCATGCTAATACTGGGCTCTAAATTGCTGCCTTACACATGTTTCCAAGAGCATTGTGCTTTTTATTATTGTTGTTCTCTGAATCTTCTCCAGTTTACAGATGTCTCTCTTGTACTGAGGCACCCCTTTGTCAAACCGCCACGTAAGGAAAACCAGTGATGAGGTAGTCGCTGTGCCGCGTGAGCGCTTACATTTCCTGACGCAGGGAAGGGGAAAGCCAAAGAATAGGATGCGTGATGCTGGGCTCTGTGAAGCCCCCATCAGCCAGAAAGAAGAGGTACCTCATAGTCTACCTGTCTCCTTCGAATGGGGAGCTGACCTGGTTCTGGTCCCCCCACAATCTCAGGAGCATCTCTCCAGCCCTCAGAGCAGCCCTAAGTACCACAGTCTGAATTTGGGGCTGACACCTTCCTGGCGTGCTAACTGCCCTCTGCGTGAGAAGGCAAGGCTCGCAGAGCCGCCGGGAGACAGCGGGCAAGCCGGGGAGTGGCTGTGCGATGGCAGAGGAGTCTCTGCCCTGGGAAAAGAGGAGTGCCAGGGACGACCCATGTGGGTTGCATCATTAGGTAAACCAAATAGTGTTTAAAGCAAAGAGGGAAGTTGGTTGGGCTTAGGCGCTGGCATGCTGCCTAAGGTTTTGTGGACGCACCACAGGGCATTTTTTAACCTGACCCTCTTCTCTCCTCTAAAATGAGGACAAGGTACTTTCCTCCCTCAAGGACTGCAAGGTGGATTCAGGTATTAAAAACTCCAGGATACTCCATGTCCGCCTCACAGTATGGAGCTCTGTGCAGACATCTGAGTTGGCTGGCCCACAAGGCACAGACCAGAGGCAACCAGCGTCACTGGTCTGGGTCTGGGTTTGGATGGAAGGTATTTCTGTGACTCCATGACAGAGCCTGAACTCATAAATCCCAGCCCGTGGTTAGGTTTATTAGCACAGGTGGAGAGCTGCTCTGATGTCAGGCCAACATGGCCACGCTGCAGAAATTGGGGATAGCCGTGCCACACTTCCTCCGCTGCGCTTCTGGTGTTCGCTCAGGCGGGATGAGCTCAGATCTGCCCAGAAAGGCCACTAAAGGCAACCGCTGTAAGGTGTGCTCCGTAGCTGGGAAGTGGCCAGGTGGCAATTCTGGTAGGCATGCCCTCAGATACCTTATAGGTGATGTACTCTTGAAATGAAAGTCCAATTACGTGCTAAAAACACCTGTTGGGTCTTTTGGCCCAGCAAGATTATCTCTTTGGCTGCATATTGGTCTTCTGCTGGAGGACACAACAGCAAGGAAAAGAGAGGGCACTCCTGTGAGGGTCTGTCTGAGGAAAAGCTGGTGCATGGAGAAACCTGGAATGAATTCCTTTGAAAAAACACAATTATTTACATGGGACGTATGTGTCAAGCTGCTGTCAATACTGTGGACACTATCTGTCATATCTAAGGACCATATCATACTCAGCAAGACTCTGAAGATCCTACAGCTGTCTTCTCCTGACCCTCCCAGAATTCATGTGTTAGTATATGTTGGATTTCTAGGGTTGTACCCCTCAACACAGAGGAAGAAGGGCATGGTAACATACATTTTAAATTGAGTGCTATTGTCAAAGAGACTTACGAAAGCTTCACTGCGTTATGAAGTACAGTTGAGCTTTCTCCAATGCGGTCAGTGCTTAGAGCTGCTCAGTTGTTCTTCAAATCCAGTTCATGAGCTCTGAACCTCCTGACTTTGCAAAACCAAGGCTGAAAATCCCAGGAGAATGGGCTTTCATACAGAACTGAGCACCCCTATTTTTCAGGCCAGCCCAGACTGCACAAGACTTGCAGCTTCATGTGGCATAAGTTTAACATGTATTCATCAGGGGCTTTGGGAGCACCCACTGATAATGTCTTGCAAGAAATCACCTGTGTGGTCATGTGAGGTGACAGAAACCATGTGGTTCCTCTTTCTTCCTCTCCACTACCCATAGAGTGTGCACATGATTTTATTTGGATCTGAAAAGACAGCAGGTACCTGGGAAGGAGAATTAATCTTTTCTAAACATCATCAAAAGCTTGACCACCTGCCAGCCTTTTATATGAAGAAAATTCTTGGCCAGGATGGGAAACTATCCTATGTAAAATGGCATCCTTAAACATACCATTTTTCATGAAGCCACCAAGATCAGTATTCTGTGCCCATGAGAAAAAAATAGAAAATATGAGCCATTTGCAGCCAGTCAGGTTTGGGAGGAAGAATGTATCAGTGCTGCAAGGACTCTGCAATAGTGCCATGCCCGCTCTGTTGGGTGGTCCATACTGTGCACAGCTAACCAGGTAATGTTAGCATTTGGGTGGTGGATGCGCAGGGGAGGTGGTGATAACTCCGTTAGACTCTCCCACATACACAGATGTCTATTAGCTCTGCCTCTGTGTAAAGAGAAGAGGCTCAGTAAATGCAGAAATAGACAAACTGCTCCTGAAGAAAAACAGAAGAGAGAGACACCAGCAAGGGGCACACAAAACATCTGAAGAATTACTCCCTCGGGAGAAGAAAACTTGAGATGACGCACTACTGAAGACTCCAGTCCGGTCTGTTTTTTTAAGGCTTTTGAATTCCTTGCTCCCTTCCTGACCTTTTATGAACAGATCAGGGCCTTCTTTGAACGCGCCATGGGAGGATGCGTAAGTCCTCCTCGCCTTTCTGCTGGCAGCCTCTAACAGCAGTCTTCTCACACTTGTGCTAAGTGGGATTTAATGATATGCCAACAAACGTGCCAACTAAAGGAGGAGATAACCCATTAAGTGATGTTTTTTCAGAACAGATAACCTGCAATTTGGAAGCAATATGCTGTTTTAAAAACAGGGTACACTTGTCCTACCCTTGCCTACAAGCCATGTCAAAGCTCTTGTCTCCTAGACCACCAGGACATCCACAACAAACCTTAGCTGGCTTATCTAATTTCTTTGCTATTGTGTCTGTGTAATTAGGCAGAGGAACAGGCATGCCAGGGGAAAGCATCCTGACTCATCAAACATCACATATCCCCTTATTTCTTTTTCCCTGAGAGGCCGCAGGATTTTGAAAGACACAGCAGTGCTTGAGCCGCTGACGTTTACTCTCAGTGCCAAAGTCAGCTCGTGTTCTCTCTCAGAAACTCCTGGCAGATCGGATTGCATGCCCTGTGTTTGGTTTTCAGAGAAAAAGGGCGAGCAGGTTTACACAGGTGTAGCTGGGATTAAGACATGCTGCTTCTCCTGTGTGAGGGAGCGAGCTCGTCTTTCCCCTCAGTGAATAAGGCCACCAGTACATTTTCAGAGGACCCGTGCACTCCTGTTTCTTCCCTTCTTGTACAAAGTCAACCATCCCATACCGCATCCTGCCAGCCGACAAAGGTGTAACCTGAAGGGAATGCTGATGGCATCCCTGTAGGTATGTGATTGATAACCCAAGGTTAGTAGCAAGCTTAAGATAAGTGGGGCTCAAGCCCCAGCCTGCTGAAAGCTTACTCGTGGCTCACTACGGAAAGTGTAAGTGTAACTTCTCCCTTAACAGTCCCAAGATCGGAATCACTGTCAGCAGCAGGAAAACTTATCTTTTAGGGTAATGTATTACACCGCCAGACAAAGGGGACAAATCAGGTGTGGGCAGGGGTTGAACCACCCTGACACCCTTCTTCCTTCCTTATTCGGCTGGGTGTGCGCTCACGTAGACGCAGGGAGGTGTGGGTGTGGGCACGGCGGGGAGAACGGACACGCTGTTCGTGGGGTGGCCTTCCAAGGTCAATAACGTAAATATTGCTCTGCTCCCTGCAACATTTCAACTGGCCCAGACATCACTTCTTCTACCACATCCCTCGGGAGCTGCCCTTGCAGCCTGCTAGGTATTACGAAGGGTATTCAGTTTATGCTTTGCTTTGTTCAATTTAATCTAATCGCTCTTGGCCATAAAAGTCCTTTAACCACACTAAACAATTCCTCTTCCTCACTGGAGTTTACACCCATCAAATACTTGTAGATAGTTATCATGCTTCCTTTAGTCGTTGTTTAGCCAAGAAATACAAGTCTAATCCAACTTCTGCTGGTGTAACACTGGACATGGGAGGAATAAAGCTTGCCTAATGGAGAACATAAGGCAGGCTACTTCAGCATAAAGCTTTTTAAGAACTTTCCTCTGGCAGATAATTCACAGCTGGCCTCAAAAGAGGCATTACTAGCCAGGAGGAGGGCAAGGCAAGAGAAGCTAAAAGATGATCTGATTTAGGGCTTTGTCAGTCAGGTTTTAGCGGCTGGGGTGACATGGGACAGATTCAAGTATTCCTCAAGCTGAGCTCTCTCGAGCCACTGCTGGGAGTGGGTTAGCCATCTGCCAACCATGGTGATGTGCTGCCTGGCAGAGGGCAAGCTGGACCGGGCCAAAACCTTATCAAGGACTGTGTCCATAATTTGTAATATGAATGAGCGTGGGACACTGTTCAGGCTTGTATGCTGACCATTTTCATTTTACTAGTACACACACAGCCAGAGCAGCCTCTGCCTGGTTTAAGGCCACACGGACCAAGCAGAGGGCTCACAGGAGACCTGTGATGGACAAAACGCTTCGTCCCCGCTCTGTGTGGGAGCTCCCTTTGGGCACGCTTGCCCCTACGGGCTCCAGAGACTGGATTTGGAGCACTGGACAAGGCAGAAGTGATCATGGTCTGGAGGACGTAGTCTGCCTCCTGTCACTGAATTCATGTACCCATAGGACATCATATCATTTTAGTTTCTTGCCCATGTTCTCACCCCACCTTCTGTCTTTCTTTTTTTTTTTTGTTAACTTGCAGTCCCTGCGCTGCTCCTAATGTATTTCAAATTGACCAGGCCCTGACTTTTGGGGATTAACTTTCACCATAGTAGGAACAGCACAAAACTTCAGAAGCAGGAGACAGGACTAACTGGTTCCAGGACAGTCTGGAGCAATGTAGGAGAACCCCTTTTCACCAGATTGCATCAAAGCTTTTAGTCATGTGCATCAGTGCTCTGGCATTTCTTTCTAGGAAAAATTAAGCCTAACTGGACTTGTCATATTTGAGCTTACCCACCCACTGGGGTACACGGTCATTGGCACACTCAAGGTAAACACATGCCCCTTTCCCACGTAGCATAGCTTTTTTCGTTTGCCAAGGTACAGCTGGGACCAGCTTGGTCCTGCCTTGCACAATGCACTTTCTGGATGGGTACAGCAGTTCGCCTTGCACAGCTCATGGGCTATCTGTCCTGCTGGCAGAAACCTAGACCTATAGAGCTACTGTGATTGCCAGCAGCAGCAGATTTCTCCTATGGTCTTCTGGACGGCACCATGAAAATAGATGCTTCCAGCAGCAAACCAGAATAAGCCAAATAATAGCTTCCTTGCAGTCTCTCTTGGCCACAGCTGAGCATAGCTTATGGCCATAAAGTCATATTACAAGATGCACAGAGTGCTGGTTTAGTGCTGGAGGGCTTTGTAGGGCAGCCAGGCTTGGTGTATCATCTGTAGTGCCCACTGGGAGCAATACCTGGAGTGAACTATCTTCATAGCCATACCTGAAGTTTATTTCAGAGGAAACCAGCTTGTTCCTTCCAAAGAAGACCCCAGGTGAACTGTCAGTAATACAAAGTGAATGATTGGAGGCACCTGACCAAGGGCAGCACTGAAGACCCACCTTTCCCAAAACTGTTACATGTTGCCCTTGAGAGGCATCTGAAAACAAGAAAGTATTCAAACCAATGCTGACTTCTATGGGTCTTCAGACATGCTGCTTGGACTCCTGCATAAAGAGACCCTAACTCTAACCGAGCTCAACAAGGAAGGATCTCCTGATCACTCAGAAGTCCTCCCACATATCCCCCTTGCACAGCCAGGGGCAAAGATACTTGGGCAGAGATGAAGTGACATGACCAAGGCTCCCCAATACCCGACTCCTCACCAGCTACCGGCTTGGGCCACTCGTATCAATTAGGCTTGGGAAAGCACAGGTATGGCTCTAGGGTTGTGCTGAGAGATCCTTGTGTGTCTTGTGGTCCTGGCCCTTTATATCCACCACATTCCTTTCCTTGGCTGGTTTGGGCCGTTCTGTCCCAAAAAGTCATCACTTGTGTTTGGCTTGCTTTAGTCCTTATAAATCCAAGCTGTTTATTACACATGACTTCATATTTGTCTCAAATGGCTCCATATTTGTCTGGATACATAAATACTCCTTTCCCTCTGTGCTCCTTAATAGTTTCCCCAAACATTTTCCTGACTTGTATTTGTTGGGCACGACTGTGTTAGGAATAGGAAGAAAGAGGAATAGTTTGCTCTGACTACAGATGTACTGGCTTATCCAGAACTAATTTTGGTAGAGGTCTGCCAACATGAGATGTCTGAGCCAGTGCTTTTCATGCTGTCTGCTGATTTTTCTCCAGAGTGTCATTTTTCTAGGCAGTGTGCTGGTTCACCCTGCCCAGAGGGCATACACAGGTTTGCAGCAGGGAGAGGAGAGGGAAGGTGCCATCCTGGACTGCACCAGTCCTCTTCCTGCAGAGCCAGCAAAAAGTATCTTTTTTGCTTGTTTTTATTCAGGCAAATGTTCCTGGAAACTTTTGCGGCACTCGTTCGTAACCAAGTTGTACATACTGGAGAGCTCCTAATAATGTAAATCCATTAGGCTTAAATGATAAAAGCAGAAAATAACTTTGTAAGACAGAAACGAAAGAGAGGCTGGCTATTACGGGTTGATCTATATTTAGCACCTTGGACTCAAAAGCACTATAGAATCGTGGAAATTAAAAACAGACCAGAGCATCCACTCCATATAAACGCAAGGAGTAATGCAGAAGGCAGAACAAACTGTTTTTCTTTTCCCAGGAACCCAAACTCCCTCAAACACAGAGGGAGCTGGGGGTGGGGGCGAAGGGGACAGTAAGCAGCAAGGCCAAATTGAAGTGAGACCTCGGGAGGCAAAGAGAGATCAAAGACGATCCATTTCGTTGTGTGCACAGGGAGGGACACCTAAGACAAAGCAGCATTGCTTATTGCTCTGGCTCCTAGGCATATGGTGAGTAAATAATACGTTATTAATAACTCACAATAACCAGTCTGTTATCATCTATTCGTATCAAACAATGCTGAGGAAGGAACTGTGCAAATTAAAAGCACAATATTCTTTAATTACAATAATAATGTGAGGACCCTCTGCCTCTCTTACATAATATAACAGCCAAGGTAATATAAGAAACTCATAATGTGATCAGTCCTTTGTGTGTCATATTCTCCAGATGGCCCTACATAAAAAATATATGTCGAAAAACTGGTTTTTTGTGTGACACGGTGACTCCGACAGAGCCTCAGCCACGCACTGGGGAGGGAGCCGCGGGGCTCTGTCAAGCCCACCTCCAAAGCAGCAGGCCTGGGTCAGGCGCAGGAGCTGGCTGAGTGCCGTGCAGGTGAGGTTTTGGGGCCACCTCATCACTCTTGCCTGCAGTGACAAGCTTTCCCTCTGCACCCATTCAGCAACTGGTGAGTGGGAGAAATCAGGTTTCTCCAGTGGCTTGGAGGTTTCTCCACCGCATGAGTCCTTGGTGTATCTCCAGAGGGTTTACCTCCCCACTCAGCTCAAGGAGGAATAACTGAAGGCTCTTGCCCAGGATGCTGTTCCCTCTCTAGCTGCTGGTGTCTTAGCTCAGATGTCTCCACTGACCAGAACCACTGCATTGATATGCACATAGAGGAATGATGTCCAGGATAATCAGGGCAGCCAAAGTTATTTAAAATGGACATTTTTTTAGAGTTTTAAAACACCAAAGAGCCATGAATGAGTAAATCAGACTCAGATAAAATGCAGAAAAGAGTCCAAATCAAAAGCCATGAGCTGTATTTTTTATATTTTCTCTAAGTAGAATAAATTCCTCCTATTAATTAGGGGTCTTCTATTTCTCTGTCTGACTCTAATGATGCTCCCCTTTGCTAAGGACAAGCACAGTCCTCTCCCTCCCCACTCCCTTTCTAGGAGTTTATCCCAATAACTACCATCTCAGTGCAATGCAGTTATACCTGCATATAGGGAAACATCTGAGCTTGTACAAGAAATCTTACTTACTGAAAGTACTTAAAGCCTGCACATATGGAGGAAAGAAAACAAAAATCTTGCAAGTGGCACTGCTGTGTCTCTACATTCACATGCTTAAACTCAAGGATGATCATTCAGTTTAGCTGTGCATTGTACTTTGCAAAGCTCTTCCACTGTATCCCACTGGTTAATTATAAAATTTTAAGCCTGAAACAATTTGGGCTGTTCTATATTTGAGTCCAAAAATGACAAGGAAGTAAACATGCTTCTGGGATGACTTATTACTATTTAAAACAGGGGCGGGGGTGGAAAGGGAGAGAGAGCAAGTGAGTGGAGTTTATATACCCTTGGGATGCAAGCAAACATCTAGGGGAATAACAATGGCATCTGCTGATGGTTTGGGGTCACGGGCTGCGAATTGCGTGTCCATACAGAGAGGATTCCTAGAGGCAAGGCTTCACGTGCAGCTCAGGGTGGTTTTCTTGGCAGAGAGCATGTGAAAAGGATGGTTGTGGCCACATCTGGCTTGCCCCATATTAATACATATGCATATCCATAAAATTACAGTCTGTTGAAGCAAAAAAAAAAGCAAGTCTTAATCCCATCAACTGACACACCTGTAACACTGTGCCTGGCACCATGACAGAGTCTGCATTGATCACCCTTCCTTGAATGGCATGCACTTTCTTCTGCGTACAGGTGCATGTACTAAAAAGGCAGCTGTTTAGACTGTTCCCACTTACTTTCTCATGTAAAGCAGCTCTGCTTCCCACAGCTCCTTCATTTTTTTCCCTGGCACCCACTGTGTCCTCCCTGCTACTGCCTGGCGTCCCTCTAGGAGCCACCACCTGATGGAGATCCCCCTGAGCTCACTTCTGCCAGGGTGCAGATTCAACGAAGCCGTAAGGTTTGGAGTGACCTTTCCCAGTGCGGTGCCTGATGCTACACGGCTCAGGCTGTGCGGTCTCATGAGACAAAGTCCACAGCAGCAGGAGGAGACACAGATTTTTCTTACTCTCTCACCTTTTCACCCCTCCTCCTCCAGGTTTTTTCTTCCCCATCAGCTTTATTAACACCAGGACCAGACTGGGGAATTGATCCAGATTAAAAAAAGGAGGAGGGGGGAGGGTTTTGACAGATGTTTCTTTAAGCCAGATCAGTTCCTCAGTTCAGTTCACAGTGTCATGCAAAGTGTGCCAGGGAGCTGGGGGGGTCACGGTGCCGTGCGCAGGGACAGAGACAGGTATTATGGGTCAGGAACACCTTGTGTCAGTATGGATACTGAAGACTTTATCTCATGAGGTGACAGTATGGATTTAGGCACCAAAGCAAGAGGTGTGGTTGCTTGGAGGTGCCTTCAGCTCCTATCAACTAGTTTTAAGCAATGATGTGACTGAAAACAGCTCATTTAAAGCCACCTTGAAGGAAAACTTAAACATTTTATATTCTGCTTTTTTAGAATATACTTTACCACCTTCTAATGTAGACAGTCAGTGTAAATGGGGTTGATCTGTTTTTCATTGCAAGTAAGGATTAGTGATTAACAAAAAATACAAGTTTATCGCTTGTTACAAAAACTGTTGTCAGAGATTAGAGAAATACCAGCGACATTACAGGTATGCTGAGATAGCAGGCTGCAGTCACTCTTCTCCAACCTCGTTCCTTTATGAACAAAAGTCCTACACCAGTACTTCTAGGAAAATAACCTGTAGAAGGTCCTAGCAAGGACATAGTGAGAAAAGGTAAAGAGAGGAAAGTTTTGGGTTGTATTATCAACTACCTCTGATCTCACTATTTTAGCTGGTTTCCTCCACCTGGAGTGTGGTTTAAGCTGTGTCCCTGTCAGCTGGCATGCTTGTGTACCAATAATACGGCACAAGTCCCGTCATCAAATGCCATGGCTCCATCCCAAATGACTTTTCAAATCCATGCTTCACACTGAAGAACACCTCAGGCCATGAAGTTTCTGGTTTTCATTGTGCAGGGTGTAATTTTTTTTCATATTATGCAACCAAGAAGGCAGAATTCAAAACCCGTGAGCAAGAAAAGGTCACATTTTCATGAAGAAGGAAGGAGGACAATGTATATGTCTCATACAGTTTCATTAATACATTCACATTTGATGCCAGAAACAAGAGGCTACTGAGCATAAAAATATTCAACATATATGGATAAACAAGAGTGATGATTTACTCTCCCATCGTAGTCCCCATGTCCCAGTACTGCCCGTGGCACCATTCAGGGCTTTGCTTGCATGAGGGAGATCCCAGCTAGGTTAGCTTTTCTGGAGCTTAATGCAGAGCTCTCCGTACAAAGCTGAATCACAGCTTTTCGTACTTAACCTGAAACCAAAGGATAAAACCTCAGCCAGTTTTCAAGGCAGCTGCTTGATAACAGAGTGGGTTCTGCCCTGACCCAAACTGGGCTCAGCAGCCCCACAACCACTGACAGTTCTGGCCAACGGCACTGTCCCTCATTAAGTCTTGCTAATTATATTAGCTGCCTCTCAGCTGTTGCATGGGCACCAGCCAGGAAAGGGATAGTGATAGAAATGATTCCCAAGAAGGAGGACTCTCTAAATGCACTGGCACACATAATCCTGCCTTGCCAAGGGGAACAGACCAAGCGACATTTGGGGTCCTTTCTCCTGTTTTGTAATCCTGGCCAGACTCTCTCAGCCAGTTAATGGAGATTGCAGCAGGAGATGCTGCAAATTTGGGATGTAAACTTGAGCAAAAGCCACCTCACTGAGCTGCCTACACACTGGAGCAGGAGCCTGCCCGCGCTGGGCAGGAGAGAGGAGGAGCAGAGCTGCCCCAGGGGTGCTTGGCACTTGCATCTCCAGGACTACCCAGAGCATCCCTCTCCCTCACGCCATAGCAGGCCACAGCACTCTCTGCACCTGACCTGCTTGAGGCTGGCGCCCGGGGCAGGAATGCAGCGTGATGCCGGTGCGGTTATTTCGAAGCCTGCATGGTGATGCAGGATGCACTATACGACAATGGGGGCCGGCTGCGCAGTGCTTCCTCTGGGCCAGCAGCAACCCTGACCCTCCAGGGAAGCCACGCGAGCCAGCTTCGTCACGCTGGTACACAGCCAGACAGCCCTGGTGCGATCCTCTGCCTCCCTCGTACCAGCACTCAGCAGAGGCTGCACTCGGCAGAGCCCCTGTCTCTCCCCGTGCCTGGAGCAAATGAAGCAGTTAATGGCAGAAGAGAGAAAAAGAGCCCCACGCCACAGGCATCCTGATAACACAGGGGATGGGACCTTCTCCCAGGATGCGGCACCAAGTTCCTGCCGTAACTCAGGCAGAGATGGGTGTTTCACATCCGAGGCAGCAGCCTCTAATAACGGGGTGACAAATGAGTTGACCAGGCTGAGAATGGCAGTCTGGGCTCAGGCTTAGCAGCAGAGAGAGGCATCTGCTTGAGCAGCCGTAGGCGTCCGTACCTTTTCAGGTCAACAACACCTAAGCCACGCACATCCCACCTGCATTCCATTGCGGGCTCATTCCCCAGCTTCCCCTCCCTGCGAGATGCCCAGGGCCACAGTTTGTCCCCAGGCTCTTCCCGGGGAACCCATCAGCACATGGACCAGACATCTGCTCCCTCTGCCACTGCCCCGAGCCAGCCAGGCACAAGCCACATCCACAACAGCCATATCACCTCGGTAGTGCCCTGGCACCGTGCCCGGGTGAGTAATATCTGCTGGAGCTAATGAGCGCTGCACCCATGGCCGCAGCCACACCTGCGCCGGGTTTGGGGTGCCCTTGGGTGACCAGGCAGGGTGGTGAGGAATGAGTGTCTGTGCCAAAGAGCCTGGCTCCCAAAGCGTGCCAAGTTCTCTGGTGGCTTTTGTCTCCCATTTCCCAGACCTGGAAAAGCAGAGCACCCGGAGACATAGATGCCCTGATAATGTCTCCGGCAAAGGTCCACTGCTGTGAGACAGCACTGACCTGGGCTCGGTTCAGCCATAGGCACAGGTGCCCCTTGGATCTGGTCGCATCTACCAGCCCTCTTGGAAACTCAGGAGCATCTCGGATGGCACTAAATGCCATCTGAGAGCTGCCCACAAGCTTCGGTGAGGTCCAGCCTGGCTTCATGACAGATAACAGCATGTGAGCCTGTGACGCAGCAGCAAAGCCAAAAACACCCACCCAAATTCACAGCACCGTCGCAGCAGGGGTGACATCAGCTTCTATACATTTTTCTGCTTAAAAGGAAAATAAAAAATGGGAGAGGTCAAGACACCACCTACTTCACCCAGCAGTTAATCATCGCTTTCCAGGGAAGGTACCTAGGACCAGCAAGTGGCACCTTATCAAGGACGTGTGAACCGTCATCCTGGCAGGGATGCAGCCACTCTGCTCTGCTCTGACTCATCAGCAGAGCATGTTTGTCCCGTGCAAGATGCTGGTGTTGGCACAGACCTGAGGATCCTTGGCCATGGGGCTGTTTGGGTGAAGGTAGTGCACTGGATCTCACAGGTGTTTGGTTCAGGGGGGGTTAATAGTTAAGTCCTTAATGGCAATGGGTAGGCTGCATGAGTTGGTATCAGACCCTGTTTGCTTGCTCATCTGGTCCCGCTCAGGCTGGCTCTTCGCAGGTCTTGCAGAGGGAAGACAGGCAGTTACGGCCATGGGTTAGCTGAGGTGGCGGTTGTCATGTAGAGGTCCTTGTGTTGGTCCATGGGCAGTTCTTGGTGGGATAAATTCCTCCTGGGGGGAATTTCTGCACAAGCCATGCCTAACCTGCTTCTGAAAGCCAAGCTAGAGACAAGTGAGCCAGGTGTGGTTTTAACTCACAGGTGATGCTGCAAAGGATGAGAAGTCAGAGGGCATGATTTGCTCTTGGCTTTTCTATGGCACACAGGATCCCAAGGAGTATGCAGGGTTGTAGCACAAGATAGCTGAGAGATGTGCTGCCTAAAGGACGTACTGTTGGGGAGGAGGGGGAGGCAGGGAGCAAGACCTGAAAAAACAGCCCTGATGGTTGTGGGAAAGCGAGTGAGGTTTGCGGGCAGGAGGGAGGGAGCTCTGAGCTGTCCCGGGCAGGTGACACATGGTCGTCGGAGCCAGCCAGCACTGCATCCCCATTGCTGGTCCCAGTGTCTTCTCCTCCCAGCAGCAGGGCTCGGGGAAAGGATTGCTTCACCCATAGCCAGGGTCAATATCCCCCCCCCCAACCTCAGCCTCAGCTCTGGAAATGGTGCCTTGACCTGGGATCTTCACAGGATCTTCACAGCTTCGCTCCCAGCCTTCCTGAAACTCAACGTACACTTTAGCCTTGATCTGCCTTATGCACTGATCCTCTAATAAAGCTGTACATGAATATGTATGAACCAAAATGTTATTATGTCATGAACAGAGGTTCTCTGACTTTCCCGCAGGAGTGTGCTGATTCTTGGAGAGATGGCAAAGGACAGAAACATCCATAACTACCTCTGAACGACAATACTGATTTACCAGAAATGAAGAAAGATAATAAATACAATTAGAACTGTTAAAAACAGTCAGCCGAAAAATGTCGCTGTCCACAAAATGAGGGGTTTACCAAATGTTTATTGGAAAAGTTTTAATTTTGAATAAATGAGAAACTTTGAACTAGAAATAGATTTTTGTTTTACGGAATCAAAACTTTAATTTTGCTTTTCAAATTCTCCTTTCAAAGCTAAAGTTTGTTTCCTCCCCAGGTCATTTGTGTAAGTAAGTAAGTTCCATACAAAAAGGAGAAAGGACGAATGCCTAAGGAGGAGGTAGAGGAGAATTTCTCCCCACCTTTTTCAAAACTGAAGGAAAATACGGGAAAAGGAGGGGACAAAACCCTGGGCAATATTCATTCCTTTGAGCCTATCAACCAAAGCAGGAAAAGAAAGGATGAAGAAAAAGCCAGGTAAGAGATGGTTTGCGTTTTCAATCACAACATTTCAACTACAATCAAAAACAACGTTTTGATTTTTAATCTCAGAGGAATTTCACAGCAGAAGATACTTCTAAGATATGTTTAATCTTACTGTAATGACAGGGACTACACAGAGAGGTTCTTTCAGGTGTCAGGGGAGTTTATAGGCCCATAGTAAGAAGATAATGTGGAAAACTTTGCTAGAATCGTGGCTGTGTGTTTGTATGGGACTGTTTCAAAGTTGAGCATAAATTGGTAATGTAGATCAATTCCCTGATCTACAAGGGAAAGGGGTATTAAGCAAGGGGTATCAAGAAAGGGGTATTAACCTCAATATATTTCTCTCTTATTTAAAAAAACAATGTCCTTACTTGCTGAAGGAATAACTAACACATCAACTTTCTGCATTTCACATGAGAAGAGGAAGAAAACAGGAGCGGGAGGTGGAAGAGGAAGACTGGGATTCTGCACACCTTCACACCACGCTGACGGGCCCATACATGAGTGCTTTGCATCTGCAACTGTATGCTAAACGGACAAAAAAGGTGATGTAAAACTGTCCACAGGCAAAAAAAAGCCCCCATTAGATGCAAGGGCATACAAATCAGGGGAAGGCCAGACTGACAGGAGGGAAAGTTTGTATATTAGCTCCATCAGGTATTTATATACATTGACAAGGTCCCCCTGAGCCTTCTCTTCTGCAGGATGAACAGTCCCAGCTCTCTCAGCCTCTCCTCATACCAAAGATGCTCTGGTCCCCTATCATCTTCATGGCCCTTTGCTGGACTCACTCCAGTATGTCCATGCCTCTCTTGTACTGGGGAGCCCAGCATCGGACCCAGCACTCCAGGTGTGCCTCACCAGAGCTGAGCAGAGGAGAACATCACCTCCCTTGACCTGCTGGCGATCCTCTGCCTCACGCAGCATTGCTGGCCCACGTTGCCCACCAGGACCCCCAGGGCTGTTTCACACAGAGGCTCGGCCCCGCCGTGGCTCACCTGGTCCGTCAGGGCCATGGCCGGCACCCCGAGCCCTGTGCTGAGCTGGGAGAGTCAGCGACCCCAAACCGCTCGGCATGTGGCTAGCGGAGGCCAGGATGAGTCCTCATTCCCACCCCATGAAGCCACCTTCCTCTCCGTTGCCGAGCCTGCTCATGAAGGAAGGCATATCCTCTATTTCTTTCCAAAACATGAGGTCTCCCTTTTTCCTCCCAGTTGCTGGGGAGGGAAGGGGAGGGTGGCCAACCTTTCACAAAAGCTGCTGCCCCCACTCACAACTCCCTCCTTTGCTTCCCTTTGTAGGTCTTCCTCCCGCTGCCTCTGCCAACCCTTCCCCTCTTCCAGTCAGATGCCACCTTTAATTTCTCCAGTGCTGGCAGGTCACGGAGAGCAGCCTGTCCCAGCTGGGCAGATGGCCCCACGTGAACCCCCCCAAGCTGGGCTTTGGTTTCCTGTCCCCCAGGGAATCAGCCAAGAGCTGGGGACCAGACTTCTCCTGCTACCACCTGGCGCAGGTCTCACGCTTCCCTGGAGCAATGGGACAGGGTTTCCAAGAAAACCTGAGCATATGAGGAGGGGCTTGTTTTAGGGAGCTGTTTCTCTCTCAGCAAAATCCCTCCGGGAGAGCGTGGACTCTGGAGTTTCAGCTCAGCATTGCAGCAGGAAGAAATTTAATGGTGCAAACAGGAGGAGTAACTGCTGCACTAATTGAAAATTACTTTAGGGGAATATAGGTCAACAGAACATAATCTGTCCTGCAGTTTGGCCAGGATACAAAAGTTTGTACCTCTGCCACGAGCACTGCCGTGAGAGGTTCAGGGATTGCGCATGGTTAAAACAGAGGATTATGCCGCATCCTGAAAGGGCAGGAGCAGTGCTAGCAGCCAGAGTTAATAGTCGGAGCCAGACGCTCGCCCACCTCCCACGCCTTCTCCCCAGAAAACAGGATGCCTTTCTTATCTGCCACTCACTGTTCCTGGCACCAGCTGATGAGGCATCTCTTTCTCCCCAGTTGGTACAAAATAGGCGGCTGTCTTTCAGGAAAGGCACAAATCTTCTTTGACAAGCAGTGATATTAACAGGGATTAGGGAATGCAAGAGCCACTGCCAGAATTGACCAAAGGATGTAGCCCAGGCTGCCTGGCCCTGGAAGCATTTTAATCAAGATTAGAGGTTACATTGAGGACAGGGCTGTATTTTCAACCCACCGTGAAACCATTTCAGAGCAGAGGTTTCTGAGCAACTGGCAGCCTGCGATATGCAGGGGCTCACACCAGCACCAGTCCTCCCTAATCTCAGAAATGGGGTGCAGTGATGGGAAGGGAGCATCACTGCTGGCAAGGTGGCTTGTGGAGGCATCACCGCTGCTGGCTTGTATTGCTTCCCAAGATTAGATGGGAACACAGCATGAGATATTCTCCTATCAGAGCTCCCTCAGCGTGTGGATGGCAGGCAGAGCTGCACCTTGTCTTCAAAACCCATGGAAACCTCTCCGCCAGGCAAAGGTTTTCCACTCTCTCTCACAAGCAGTGAATCTGGCGATTTGCAAATTGCATCCGTCCCCACTTCCTTGTCTCCATCCATGTCCTCTCACAGCAAGTCCCCATCGCATCCCCAAGTTTAGGTATGGACCTGCACAGGCAGTGAATGAAAGCGCCTGCAAATAATAAATCTCATGTCAGTACAATTTGGTTTTTTTCAGTATTTTACCAGGATTATTTTCTAGAGGCATTCAAAATATTTTTTTTCATATATTTGATCTATTTTACTTTTAAAAGACCATCAAGAAGATTTGACAGCAATTTGTTTGTGGGCTGAGAAGTGATGGATTGTTAACTCTTTAGTAACGGCTGCTGTCTGAGTATCACGATCACATCTGGGGCTTGGACATACATTTGTGTCACTTAATGCTGAAGTTTTGGTCTCTTGAATTCATTCCTGTGTTGACATAGC
Source organism: Ciconia boyciana (assembly GCF_034638445.1). Taxonomy (NCBI): domain Eukaryota; kingdom Metazoa; phylum Chordata; class Aves; order Ciconiiformes; family Ciconiidae; genus Ciconia; species Ciconia boyciana. The sequence goes on from NC_132934.1 coordinate 187,299,202, forward strand.
CACAAGATCTTATTCAAAGAGTTGGAAAAAGCAAAATCTTTAGCTTTTGTGAGGAGTATAGTAATTTCTCTGACTGCCAGATAATGGGGAGCTCAGGTGCCATTTTAGCTGTGGCTACGTGGGTCTCAGCACAGGGCATGAATCCATCTGGGGAGCTGAGGAAAAATTCAGGCTGAGCTTTCTTCACCACAGCAGGGCTGCTGCTGGCACCACAGCTGAACTGGCTGCAGTATAAAGTAAGTGTACATCGATGGGCGTGCATGTATGTGCACACATAAACGCATGCGTTATGGCAATCCTCTGTGCGTTTTAAAATGCCACCCATCGGTGTGACATGCTGAACAACAAAAACGGAAACACATGAAGTTACACACTGACTCTCATCTGGATTTGAAGCTGGTTACACCCAGGCTTTGGTTTTATGCGGTTTCAAATAAAGGTTTTCTTCCTCTTCCTTAGAAGTGCCTCCATAGTCAAACAAAGGAGGAGAGAGAAAGGAAACATGGGTAAAAAGAGGGATGATTCAAAGCACCCACCAAACTCGGTCGGCTCTGATTATTAGATGCCTCTTATCCTGATATGTGGACAGCCATTAAGTACATGTGTAAATAATCACATCCGCTAAGTCCCTCACGGATTTTAGCAAGAAAAATTGCCTGTGTGAAATTGCCACAGGATGTGCCTTATTCTCTGGTCTGTATTCATTATTCTCTTGTTTAAAAATTTCATTTACGTAGTCAGAAACAATGCCATGAGATCTAGGCCAGCAACCGCACGCCCTAACTAACCAGGAAGAAAAGCCAAAGCAAATATTCCTGGATTCTGCAATACACAGTACGCACTGGATAATTATCCACCCCAACTATTCAGAGAATAACAAAACAGTATTAAAAAAAAAAATAATAATAATGTCAGGACTGGTCCATGAGACATTCGGTGGCTAAATCTTGAACTAACAAATTATGATTTTGAATGAATCTCTTGCAGGTGCCTATTCAGCACCATGGGTGCTGTCTGTCCTCCCCACCACTGGTGCCCACTGGAGGGGCGGTGGGTGCCAGAGCAGAACGCCCTTCCCACCGGTGCTTGATAACTGCCCTGCCCATTTTGGCACAACCTGCAATGCAGAGAGCTCCAAAAGCCTGGAGCTGCGGACAGCAGCTGCCCTGAAAACCCTGAGCTGTCACCCTGCAAAGCAGCGCCTGGGCTTGTGCCAGCCACGTAGTGCTGGACCTGCTCCCATGTGCGTGTGGACTCACTTCCTTCGCTGCAGTACATTTGGTCCCTCCTCGGCATGCTGGTATAGCTAAGGTCACTTGCACAAACACACCCTGTTTATCTTCCTCGCTGCCACCAGCTCTCGCCCTCTCCAAATATGATCGCTATGTCCCCGCTTGTGTGCCCTGCTCTGACATCCCCATTCTGGTTTTCCTCCTGGGCTGAGCAATGCTGGCTTTGCGTTGCAATTAAAACGAATCCCAAGAAGTAGTCTTGCAGCTGGTGAGAAATGAAATGTCATGATGGCTTGAAGGCTTAGGAGAGGGCAAGGGTCAGGTGGATTACCCTCCTCATATAGCTCACAGGTTTTCTATTAGGAAAATCGCCTCCCAGTTATCAGCAAGGCAAGTTACAGAGATCACGAAGACAGTTTCCTCTCAAGCCAGCACCTCCCACCTCCTCCCTCTGTCCCTACCTCCCACTGGCCTCCTCCAGTAAAAACCTCTGTGTAGCTTACTTCAAAGCAGGTTGCAATTTCTAATATTGGTATAATTTAAATAGGGGAGGTGAGATGTGCTCATCCACAGTCTCAGGGTGCAGGTTAGAAGTAATGTGGCCCAAACAATGCTATCGTGTAAGCAGACACGGCTGTCTCTGGTTTACCTTCGAGAAAACAGAGGTGCAGAGGCATTTCCCCAAGACATGCACTGGGGTGAATGAAAGAGACAGGATCCAGACCATCTCTTCCAGGGTCCTGTGCTTTAAACTAACATATTTAGTTACTAATGGATAAACTGATCTTAAAAAAAACCCAAACAAACAAACAAAAAAACCCCACCAAACCAAACCCTAGATCCTATTATTTCAATGCATCTCAGCATTGAGATCTCAGCATTCCTGTACAAAATTTTCGTTGCAAATTCTTCCATTTTCAAATGGTCTTCCCTGCACTGTAATTACTTCATACTATCATTACTACAGAAGAAAACCTGTTACCTACAGTAAAAAAAAGTTGAAAAGATTTTTAAAAGTGAAATGAAATTTTTAGAGCATTTTCCTCATTAACTTCTGCCACGAAATCTTAGGTAGTTGTGCCAAGGCCACCGCCACTGATACAGATGGAAGTTGCCAGTGGATAGACATGAGTCTGTTTGGTCTCTGAAGCACATGATCTGCCCAATATAGAGAAGCATATCTAATAGAGCACTGTGATGATTTGTATTTAACACTCCAGAGTAGCCCATCAGGCATCCTTTAGCAAAAAGAAAGGAGAATAAAAACTGACACGACAGCAGAAGACAATTTTTTCCTGAGGCAGGCATGAATCTAATATAGCACATCAATCAGGGGCTACTAACTGGCCAGACCTGCACTCGTAATATTTACACTGATATCATCGAAGGAATCTTTCAGCTCAGCTTATGTCTTTTAACAGACCTGGGGTGTGCATTTTTTGTTTACCTACAAACTTTCTGGTGAGGAATATGTTGTGAAGAGGTTTTGTTTGTGTGCTTTGCTTTTATAATGCTCTGCTGGTCTCTGTTTTGCTAGTACACAGAGCAAAACATCCTTGCAGTCTGGCATGACTCCATTTCTCAGTTTTTCTCTTCCAGCAGCAGTTTTGAACTCAGGCAGTTCATGGTTATTCCTGATTTTCCCAACCTACCTTGCTGTTGCGCAGGGCTGCAGCTTGGCCCTAGTCACTGAGGGAAACCCATGTTTTGAAACAGGATTATGGACTAGGATTCATCCATCTCCACCCAACGAGGATCTCTGGAGGAGAGAAGCAGCAGGGTTAAGCTACAAGACCTTATCCAGAACCACCTTCTTGAGCCAGTTTCACTGCAGATGAAATGGGTGGAATTGCCCTTGTTCAAAATTGGAATAATGCAGCTGGGCACCCATCTCCCAGTAACCCAGCCGAGGGCTGTCCTTGCACAAACACCTTTGAATGTCCATGCAGGGAATGACAGATCACAGCACTGCAACTTACAGTAATAGGAGAAAACAACAGAGCAAAGGTGGCCTCTTAATCTGTTTTGTCCTGTGCTCCCCTATCTCAGTTCACAAGGCATACTTCATGTGCATGGCTGGAGGGGACTGTCCAGCATTTGTGCTTTTATTGTCCAGGAGACTTAGTCTCCAGCCTGAGTTCAGTCCAACACACATTTTACCATCTGCTCTATTTCCTATGTGCCTATGAGATCATTTTTCTACACATAACATTATAAAGTGAAGATTCACATATGCTTACACAGCTTATTTCTATTATTATTTGTTAAACGCTGAGAATTTCCTTGGCACAATACAGGGCCCAGAATGAAGACATATCAAGCCCTGAAGCCATGCTTCATGTGAAATACACCCAAAATGGCTGTTCTGGCTGAAAGAGCAGAGTTAGGAATTTCAAACCACTTCCCTTCCTTGGAGTTCTGAGCAGATTCATGACATTTCTGGCAATGCGGCTTAAAGAACCATTCACAGAAATTTGTGCTGTAGTCATCACAAAAGCTTTCTTTTTTTGCCCATGCAAAACCTGATTTTCAGTGCAAAATATACATTTCAGCAAGTTTAAGATTGTCCGTAAAGATTCTGGAATGCAACTTCAGAAAAAATGGTAATGAGAAAATGTCACTATTCTTTTTTTAGTCTATTGTTGTAATAATTTTGGTTGTTCATGAAGAAGCTCACTTCTTAGTGAAACTTTTTAAAGTCATTTTTCCATTTCTATTTTCTTGTGTTATTTGTCTCAGCCTCTATCTCCCATATTACTTACAGCAGCTCTTGGTGAGAGCTGAAACATAACATGGCTGAACCGAAGCTCCCTGTCCTCTTTCCCCTCTCTTCCTTTCTTGGTCTCCATCCTCTGTCTTTCTGGTTCCTTGTCTCTCCTGGAGACAAAGGCAGACGGTGACTGGATGCTGTCCCAGATTTGGAGGATGCCGTGTGTCCGTGCATTCCCTCTCTCACAGTCCCACTCTACATGCAAAGGAGGATTTGTCTCACTTCCCTTGACATGTCTAAAATACAGATGTCTGTATCTGTGCTACGTGTTTGAAGATCCCCTCAGAATCAGTAGGAAGAAAGAGGCATGTATAAAGGGTAATTCACCCCATCCTAGGTAGGTTAGTGCCCAGAATAGGTCAGATGAATCATGCCTTCAAAGTGCCATGCTCTGCTGACCACAAAGAGAGCCTAGATGACTAAATGTTTAATGTTAGCTGAGACAGATCCTGTCCTCAGCATCTTCCCTTCATGCCATTGTCCTGCCTATTCCCCTGTTGCTCACAGCACACGTTATCCTCCTGAATTATTCTAGCTTCCCGTCTCATATGAGTGGTAATGCCCAAAGAAATGGTATCTTTCCCCCTTTCAGCTGCTACTCTGAAGCAATTTCCCAGCCTGGGCTTTCTTCTGAGATATCCCACTGGCGTGCTATTTCATGGAGTGCCTTCCACAAATCATTTGTGAAAGCTCCTAGCTTATATTTCACATCTCTTCTCAAAACTCACCTCTACCAGGATGCATATGCTGTAGCTTGCCTATTGCTAATAGCTAAGTGGGTGGTCTGTTGGGAATCATTAAAATTCTTCCTCTTGTACATTAACCCCCCCACAAAAAAAACTTTTAGGAGTGAAACCTGCTATTATCCTATCACCAGTATGCTAGTGCTGGCAGAGCCATGGACTAGAGCCCCTCAAGTCTACAGTGTGGGTTTATACAATGGTTTACAATAGCTTTCTGATACTGCGTGAATGGCAGCATAAATTACAGTGCAGAAATAGATCAACAAGCTAAAGTGGCTTTACTGCTTCTTTAAACAGCTCTTACAGGCACCAATGCTCCTCTGTGGATTTAAAGGAGTCTTTTCTTCTTACTCCTCCACCTTCCTCATTTTAAGCAGGCAGCGGTGAATGGAATAGCACATTGTGAAACACTGTTACCTCTTTATCAGGTTACAGCACTAGAGAAAAGAAAAGATGAAAATCCAAGTGAAAATCTCTCCTGTTTCCAGTCTCACCCTGCCTTGGACTTCCCCTTAATATCTGAAAGGGATTAAGGCCTTAAATAACTTGCTGACAAAACCACTGTACAATAGGACCAATTGGTAACATTGGGTGGAGATGTTCAGCTTTGTTTTTCTTCAGGTTCATAGAGGGTCTGACTATTCTGTTCTATTCTGTTCAGAGGGACTAACTATTCTGTTAGCCCATAAATAAATGCAAAGCCTGATCCAGTTGCAGGAGCCCCCAGCACAGCGTTGAGGCTTGTACGAGGATGATTTCTGGAAGGAGCTCTTCCCATGTGGGCAGAGCAGGTGCAGGCAAGTACCTGCTTTGGCAGGAGGAGGGCTTGTTAATCTGAAGTGCCAAGTGCCCACACATGTCATGGAAATCCATGGGAGCTGGGAAAGACCTTTGCCTTTGGGAGTCAGCCCGTTAGCACCATGCAAGAGGCTGAGAGCTCACAGAGGAGTTGCTTAGTCCTTTCATCTCCCACAAAAAGGAAAAAAAAGAGGTCCAGTATTATGAATGTCATCCTATTGCTGCAGCACCTAGGCATCCTGGCTGCCATCAGGACATGGCTGTAGCAGCTGGTAGGGGTCCCAGATCAGAGTGAGCATGCAGGGGCAAGCATGAAGCTAAAATAGTGCTGAAAGTATTAGGAAAAGAGGCAGGGCAGCAAAGGCATGAAGACCCGTACTACTGCCCTTGTATTCTAACATTGTGCAGACTAGGGAGAGAACATGCTCAAAGAGAAGAAAGCCAACTCAATTTTGTATACAAGAGGAGGAAGCAAGTAATTATAGAAGAGGGATTAAACTGCCTGCCTACCAGTCTTCAAGAGTAAAAAATATCTGTAGAATGCACCCAGAATATCCCTTAACATCAGCAGTTTTTGCTCAGTACAACCTGGTGCAAAGTACTAAAGAAAAGTCACTGCAGTTGTTGCTGGTTGTACTTCTGCTGCAATTTGGAAAGCCAAGGCCAGCTCCATGGGAGGATTAACTGGTACAAGCCAAGGACCAGCATCCATTGCTCCTATTTGTAGCTCACTTTGCAGGTCTCCTTGCCACACAGGTGGTAAGAACCATCTGGTCTCACTTAGACATTTATAAGAAACATGTCCAGGGCAGAGCAAGTTGTTTCCAGGATATTTTTCTAATTGAGAAGGGGAAACAGGTACCTCCAGAGGGAAATCCATCACATCCTAAGATAAGCTCAGCCAAATGAACCTTGCTCTCCATGGATGGTAAGGGGAACCTCAGACTTTTCCATCCGATGAGCGGTATGATGAATCCCACTCATAGTACCCAAGCCTTTCACACCTTCCCAACACCACTGCTGAACCTATTAACTGTCGGTGTCATTGTGTTTTGGAAACTACAACCCAAACAGATGAGATTCTCAACATCAGCATCTTCCCTACATAAGCAGCCACCCATGACTATGCTCAGGTCCATTTCAGGACCAAAACCTGACTTCTGCCTCAGCTTTGGAGGTCTGACACCTCTTGGTATGGTTATCCTGGTGCATGTGCTGTCCTAGATGAAGAGGCCCAACCCTGGTATTAAAGAGGAATGGTGTCCCTACGAGATGCTGCCCTCAGCCTGCCCCTTCCTCTCCTCTCCAGTCAGACAGTCTGGTGGCTCCTCCAGAGACAGCGACCATAAGGATCACTTTTCAGGTTCCACCTGGCAGGGTTGATGTGTGCCTTCAACTCTTACCCACAGCTCAAGATGTGGCCTTAAAAATGTTTTGCAAACACACACATCACCTGAGACTTCAAGCTGCTCTTGCTGGTGTCTCATTAAGCTGCAAGGTGATAACAGTCAGTGATAACAACTGTGAAATCCACAGTGTCCTGACACATCTGGAGTCAATGGGTACTTGTGAGATGCTTTTGCCCGTGGCCTTATGCTACCTGCCTAGAAACATTAGGTTAAAATAAACAGAAGAGCAAGAAAGCATCGTTACCAGGCAGGCACTGAGCAAAGAGTGCCTTTTCCCTGTGATAATTTACTTTGCAGTTTTCAGGTTTGTTAGTCAGTTTGGGGTCATGTTGTATCAGTGTCTTTTCCCCAAGAATAAATACGGTATGAAAATTCTCCTAATGGACCCCTGTAGACAGAGTTTAACTCTGGGTCATGGAAACAGCTGGTAAACACACAAGCTATAATATCCACATGACAAAACTCAGTACATGCTCACGCCCCATTAGCACCACCGTCAGCCTTCACCCTGTGCTTCTGACAGTGAGGGCGAGGGACCCTGGGGAGCGAACACCAGGAGGAGAGGTCCCTGCCGCACGGCTGGGTACACCCAGTGGTGGGGACCGGGGCTGGGGGGGCAACCTGCAAGCGGTGGGACTTCCCAGCCCTCTGCAGAGGCTAAATCCAGCATTGGGCATTTAAAGAGAGAAGAGACAGAGTCTGGGACTGATGCTGGTACAGTAAACTGCAAGAATAGGTCAAGCTGTCAGCTGTTATTAACCTTAGCAAAAACCATATCTTCCAGTTCAGCCTCAATTAATTCATATGGTGTTTGCTTGAGAGCCTTATTACACTGTGGAATTACGGGCCATATCTCAAGCCCGGCTAACCTGCCTGTCTCTCCTCCTGCACCATTTAAATGTCAGTTATATTTTTGTAGTTGACTGGTTAGTGAAAGGATGAATGAGTAAGTGTTTGTGCTAACTGATCTACATGAAGATGCCTCATTAAGCAGAAATGGACATGGGAATGATATTATTTTGATGTGGTCTTGGCTTGCTTTTGGAAACATATTCTCTGCTAGAGAAGTTGTGAGAAACATGAGATGCTAAGTTTGATCCTGTTCTCCCCATTTTGAGCCCTTTGTTTGAAGTATATCAAAAAAGAAGCACTTCCAGAAACCAAAGTTACAGTACATTCAAAACAAAACCAAAGGGCCAAATTCCTTTATTTATGGTGATCAGCATGGTGCAAGCAAGTAATTCCAGCTCATTACTGAATGGCATTATATTTCTGATATAAAATCTATCCCCTTGCTTCCTCAAGGATGAGAGGACCCTAGAACGCAGATGTGTTTGAGTCTAGTATTAACTAGCATGGTACCAAGGCCAGGCACCAGAGAACAGGCCCTCAGGACCATGCTGGCTTTGCAATGCCCTGCTCCTCCTCATCCCACTGCTGCCTAGTGAATCCTCAGTCCTCAGACAAGAAACCAGGCTCCCCCCCATACAAGGCCTGGGGGTAGCATGGCACCCCAGATATGCTCTTAGCCCTTCCTAGGGCTAGGAAGGTGCAGAGGTCCTGGACCCCAGTGATATTGCTCAGTTCCCACCTCTGCTTTGGTCCCTCCAAACAGCTCTCTCCAAGCCCAATCTGCTACCCAGGGCAATAGCCCTAAGCAATGGGGCTCCAAGCCAGCCCATGGCCTGACTCAGAAACATAGACACAGCCATCAAAACCAGCCAAACTGCAGCTGGTGGGACTGAAACCCCAAGGCAAGACAAAGAAAAGGTCTCCCTTTGCTTGGGACCCTACAACACGGGTGCTGTCTGAGTCAGAGCAGAGGCTTGACATAGCTCTGAAGTCCCTGTCAGTCATTACACAGCTGTGTGCTGTGGTGGGGGAGAATGGCTCCAAATCTCTCTTGTTGGAGTGTTTGACTTTATATACACAATTAAATATTCATTGGACCAAAGAGGAAGCTTGATCGACTGATCAAATATTTAGGGAAACCAGAATGAGAAACAGGGCTGGCTTAAACTGGGGGAATATGGCTCCAGATGTGCACTTTGGCCATATCCCAATCCTATATAGGGCAAATTTCTAGCAATAACCTGCCCTTTTTCCTGCCAGCCACTGAAGGAAAACCTGGGTCTGCAGGCCAGGCAACTTCCATCACAGACTTTGAGCAGAATCCTGCTAATAACAAATGGGTGACCAGGATTTGGATGGACAGTCATCTAGATCCACAGGTCAGCATAGACTGAGGTCTGCAATTCCTCCTTGAAATCAAGCAGAAAGGAGATTTCAGCATGGGTCAGCCAATACCAACAGGATTGCTCGAGGTACCCAGCTGCTCTGGACAGACAGATGGATGTAATAACACATGCACATGCACAGATGTCGAGGACCTGCACCCGTTGTCCCTAAAATACAATTAGTAACACAAGTGAGGAGCAAGGGGATCCTTTCAGAAACAACTGTTTCAATAGCAGCCCAGTGCCAATAGGCACTGAGAGGACACCTTTCTCTTCTCTCTTTTTCATGGGACATCTGCCTCAAGCCTCCTCTGAAAACAAGCCCAAGCAGATGGCTTTTGCAGCTCACACAAGTGACCACATTTCAGTTCTTTCAGGCCAAGAAACAGAGAAAGCTTGCAGGGTCTGGAACCTTCCCACAAAAGGAAAATAAGATATCTCCAGCCCTTCTGAAAAAAGAAATACCCACTCTCATCCAGGCAAAGCATGGGCTGACTTGCACGAGAAGGAATGGGAAAAGCCTTCAGGAAATAGCTAACGGTTTCCAAGTCTTTCCCTTGTTCATTTTCACAGACTCTGGCTTTCTTCAGGGGAAAAAAAAGTCCTTTTTAAATGTGCCTGACCCTGGGCTCTGTTCCTACAAACACTGATTCAGGGAGGTACTTTGTTGTTATTTATTCTCAACTAACAACTGAACTGGCACAGCTCTGAAGAAAGGGTATCCCAAAAGCCCAGTATTCGCAGGCGTTCCTGTTCCCTGCCCATATTCTTCCTGCCCTTGGTTAATGGTGAATTGCCACAAAACCTCCATTTTGGCTTAGCTGGGGTAAAAGCAGAACCAAAACTGTGCAGCCCCCAGATCTTTCCGTGAGCTCTGCGGTGAGATATATGAGTTTGCTTCCTTCATGTATGGTACTGAAGTCTGAATAGATTTGCAAGGCATTAACTAGTTCTATATCTCTGGCAAGTATGGCTGCCTTTGTTTATATACACACACACATATGTTTGTGTATACCTATGGCTTCCTAGTACGCTGAACATGCCCATGCACACTGTCTGACACAGAAGCCATCCTGCACGGAAGAGCCTGTAGCATCCTCTTAAACTCTCACGCTCCCATGTCTAGGCAGTGTCTGGGAGGGCGATAATTCATGCAGGCTCCACCACTCCCTGGACCAGTCCAACAGTTTTGCAGAATAGACAGTCACGCTCCAATGTCCAAAGCTGTCCGAGGCTTTGTTTAATTTACCAGTCTAGGGACAGCCTGCGAGATCCAAGTCACAACTGACTCCTAACTGAATTGAATCCAAAGCTCAATACAGCTGAAGGAGCCAAGAAAGCTTTCCTCAAGAGACTGGTGCCATTCACTAGAATGGGAAGTGTGGGTCCTCAGCTTTTCGGATGCTTGGGCTCCTCACAGCCCACAGCAGAGCCTTACAGTTGATGCAGTTTTCACACTTGCAGCTCAACATGTGGCTGCACATGTTTGTGGCTAAAAATGTGCTTTTGCCGTAATGAAACTGGAATCAATAACCAATCAAGCCAGCATGTGCTTCTGTGGAACAGCTTAAAATAGGGTTTCTTTCTTTCTTTCTTAGCAACTGCTCGTAGTGAGCGCAACCTTTAATTTCTTCCTCGGAGCTGAAAAGAGCTCTGCGATCACATCCTCGCAGCACAAGGCGATCACAAATATTCCACATCTTATAAAGCCAGAGAAGTACAGGGAACTGAAAGGCAGCAAACCACTCTATACAGTAGAAAAAAAAACCCTTGTGCCCATAGAGCAGCAGCAGAATTACCAAGCTGAGCACTCCAGAAGTAAAGCATGTGTAAATTAAGGTTGCTTGTGTAATATTACTTCACTCCCCCACCTCCCTCTGTACATATGCATCCTGAAACAGCCTTTCAGGAATAAGAACTGCATGCTATTTTTTACCACTGTACCCATGTCTCACTCTGTTCCCAGCACATGATTAATGAACAGCTATTCAATATCTTGTTTTCTTCTCCAGCACATGGTCTCATGCTTCATCTTTACAGCTCAAACCCTGATCTGGAGTCAGAAGTCTCCATGGATCACATAGGGATGGATTTTTTATCGACGTTTATCGCTTGGCCAAATTTGGGTAGGTGTTCCAAAGGACATGAAGAGGTCGGGCGTGCAACACAAGCTCGCTGACCCCAGGTCCCCGCTCCAGACTGTAATGGCACGAGCAGTCCTCAGGAAAAGCCACCAGCATTTTTCCCTGAGGCCAATACAACTTTTCTTCTGAGAGGTGTGTAAGATCAGCCCAAGGGAGTTTCCTGGGAGGGTCTGACCCTGATGGGTCAGGTAGAAATGCTGGATCTGAAATGGTACCCTGTGGCTTATTCCTGCCATGGCTCAATGTGCCATCAGCTGGTACAACCCCGTCTAACTCCCATTAGGTAAGGTGGTACTGGTGTGCTCGTGGCTGTTCTTCTTGGAAAACTGCTTCACAGTCCTGCCCACAGATGCAGGTTGTAACACTCTCAGTAGAGGAGGCAGCGAGGTTTGAAAGAGCACGAAAAATGTGCATTGAAATACAAATATGTTTAACAGCACTGGCTATTTTTAAAACTATCCAAAAATAAATTGCTTTCATTTTACTCAGGAGCAAGAGCCTGCTTATAACTAGTTCCCTTCATTAAACCTCTACTTTATAACATATGACTGTGTCAAACATCAACATTCAATAACATTATTTGTGAAAAGGGAAAAAAAAGAATAGAACCAGTCACACTGATTGGATGGAACATCAGATAACCACTTGATGGATGAAGAGGAGAAATGGAAATGCCATCTGCATTTCCAGCATTCCCCAATTGATCAGCCCACTGGGAAATAACAAGGGAGGAGGATTCGATATTCTCTCTGTACCTGCGAATCACTATTACACACCAAATTTTGCAGGAGATCAATACTCCTTTAACAATTCTTCCACAGATGCCAGAGCTCATTAGTAGGATGTAAATAACTATGGAGGTTGGAAATCCTATTTTACTTGTCTGTCTGAAGGATTTTGGTTTCTTATCGGCTTAGCTGAGGATTTCATGACCAGATTTTACAAGTCTCTGTTGAGCTCTTACTCAGGTAAAGTTTCCTTATCTAAAAGGGGAGTTTTGCCTGAGCTGACTCACTAGGAGCCTCAGAGTCCTTTCTTCATTAGTTATTACCATTCCACATTGAATAAAATGCACAGGAGAGCAAACGAACCTGACCAGAGCTACTGGTGTCACTATTCTGATGCGAGACCTGCTTATTCTGATCATCCAGAATTCCTTCTTATCCTTAAAAGTCCTCTCCCCCTGAAAAAAAAACCACAGTCACATTGGAAAATAAAAATTAAGGAGTGAAAACTAATTCTACTTGTGCATTCTTGCCTTGGTATTTGAGCTATTTTTTTTGTGGTTATACAGATTTCTCCCTTCTGCCCCTTGCAAATGCAGATTTCACAAAAGTCGTGCCATGCTGACATGCATCCTTGGTTCAGCTCTCAAGAGAAAATATATTTCAGAAGCCAGTATGGTCCCAGAAGGGCTATGAATAGGATTTTTCTCAAATCTGGTAGTAAAACGTGATACTTCCCCCTTCACTATAGTGCTCATCTGTCCTTTAGCTCTGGGTTTTGAACAAGCTTTGAGAGGAATGCATAGGACATTCAAGTTGATAGCCGCTAGATTAATGAGTCAATGCTAATCAGTTCACTTGGGACAGCCAGGCTGCCTGGACAGGACCCTCCAGGATGCTGAGCTCACCGCAGCACAACCCAAGCCAGCGAGAGGCTGGGGCCTTCGACAAACCAGTCCGGGTCTGCAAGTCTTCTTTCATGCTGAAACGTTCACGCTGAGCACCACGCACCCAGGGAGCAAAGCCTGGCTGGTGAGAGCTGCTGCCAGCACACAGCCGTGGTGCGCGGAGGCCACGCAATATCCCGCTGTCACCAGTTCAGCCAAGGGACCCGCACAGGGCTGTGGCTATGCCTTGGTTAATCTGTTCAAGAGTGTTGTTTAATCCCGCTGCAGTGTTCCCAAACACGACAGCTTGCAACAGAGGTGACCGGAGGATATTACGGCAACGTACCGCTGTTTTGCAATGGCTGGGAGCATTCCCTCTTGCGGTGCAGCTGCCTGTGCCGCTCCTGGAGGAAAGGCCTTTCCCCATCACTGGTTTTTGGAGTCTTTATGCATTTACGGGAGTTTTGCACAATGGAGCGGGGCTTCATTTTCTATGTTTGCAATGTTTTTCTGTCCCTGTAAATAACTGGGCTTTCCAGACTCTTCCCTGAAAAACAGAGCACAGAGGCTTTTGAGGAATCTGGTGGTAAAATTGCCCATCATTAGTTTCTCCAGAAATTCACACTGGCCACGTGCACGCGTTTCTGGTCTGTAAACACGCTTCATATGAATGCTGGGGTTGCGTGACAAAATGTCTTCACGAGAAAATCAGACTGATCTAGTTTCATAATTATTAGTAAGATGCTTAAATAAAACAGTGTGGTGATTTAATGGAGAATCCTCTGATAAATCCATCCACACACATAACCAGAATGATCCAAAACATTCATTTTAGACAGTAAGCCATGCAAAACCTTCACTCAAACACACACATTTGCTTTATGCGAATGGGATGTTTTAATCACACAAGCCAGCAGACAATCTGAAATTCTACCTACTTGGTGTTTTTGCTGCTTTGAATTGAACGGAATGAGAAAAGGTAGAAACTAAGGGGTAGATTTTCAAAGACATATTGGCATTATTTGTGACTTTGGAAATTTTCATCTAGATGCATTTTAAAATACTTTTGAATCCTGGGATAGACTGCAAGTCCTGTGACTTAAACCCTCTTCAGAATCCAAATTTCACTTTCCTGGTTTCATAAACTTAATACTTATTTTCATTTGGATAGGGAGTTTTCAAATGCTTCTGAAGGACTTAAGAGCACAAGTTCTAGGGCAAATTGAGAGGCTGCGTTAACCTAAAAATCTTATATTTTGAAAAGCTCCTTCCCAGCTAATCAATTTCACATGCTAGGGGGTTTTGCCCACACCAGTACGAATCTGCTCTTCTTGGACTTCAAAACCCTCAAGAGGATTTTATTAGATAATAGACTTTTCAAATATTTTGTATAAACTTGTCTAAAGTCTTGAAGAAGCATGCTTTTACAAGGCCTGCATGTGAAGGAGTGTTTTGGCACAAGAACTCCTGTCTCTGAGGCTGGCATTAATTTAATTTAATTTTAGCCATCTGAAAGTTAGGTCGGCAGTCTCAGCTAATCGCCAGGGCTCCTTTATCTGGCTTTACTGTTGAGAAATAGGCACCTATGGAGTTGTCTCATCTACTGCAGACATGGGATCAATTCCTTTTGCATATTCCTACCTACCTCTTTTTCTCAGCTGACTATAGGAAGAGCCCAGCTGACTAACTTAATGGGATGCTTAGCTTTCAAGTGGCCAATGTTAAAGTAGATGGAGTTCATCCCGAGCATACCGTGCTATGTTATTTGTAGGGCATTAAGCACGATGCCGCGACTTTGCATCACTGAGATTTCCAAATGTGTAGGAAGTTCCCAGAAGTGCCCCCCATGAACAAAACATTAAATCAGTGCCCGCCGCCTGAATTTGTTGTCCACTCTGCAGAGGTGGTAACACCACTGTCTTCTCAAGAACACTGTGCCTGTAGGTATCAACTCGTAAGGACTGTTTTGTTGACCATATAAGCTGGTTTAGGAAGAAACTAGTCTGAACCAAAATCTGAGGCTCCACACAACATCTGCAGAGAGATGAAGTTCAGGTAATGAGTCTGGAACAAATTGCTCCATCAGCAAGTGTGCTCATTCGAACACCAAATGTGCATTTGAAAGTCAGAGAAACAGGCAGGTTCTGCATTGACAGGTGGGTATTTGAATGTCTGATACATTCAGTCTGATTCATCCAGGAGTAAATTTGTCATTGTTGGGGCAGGACCAAATTGACTGTAGGAGTTTTATCATATGTTCACAACATCTTTTATTTTCATCAGTTGCAGTTTGGCTTGCCACAAGTTAATGTGCTCATGCATTAGGTCAGGTTTTTTCTATTCAAGCTATTTTAGCACCATCCAAAAAACGGTAAAAATAATTTTGGGACAGAGAAAATCAGTATAATAAAACCTGTATTTATATTTGTGCCAGTGCAGCACATTCAAATCTCTCAGAAAAATCTTCAGTTGACAAAACTGTGAAGAAAGATGCGTGACCTTCTGCTACATTTCCCATGTTTGTTGTCTTAATTAAACTTGTCATGAGTCATGTTTACAACACCCAACTTACCGCAGCCCTATAACAAACAAAGGCATTCAGCCCCTGATGTGCGTGTCCAAATTCACCGGGGATTACTGCTGCCATTTTCATCACTTCCTGTACATGGAAAATGCAAAGGCCAAATTTAGAAACAGATCACAAGTCTCTGGTCAGGTTGTTTCCAAGAAGGCTGATGAAATCTGCTTTCTTATTTAGCTTAAACCTGTCTTCCCAAGTATTATCTTCCTGGAGACTTTCAGACCTGTTTCCATCCCCTAAGCTGTTACCTCCTGCAGTATTAGGACAAAAAGAAAAAGCTAACCTTTCCTGGGGGCCGAAAGACAAATGTGAGATCATAGCTGCCATTTTATAGCACAGATCCTATGCGTGTGAAACCCAACAGGGCTTCTTTTGCATACTTAAATCTAGAGAAAAAAAAAATAAAGCAAGATATGGTTATTATCATAATAACATTAAGAGTTTGAAAGAGACACTACCCCTCACATCATGCTTTAATTTGTGTATCTTCCTTACTTACTAGCTTCAAACTTAAAATCATTAACATGATTAAAACTGGGTCGAAGAGTAATAATTTTTTTAATATTTGGTCAAAAGCCCATTCAGCTGCTTTTGAGTTAGCAAACATGCAATCAACACACACTTCAGATTACAAGGGCAACTACTTTTTAAAGACAGGCTTAACACCAGTATATGTGAAGAAAACAAATGGGGCAAAGTGCAAAAGCAACAGTCAAAAAATATCAGATGTTACAGAGGAGTAAGAACTGTCATTAGCTTGGGTATTGCTGCAATTAGCAAAGCCGTGGAGATGCTCTTTCAATGCACAAGACACAAGGTAAAACCACCTGCTGTCCTGAAGAACATCAGCCTCTGTGTCAAGAAAAGAAGGAATAAAAGGTTTGGGGAGGCACAAGGAGGGGATGCTAATTCTTATTACTTTACTTTTATTTTTAAATCCTATTTTTAACTCTCCCTTATTTTAATGGTTATTTTATTAGCGTTCTTATTTTTCTTTTTCCTTCTTTTTCTTTCATTAATGTGTCTCAATCTTATTTTTAACTCCAGGTTCTGCCATTGTTCTGGAGGAGGGTTTGGTGTCAGGCATGGCCATGCCCAGCCAAGCCTGGATACTTGGGGGGCCTAAACGAGGGCAGGGCGAGGGGCAGGCAGGGAGCACCCTGCCCTTGCAGAGCCCCTGGAGGACCCTGCTTTGGTTTTCCTCCACCGGCTGCATCTTGCCGGGATGCGTGTAAGCTGCAAGGCTCAGAGCCAGGCAGAGCCGTACCCCGAGGAGGAGGAGGATCCCCGGGCATCTCCAGGCCACGTCCGCAGCCAGCGTAGGAAATGCTGGCGAGACCGGACCCTCCCTCACTTCCTGCGGGGGCCTGGCACCAGTCACCAGCAAATCCTCTCGCTTCGCAAGATCTTTATGTCAGGCTGCAGCTCCTATTTTTGAACTGACGTTCCCTGGGCTTAATCCACTTAGCCTGTGAGCACCTTCATCCGCTTACCGCAAGCACAGCCCGAGGCTGCGAGATCCTCCCTGCCGCATTCGCTGTCCCCCCCTGCCACCCCTTCACCCCTCTCGGGAACGTGTATTTATAAAGAGGTGGATTAGGAACATTACCAGGCAGGTCACAGGGTGTCAAGCTGCTCTTTCAGGGCTTAAAAATCCGAGGCTCGCTCAAGAGGGAGCGCTCTCCGTCCTTGTGACAGCCGTTCAGACGACTGCTGCGTTGTACTTGCAATTTACTCTATTAACAGCACCGGTACTTCAGGCTGGAGCATTTAGAGACACCGCTCCTGTAAACAAAGCAATCAGGAGGTGTAGAAAGGGTTTACCTTAATTTTCTTTTTTTTCACGTAGGGAAAAAGAAAAAAGGAGTCTATTTAAGTGCAATGAATGAAATTCATAGCTGGTGCAAATCCACCTTGCTCTGCTGCTGCCAGTGAGCACTGGGTGATTTACACCCGCTACGGACCCCAGCCCGTAATCCCCTCTGAGCCAGCCAGCCCCAAGAGCAATTATTTCAGTTGTCATCTGATCGGTGGAGAGAAACGAGGTGCCCACAGCGCTGCCGCCCGGCAGGTCGCCTCGCGGGAAGTGGGGCCAAACGCCTGCTGGCCCCACGGTGCCTTTGGGTCCCCCACAGTGACGTCCCAATGCATGAGACATGCACAAGGCATTGGGCACAGTCAAAGACCAACCTCTGGCTACAGACTGTCAGATGCATTTGGGTTGGACCCATGTCTTGGAGGAAACACTCCACCTCAACGCAGGTTTCTTACGGCTTGTAAATCAGGAGCAGCCATTCCCCTCTGGTGTGCTGCAGGGATCAGCGCGAGGGCAAATCGCGAGTGCTTCGTCATCCTGCTGAGCTCTAATCCCATCAGCATCTCCGGCCACTCCATCAACTGGATTAAAATATGGCTGAGAGTCATAATACGGCTGGCTCGCCCACGGGGAGTGAGCCCTGCATGTGCAGACCCAGCCATCGCCACTCAGCCAAGTGCCACACTGCATGCAAGCCCCCAAGGCTTTCACCACTGCAGGGTTTTGGGGGTGGCCTGAGAGCTGCAGACAGGGCAGCCCATGCTCAGCATCACCACGGAGAGGTAGGGGCTGCGCCTTTAGCCCCCTCCCGCCCCTCCAGAGCCTCTGTGCTTTTAATGGATGAAGTAACTGTAACGTTGCTGTCAGAGCCTTTCACGTTCATACCGAAAGTTAGCCAAAAATGTTCCAACAGAAAATATTTTCCATGAGAAAATGCTGCTTTAACAGAATCTAACCCTCCCAGTGGAAACCTGTCAACTCTGCTGTATCCTGTGGTAGAAACCAGACGGGTATGTATAAGGATCCTGCCTTCATCCTGGGACCACTGGCAACAAAAATAAAGATCCATTCGAGGTCTCTCTCTTACTTCCTCTGTCTTTCTCCAACTATGAAAACAATTTCATTTTTTTAACTTTCTGTCCCACTTTGGAAAGCTTTTGACTTCCTTCTGCCACCCTAAGAAAAGCACAACATATGTGGGAAGGGGGTCCTGCCTCCAGCAGCTCATTTCATGGTCCAGATGGGCACATCCTTTCCATCTCAGTGAGGCAACAGGCCCATGATCACATACCAGCTTCACCAACATGGCTTAAACGAGGACCAGTGGGTTGGATTTGCCCCTCAAGACAGCTCCAAGTGGCCAACTGCCTTTGCCTGGCTTGTCCTTAGGAACGTACACCTCATCATACCCAAACGCATAAAACAGCAGGTCCCCAGGGCTGCCATATCTGTGTGATGCACAAAAAAGGGCTTAATATCATACTCAAGCCCCATCATCCCAGAATACCAGCATGAGCACACCTACTTTAAGCTTTCCTGAGGGTCTGGAAGATCATCTGGGGTCAAAACTGATCTCCCACCCATGAACAGAAAAGCCGAGACCACCCTCATTTTATCTGCTCCCAAGTGGACACCATATGGAAACGTGCTAGCCCTCAGAAGCTCAGAGGATCTCCACAGCAAGATCCTGTCTGTCTTAAAAAGTTATCTTGAGACTTCATCTTTTCTGAGAGTACTCAGTGGCTAAGCAGGAGTTGACCTCCACTGTGTTCACAGGGGACAGTCCTTGCTTTTGCACAAAAGCACATAAAGACAAGATTAGGTGAGCTGAACCATCACCTCTTCATGACTCAGTGAGGTTACGGAGACCCTCACTTTCTGTTTATAAAAGCACAGTGTCTTGGCGATAGGAAAGGAATAGCTGGCTTCATTTTTATATTTTCTACGTCTGTCTAAATTCAGCCTACCTGTCTTTTCCACTGCACTTTTCTCCAGAAATCATTCTACACTTCCCACTCATTTATGGTTTTTTCTTTCATTTACTTCCCCAATAACTAATTGCTCACAGAAACCATAGGAAACATAAAGCTGGGAGGCTCCTCAAGATGCCATCTAAACCATAGCTTTCTCCAAAAATGCCCAGGCTCTACTGTTACCTATATGCACTCATCACCCCCTTACGAAGACAGCAGTAGTCTAGTGCTTTGAGGACTGGGCTGCCTGCACAGTACGTATGGTGACACCCTGGCCAATTTGGGAAAATCAAACACATCCCTCTTTTCCTATTTTATTTATGGCAATATATCAGATTAAAGAGTGTAACTGAAAGGAGAGTTTTCCATAGACCTGTGAACAAGCCTGGAGAATTCACTTGCAGGGAAATAAATTCTATATGAATATTCCATAGATTGATTCAAAAGTGACATGAAAGAGTGTGATACAGATTATGTGATCAAAGTGTGATACAGATTATGAATCATTCTATAGATTCCAGATGTAATATTCTCTATTATTCCTACTTTGTCTGAAGTTTCCCCATCTCTTCCCTTCCCTTCTCGTTTAAGAGAACTTTCACTGTGTAAAATACTGCTTTACAGCTCTGCCTCATACGTAGAGGAGGTGACCCCGAAGGCATAGCGGCAGGCATTGCAGCCGACGTAAGCTCCCTGGCTAAGGTCTGACACTAACCCCCGATGCAGAGCCACACCAGTGTCTTGCATATCGGGGGAAAACAGCACAAATGTGTTTGATTTGTAACTTTACAAGGACTTTCACATTGAGGTTTAAGTTTCTTTTATGAGTAGACTTAAGAGGAGGGCACCATTAACACATAACAAAGGAGGCAGCACTAAACTATTACAATAACAGCAACTTTTAAAAAAACCCACTACTTAGAGATTTATAAGGTTCCTTTGAAAGATTATTGCAGAAGCCGCAAAATGGAAACAGAGGAGAGAGTTTCTCAGCTGCATTGTGCCTTCCCACATGCTTGCGGCCCTATACAGAGAGCCGTGCCTGGTCTAAACACAACTGTAGCCTCTCTTAAGCAACCTCCTTGGCCTGGGGCCACCCAGGGGTTTCCCTGCACCAGGAGGATCCCCTGGCAAGATTTAAGACCCCATTGTGCCATTGGAGCGACTCAGGAGAGCCTTAGCAGTAAAATTGAAATAATAACTTAGCAGCTGAAACAACCGCTTTTCCTCTTCCAATAGCCTTGTATCAAACAAGACTCTGTTCAGCCTGTTTTTTTCTGTTTTATTTTTCATGTTTTATTTTTCTAGGTATTTTGAATGAAAGGTACCATGGCCCTGAAAATTCTCCAAGCAAAACATCACAGTGTTTCAACACAAGATGTCTAAATGAAATGCTGTGTTTTTTCTAGCACTTTCATATTTGCTCATTTTGGTCATATCTAGCAAAGAAATTGAATTTCCAAATCCTCCTGGTTGCCCCCAGAGTTGCCCCTAAATGTACTCTCCATCATGAAAACTGTTCCCAGCTCCATTTATCCAATTCAAGGTCCACACGCTTTTAGACTCTCATATGATAAAGACATCATTAAAAGCTGTAAATATGTATTATTTCAAGATATTTCCATATAAACTTGACACTGTGACACTGTGTATTAGCAGCCTTCATTTTCTGCAAACTCCTGTCTGAGATGCAGAGGAAGGAAAGGGCTGGCTGGTCCGCGAGAAGGGACCCGGCTGACCCTCCGCTAGTTCCTGCCAAAGCACATCCCTGTGCCCACACAGCCGGCGCAGGGCCATCCTTGCCGGAGCTTTCCTTCCTGTCCCCCCCCAGCCGGCCAAATCCGGCACTCTCCTTGGGCCGCTGAGCAAGGCTCCCCAGCCTGCTCGGCCCAGAGGTGCCGGAGATCGGGGGGAACTGGAGATTGGAGGGGATGGGTGACTGTCCATCAGGCAGCGGCTGCCTTTCTTCTTCCCAAGGAGAGTCATTGCTCTGAGACAGCATCCCTGTGGGCAAGCCAGCTTTCTGGTATATCAATCTGACTTCTTCCTTCATCACCTGTATTTTCCCTTTTTGTTTTTTTTAGGAGCTGCCTTAGCCTTAGTGCAATATGAATTAATCCACTGCTTTTGATGCTCTAATAGATTCCACTCCTCGGACCTCGCTCCATGACCTCATGGCTCCACTGCCTCCTCTGCCTGATCTCCATCTGACACAGAAAACATCCCTTTCTCAGCCCTCAGTCACCCTTGCATTGCCTCCCCGCCGCCCCGCCACCCCAAACCAGTTCGGCAGAAATCCCACAGCGCGCTCCCTGCAGATGTGGGGCATTACCCCTCCTGGCCCCCCAGCACAGGGAAGGACCACAACGCATGTCTTCTGGCTGGAGAGAAAGCTGTCTGGAACGTGAGCTCATGTTTTCCTAAAATAACCAGGAACCATGCGCTTAAATTCAACACCTGAGGCAAAGCGGGAGTCGCTGTTAACACTGTGCAGCCTCCAAAGCAATCCTCACATGCAGCACGGCACGGTACGAGCCAGAAGCGCTGAGCGGCTAGCAGTCTTCCAAGGGTGACTAATACCCCGCTGCTAAAAACAGCTTCCAGGGGTTTTCCATGAGCAAATCTCACTACAGGTTGAGTATTGACTTTTCACCTGCTAAATACAAGAACTTTGCTGTAATGTCCACACCAATTGATTTTCTTTTACCCACGCATACCACAGCTGGTAAAGGAAATCTAGCTCTTTCATAAGTGATGGCAGCATCTGATCCTTGTTAACACCACTCTCAAATGCCAAAAAAATCGCCCTTCTAGTAGATTATGTGGGAGTGTGGAAACGAGGATGTATGGTAGACATGGAAGAGAAGACTGGAACATAAAGTATATTGCACACATGGACATAAATGTCTCAGGTCCAATAAAAAAAGGGTATAGAAAATAACATGCTGATATGGCTGCTCGGAGAAGCATGATGTTACATCAAAATAGGTGGTCCTGTCAAAAACATGTAACGCTCAGCAACTTCACCAAAAAAAACAAGCAAAATTCTCCAGAGCCTCCTTTCAGAAAGAAACCACTAAGAACAGCCAACAGACTCCTGGAACTTTGGAGTTACCAGGGTCTCTGTCCCTTTGGACCTCCAGGGTCTTGCTGCTCCTCTTCTCTGAGGCCATCGGGCCTCCATGTCCTTTCAGCACCTCTTCTTCCATGTGAATAAAAGCCACATCTTCCAAGAAAACTGAATGAACACACAGCTCAGCTCATTGTAGGGAGAAATGTCTATGGTGTGAATTTCTGAACTTGTTCAACATCTTGCCTAAACAGACTCCAGCACTACGTTTTCCTGCATATTGGAGGTTTGCAGTCAAGCAGTTGAACCGTGTAATCCACCGTCTGAGACATGACATATTGTGTGCCAGCCCTGACTGTCCCTGACAGGTTGATTCATCTTATAAATCATTTGGGCTTCCAAATGAAATATAGATTGATTTTATTTTACTTATTTTATTTTAGGAGCAAGCAACCCACAGGTGGGTGTGTCGAAGTGCCTTCCCAATACTGCTCCTAGGAACAATGCCATCCTTGCACAAAGTTAATGAATAGTAGAGAGAGATGTGCATTTGCAATTGAAATGGGACTGCCTTGAGAGGTTGCCAAAATATCTATTAATACATTTCCCCATTAGCAATGTTATACCAGTAGCTGAATTTTGTGGGAAAGACATATACATATCTCCTACTACTTTAGGGGAACCACCTTTCCACCTTAGAACTTCCTATCATAACTTTTGTTCAATGTCTAAGCACTATCCACGCCAATGCAACCACTATGGCAAGGACCATGGATATTCTCCTAGGAGGCTTCACTTAATTCATGCTGCTGTGAAGGTTATGAAGAAGCGGTACAAGATGTGGCATTTGGCAGTGCAATGGGAACAGATTGGCATGGGGTGGCTCACTGTGGTCCAGGTCCTTGAGAAGATGGCCAAGCTTTGAAGACACTCAGTATGTCCATCCTGAGGACTCTGCAACAGCTCAGTGTGAAAAAGGTGGGTGCCATGGGGTGGCCCTGTCCTGGTCTGAGAAGAGGGACAATATAAAATAAAAAATCTTCTAAAGTGGTTTTGACTCCAGAGACGGGTCAAACAGCCCAGTGTGGCAAAGAGGCAAGGTTTCAACACCTTGAAACAATTAATTCTAGTGTTCCCAAGAGGCACAAGACTGCCTTCAACTTACTTCTAATTAATTTACAAATTAGCCTGCTGGCCCATAAAGAGCATCACGCACTAATTAAGCCCAGCTGCTTTATGGGAAGAGCTACAACGGAATTTGTAAATTTCTGGTACCAAAAGGAAATGTCCTATCTGCACGTTATTCAACTAGCACTCATTTCCCCTGGATGTTGTTAAAGCTAAGAACATGTTCAGTCACAAAGAATTAAGCATTTATATTAGATCCTGAGGATATTTGAAGTTATAATCAATAGGAAAAAGAGATAGTGCCATCAGTGCCAGTGGCTACCTAGGATTTGCATCTCATGTTGATGGAGAGCCACAGTTGAAGCTTTTCCCACAGTTGGAGCACTTATAAGATGCTCTCCCATGTGGTTTCTCTGGTTTCTAATGAGGTATAAGATCACCCTGAGCTGGCACGATTACCTGTCTCTCCTCACAGGGGAGCAGCTTATATTCATGAAAGCTGTAGGAACTTAACTCTTGTGAGACCTCCTCTCCTCTGCTCCATGTGGCAGAGATCGGATGTGTTCAGAGGTTGCTGGAGGCAGGAGAGCAGACAGGGAGGGAGGGAGTCAGAGATTTGAACAGCCAGGCAGCACACTGGTTGCATAAGCCCTGTGTCTGTGGGAAATCAGACTAAAACCTTTTCAGAAGCAGTATAAACATGTGGCCTTTTAGGACTAAAGTCATTTATGCAGAAATTTCCCCTATGGTCAGACTATTTCATAATTATCCACACTGGGATGTCTTGCATTTTGCTTTGAAGCATCTGGTTCTCGGCATGTCACCATTAGTTTGATCTAGCAGTTCCTATCCTTATATAATAGCAAACCGTTTCATGGCTACTTCACACAAAATGTCTCTCTTTTTGCCCACTAAATGACCTGGAACTAGAACACAAACATTCTGTTTGCACAGTTTTACATAACATTTGCCATAGTTTTCACACAACATTATTAAATACTAATTTGTTTCTGTTCCCAGGCTGATGGAAAGCAGTTCTTTTGGTAGCTAAATTGCGTCAGTGTTCTTTGAAAATGTAAATAAAGATACTGAGATAAGACCTGTCCAGTCACAGAGCCCTTTTTCTCTTTATGTTTACCAGATACTTCAAGCTAAATAAAATTACTCTTTGCACTTGATCTGCCTAAGAACACACTCAACAAATTGATAATCAAATGTTCTTGGGTATCACAACTCCTCCCTGACATTGTGGTCACAAGCAGCATCTAAGAGGATCTACAATAACTTTTTTCAAAAAGACGTTCTGAAAAATGACTTAGGGTCCCAAATACCATTTTGAAAAGCAACTTAACTCCTGAGGAATGGGATTTTCAGGGAGATTTAGATTCTTGAGCATTTAATGGCCAGCTTGGAAAAACGAGCTTCTACTTAGCAGACTCTTTGAAAGTGTGGCCTTGCCAGCTCCTATGGATCTTGATGGAAATGTGTTACCTGTTGGCATCTGTAAGTCTCACTGAGCACTCACCGACATCTTCATTGGTACAAAACACCTTTGCAATGATGTGATTTAAAGATGCTTTTCTAAACTGTCTTCAAATCTTTCTTGCTAGGTAAAGGGCAGAAATGTTTTCTCCGCCTGGTTCCTTTTGGGGTGGTGACTTGGAGGTCCGTTTCCTTGGCAAGATTTCCTGAATTGCCTGAATTTTCAATAAAGACAGATGGTTTTGGAACATTTTGCAAAACCGGCCTTAGATTATTTAAAAAAGATGGAGGTATGGCCCACCTAACATGTGAACCACTCTCTAGAGATGCCCAGTTTTGAAAGACTAGGGAAATTAGTCAGCTGCATGTTTACCTTTGATGCTCCAGGTATAGGATGAATCCAGCCCTGGACCTTAGACATGTAGCCTCAAAATATTTCAATAAGCCTAACAGTACAGATTCATTAAATCAGCTCATCAAATGTTGGAGCCACGGAGCAGGTGTGGTGGTAGAAGGTGTCTACAGTTAAATGGAAAAAGACACCGTCTCTTTCTGTGTTCCTCTTTGTCTCTGCCTCCTTTGCTAGCTTCTTTCCTCCTGGACTTTATTTCACCAGATGCTACGTAAGGATCTTCCTTACGCAGAAGATCCCTCTTCTCTGAAGCAGGGAAATCACCTCTTATTAGAAATAAATGATCATGTTTGTTACATTCATTTTGCTGGGGTTGGTGTTTAAACAACTGCTACAGCTGTTAAAGCCTTTTATGTAACCTCCCAAATAAGCAATGCCAAGAATCTCTAAGTGTGAAAATAAGTGAGAAGAAAAGCAAGAAATGCAGGAGGCAGAAAATTATTAAGATCACATCGGGTTTTTTATAGAGGCTGAACACAAGGTACGTAACGCAAAGTTACACGAGTGAATTAGCCTTCACAAGGGCACATGAGTTATCTGCTGTTTATGGTACAATATGAAACTGCAAACCCACATTTCGAAGGGAACATTACATAGAGTAATAGAACTTTACTTGTCCAGTCAATTCTTCTTCTGACATTTCTTGGGTTTATTTTGTTCTGTGTGTTTTGATAAGCCTGAAGAAATGTTGTCGATTTGGAATTGCTACCTTACACCAGATTCCAAGAATTATTATTAAAAAAAAGAGCAGTCAGATAAGAAACCTGAAGAATATCAGTCATTGATACAGGAACAAGGCCACCTTCAAGGTCAGAATATTTCGGGAGCCACAGAAATTCCCCCTAAACAACTTGGCATCACATCCAACAGTGCCTGACAAGAGTTTCTGGAGGCAGAGTGGCCCAGAGAAGTGTTTTGCTCCCACCAAGTCTACGATGCTGCTTGAAGCAACAGTCAGCCGTAGCCATTCCCCAGCACCAGCTGCTGATGGAAACGTCTTTAGAGGAGCTGAGACCCCGCCAAACCTTTCCCAGAGTACTGCCACTTCAGTATACAAAAAAGCTCAGAGACACAAGTGCTTAATAACGTTTTGATACAAAACTCCCTTTGAAATCAGTGGACTTTATGAGGAGCTGAGCACTGCCCAGGGCTGTCCGAGAGCTGCTCTGCCCTGCTCCTGCACAGGGATGCTGCGGGGGAGAGGGAAAGCCCACGTGTCCCATAGAGGCCTGGATGGGTCAAGGAGACAAAAGAGGCTGTTCCTTTCCCACCCGTTTCCCTCCCAGGACTGCCTGGAAACCCCACCAAGGGTCCGGCAGGAGAAGTCACGCCTTGCCTTCGGAATCCCCACACCTTTTCCTCTTCTTTTCCTTGGAGGCAGCAGGAGGGAGCGGAGTCAGGGCATTCTCCCCACTCTCCAGGTCTCAGCCACCCTTTCCTGAGAACCTCCGCATGCATCGCATCTTGCCAGGGAGGAAAGCACGGCGGCCGAGGTCTGAAGCATCTCCTGCTGGCACGGTGCCTGGGGCAGGCTGCGTCGGCAAGTGACGGTCCTCACTGCGCCAGCTCAGCTTTATCTCTACATTTAATAAACAACCAAACATCTGCTTGATGATATCAGCTGGGACAAAAGTACATTTTGAGCATGATTTAACAATGTCTGTGGCCTCAAACGATTTGCTGTTTCTTTAGCACGTGTGGAGCCTGACCCTGCTTGAGTCCTCTAAATCCCTTTGCTCTTTTCCCCTTCTTTTCCTGCCCTCAAAAAGGCCACAGGATGAAAACAAAAAATCCAAGGGGAACTAGTGTTAAATTATAAGGAGCAACAACCAGGCACTTCATCAGTGTGAACACGGTATTCATAAATCTTTATCACCAGCAATTTTTTTATGTATCTGGAATCCACTATACTGCAAATTAGTCCCATTTGTCCACTCGGTGCTAATGCCATTACGATCGACCTCATTTGCCAAAGCACATGAATCCAGAAATCCCTGGACTTGTTAATTTTTCAGTTTAAAAAAATAATCTTGATTCCTAAACTAAATTTTACGGAAAGAAATCTCATTGTAGTTGGAAACTACACCCTTGTAACTCTAAGGAAAATTAAGAGCAGACCACCCGTTGTTTGGGTTGGCACTGGAGGACACTTTAACACCTGTGTTATTTTCTTATACCCCAAGAGCAGTCGCTCATTCCTTTCCACTCCAACCCAGTATTTTTCACCTCTGTCTCTGCCTGTGGTTGCCACAGAAATTTCAGCGTGGCCAGGGTGACAGAATATACGATTTCTCAGTTTCCCAGAGACTGTTCTGAAAAAAGAGTATCCTTTTCTTTTCCCCAGAAGGGTAACTTTGAGTGTGGGCAAAATATTCTGAAAACTTAGCAATGCTGGCAAAAAAAAAAAGGAAAAGTTTTCCTGAAGCTCGTTATTTTCTTTCCATATTTTGTACCAGTCCTACCACCTCTTAATGCTTTGCAACTAGTGCTTTCCCGATGAAATCTGGCTTCTAATTCCACTTTCCATTTTTGAAATAACGTCATAAAAATTTGTCTTAGCTGACTATAACCTCTAAAAAGTTCAACTCTTCACCAGCAGGTTGCTACAGGAAAAGAGGAATACAAGTCTTTCTTAGGCATGGAGAGATAATGTGAGCAGATATCAGCAGGAAAGGCTGTCTACTGCATTAAGTGCCGGTGTATATTTTTTAAACAGAGAATGCAAAAATATACATGCTGAAACTACATAAAAGACAAGAAAAGGATAAAAAAAACCTAAAACAGTACACAATTTCCCATCTATTCTGCATCCTGTTTGGTGAAGGAAACTCTGCGGTGTCATGCAAGATGCCTTAAAATGGATATTGATCGCAGACGCAGTGCAGCCAAAAGACAAAGCTTTGATAACCAAGAATTTCACAGCCTCCTGTTGCATTTTAAGAGGGAATGCAGCCGTCACAGACCACCGAGGATGCCATCAGGTGGGTGAGATGCGTACAGCTCATGAGAACAACCACAGTTAGCGCAAGCAAGAAAACACCTCTTGAAAAACGAGCTTGCTTTCCTAGGGGATACGGCAAGCACAAGCAGAAAGGGTTAAGAAACCCTGCTGCCCACTGCGAGCCCGTATCTTGTCCCTTGCTTTTGGGCACCTCTGAAACAGCGGTGCAGGTTTATGCAGTAACCAACGCTGTCCTGATGCAGGATCATACTATAACCAGTACTGTCCTCATGCAGCTCCAAGCCAAATGTCCTCTGTATGTCTGTGCAAGTATTTAGCATCCCACTGAAATGCAGTTTGCCTTAATCAGAAATAGATTTTGGCCTGCTGCTCAGTGACTACCAGCTGCTATGGAAGAGGGGAGGAAGACCCAAAGGGCCATGGCAGCAGCTCGCAACCACCGCTCCGAACACCCTCCCTCCAATGCTGCACAGGCGGCACATCGCCCGTCCCCGCCGCGGGCAGCCCACCATCCCGCCAAACGCTGAGCCTCGGCATCGCTCCTGCTTCGCCTCCCGCCCACGACGCCTTTGTGGGCAGCCGCGGTGGGGAGGGCAGCTGGCAGGCAGATGGGGGGCAGGCGCCTTCAAAGGAGCTGCCAGCCACTTCCCAGGGACGGCGGCAGCAGTGCCGCAGCCCGCCACGGGCGTCGAAAACGGATGGGTTTCCCCAGCCCCACTGGCATGTTGCCCTCTGGCTCTTGGCCGCCACTTCTCCTCCTTCCCCCTGCCAGGGCTGATGGGGAGAGGAGCCCCCACTGGGGCTGACCCCTCTGGGCAGTGTCATACAAAATACAGGACAGCAGGAGGACCAGCTGGCCCCCAGGCTGGGGCGTGGTGGTGGGATGCAAACAGGCATGTACAATTGCCTTCTGATGCATGCGGGCTGGGGAGTGTCGAAATGAGGCCAGGACTGCAGGGATGTGAAGAGGAGAGGTCCAGGTCCCAGATGAAGACAGCCTGTTGGAGCTGGAGAGATGTCTCCACTGATGTCCAGGCGAGATGGAGGAGAGCTGCCCACCTGGGGAGGTATGGCAGGGGACAAAACATGGTGGATAGATGGGGGGCTCGGCATGGTCCCATGGCCCGAGTCGTCACCTGGGGCAGCCTGAGCAGGGCACGCCGGGCATTGCCACTGCTTTCTCCTGTAACCACCCCAGCCCAGCTACCCAGCAGCTCCCCAGGCTGCTGAGCCCCCGCCACCTGGGTCAGCAGGACCGGGTGTCTCTGGGACAGCCTGACCTGGCTGCCGCTCTCAGCCCCTGCTCCTGCTGCCCCAGAGCTGCCTGCTTCGCGGCACATTTCCCTGCTGTGCTCCAAGTGACATGTCTTTGGGAAGTATTTTTTCAGCAATAAAGCAGCATTTTCACTGGGCAAAGCTGCATTTTAATAGTAAGCGGAGAGGACTGTTAAAAGCTGCAGCAGGCCCCGTTTGGCGCCAGTCATTGCTTTTTTTTTCTCCTCCATATGTACCCCATATGCAAGTACAGCTGAGAAGCTGACATAGAAATTTTTAAACCAGGAGAGAGAGAAACGTCTGAAGCTGCCCTGAGAAGGATGTTCTGAGCTTTTTAACTCTGCTTTTGCAAGAGCTGTGGAGACCCCAGAGATCTCTTACTTCTGCACTTTTGAATTCCCTCCTTGCAGGTAATTAATTAATAACACAGGAAACTGTGATGGGGGTGTAGGGGAGAGACCTTTCCACTCCTTGTGCCCTCTCCACAGCCCAGCTGCTATTCAATGTTTTGGTCCTGTGCCATGAGAACACCTCCACAGCTGACACAGCATAGGCAGGTGGGTTCCCAGAATAGCAGCCCACTCTTTGCACAGATTTGCATGGCTGTGATGGGTCTGGGACAGCAGAGATGGGTCTGCGATGGGTCTCCCTTCCCAGCCTCTCCCACAGTCTCTCCACTGCCATGAGTCCTGGGCATCCAACACCACCTGATACATCAACCTACTCTCACCCCAAGAGTTCCTCCTAGCACAGAGCAGGGGGTCGCCCAGAACCAAAACCCACTTCCAGGCTGGGTTTTATGACCCAAGTTTAGCCACAGAAGAGGCATGGCAGTCCCCTGTTCTGTCAATGGGGAAGTTGTGCTCACAAGCTCCTTCTTCAGTTTCAGCTGGAGAATTCATTGCCCTTGGATTCATGGGTTGCATGTGGATGAGCTTGTCTGTGTCCTTTGCTCCCTGCTGCTCACAGGCAATATTAAATAGCTTCCCTTCTTCATATACCCATATGAAATATGCCATGAAATAGAAAAGACATGAAATAATCTCTACACAAGTGCAAACATTCCTTGGACTCCTTCCTTTCAGGCCCTGAAGCACTCTCTATGCTCACAGGATTCACCTTGGTTTCTAATCCAAAATACGCTCTTTAATCAGGCAGCATGAGAAATACATAGGTCTGGGTGGGGCAGGGAAACCATATCCTTGCATTTCGTTGTTTTAGTTTTCTCGTCATCCTGGACAACTCTTTGGGATTAGGTGAGAGTCCCTGCAGGTATCCAAAATTCTCCTTTTGAAACCTCTGGCTTCTTCATCAAGTCTTCAGATCTCTCTGTTCTGACTTGCTTTGCACTAATGGTCATGCAAAAGACAGCATCAGCCTTGCTGTGAAAGGGGCTCCTCTCTTCCTGCCTCCTCTCCCACCATTCCCTGCATGGCCCTCGGGGTCCTCCACCGAGCACTGCCTCGGCAGCCCATACACATCATTGCCCCCCATGGGCTCAGGAACCTTCTGCTCCCCAAAGGGTGCCCTGCAGAGGGGCTTCTGCTCAAATGTCCTTCCATGAGAGCAGGTGGAGAGCAGTTCTTCCATGCATCTGAAGAAATGGAGGGTATGTTCTCAAAACTAAATGCATCAAGCTTGCCGGGAGCGTTTTACACACGGGTAGATCCGATGATGCCATCGCCCATTTTGAATATTTGTCATTTGTGCGTTAACATAGAGAAGTCTGCAACTAATACAGAGTCACAGTCTTTCCCTCCCCCAATTGCCAGACCCAGATTTCCACTCTCGTTTGCTGTATCCTCAAGCTTTTGCAACTCTCCTACCATAGTCTTGCAAGTAATTTGGTATTACTTGTATTTCAATGATGTTCAGCACTGTCACTGTGCCAGACGCTGTCTAACTAGGCAAATCAGACAAAGCAAGGGCAGATGTAATATTTCCACCCCCATTTTACAGCTAGGCCAAGAGAAATTATGGGGAGATCTTAGCATGCCACTTAAAAGGACCCAAACTACAGCATGAAAAGCTCTTTGTAAGCTGCTCAGGCTCCTGGGTGGCCGCAGTGCCTGTGTTTCCCCCAGCAAACATCCGTTTTTTTGAAGTTCTGGTCCTTGTTCCCACATAGACCACAGGGTCTGTGACCCTTTGAGTG